>NW_028249396.1:0-662661 GCF_964263255.1 Lissotriton vulgaris
CCTAGCCCAACTTCCTGGGGGGATGTGTCAGTGGCACCACAGAGCCAACTACCACCAGCTGGCATATTTGCAAAGTTTCAGCAGGGACCTACATCAACAAACACCTCAGTAGAGGTAGGTACTGCAGAGAGTCAAATGTCAAAACATCTATCTACCACCTGTTCATCCGAGATTGGCATCAGCGTCAGAAAGTTGAGCTCCCCAGTTTGGGACTTCTTTTTGGTTAACCAGAAGGAGGTGAACATTGCTATAGGCTCCCTTTGTCGACCAACTGTTAATCAGGGTAAGCTTGGTACATGTTATGGTACCAGGAGCCAAACAATCCATTTGAGAAAGCACCATACGTATACGTTTGCCCTCAAAAAGTCAGTGGATATTTCCACGTAGACAAAACATGTGTTGGCTAGGGGTCCTTTTGCTGTTGGCTGGAGCCACAGGTTATGTACTGCTATGCTGGTGGCTGAAGGGACTACTTGAAAACAAAGCTTGGAATAAATAAAGAACAGAAGAGGAATTTTGTTAAGTAATTTGGGTGAACCTTTCTGATTACTATGGACTTTCTTTGCTCAGGATATTAATTCCTTGTTTCATTTCATGTTTGGACAATTTTCAACACAGCTGGGGTAACAGTGATGGTCGTTACTCCATATCCTTGAGCATTCCTACTTGACTATATGTACCTGGCATGACTTAGCGCATTCTATACCCTTCCACCTTTCATTTTATATTCTAAAATAGTAAATATATTAAAGTAGTCCTTTGTGTACTCCAGTTGAAAAACATTCTGAAAGGTAGAATAATACACCAAACATCATAGTATGAGGTGAGTGGGTTGAACTAAATCCCACACCAAGTAAAGTTTAAAGAATTGGTAACAATAGGTGATACACAGTGTACTGTCAAGCCACACCTAAAAGTTGGCCCATACACAACAGAATCATTAATGGCTAGCAAGAGGTGTTTAACCTTGGTGTTCCCAGCGTGTCATAGACAACCTGAGCTTTGCTCTCATTGAGTAAGATGTCAGTCGAAGGTGCTCGGTGGAGAAACACTGTTGCTGACACCTATCTATTCACAACTATTTGTCTTGTTAAACAAATGTGTGAACGGAGTCCTAACAATAGGCAGGTCATGATCCCTTTCACAACACGAAAAAACAAGCATGGGATCTTAAAAATAAACAATGGAATTACCTTGGTTTGGTCTGTCTGCTTCTGATCCCGGCAGCCGGAGATTGACTCCTATATGAATTAGCATCTTTTTGGTTGTGGCAATGTTTCTTTTACATATTCCATGTTTTTAATAATGTGCCTCTGACTCAAACAAATATAGTTTTTCACCCCAGTCTATGGAAATATATAATGTCCCTTCACTGTGGCAGGCAGTAATAAGAGTTAAGTGTTTTCCTCTTGTTACTGATGAAGATGTTAGTGGGGGCTTTTCTGTCTTTATTATGTCAGCCTAAGAGATGGAGGTTGTGCTCAAAGCTGTAACTTTGTCCTGGGAGATTAAGGAGGAACGTGGATTTTAAATACTGCACAGGCTGAATAATAAAGAACCAGACTCATTGTCTTTCTCTTTCTCATTCTCTGTCTCACCTCTTTGTATCTGACACTATCTTTCTGTAATTGTTCCTTTTCCTAAATGGTAAAAAAAATTCAGGATGAGCTTTTTTCTAATGAAAGTAAAAGCAATTAAGCACGTTATAGACATATCTAGACAATTGGGTCCACATTCATAAATATAGAAACAAATTATTGTCGCATGATGAAAAGCAAATGAAACATTACCCGGATTTGAAAACAACCTTTATATAAATGATGAAGGTGCTGACTCTGAGCAGATTCCTTCTATTTGCAGAAGATTTACAAAATGGGACCAGAATGCTGCAGCAATCTCAGGAAAATACTTTCTTGTTTCCCATGACCACATTGACAGGGGGAGTTTGCCATTTCTAAATAAGCAAACGTTTTGGCTCAGTAACTTGGTCTGCTTTGCCATGCTTAAGACGTCTGAACCCAGGCCTTCATGGATTGTATATTTTTGTTTGCATAGCAGGCATGCTACTTCTATCACACAAATTATATCTATAAAACCAGTCACCCATGCAAATTACAATATGCTCTTGAATTACAGAAAGCAACCTATTATGTTGCTGCATGGCCATCATGGGGTTCTGGTGGCATTTTTGAACCACTCAGCCCTTTGGCTGATCTTTTTTGTGCTGACTCCATAGACTATTGCAACCTCTGCAGAGGCCGGCACACTACCTGTGTGGTCAACCTTTCACCTTTTCAAATTCATTCAGTAAAGTATGCATCCCGGAGTTAGGTAACAAACCCTTCATGTTATAAATGACAAAAACCTTGGGTGATAACTAAGAACATGGATCCCCCTGAACTTCGGACTATTATGCTATTGTCGACATATGTGGTTGTCAGGTTTGATGGCAGAATTGAAGTTAGTTGACCGTATGATTTTCAATCTGTTTTTAATTTTTATTATATACAATGAAGAAAACTCACCTACATAACTTCTATGTATATTGGCCACATATGTATGATATAGCTTGTTAATTTGTTCATGTAATTTATTTATAAAAGATTTGTAATGCACATGGCTGCCTCAGGTGTCCCAGCGCAACCAGAAAAACAAGGAAAAAAACAGAGGGGCATATTATCAAGGAGGTTTATCTCCGCTTTTTTCGCTTTAAAAGCCAAGAAAGCGGAGATAAAATTATCTCCCTATTACCTAGCTGTCGCTAACACCAGTTAGCGACAGCTAGTAGGAGATAGCGACCATCTTGGGCCCGACTTTGCATGTCAGAGAAATTTATCACTAATGACATGCAAAGTGGGCGTGCCAAGATGTTAGCGACTGGAAACAGTCGCTAACATCGCTATCTCCTATTACCAACTTTTGGAGATATTCGCGCTAAGCGCGAATATCTCCAAAAGCTAACACCTGCCCTGAGTAGTTCTTAGCCATGTTATCCAATGGGAGGTGGATAACATGGCTAAGAGCATTAGCTCGGTAATGCCTGAATATCGCTGACTTTTCAGCGATATTCATGCATTGCGGCCGATTTTTATCGCATTTGCGATAAACCATGGTAATACCAAGGTTTATCTGCGATAAAAATCGCCGCAGGTCGGCGATACATTTTTGTCTCTAACCAAGCAATCGCGATAATTATCGCTATTGCTTGGTAATATGCCCCAGAGAGACCCAGAAGCAACTAAACCTCCGATAGTAGGAAACAGCCAGGTTGTTAGAGACTTACGAAACGTCAGATTAGGGATATCACGGATATGCGCTGGAAGGGAGTTCCACAGTTTGGCCACCAGGAGGCCAAACAAACGGCCCCCAGCCCTCGCTCTCCAGACTCGGGGGACACAGACAAGCCCACGATTGGCAGATCTCAGAGCACGCCTGGGCATATAATGCGTCAATAAGCCAGATAGCCCTGTGGGTGCTTGGTGCATCAAGATTTTATGAGAGAAGCACAGCACCTTGAACTGAATGCGTTCTTCAATGCCAGTGCAGCCTAGGAAGCACATGTGCCACTGACTGAGATCTTGGTAGAGCCACTAACATACGTGCTGCCGCATTCTGCATCCACTGCAGGCATTTAATACTAGCTTTGTTGGAACCCAGATATAAGGAATTACTATAATCAAGCCTAACAAGAATGGAGGCCTGCACAATGTTTTGGCGCACACTGGGAGGAAAGAAGCCAAGCAAGGGCCTCAATCCTCTCAAGAGCCCAATCCTGTATGATATGTGATTAAACTAATAAATGTAGGTTTAAAAAAAATCAGTCCCAAGAAATTTCTTTTTTGGTGATCGCGCGGCGTTGTATTACTATACTTTGTAATGAGTCATATTCGATTGCACGCTATGATATATATGATATGTCGTAGTTTATCGTTTTACCACCATGACCCACTGATGGCCCCCTGATGTGTCCTCCATGTATAGCACTTGGTGACAGCTATGTCTGTGAGTTACAAACAACAAGTACTATTATCCAGCTCTTTTGAAGAGCCTCAGAAGGATGAAAAGCTGGAAATGATGTATCTGGCCTGCAACTAGTAACCTACAGATAGCAAACAGATCTCTGCAGGTGATTTGTGAACCCACTGAGTTATACCTGGCCAGCGTCTTCAAGTGGGGCACGAAGGAGCTGATCTATTAACTCATAGAAACAGTCAGTTATGGGATATCCAGAGAGGATGTGCTGGCGCCATCATGAGTCTTTCCGTGGGTGGTGACTCTGCAACTTAACATTGAGGAGCAATATCGAAAGCTGATGAGATAACTCACTGAGCTATGTATTTGTTGGACAGGGCTGTGACATGCAAATTCAAATCCTAGAAAGGTGAAGTTAACCGTTCCATCTTTCCTGGGTCAGTAAAAAGACTAGGAACTTTAAATGGGAAACCTTAATTCCATTTCAAACCGTGACACACTTTGGATTCATCGTCTTAAAACAGCAGTTTTATATTCACGCCTTATAAACAAAATACTCTTACAGCCACATGTTTTCTTCTAATTTTCAGGCAATCGCTGGTGGGTTTTTCAGCTCAAAGTAAGGTTATCTCAAAACAAACACAGTGCTTTTCTACCATAGAACGCATCGAAGAATGTATTGCTTTCTCCGCATAACTGGGCAGTTTCCTTTTCTTTTGCTTGTCCGACCTCCACTAGCGCCTTTTGGTAATATCTTAAGCCGCTCACACCATAGAACCACGCCAAACGCTGGGCGAATCATGCATGGATGTGTGGTTATACGGCCGGGGGCTACTCCTCGGCGGGGCAGCATCATTACCTCAGATTGCCAAGATGCAATAACAGAAACAACGCGCGGGTGCCAAGTCTTTTGAAAGATGTGCAGAAACACATTTATATCACCCTTCATTTTATTTACAGTGTTTACACATCGACATCGGCGATGGGATCAGAAAAACAAGCACACGTGGCGGGAGGGGAGAGAGGAGGGGGCCTGCGAGATACCCTTGCGGGAGCAAGCCAGCTGCTCGCCCCCGCAAGGGAATCGCCGAACGTGCATGCATTGCCGTTGAAGGCAATGGAACACGTGCACGTTTTTGGGAGAAAAAAGGAACCGATGGCTAAAGGTCTCTTTCCTATGCACGCATGCGCGCTGCGTAGGCGAGACCTGAAAAGGACAAATTGTAACTAATACTCTTAGGAAAAACACATCAAATGATATAGTGACACAGTAGCACTAGCTGTACATTTGCTAGTTTCCATCTGCCATTTGATTTTGATGTTGTTAGAGTTTTAGGGATTATGCACTAAGGAGTATACAAGTATTCTTCTCTCTCTTGTTGAGCTAAATTAATGTAGGAATGCTGGCTCAGCTTGCGCCCTAGACAGATGTACTTGTGTTGCATTACTTTGCTACTGTCTGCAGGTGGGACAGCTGTACTAGACAGTTATCTCTTTTCCTATGATGGCCATGCTATGTTAAATTCAAAATTTCACCCTGACTACAAGGCAGATTAATAGTTACTATGAATGATATATGTCATGAGAATTACTACTAACTAATTAGAAAGAAGACAATTAGGCAAATAGACATTCTCCTGTCTGCCCATGGGAAAAGCAATGCACTACAGAACAGGGGAAAGGATTAAGGAACATGATATTGTATTTGACTCGTTCATCATAGACTTTGCCATTCTCAAAATGCAAAGTCAACTACTCTTTAGTCCCACCTTACTCCCTGGCCTCAGCCTCTGTCACCACGTTTGACATTACTTGCTCCCAACAAAATAGATTTGATTGGCTGTAAGTAAAATATTTATTAACTTGGTCGACTGCTGGTAAGTTACAGTGAATAGGCAGGATAGGTAGACATTTCACTGATCCTCATCTTTATTATCATCAAGTGCCTAAGATTTTGCTGGTAGTGAGTCACTTTGATCAGCAATTGTTGAAAGGGAAAAAGTTGAACTGACGTAATCCGTTATGGAAGCATTAATAAAATATATCACTTGGCCAGAGGAAAATTGTGTATGAAAATAATGTTTTTATTAAATTTTATAGAAGGCTAGGATAGCACAATGAAGTTAGGAAAAGAGTTACTTATGTACTAGGAAGTGACTGAGTGGGCAGTAGGAGTGAAGGGAAACACAACTATTTTTTTTTGCATTGCCATGACATTTGTAAAGGGACCTACACATTAACTGAGGCAGACGCACATTGCACAGCCAGTAATGCAGGGCCTCAACCATGATGTAACCATGCAGCCGATAGGTCACCCTAGCTGTCACTGGTGAAATGCCATAGGTAAAAACTCAGAAGGAGGCAATTGATGATGATGGGTGGGTACTAGGAAGGATACATAATATAGGTTGCACTTGAAAACTACTGTCAGTCAATGGAGTAGTCTCAAATACCACCTCAAGCCTTTGAACCAAAACCTTGATTAAAAAAAATCCTTGTTTACTAGTCTTCCTAGGGATTTTTCTATTTATCACTGCATTGTTCTTCTAGCAATTCTATTCTTTACCCTTGGCTTTGCTACTCACTCAAATTTAAGTTTTACATTTTCTCCATCCAGTCTTCACTCATGAATACCATCCATCCATCCATCCATAAATCCATCCATTCGAACATGGCTCTCATTCTCAACAAAACTTTCACCAACACAGGTGCCAATTGACCCATCAAACCCACCGGAGGATTCCTTTCACCCATACATTTTCACCCACCCAGGCAGGCATCCTTTCACCTTTCATCCATCCTATCAGCCACCCATAGTATATGCATCCTTTCACCCATGCATTCTTCTATTCCAGTCATCTTACATTTCACCCGTACCTCCTCCATCCTTCATTCCCCTTTCCATCAACCCATCAATGTCTGACTCTTCATGAAACTTTCTCTGTTGAGTTGAAGATAGAAGAGGCCATTAGTTACTCAACTCCGGCTGTATATGCTAAGTAAAGAGAGGTGTATTGAACTGTCCATAAGTCTCAGCAGTACAAGAACACCCTTGCAGTGAGTATATAATTAATTGTCAATATGCAAGCAATATGACTTACCACCTCCTGCCAATGCCGCTAATTCACCCCCTAACGCTACAGCATTTCCTACCTGTCTGGCACCGCCATCACCGCTGGCCCCAGCACTGGTGGCCGGTGCGGATAGAAAAAATGTACACATTTTTTAGATATCAAGATATGCCTCCCACTATTTATTTATTTTTTGAGCAAAATTTAAAATACACCTCACACATCACTGCAATTCAGATACAGGCAGTATCTTTTATCAACAATATCAGGTTGGGCATTTTGTTGGTGGCAATTTTTGAAAAGCCTTTCAAGAAGATAACATGTAGAGGCTAGAGCTATTGATGAATCTGAGTTTTTGAAAAGAAATAAGAGTGGACAACTAGAACTAAGGTCTTGGTTGGCAAATGCAATGGGGCCATCCTCATACTTCCATCTAGCCATTGTGCGAAATGATCACTTCACCACCAACTGCTGCTAATAATACGATGCCTAGTTAAGAAGAAGACACAACTTTATGGTGTCTAATGTGACCATGATCACTCTCTAGTTTTACTGATTGAGCATGAGAAAATACAAGAAATAAATAACCATTTCTTTGCTGAAATCTTCCCCAAAAAGAAGGCTCTGGGAGCTAGGATCTTCGTCTTTTTTGGCTAATCCGATCAGCTTAGGATCGATCTTCAATAGCACCCCTTTTGTTCTATCCATGGAGATGTCAAATGTCAAATGTCAAATGTCAGATGCTTTCATATAGCGCGCTTATCACCAAAAGAGGTCTCAAGGCGCTTTGCAGAAGAAAGGCATTGACCTACCAGAGTGAAGACACATCGCAGGGGAAAGCATTATTTGGGAAAGAGCCACGCCTTCAAACCCCTTCGAAACTCCAGATGATTGGAGAGGGACAAGAGATGAATGGGTAACTTATTCCAAAGTTGGGGAGCCACATATGAAAAGGACCGACATCCATTCCTCGACGTACAGACTCTAGGCTGGGACAATAAGAATTTTAAGCTAGAGCGAAGGGCTCTGGATGGAGTGTACCAAACTAATTTTTTTGCTAAGTAAGAAGGGCCGATGCCGTGAAAGAGTTTATGAGTTAGACTCAGAATTTTAAAATGGCATCTCTGGTGCACAGGTAACCAGTGCAGTTTTTTGAGAATGGGTTTAGAGGCAGACCTAGGGGGCAGACCCAGCACTTGTCTCGCCACTGTGTTCTGGATAGTTTGTAACTTAGTCAGCAGATTCTCATTTATAGAGGCAAACATAGCATTGCCATAATCAAGCCTGCTGATGATCAATCCCTGGACCAGGGGCTTTCTGGCATCAAGTGGAAGCCATTTGAAGATTTTACGCAATTGTCGGAGTATGCCAAAACAGGTTCCGGCAACCTGGTTGACGTGAACCTTCATAGAAAGAGCCCCATCAAGCATTATGCCTAGGTCTCTTACGGCTTCTTTAGGCTCAGGGCAGGGCCCTAGATCATGAGGCCACCAGTCCTGAGACCAGATGGTCTTGGCCTTGCCAAATAACAAAATTTCGGTCTTATTGCAATTGAGTTCTAGTTTGTTTTCACTCATCCAATTATTGATGTGGGTCATACATTGTTTAAAACTAGTGCAGGTTTCCTGGATATTGGATCTACAGGTGATAAGTACCTGAGTATTGTCTGCGTAAGACACTGTAGGGAAGCCATAGGATTTTATAATGTGGGTCAGAGGGCACAGGTAAAGATTAAATAGTAAGGGGCTAAGGATAGACCCCTGCGGGACCCCCACAGAAAGAGGGATATTAGTAGATGCATGAGAATTCATCATGACGTAGGAATGACGGTCCTTGAGATAGTCCGCGAACCAAGCCAAGGCATTGCCTCTGACACCAACCTCCCACAGCCGATGTTTCAAGATGCTGTGGGAGATGGTGTCGAAGGCGGCGGAAAGATCCAATAACACCAAAATGGCTGAATCGCCCCCATCCAAGGAGAGTCGGATGTTATCCACTACTTCGATTACTGCGGTTTCAGTGCCTTGTGCGGCACGGAAACCGGACTGCGACGAGTCAAGAAGTGCATGTGTTTCAATATAAGAGGACACACGTTTGTTGACCAAGTATTCAAGAACCGTGCCAAAGTAAGGCAGTAGAGATATTGGTCTATAATTAGACAGGATGGATGGATCACTGTTGGGCTTTTTAAGAATCAGCCTGACTTGCGCCAATTTCCAGCTACTGGGAAAGGAAGCACTCTCAAAGGAAGCGTTAAAGATGCTGGTCAGACCATCAGCCAACATCGGGAATAGCTCACTGCACTTACGAGGGAGCAGGGGATCGGTAGGGGATCCTGACTTAATTTTTTTGAGTGCCAATAGCACTTCTGCTGAAGAAGTGGGCTCGAATTCTGTCATGGATGGAGAATCAGTGGTTTCAGAGGAGGGCTCAGGGTTGAAAAAAGCCACCCCACTTAAAGCCACTGTTTGATGAGAGGAAGTAAACAAAGAATATATTTGTTGAATCTTACTATGAAAATAGGAGGACAGTGAATTCACCCACTCCGAGGAGAGGTCAAATACAGATCGCTCCACCTGGGGGTTGGTAAACTCCCTAAGTATTTTCTGCAATTCTTTGCTGGATTGGGAGGCCTTATTTATTCTTTGCGTGATGTAAAGAGATGTGGCTGCCTTAATATTTTTTATATAGTCAAGATTAATTAATTTATAGTTCTTGTGGTTTTCTAGTGTTCTGAACTTCCGCCATAGTCTCTCTGCCGATCTACAGGCTGTTTTCTTTTGTTTTAGAGACTCGGTAAACCAAGGTGAGGCGATTCTTTTCAAATTAACTTTCCTTTCCAGGATAATTGCGTCAAAGGTGTTTCTGATTGACGTTTCTAATTGAATGGCCATTGTTTCTGTATCATTGGAACTATTTTCCAGAGGCTTGAAATGCATCTGAAACGCCTCAGGAGTCAATTTATGCCAAGGACGAATAAGTGTGGATTCTTTATGGGTAGCTGTCCATGGCCTAGACGATAAAGGGAATTTAAAATGTATTAAGTAGTGATCAGTCCAGATCATCTGCAAAGGGGGGGGTCACAATTTAAATCAGTCATATTGGAAAATACTAGATCCAATAAATGACCCGCTTGGTGAGTGGGGCCTTGTACCCCCTGAGTTAGTCCCAGGGTTGAGATTAAATGGCAGGAATCTATGTCATGTAATAACTCTGCATGATGATTAAAATCACCTAATAAAATAAAATTATCTTTAGCCAGCACATGGGAGGCTAAGATGTCTAACAAGTTATTTGCAAAATCGGATTTACCTCCCGGGGGTCTATATACCAGGGCTGCTCTGCCGACCGCTACCGTGTGGTGCTTTATATTAATTATCAAAATTTCAAGTGAGTCGTTGGAGAGCGAGTCAAGCCGAGTAATCTCTAAGGGGGCTTTTGCGGCAACTGCAATGCCTCCCCCTCGTTTTCCAACTCTATCTTGCCTGATCAAGTGGTATTCACTGGGGAATGCAGTGGCAATATCAGACGAAGCCTGATTATGGAGCCACGTATCCGTAAAGAAACAAATGTCAGGTTTCTGATTGTCCAGTAGGCCCCAAAGCTCTATGGCATGTTTAGGGATAGATCTGGTATTTAAGGTCCGAATTTGTACTAATGTAACTTAGTTCCCGTGAGCTTTCGGACATGAATTCCTCCGAACCGCTACACAGTAGGGAGGAGACGGCTATCCTAGCAGATTCATTCTTAAAAGGGGCAGCAGTGGGGCCAACTGCCTGGGATTCTAGTGGATTGTACATGTTTAAAGAAAGCAGTTCCTGCCGGTTGTAACAAAGCATAGTTAATGAACACAGACCACTTAAATACCACGAAAGTTAAAAGAGACTAACCAGGGTTTTGGGCGACGGGCGGCGTCCTGGCGCGGACGGGAGCAGACGGGCTTGTCTTTGGTGTGCCGCCAACACGCCGCTGCGCGCGTCCGCGCTGGGTGGTGGTTTAAGTAGGGAAGGGGCGGGCAGCTCTGATGATGCTGCAGGTGCGCCAGGTGCTTCCTGTTCCTCCGCACAACCGGCACAAGCCGTGGCGGAACGGGGACCAGCATGAAGAAGGTCAACAGGTAAGAATCAAGCGGTTGTAATCACCGCATAACATTTTAACATCACAAAAGGTAAAATATTAACGCGGTCGTAGTCACCACATACAATTTTAAAAACACTACAAAGTATTAGAGATGTGCAAGGCGCAGATAAAAACAGCTTATTGGCCTTCAAGTGAGAGAAGCGTTTCAGTGTACAATTAAATCCCCAAACCCACTCAGTAACCAACGCAGTTTCAGCACACAGCAAGGTTGCCAATCTCGCTTTATTGGCATTGCCTATAAGGCATATTGCTCTCTGCACTCATTCTCTAAGTTCTTTAGGGTCAATTTGACTATCTACCAGGTAGGCTGATTCGGCCATCTCAAATATTTTGGTGAGTGGGCCTATTGTGTTTAGAAGGCAGTCTTGACAGGATTTTAATCCTTTGTCGATGCCTTTCCTGTTGTCTTTGGTGTTCTTAGCTATGAAAGCTACTACTTTGGGTTCTAATTACGGAGTCATAGCCACTTTTTTGGGTAGGGAGGGGCGCGGACATTCAGATCGAAGACTGGAACTAACTTCTTTGGGAATCTCTTTCCTTAAGCAAAAGTAGAGGTAGTCCACGATGTGTTCGGATGGGGTCCACTCCGGTGACAGGGGGTGTTTTATTTATAGAGGATCTAACATTTCCTCGCCAATTGGGTCCACTATTGCCATGTTGGACCCGGAGGCCTTACATGCCTCTTCCGAGCTTCCACTTCCCCTTAACTGTCCTTCTTCTACATCTGTATTGAATTCAGAGGAGCAAGAAAGCTCAATTTCTGGTTCATAGCTATTGTCGCTATCTATGTGGATAAAGAGCTCTGGGCCTTTATCGTGCCCATCTGGGGTGCCCGAGGCACCAGTCTTGTCACCGCCTAGAAAGCATAATGAGGGTATGGAGGTTTTAGGTTTCATTGACCCTTTCTTTGTTATCTCCAGAAGCCCTCTTCTTGGGAGCTTTAGTTGCTCCATTTTGTTTACCTGTAGAGGGGTGTGGTGTTGCATGGGATATGGACTCGAATTTATTTCTAGCGCACATGGCTACTCAATGAGTGTCCCGGCGCGAGTAATGGCAAAGGAGGCAAAGACCTGGATGAGGCTAGAAGAGAAGGGTTTTTATTTTTTTCTGGAAGATTGTGGGGTCTTAAAGGCCATGCAGTAACAGCGGAAGTAGGTTCCAGGCAAGAGCAGATGACCTGACAAATGAGCACCCACCCAACCTTTGGCGGTTAAATCTGGGGGTCTGCATCAAAACTGAGAGGAAGAATGCAGCTGTCTCGCTGGTGTGTAAAAAGCAAATCTCTTTTGAAGGTAGACAGGACCTAGACCATATAAAGCCTTATGAGCAGTGGTCAGCATTTTGAATTTTATCCGAGACTCCACTGGGAGTCAATGCAGGGAGTACAGGTGAGCATGCACACTACTCCTCTTTGGACTACTTGTAATTTCTTAAGGAGGTAGCCAAGGTTACCCACAAAAAGTGTGTTTGCATAGTCCAGACGGGACAGAATCAGAGCCCGGACCACCGTTTCTTTGGCAGGTCTAGGGAGAAGAGGAAGAAATGTCCTCAATGCCTTCAAGGTGCCAAAGCAGGTCCCAGCCAGCTTCTTATTCTGTGTTGAAAAGTTCAGATTTTCATTGAACCAGACGCCCAAATTCTTTGCAACCTTTCTCTCTGCACTAGGCAGGGGGAAGCCAGGGGGCCATAATTTCTCTCTAAAGTTAGCCGTAAATTAACCGTAGAGAAGGGCCTCGGACTTCTCCTCATTGCATTTCAGTTGCACCTGAGCAAGCCTCTGAAACACTGAGGAAAGACAGTCTTGTGCCAGAAGAACTGATTTGTCATCCCTGCCCCAAGTGAACAAAAGCTGAGTGTCGTCAGCGTAGGCCATCACCTTTGCCCCTAATGATTCCGCTAGATAAACCAGGGGGTAATATAGATGTTGAAAAGAAGGGGACTAAGGGATGACCCTTGCAGAACACCAATGTCCACCTGCTGAGGTACCAAGGAAATGGAGGAAGCCAGACCTGCTGAGATCGACCCTCCAATAAAGATCTGATCCAATGCAGCACCGCCCCGAGACCCTAATCGTCGAGAGGCGGTGAAGGAGTAGAGAGTGGGGTACCTTATCGAACGCCACAGAGAGGTCTAACATGACAAGAGCTGCTCTCCCACCGGCATCCAGACACTCCCAGATTGCCTCCGACACCTCCAGCAAAGCCGACTCTGTGCTATGTAGAGGCCGGAAACCGTATTTTGCCGGATGCAAGAACCCTGAAGCCTCAACATGGTTGGCAAGTTAGATCATGACCACGTTTTCACAAACCTTGGCTAAGCTAGGCAGGAGCGAGATGGCACGATAATTACTGGGAAGCTGCAGATGAAAAGAGGGCTTTTTAAGAAGCGGGAGAATACGTGCCTGCTTCCAAGATGCCGGGACCATGGCCTCCCTGAGAGACATATTGACCAAAGCATTTACTTCAGGATTGATGACATCTACAGCAGCAGCCAAGAGTCTAGCAGCACAAAGATCGTTTGGGGAGCCTTACTTAAGGCCCTTAAGAATTTTCAGTGAGCCGGCAGGATCCATAAGCATAAAAGTAGAAAACCACTTGGCCTGGATAGCCCCCAGCGGCTCCATGGCGGCTGCAACTGGCCCAGTGACAGGGGCCGCAAAAGTATCTTGAATGCTGTGTATTTTATCCAGGAAGAACTTGGAGAGAGTGTTACACCAAGATTCCGAGAAAGGCGTGGTATACCAATGAGCCATAGGGGACATGAAGCTTTGCACAATCGCAAATATCTGTTTAGAGTTAATTATTGGCCAGGTCAATACGTGATTTATTGGGTAGTCATTCCAGCCCAAAGCCTTTTCCAGAGCCTTGTTGACTAGCTCCTCCAATTTCTCCTCAATATTTAGTTGAGGTGGAGGTGTAGACATTCTTATGGGATTAACAAGAATAATATTTATATAATAATAATAATATTTTATAAAGCTTTGTTCAGTTGGCAGTTAATTAGTTAATTTGGGTGAGTCAGTAGAGTATTATAGGCTTTAAATAAAATTCAGTGGGGGTAAAAAGCTTTTTATAAAAATCCAGCCTTTGTTAGTTGCGAAAAAAATTGTGTTTATAGAGTCCCTATCCAGGAGCGAGCGTGTCAACCAGCTGAACCAAGAGATAAAAAAGACAGAGTTTTGAACTGCCGGTAGCGCGTCGGTGACAGCTGATTTGTCCCAATTTCGTAAAATGCAGTAAGCTTTATGATTGTGTAAGATAGCCCAAAGTCCTAAAATGGCCGCCACGCACATATCAACATGCGTGGCTGCCTGCTAGGGTACTTTCCTCTCTTATTTTTTTAGCCGGCCTTCCTGGACGCGCACAATTGAGTTGAGGGGGCCGGAACGAGAGTGTCTGTACAGGAAGTCACTTCGCTTAGATGCTCATCGTCGCTATGAGGGGAGTCCTGGTAGCTGACGTGTCTGATGGAGAAACGGCACTCAAAGAGAGCGCGTGGATTGAAGGAACGCGTTTGGGCATGAGCATGTATTAAGCTGGTAAGAGTTCATAGGTAAACATAAGTAGTGAAAGCCTATTCAGGTTCAGAATAAAACTGGAGAAAGAGCGACAGGGGTAAGGAGAAGGGGAAGGCGTGAGCGCATAGTTTGGGTAGAGCTTATGAAAGAAGGGGAAAAGATTCAAAAGGCCATAAACATAAAACATAAGCATAAAATATATCAAAACAAGCCTACCAGGTTAACCATATAGCTGACAAATATCAACTAAATATTTGATCGGCTGCATTCTGCCCAACCTGCAGACTTCTAATAGAGGATTTATTAACCCCCATATAGAGTATGTTACCATATCTACTCAGGACAGAATAAGTGCCAGGAGGACAGTTCTTTGGGCAGATATGGGAAGAAGCCAAAGAAATTTAGTAGACATTATAGTGTCGCAAAACGAGACGCAGATACCCTTTCCACCTAAGGCTTCACAGAAAGCATAGAATTCACTACAGAGCCAACATTATTGACTTTGCCTGCAGGGACAGGAATATTGTTCAAAGCATCTGGCCAATGCTGTGGTCCCCAAAGGGATGAAGTCTTTCCAAGCACCAGCTCCTCATTTTTTTCTTTGTTCAGTTTCAATAAGTTGCTATTCATCCACGAGGTTACTTGAGCCAGGTAGGAATTCAAGGACATAGAATTGTATTCCTGGGCGGATGATAAAGAGAGCATAATTTGGGTATCATACAAGTAGGATGCATTCCACCAGGTCAGTCATGGGGCAAACATAGTTACTAAGAAGTGCTGGGTTTAAAATTGATTCTTGAGGAACCAAAGACTTCAAGGCATAACATATTAAGGAGATTCTGCCCGAAGAGATCTGGAAAGAACGGTCCTTCAAGAGCCAGGCAAGAGTTGTTCCCTGGAGCCCCAATTGTGTCACTCTCAGTATGAGCATATCATGGGACACAGTATAAAAGGCAGCGCTGAGATCAAGTAAGATCAGCGCTACCATCTCTCCCTCATCAAGGATCCTCCTGAGATATTCTGTGACACAAAGGAGGGCGGACTCAGTGCTATGACCAACTCTTAACCCTAACTGGGAGTCATGTAGAACGCGCTTGGGACTTCACAAAACTCAAGAGTTCATTACAAACATGTTTCTCTATGATTTTAGACAGGATAGGGAGCAAAGAAATGGGTCTGTAATTGGACCAATTAGAAGGATTCAGGTTGGGTTTCTTCATAAGAGGAAGGCCGTATCATGCTTCTAGGGCTGAGGAATAAACCCTTTAGTACCAAGCAGTTAAAAAGTCTAACCAACGGAAGCATGATGTGAGGATCCAGGAGGCAAAGCTTGGCTGGGGGACAGTTTCTTTAGGAGATCCCAATCTTATGGCTTGTGCCAAAGACACAACTAGAGGAAGATCCAAAGCATCCAAAGTATCCAGTGCCTGGCGAACAATAGGGGTATTTTTAGAGGTCAAGTCCTCAAAGCCAGAGAGTGATGAGTAGCTATCAAGCTGGGAGGATTTCCCCATCACCACCATTAAAGATTGGATACCCTGCCCTTTGTTCCTGAAGAAAAGCACCAATTCCTCAACTTGAGCCTGGGATTGTATAGGTGCTGGACAATCCTGTTAGGGTAGAGTTCAAAGAGGACCACTTTAGCATCCTTGAGAAAGGAAAACCTTGATTGTAGTTGACCTTAGAATCAGGGCCCCTAAGAGTACTGGCTATGAGAAGAAGGGAAAGTAGTAGAGAAATAACTGGGAAATGGTTCCAATGATAGAAGGGGAGCCCCCAGTGAGAGACAGAATTTGCTACTGGATTCGGGAAGTAGTGTCTCCTCCCAACCCCAGTTCCCTGAGGAGCTCAAGGACAAACAGGCTGAAAAGATCCTGTGGCTTCAGCTGGCCCAAGTGGCTGCAGATGAGAAAAAAAGCTGAGGCTGGGAGAGCCTTGGAGGAGAAAAGGATCACGTTTTATCATGAAGTGACTGTCAAGGAGGAGGACTTAATGACTAAGTAGCTGTTGCAGTCTAGCAGAAATGGTGTTATCAAAATTACTGTGTCAATACATTAAAAAAGAGTCCATATACCCAGATACTTGGTGCCTGACTTTAAGGAGGAGGGTGATATGGACAAGTTTTATGGGTACAGAGAATCTCTGAGGAGGATTGGGGAGCTGGCCTTTGGAGTCATATTCCTGGTGATGGAATGGACGTCGTACTGGCCCTAGAGAAGGGGAAGAGGTTGAGGTATACAATCATGAAGGTTACCCTTGTCATTAGGTATGAATTTACCCCAGAGGAGTGCAGGTTGAAATACTGGGGCAGTCAGAAAGTGTGTCACCAGTCCTGGGAGGATTTTGTGTGGTACTTTTTAAATGTTTGTAAAAAGTTCTATTGTTTTTTTAAGAAGAGTTTTTAAGACTTTTATACGTTTTCTTTATTTTTTAAAGACACCTAGGCAGATGGAAGTGACTTCACACTGAAAAACATGAAGGTTCAATCGGAGCTAGGAAAATAATTCAATATTTCTGCTGACAGTACCTTGCACATCTTTGTGATTGCAAACACAGTACTTGCCACTTTATGCTTTTTTCCTCAGTGTGTTTTGGAATTCCACATGTAATGTAGCATTCTACAAAAGAAAATGTAGACTTATCGGTGCCTGTTCCAAATTTAGGTGCATCTTTTATCCAAAACAGAATATGAATATGAGGAACACCTTGCTCAGTACTCGTTTTGCGAAAATATGTCAGTAATTTCTGCAAGAAGCTGATTTGTTTTTAGGAGATGAAGGACATAGTTTCAAATCTGTGCTCAAAGTACTTGCAACCATTTGACCGTTGTGAACAGCAAAGTTCTCTTTGTGTCTTGAATTTGATGTCTTTAATGTTATAGTTTGTATGTGTGAAAAAGTCATGTAAATCATCCCATGGATATTCTGCACAGCTCAGAGTTAGGATTAAAGTTTTTGGGAGTGGTGGTTTGGTCAATCGTTACAATTGATCCCCCCCCCCCCCCCCCCCCCACTGCTCATGGGTGATTCTTTCAACTGTACATCACTTTTTGTGTATGCGTCTAGAACCTGAGAACAGTAAAAAAGTAAAAATGCATCCTCAAGAAGAATTGTGTGGTGCAAGCATATGGCATTTTGCACATTAAGTAAGCATCTCACTTACATTTCTGAAGACAGGTGCCAGTATAATGACTGCAGCTGCTGGTGGTTCTTTCAAGGGTGCTGGACGGGTGGACTGTCCTGATATAGTTGTGGCCCCTTTCTGGAACTGTTTTCTGTATGCTTCTACATAGAAGTTGTCCTGTGTGAATAATTTTTTGCAGTGTCCTTGGATAACTGCTTGCTGCAAGTTTTGCAGTGCAGATATTTTTATCTGTAACCCTTTTTCTCCTTGACGGTATTGTAAGATGCTTCTAAACATCACTTTATTTTGTGCTTGCTAAAGTACTTTCACACAAAAGTCTAAATGTAAATGTTTAAATATGTTATGTCATGTTTATTTGTTAAATGTGTGGTTTAAATTGGTTTGTAATTTGTTCACAAAATGTATTTGTAAAGCTATACATCTTAATATCAATAGGTTTATCTATGGGTCACAAACACACCCATACGGGTACTCTTACATGAAGTTGCACACCTATAGAGTCATTTACACAGGTACTGACACACCCACACATACTTTCAAAGAGGCACTCAAAATCCCATACATTCAGTTACTCACCCATTTACACATGCAAACTGCTACTTAGACTCAAACACCCATACAGCCCTTCAAACACCAACTCATGCAGTCACTCACATGCCAAGCCACACACCGATACAGCAACTCATACACTCATACAACCAGTTATACACTTACGTACCCACTGACACACCCGAAAACATAAACCCAATACAACTACTCACATATCCAGTCATAAACTGATAAAACCACACAGAGACTGACACATCCTTGCACAGACCAATGCAGCCACTGAGACTCCCAGGCAGTCACTGATACAGAAATTGAGAGATCCAGGCTAACCCTGATACAACCTCTGACGTACCCAGGGACATACTGATACAGCCACTGACATACCCAGACATACACTGATACAACTACTGATACACTGAGTCACACTCCGATACAGAAACTGATACACCCAGGCACATACCTATACAGCCAATGACATACCCAGGCACGTACTGATACAGCCACTTTGAAATTGACTGATGCAGCTTCTCAAACCCCCATACACATACTGATGCAGTCAGTGACACACCCAATCACACTAATACAGAAGCTAGCACACCCAGCCAAACATGAATGCATCCAATAAGACACCCATTTACGAACTAACACACACACACACACACACACTGACACACCCAGGCAAACACTGATGCATAGACTGACACACCCAGTCATACAGAAATGCAGACACTGACACACCTAGCCAAACACTAAAGCATCCAACAGTACACTGAGGCATACACAGATGCATACACTGACAGATGCAGGAATACACCTATGCAGACCCTGACACTCAAGGGAATACACCTAAGGAGACACTGGCACACCCAGCCAAACACTAATGTATCCCTTAACACACCCAGGCATACACTGATGCTTACACTAACATACCCAGTCACACACTAATGCATAAACTCACCCACCCAGGCAGACATTGATGCATACAATGACACAGTCAGGCACACATTAATGCATACACTAACACACCCAGGCACACACTCATGCTACAATGACACACTCAGTCACACACTGATGGATACAATGACACACCCAGGGACAAATCAGTGCAGACACTGGCACACCCAGGCATACAGCAATGAAGACACTAATGCATCCAATAACACAGCCAGGCATACACTGATGGATACACACGCACACTGATGCATATACTGATGCAGAGACTGACACATCCAGGCATACCGCAAAGCAGAAATTGACACACTCAGCCTTACACTAATGCATGCAATACCACACCCAGGCATACACTGATGCATACTCTTACATGACCAGGGACGTATAAAAGCATACACTAAAATGCCCAGATATACATCAATGCATACATTGTCTCTGCCAGGCATACACCGAAACTGATGCAGACACATTCAGCCAAACACTAAAGCATCCAATAACACACTCAGGCACACACTGATACATACACTGGCATGCCCAGGCACACCCAACTGCAGACACTGATACACCCAGGCATACAGCAATGCAGACACTGACACACCCAGCCCAACACTAATGTGTCCAATGACCGCCTCGCATACACTGATGCACATTCTATCACACCCACTCTCACACCGTAAAGTCACTTGCACATTAAAAACACAGTTATCTCTTTGTTTGACCAGATGGTGGTTTTAACAAAAAAAATGTTTTCTAGAAAGGTTCTTTTACAGCTTTTAATTCATTTTCTTTCTTTTTTTTTATTTTATGAACAAAATGTGAACAGCGTAGTAAAAAGGGTAAGAATCGGGAAATGCAAAGAAGCTACTGACTTCAGTCTTCAACCAACATAATGTGGTCACTAGAAGTAAAATAAAAAACTTAACAGTGATACTTAGTCACTTTATCCAAGAATGCACCCACAGAAGATATTTGTACAGCAACACATATGTGGCATTTTGCACAGTGAATAACCATGACACTCAATTCTTCCAAGGCAGCTGGTATTGTAATTACTTCAGCATATAATGGTTCTCCCAAGGCTGCTGTAGAGGTTGACTGTTGTCAGGAACCTCACAGTTGCTACAATCTGGAACAAGCCTTCATCTGGTGTCCTAAAAGGAAGAGCCAAAGTTGTAATCAAACCGCAAATGATCAATACCTGGTATGATATTAACTAACAATCAACCGTTACAAGATGGCCACAGTATTGGTAATGCATTCAACGCAATTTTGTGCTACTTGAACATTCTAGTCTTTAAGGGTGACGTGCGCTGATTCCACTGTGCACTTCAATTAGGTGTAGTTGAAGATAACACGTTCCGAACCATTTCTCCGCATTTGTTGTATGCGCGAGAGAACGGTATTCCTTGAGTTTACAGTTAGCGGGTTAAGCGAATTCCGCTCAAAGTGAGAGCTTCGCTACTGTTAAGTTCTTGAGAATTAATTTCCTGTCGTTGAAGAAGATTCTTGGGAAGTAGTCTGAAGAGTTCCTGTGAGGGTGAGATTAGTTGAGAAGATTATCAACTGCTTATTGCTTCTATCCGTCAGAGAAGTATATCTCGTTAAAGCAGAGGCAACAAGTCCATTTTGAAGGATTTTAGGTGGCTCTGAACTGAACGCAGCTACGCCACCTCTCAAGTAAGAATATTCTATGGAAGCCGTGCAGCGCTGGTCAACTATTCAACTGTTCTCCATTCCATAGAGACTCTGTCCTTCCTTGCGCTTTTCCTTACCTTTTCCTTTCCCTTCTTACCTTCCTTGTTCCCTTTTGCGCGCCTGCTTGAAGGACATATCGCATTGACTAAGTCTGCAAGTTTTCCACGACTTTACTAGAGAAAACAGTATATTTAAAACCTTATTGAGGAAGGAATATTATTTTCCGACTCTCTTCAGAGTTAGAAGGTAAAGTTTCAAGCTTGTTATATTCTATTGAGGCAATAGGATACCGTGGATGTAGATTAAACTTCTCTCTATCTAGTACAGAAAGTCAGAAGCACTTCTAACTCTGTAGAGTCAGTCAGATTAGCTTTATTCCATTTTGATACATAAAATCATAAAAGCAACATTCATTATATACACATCATAAGAACCATTTCATTACAATAATTAATAATAAGTTAAGACATTATTAAATCAGTTCAAACGAATTGCTAATCACTGGAGACCACTGCTAAACACACTTCATGGAAAATAATTTGGGATGGGGTTGGTAAAACCATTCTGTACATACACACTCCGATCCGGCTGATAATTAATCTCTAAACTTGTTCTTTCTGGAAAATTATGGTTTCTCTCTAGTCTTGTATTTAAGGGCCGAGGGTAGCGGGACCTAGGGTAGAAATCATGGAGTCCCCAGACAGAGATCGGGCCATCCCCTAATTGTGGAAGCCAAGTTTGTAAATAAGGCACAACCCGATCACTCCAGAATCTAACTAACACCAGGTCGCCTGGGAGATCTTTTGGAAGGGGGCTTAGCCATCCCACCCTTCTAACACTTCGAATAGCACCGTCAATGTTCACTGGCAAGGGTCGATTCCTAGACAGCCAATAGATGACCTTGTGTTTTAGATCCTCTGGTCTCTCAGTTTTTCCCTTTGTAATTGGTAAAACACCAGTGAGCACACAGACATAGGGGGCGGCCATTGGAGGCAAATGTATATGTTTAGTATAATCCAGGTTAGTAGCTTTCTCCTCATGAGGTGTGGGAACGTTTGGCACCCCTACATCAGCGATGATACTTTTGGTAATAGTGGGCTCGATGTCGGATGACGAGGAGATACATGAGCGGTTCTGTGGGACCGTTGGTCTGTTGAGAGGGATGCTGCGTCTTTGAGGAGCTAACTTAAAAGCCAAGGTAGCGGGTAAGGGCTGTGGTTGGCTAAGTCCTGCCAGGTTCTTATTAGGTTGAGTCGGTTCCCTAATTGAGGTCTCTATATCCCTTATCCTATCTCCTAGGGAGTTGATTCTTGCAGTCAAAGGGGATATTAGAGAGGTGACCAGGCGTTCAATCAGGTCTAGAAGAGCTGGCTGGAAGGGGGGTGCAAAGGATTCAATGTTATCACAGGCCTGGGAAGCTGTAGGAAGGGTGGTGACGGGCGGTGAGGAACTTGTGCAAGGCTTTAGCAGTTTTGCTTCCCTCCCCATGCAGTTATCCCCGGAATGCTTTCTTGTGACCGTAGGAGTTTTACGGTTCCCAAGTTGTTTTGTGTTTGCTTTTACTGACGGGATAAGGGAGGGGGAGCCAGAATGTTATCGTTTGCGTTCAATAATGAGCTAGACTGCAAATGTACGGGGAGTATTGGGCTGGAAAGGGCTTGGGGTGGGTCTGCTATGGTTTCGACTGGTGCATATCGAATGTGACATAGGGCGTTCAATTCCTCCAACCAGGACAAACTTGATGCTGTGTTGTCTAGCTGTACCTCGGGATTTTTGCAGGCTACGCTATGTGAGGGCAAACAAGTTTCTAGATCTTCCAAATCATGAATAACGTGTAATAATACCCTGTCTACATAGCAGTCTAACCTCCCCCTACTAGAGTCACTTGGGGGAATACTGGGTTTGGGAGCCCCCTTAAGAGGCATGGCGAAGGTGCAGCCAACAGAGTCCCGCAAAAAGTCAATGAAAGTCCCAGTGTCTAGAGGCAACAGTATGCGCAGAGATGTAGGTCGAAGTCTCACTATACCTTGTTCAATAGGAGCCAAGGGGGGTGGCCCGTCCCGTCCTTACCGGTGCTATGAGGGCCACAGAGGGCCCGCCCTTTGCCCGAGCTTCGCCCGGCTCGACCCGCGCACGACCTGTGCTGCGGGAGCTGCTAGACGTTATATAGTGACATCCGCTGTGAGGGCATCCCTCCCCTCTGTCACAGGTGAAGAGCGCATTGGCTCCTGGTCCGTGGAGTCCCGTGCGCTAGGCTGCAACAATTCTCCCAGGGGCGGCAGATTTCTCCCTCGGCACTGGAGCTTTCTGGTAACCCCTCCTTGGCCAGGATACAGCACCGTGAGCACCCGCTCAGGACAGCGATGCGGGTCAAAATCTGTAGAGTCAAAATACAATATACAGAAGAGAGGCTTATACTCCAAGAATAATTGGTAGGGAGAACTAGAGGCAGAGTAATGATGTTAGACATGTCAAGGCAATGTTGTGGTGCTTAAGGTTCTCTCCTTCTGTGTATTAGAAAATCCTCCTGAGCTGAAGAAAACAAATCACCGACAGAAGCTTCAGAAGCGACCGATGGTGGCAGCAGTTTGGAGTGCCTCTTCTCTTCCAATTCACCTTTCCCCCCTGTTGGTGACGTTGCTCTGTCAGAAGCGGGCCGTCACCGGCGGACGGGCATTGGGAAAAAGCGGCCATTTGCTCCTGCGAAGACAACGGGTCCGTGACAAATGTCCTGCTTCACCTGCTTTCTCTAGTTTCATCTAGTTGTAAACCCTTTCATAATTTGTTTTTAGGTGCTTCCATATGGCTCATGTAAATACTTATTTTCTGTGCCTCTGGATAAGTGCTTGCCCCAAATATTCCACTGCATATAATTTGCTTGTACCTTCTTTTCCCCACAAGATATATTAACGTGCTTAAAGACATCACTTTTTCTTCTGCAAGGTGGTTCTCCTTGTCCTCAACAGATTGTGGATGCTCATCCTGGACTAAAGATGTAGCTACAGCCATTCTGTAAAGTAAAAGCAAAGCACCACTAGTTCTCAATCCTCCTTATACAGACTCCACTGCTGAAGTAGCTGATTTTGAGTGTGGTTTTCCATGTGAATGGGTGGGGTCCTTATATATCCAATCAAAAGACAAGGACTGTGTGTGGTTTCAAATGAATTCACAAATCCGATGTGTGGAATCGCGTATCTGTGCAACTTTGTTGAAAAACAGATAAAATGTGGTTTATACATACTTTTAAATATAGTCACACTGATGTGAATAATGAAAACTAAGGTGTGTTCATATTTGAAATACTTTTTAACAGTTTAAGTGAATCTGCAGATTCAGACTTGTGGATTCATTCCAATCATGTGATCGAGAATAAAAACCATAGAACAGTAGTCTGTCTATGTTGTTAACAGACCCGGAAAGGTACTCCAGTACTCCCAAAACATAATTAAGAAAAATAAAATGTGTTTAATTACATTAAAAAAATTAATATAGTTTACATTAGGTATAGTTGTGATTTGTAATGTTTTTAAATGTATATAAAGTATATTTATAAAAAAGGAATGTCCATAGTTGAAAAAACAATTAAACATCGAAATACATTGTAATACACTAAGTATTAAAAACAAACCCTACAAATTAAATAGAAATACCTAAAACATCATAGGAAATGGAATTTGAAATTTACTAGAAAAAAATAAAGGTTACAGGAACGTTATAGTTAGGAAATAGAATTTAAAAAACCTTAAAAATTCACTGAAGTAAAACAAGGTTAAGGATGTTATACATCACAAATGACAAAGTCAGTGAAAACATTGATGACTTCACTGATGACTCCTCCAATTACATCCCTGCGGTATACATGCAGAACCACTCACACACCTACTCATAGACCCAAAAAAACTCTTATACACTCACTCACTCACTCACTCACTCACTCACTCACTCACTCACTCACTCACTCACTCACTCACTCACTCACTTGATATAACCATTCATGTACCCACTCACACAACCATACAACCACTCACACACCCAGTCACACAGCCATACAACTACTTACATACCCATGCAATCAGTCACACACCCACTCACATACCCACACACCCACCAATTCACTCATGCAGCCACTCACAGACCCATACAAGCAATCACACATCCACTTACACACCCACTGAACATCTCATACATCCCTCACAGTGTTCACATAAATGTGGTGCACTATCAGTGCGCCTTCTGAAGGTAGCCTTCTGGAGGGGAGAAATGAGGTCCCAGGGAACCCCCAGACATTGTACTGACTGTACCTGCCTGCAAAGGGATCTCTCCCTTTGATTAATTTCAGGTAGCATGCAAAATATGGAGCGGTTTTGAAGCAGCCACTTAGGGCAGTTTGAGTTCCTGGCTGCCTTGCAAGCACTTCCTTCATTTTAATAGCGGGCACAGTTCCTTCTGCCTGGCACACTTGTTTTTAAAGATGTGCCATGGCACAAAAAGGGACCATATGACCTTTCCATAACACAGGGGAAGAAGTACAGATTTAGAGGAATGAAACAAAAAGGGAAGCTTACTGCTTGTAGAACATCTAACGTGGTCTTGACTGATTGCAGATCTGATAAAATATTTGTACACAGGAAGTACAACTTTACCTTCTGAGATAATGATCACAATTCTCGAAGGTATTTGTGAATCTAAGTCAAAGTTGTATGTGCAAATAAAGACATTTATGAGAAAGAAACCCTGTTCCTAAATCAACAAATCTGCTATGTGGATGCGGGTTCCTACAAGATCTGAATAGGTACCACCCCGCAGATACTGCAATCTATAACCGTTTGGAATTACTACTTTGTGACGTAGGTTTGGACTAGAGTAGTTTGTCTGTTGGCCCTAGTATTGGGTGTTATGGTTCATGGGAAGTTAATTGGTTCCTGGTCCAGCTGGATTTTACCTATCATTTTGATTCTACCTATGTATCCTTTGTACTTCTCTAAATTGTCTTGATCCGATATGGTGGGGTTAGGAAAATATAAAGTACTAACATGGAATGTGCGGGGCATGGGGTCAGTCCACAAACGACACAGAATTTTTGCCCAGCTAAATAGGCGGAAATTCCAAATAACTCATATTCAGAAGACACACTTAACGGATTCAGTAGTCCTTAAACTGCGCAAGAAATGGAATAGACAGATTTTTAATACTTCTTATTCCAACTTAGCAAGGGTCTCACCTGTGTGGTTTCAGAATGGGGTTCCATTTTTGCTGATAGAACGACGGATAGACACAGCTGGGCGTTATGTACTCTTGTTGGGCAAGCAGCATGGGATCCCAATAGTTATTTGTAGTGTGTATGCTCCCAATTAGGAGCAGATTACTTTTCTCAGTAACTTAAACACATCATTAATGGACTGGGTAGGATGCCCCTGGGTTATTGGCGGAAACTTAAACTCTGTCCTAGATGTCGGCTTGGATAGCTCTGACTCCCCGCTCAAAGGTGCTATAACTACCAAAAACGTAGACTTCCTACAAGCCTGGGTGGTGGGTTGGACACTACAGGATGTTTGGCGTATACTACATCCCAATCACAGGGAATATTCATTCTACTCCCCCGTACCAAATACACACCAGGATAGACAGAGTCTTCTGCTCTTTGCACCTGCTGTACCAGATTGTTGAGTCTGCCTACCTCAGGAAGACTTTGTCTGATCGTAACCCACTTGAAATTCTCCTGGGATGGGGTAGAGTACCCACCCTGGTCCCAACTTGGCGTCTCTGGCAGCATTCTCTTGAGGACCAGGTTTTTAGAGACACATTAGGCAAGGCCATTGCAAATTACTTCACAGACAATGATAACTCTGTCTCCTCCTGCTTAGTTGAATGGGATTCATTTAAAACATTGATTAGCGGTACGGCATTAGGGGCTACTGTGGGGGCCCGGCAAGAAACGCATAAGAGCTTATCCGCCATGGAGGACTCTCCATAATTTGGAGACCAACGCTATTACTAATCCCTCCCAGGAGGCACAGAAAGAAGCAGAATTAAACACGCAGAACTTCTTGAGTGACTTCGCCTAATCAACTACAACTCATACACGCCGCATAGTCATGAAGATGCTAATAAATAAGGGACCTTATTGACTCGTCTGAAACAAGACATTCCCTCCCCGCTCCCGATCACTGAAATATCCCTTCCGGATGGTACTGTTGTCTCTACTCAAGCAGACATGAACATGGCATTCTGTATATATAACAGCAACCTGTATCGCGCCCCAGCGGCTGCTTCACCCATTCACCTGATGGCCTTCTTGGAAGACCTTCCTTTCCCCACATTATCCGCAGATGATCAATCGGAATTGAAAGCCCATATCACCCAACTTGACTTTAAGGCCCCAATGAACGACCTTCCCAGAAACAAAGCTCCCCGCCTGGATGGGTTACTTGCAGAGTTCTACAAGACATATGTAGCACAACTTAACCCCGCGTCTAGAATGCCTCTACAATATGGCACTAGGAAAACATTCACTTCCCTTGACGACCATGAGAGCACTGGTTATCTCTGTCCCCAAGCCAAATAGAGACTCACTTGATCTATAAGGGTACCACCCCCTATCATTGCTATCCACCGAGTACAAAAATACTCAGCAAAATCCTGGCCAGGCCAGGCGCCACCTTCCCTATCTCCCAAAGCTTATTCACACTGACCAATGTGGTTTTGTACCGGGCCGCAACACGTCCTTAAATATCAGACGAATTCCATTAATTAATAGAAGCTGCGGCGGACCCTTCTCACATGGTCAGGTGCATTTCTCTGGATATGCGCCAGGCTTTTGATACCCTTGATTGGATTTATATGCTGTCCTCCATGGAAAAGTTTGGTATTCCCAAAGGTTACTTGTAGTGGGTGGAACTATTATATTCCACTTCTACAGCACAGGCCAGGACTGGCTCTCATATCTCTTTGGCGTATCCTATAACCAGGGGTACATGACAGGGATTCCCATTGTCGCCGTTGCTTTTTGTTTTAGCATTGGAACCCCTCCTGATTAAACATCGCAGAGAGGCCATGGACTAGGGGATTGTACTCAATAACACCACACACTTAGTGTCTGCATATGCAGACAACATTATTTTATATCTAAATGATCTTACTACCAACCAGGAACCTGTCCCGGCCATATTTAAACACTTAGAATAGATATCAGGACTGGCTATTAATGAAACTAAATCCTATGCTTTTTACATGCGATATCAGGCTATCCCGGAGGCTGTGCACTTTGGTGACTTATTATTAACTACCGCCCGAACACCTTTAAGTATCTAGGTATACAAATATATAGATCCTCCCAGGACCTAATAGATGGCAGTCTACTGAAGGCTATTACATCCCTCCGATGCCAGGTCTCTTTATGTACCTCGTTGCCCCTGTCGGTGATGGATAGTGTATCCATTTCTAAAATGGTGATGCTTTGTTTTCTCCTATATTTTTCACTAACCTGCCAATCACTATTCGGACCCAAATTTTCTGTACACTAGACACCCTCCTGTTAGAACTTATATGGGGCAAGGGCCGCAGGAGAATCAGCCTTGCCAATTTACAGATACGACCTGAGGAGGGAGGACTTGGAACCCCGGATTTCCGAGCTTACTGTATGGCCAGCCAATTGCAATGGTTATCTTATTGGCTAGCGGGACGGCACATTCAGGAAATTGGCTACACATCTTCAAAATGTACTCCTGCCACAAACTAGGATCCCTCCTACAGCCCCCCTTGCTCAAAACTGCATTATTATATTGGAAGAAGGCGCTCCAATACACCAAAAGGGCCACCACATATCCCCCCAAAATTCGCTTGCTTGGGATACCTACTACCACTTGGTTGATCTCTAAAAGGGCCTTAACCTTATGGGATCAGGAAGGAGTATCAACAATTGGAGATTTATTCACTAAGGGCAGGCTTGCAGAGCACAAGAACTTTGCCAGTACACAGGGGGTGCCCCCAACACTTTTTCTTATGCACACAGCTATCTCTCACTACATCAAATGCAGGTGGTCCCCTGACTGGATTGAACCCCCTAAGCATGAACTAATATACGCAACACATCTCATGGGAAGGGGACGCCACCTCACTCGCTGAATATACAGATTTATTCAAGCACACTCAGGGATATTGTTACTGCCACTCCATGTTAAATGGTCGCTAAAGCTGGGAAGAGAAATGACAGATAGGAAATGGTCTTCTGTGTTAGAATTTCATAAGAAAGTGTCAAGCAATGCTAAATTTAAATACATAGAGTACATGATCCTACATAGGGCATACTTCACACCACATCACCTTAATTATATATTTCTTAACGCATGACTCACCTGCCCTAGGTGTCAGGAAGAAGACACAGACCTACTCCTCATGCTGTGGGGGTGTCCGCGTTTTCGCATATTTTGGCAAGTTGTTGGACATAGACAGGAGGTCACTGATATGACTGTTTGAACATCGGCGGAGAGCTGTCTTCTGGGCCTGCATAAGCGACCCAAGGGGCAGAAGGTCCAATATAGATTTGCTGACTTGGCTGGTCTTATAGTGAAACGTGCCATCACAATGCGATGAAAATCTGCTTTCCCCTCTACACCTCTCTCATGGCAGACAGAAATGATCTGCTGGGGATTGTTTATTAGACAAGAGGAACTCAGAGGACTACGTAAGATACCTATTTCTCTAGACTGGGGCTATATGCTTGTAACATTTAAAGCCATTGATATGCTAACCCCTCCAACATCGCAGAGCGGGCCAGGCCCAGCCCACATTCCACATCCCCAAGAGCTGAACTAGCTGCTACCTGATACTGCTGTTCCTCCTTATCTCGCGGAGGACCTAGAGACTTATATATATATATATATATATATATATATATATATATATATATATATATATATATGTGTGCCGAATAACTACTTGTTATTTGATGTATGGATTCAATCTCCATTAAATTTATGCTATAAGGTAGTGGACCGGGAACTTTGGGGGGTAGTTCTAAGTGTTTGTATTTGTTTATAAAGCAGCGTTTCTCCGTTATTTATGGGTCGGCTAATTCTCGGATATCTTGTTATGTCATTGACATCTGTGTCCCGTATTTATTTTTTGATCCTTCAATAATATGACTTTGTTTTGCTCTGTGTTCTTGGAATGGAATGCCCATATTGTAATTTACATTATGGAAATACTATGTGTATTCATGCTTAACAACTTCTCATTATTGAAGCCCAATTGCTTGGAATCTGTATTGCATTTAATATTCTGATCGAAAACTCAATAAAATTGTGTTTAAGAAAAACAAATCTGCCATGTGGGATGTTGCCCTTGTAAATGAAATTAGATACATAGAAATTCGGCCAGCCTGGTGGATTTAGATTTGAGCAAATCTCTCAGAGTATTAGAAATGTGGGCTTTCAAGAGAGAATTCACCTGCAAATGTTGATCACAAAGGCACATATTTTTGTGCTGTTGCATCCCTTCTACACATTTTAAGAATGCATTATAGAACATAAGGAAAAGATAACCACAGTCCTATTCAGATCCTTTATAAAGTTAAAAGTATCTTTTGTTTTATGGGAAGTCAATCATATTACAACAAATCAAGAAATCAACCAATGAACAGAAGCAACCAGCAGCTGACCAAGGTTTCGCACATCCACTTCGTCTGTTTCAGAATTATTAGGCGGTGCGACTACTCTCACCATCCGCTGCCAAGGATGTATATCAGACCAATAGTTATGTAAGAGCAGAGAGGCGCACACAGTGAAGTCAATAGTGTAAGAAAGTCCAAAAAGAATTGTAGATCTTCGGTTCTTATTTATAAAAGTATTCTTTATTTTCACGTACAGCGGCACATCAATAAAGGTTAGTATTCCAGGAGGAGGAGCAGCGGAGAACGGGGGCCATACCTAAGGCACCGTTGCGTCACTACGCTTTTGAAAACACCACTGAAGCCGGATACTTTACCGAGCGCTCAGACTCCCCTTCCCCTTCGGAGTTCCCCCGAGGGGTCCGGAATTCCTACCTTTATTGATTTGCCATAGTGACAGTGACCAGACATTCCGGGGGGACTTGGATCATCATTCCACTTGGAACCAAACACAAAGTATTTTGCAGGTACACACTGTGACCTACCGTGACTGTCCTTTAAACTGTTCTCGAAGAAGTACGACCTCGAGAGACACCGCTCGGACTAGATTGTCTAGTACATGCCCTGATGAAATTCCCAAGGCACGAATGGGAATGAAACGCGTTGGCTGTGCCGCTGTACGTGAAAATAAAGAATACTTTTATAAATAAGAACCGAAGATCTACAATTCTTTTTGGACTTTCTTACACTATTGACTTCACTGTGTGCGCCTCTCTGCTCTTACATAACTATAAATCAAGAAATCAATTAATATTAGTTTGAAAATATATAAACAATTATTGAACACAGGAAATAGAAATATATCTGTGTTACAATATCCAACTGATTTTCATAAAAAATCAAGCCAAAAGTGGGAAAACTGAGTGGGTGAAGTCCATAGATCAGGTCCAGGAAGGTGTAATTGCGGCAGGGTGATTCTTCTTGGTCCTGGTAAAATCCTCTGTGTTTGGAAAGTGTTTTGTAAGTCTGGATCTTTTTACCGGGGCAAACAAATTGTCACAACCTTTAAGGGTAAGCAGGTAAGTACACTCTGATATCACCCCAGCACCTTAGGGACACCACTTGAGGGTCAGTACTCCATCCAGGTGACACCACCAACAAGGTCCAGGGCAGGTCCATTTGGAACTTGTCAGCTAGGTTTCTCAGGACAGTGGGCTTTTGCAGCTTCTTTGAACTTGAAGCTTAACAGGAGGTCAGCCAACTTACTCTTGAAGTCCACTTTTAGCTATAACGCCCCTGTAACAGATTTTCTAAGGTTTTTAATTCAATTTCCTAACTATAATGTCTCGGTAACCTTTGGTTTGGCTTTTATATATATTCACTGAAAAAAGCAAAGGTTACTGTAGTAATTAGGTTCACAGGCGAGGTGTGCTTCCAAGATGAATGTTTATTCAGGAAGAGAACAACTTAACATCCACAGTTAGGAGGCCAGCAATAACGATCCTCCAAGAACAGGGGCTCACCATCTACTGCACATTCTACAGACATCAGCAGTGACCTCACAGATTCCATGCTATGACACAGCATAGAATACCACACACCACCCCTCTTTTTAAAAAAAAAAACAAAAAAAACACAAACAAACGAAAAGAAAAGAAAACAATTAAAAACGAACAAAATCCTTAAACTTCATAGGAGGACACTTAACACGTGAACTCCCACGAGAAACAACAAGATCCTGATTGCAGACCGTGGAAGTACAAGTAGAAGGATCATCATGTACAGAATTCTCAGAAATATTATCATTGGTTACATTTTCATGAATAACAGAATTATTGTACATATTAACATTAGTAGCATCATCAGAAATGTTGTCTTTACACGAAGAGAGAGGATCAAAGGCTTCATGAGTGCCAGAAAGTTCTGAATCATTATCAACCATTCGCAGACTGCTAGTAGGTGTTATTTTTTTTATTTATTTTTAAAAAAAAAAATTTATTGACAAATTTTTCCCATATTTTTCCATACACACAGGGCACGACAATAGCATTTACCTTACAAATATCTAACCATGTTGACAAAAAAGAAAAAGAAAAGAAAATGAGACAAGAAATACAATGTTTTGTAAAATCAATACATAGCAAACCGTAATAACATTTTCTATCCGAATCCTTCTAACCAAGTAAATACTTAAATCACATCTTCAATCCAGACTCTCTTCCTTCCACCCAGTAACAGGTCCCCAGATCTGCCTACCAGTTTTCCTACCCTTTTTCCCCTTTCTTGCGTAAATCTCTGTCTCCAAATTATAAATTGAAAGTAATTTAGCCAGCCATTGGTGGTATGATGGTACTTTAGGATCCAACCATGCCGATGCAATAGTGAGTCTTAATACTGCCATAGCCATAAACAAAAAATATTCCCATCTCTCACCTACTCTGAAGTTACTCTGTTGTTGATCATCTCCTTCTTCTTTTACCCCCAAGAGAATAATTGACGCTGTAAGAATCACATCTATTCCTAAGCTTTGGAAAAAACCCTCAATATTTTTTATCAATGGCTGTAAATAAGGGCATACTGCAAAAATATGTGGTAAATCTGCTTCGGAGTCCCCACATCTGAAACAATTAGTTCCCGTTATGCCACCCCATTGAGCTATTTTTGCAGGCGTATGATATAAATGAAATAATGTTTTATAATGTTGTGCCTGTAAGGGCGCTGAACATAACAATGTGTATCCCATTTCTAAGGACATATCAAAAGTTTCCTCACTAATTTTCAAGCTATGTTTCCACTTACTTGCCCATTTCTCTATATCATCCTCTCTTGAGGCCAGTAGTTCTGCGTAAAATCTCTTAATGGTGCAATCCTCCCCTGCTTGTATCACTTCCATAATTGCATTTTTGTTAAATCCTAGCGGACCACCCTTCTTATTATGTAAAAAACTCCTGATTTGTAAATATTTGAAAAATTGTCTTCTATCTAATGCAAATTTAGTTTGTAGTTCAGAAAACTGGTAGACTCCCTGTTGTCCCAAGATGTCTCCCACCTTTCTAAGCCCTTTTCTTTCCCATTCTCCCAATATAGTCCCTGAAGTGATTTCCTCGGATAGATTCGGATTTCCTTTCAATCTTGTGTAGGCATTATATCGCCCTAACCCAAACTTTTTTGTAAAAGCTTTCCATACAGTATATGCGGCAATGAGTGTCTTAAAACGTGTCCTTTTGTAGTAACTGGGTTCAGTGAACTTCAAAAAAACATTTCCCACTTCTGGTCCTAGTAACAAACCATATATTGCCAGTGAGCTTAACTCATTCCCTCCTTCATCTTCTCCCCCGCCCACCAGACCCACCATATTGTGAAAAACTGCTGCCCAATAATAAAACCTTATATCTGGCAATGCCCAACCTCCCCTTTCCCTTGGTAACACCATGAACCTGAGAGCTCTCCTGGTTTTCCCCTTTGCCCATATAAACCTATTAATCATATTTTCTATTCTCTTAAATAAATTGTTCTCAAATAATAAAGGGATTGCTCTGAAAAAATACAAAAACTTTGGCAACACCAGCATTTTTATCACATTAGTCCGCCCCAAAATTGTTAAGTGCAAATTATCTATCCTATCTAGGTCCTTTCGTACTTTATTTATTAAAGGATTTATATTTGTTTCTACTAAGCTATCTAACTCAGCCGATATGCTCACCCCCAGATATATTCCAGATTTAATTACTCGCCCATCTGTACAGGGGGTATGGCAGTTCTTAATAATCTGCGTCTTAGCAGTATTGAGTTTGTAACCCGAAATTCTTCCAAACTTCAGGGCTTCCACTTCTACTTGGGGAATAGCCTCCGTTGGATCTGGTGTAATAACTGCAACATCATCGGCATATGCCAATATTTTACAATGGCCCATCCGAGTGAGTAATGGTTTTATTAAAGGACTCGCTTCTATTCTTCGGATTAAAGGGTCCATATACATTGCGAATAACAATGGGGAGCAAGGGCAACCCTGCCTTGTACCTCTCATTATCGCAAATTGAGTAGTGACCCCCGCATTTACCCTAACCGAAGCCACAGGTTTTGCGTATAGCGCTTGCACTGCCTGAATAAAGCTATTTTTGACTCCTGCCCTTTCCAATGTAAACCACAGATAGCCCCAGGAGACCCGATCAAATGCTTTTTCTGCATCTAATAACATAATTGCTATCGGATCCCCTGAGACTGCTGCGGCATCGAGCAATGTGATCACTTTACGCGTGTGGTGGGTGGTACCTCTCCCTGGAATGAAACCATGTTGATTTTTGCTCACCACCCTGTCTATTATCCTAGCATATCTTGTCGCTAATGCTTTGGAGAAAATTTTTGTATCCGTATTCATTAACGTGATAGGCCTATATGAGCCAGGTTCTTCTGGTGGTTTCCCTTTTTTTAAAATTATGACTATCTCGGCAGCACCCCAAGTCTTAGGTATTGAGTCCCCATTTTGTGCTTTTAGCATTGTCAGAAGCATATCTATTTTCAAAACATCCCAAAATATTTTATAGAACTCTATTGGGATCGTGTCCGGGCCAGCTGCTTTTCCTGATGGGAGGTTTGATATGGCATTTTTTATTTCTTCCTCCACAAAAATCTCATCTAACCCATCTGCTTCCTCATCCGTGAATCTAGCCACCGGAATATCATGTAAATAGTCCCTGATTTTCCCGAGATCAGTCCTTATCGGCTCCTCATATAGCTCTTCATAAAAAGATCTAAAGACTTCCCTGATTTTCTCCGTCTCTGTATGTATCTTACCAGAAGAATCCTTAATCTCCCTTACACTACCTAATGCTTTCTGTTGTCTTGTACGAACTGCTAAAGTTCTTCCTACTGTTTCACTAAGCTCGTGACATTTTTCTCTTTTACTAGTATAAAGTTTTGCAGCTTTTCTAGCAATATCGCCTTCGGCTTCACTTTTCACTTTTAACAATTTCAAATATGCACTTTCTACAGGGATTCCCCTCAGAATACATTCCTCTAAACCCTCCTCAGCCTTTAGTACTGTCTCGGCTATTTCCGCATTTTTCCTTTGCTCCTGCTTTCTCCTATATAAACTAAAGCTTAAAGTCTCTCCCCGTACCCCCGACTTAAATGCATCCCAGACCACCCCCACAGAAGCACTATCCCTATTATTCTCAAAAAATTCTTTAATCCATGACTTCATATGCTCCACGTACTTTTCTTCCGATAGCAGTGCTCTTTCAAAGGTCCATTGTCTTATCTGTTTGGTAGTTCTTAACTTTCTCACCGTGAGAATTAGCGGGTTATGATCGCTTAAAATTCGCGGAAGCCTATCTATCCTGGATTCTGTTAAAGTTTTGTTTGAAGCAAAAAAATAATCCAATCTCACGCATATTTTGTGTGGGGCAGAATAATATGTATAGCCCTTATTGCCTGGCATTTTTTCCCCCATATATCATATAAAGCATTATTTATTACTAATTCTTGTAGAGCACGGCACATCCGCTTCTTTCTGCCACAATAATTGCCAAGTGAGCCTAAACCCAAGCCATCAGCCCCATTAATATTCAAATCTCCAGCCATTATAATTCTTGGAGCCCAAGTAGCCAGTTCCACATCCAGATACTGAAAGATCTCCGGGTCATCCTCAGTCGAACCATATACACTTATTAACATTGTCCACTCCCCATCAATCCTACATTCCACCATTGCCCATCTCCCCCATTGATCGTGTGCCTTTTTTCTCACACAAATATTTTTATCTCTGGTTAATATAGCAACTCCCCTTTTTTTAACATTTTGATGTGAAGCTACCAAAACCTGAAAACCCAATTGCTTCAAAAGAAACTCTTGTGAACTCAAAACATGTGTTTCCTGAATAAAAATAAAATCTACATTCATTTGCCTCAATAACAGTGATACCTTGAGTCTTTTTTGGGCCTCATTTAGCCCACATACATTCCATGTTACATATTTCGTTCCCATAAATAATTCTTTATGGTTCTATTAATTACCCAGCTACACTTATATTCATACTCAAGCTTTATCACTCTATGTCTTTTTATTTTTTCAATTATGCTTCTCCTTCTTTGCAACCTGGTAACTCTCATCTTATATCTTTTTGTATCTCCTTTTCCTCTCGCTCCTGTCTTTACTTTCATTAACAACTCTGTCTTTTTTTGCCTTTTTTGCCTTTTTTGCCTTGTCGTGCCCTGTCCCTCCCCACCCTCCCCCACCCCTAGACTGCACCCCTCCCCCCCTCCCTCCCTACTGGCAAAGAGGTCAGTGATGACCTCTGTCTGACAGCCGATTCTCCCCAGAGGACCTCTCCGCTCCCATCCTCCCGAAGTATCATTTTGTACAATCTATATCCTTAATGGCATTTTCTTATACTTCTCCACCCTTATATTCTTCTTCTTACATTTTATTGTTTCTTTTTCTGTGTAGCATACTCTGTTTCTCTAATGGCTAGTACTCTCTCATTTTGCGTCTTTCCTTTTCTCTGTGCTTTCATTTCTTTTAAGTAATTCAGGTACTCATGTGCTACCACTTCTGAAAAAAAAACCCTGAACTGGCCATTATGGCCAACTTTGAGGCGGCATGGAAACATTAAGTACACTTCACAACCCATATTCTGAAAAGGCGTTATTAGCTGCCTCATTCGCCACCTTCTCTCCACAGTCGTGTGGCAAAAATCCGGGCGGGTAAAGAATGTTATGTCCTTGTGTGAGCGCTTAGTCATAGGCTTTGCTTTTTTGATTATTTCCTCTCTTAGTAAGAAATTCCCAATATATACTAGGATAGCCCTTGCTTTATGGTTTGTAGTTTTCTTTTGCGTTAAGGGAAACCTATGTGCGCGCTGCACCTCTTTGTCCCAGTCCCACTTATCAAGCTCTGGAAATGCTCCCTTCAGCAATTCTACAACAAACCCCCGTATGTCCGATCCTTCCTTCTCTTCATCAACGCCCAAAATTCTTATATTATTCCGTCTCTGTCTGTTCTCAAAGTCTTCAAGTTTCCACAGGACATCAGATGCTGTTTTTTTCTTGATCATCCCTGAACTCCTGTAGCTTTACCACTTCCTCCTCAACTTTGCCTGTCCTCTCCTCAACTTCCGCAAGCCGCTCAGCCATTTCTGTATACAGTTTATCCACCTTGCGTAGAGACCCTTGTATCTTTTTGTTCGCCTGCTCAGCTCTTTGACTCTCCTGGCGAGCCTCTCCCTGGATCTGCTTTAAAGTTGAGAACAAGAGCTCAAAATTTGCCGCATTATTATTTTCCTGTATCTGTGGGCATAAGTGTGTCTGGGGCTGCGGTCTATTTGGTTGATCAACACCTCCAACTGCGCCTTCATGATGCATCTGTAAAGTGGGTGCATGATCCCAATGCAGTTTTTTCGCCACCCCGGATTTTATTACACTCCCTCTTTTCTTTGTTCTTCTACAAGTCCTTCCCTTAGCTCCCTTTTTTTTACTCAACTTGGACCCCAAGTTTCGTTTTAGTATTGTATTATGTTCTTGAATTGGCTCAGACTCTAGTTCTGATGTATCTATCTGTGAGGTCTCTGAATCACTTTCCGTAGTAGTGTCTAGCTTATCGAAGGATAAATTAGGAGTCAACTCATCTGGCCCCTCAGATTCAGCCTCTTCCCTATCGTCATCATTTCCAGTAAAGAAGCAATCATCACTAGGTGAGCCAGTCACTGCTGGGAGAGAAACAACTTTTCCATCAATATATTGCTTATCTGCCCCCTGTTAGTTCCTTGGGAGCTATCCTGTGACCCTTCTGCAAGCATAGTAATGGTATTATCCTTGCTAATCCCCTCGTTTCTCCTGTGTACAGGGATAAATGAAACGTTTTCATTTGCAGCAGCAGAGTCACTCGTAAAGTTAATCATAGGGTCAATCATAGTTGTTGCTCCTTTATTACTATCCAACTGCAAAGAGATCTCTAATGGATCAGGAATACTCTTATTTGAACAAGACCCCCCTCTTGCTCCTTACCTATCAGCTCTGCCACTGCTGCCAATGGAGGTACAGGTTCTACCACCTTTCCATTAGCTGGCTTGCACGTTTCGCTCATTCCACCCGTTCTCTCACTAATAGAGATCGGGTATTCTATGGCCGCATCCGAAGGCGTATCTAGTTGTGTAGTCGCGTCTCCCAAGCCTGCGTGCGATTTTTCCATATCCCTTTCCATATCCCTTTCCTCCAGTATTGGTGGCGTTGGTGTCAGCTCACTCTGCTCCGCATTTGTTGCCAAGCTATTTTCCTTTAAGATTCGTGCATTCTCGGAACAGCTCAGCGCCTCGCTTAATTCGCCCCGCACTTCCGCCTGACTCTGAGCAGCCATCCATTCAGAAGGCTCCATTCTCCCTCCTGCAATGGGATCTTCAGCTGACTTCAACCCGGGCTGTGAATGGTCAGGATCCGCTACAAACCTCGCCCCAGGGAGTTGTTCTGTAACCTCTGTCAGACCACTGCAGCCGCCGCTCATGATGCTCGTATCAGGTACGTCAGGGGTGCCCTCAGCTCTCAACCCCGGGAATGTTTGGAACAATGTCTGCTGACGGAGGGAGGCTTCTTTCGATTTTACCGATTTTAACGAACCTGCCTCTAGATTCCTGCTGGCGCCCTTTTTTAATGCCTCTCTTTTTTTCTTTTTCTCCGTGACCTTGTCTTGCTTCCTTCTCTCTGCCACTGAAGTTCTCAGCTCTTCACGTTCTTTTAGAGCCTCCCTTCTTAGCTGTGCTCTGCGTCTTGTCCTTACTTTAAGGTTCGCTGAAGGGCTCTCGGTCTCGCTAACTAGTGAATCCTCTTCCTCTGACATATCCTTGCCAACTCTTGCCGGTTTTGAGGCCATATATTTCTTTCTTTCATGCCACGTCTCCTGAGCTCGCTGTATAGCCCCTTCTATCGGTGCTCCTATTAACAGCCACAGACTCCAATGTTCTCTCTCCAGATACGCCAACGCTTGCAGTGCAGACCACTTAGCACCCCTGGCCCAAGCCGAGAAGTTCTTGAACATGCTCTGATGTCACTTTCGATTTTCTTTTCCTCGCTGATATGGACCGATATGGCTGCTCCTTTTTCTTCCCCTTGCTCTCCACTAAGCAGGGTGTTGCAGTCTTTAGCAATAAACCCAGACTTCAATTCATTCTGAAGTATCAATGTTCACCTCGGGAGAGTGGACAGGAGCTGCTGCCTCCTACGGTCCGTCGGCGGCCATCTTGCCCCGTCTAGTAGGTGTTAAATTAGGTTGTGATTGAGAAGGTCTACAATTATCGGATTTACAAATTGAAATGCGTCTAAAGTTCCAGATTTTGCCATCCTCAATTCAAACAGCCTTGCTGAAAACTTCAATGACCTTGATAGGACTGGACCATCTGGGAGTTCCCTTGCGAATTTGTCCCCCAAACTTCACTCTCACCAAATCCCCAACATTTAATCTTGAAGAATTCGTTTTTTGTACAGAATTGTGAAACATTCTAGCTTGGTACTTACTTACCCTATCTCTAACAGTTTTCAAATCCAATTCCAAATAACTCCACTTGGTGAAATGCACTGGCCAAGTCAATAGTAGAAAATACAGTGGCACCAGCTAATGAGGAGATTAATTCATGGATATTCGGTAAGGGATGTTTATCAATCCAAATTTCTTGGTTCAAACTGCGGAGATCCACACATAGGCGGAGATCCCCAGAACTCTTAAGCGATAAAACAATGGGAGATACCCATGGAGAGGATTCAATGGGCTCAATAATTTGTTTCAAGACAAGATCATCCAAAATTTCTTTAAGTTTACTCCTATAAGCTAATTGAACATTTCTTACTCTGTGTCTAACAGAAACAGAATTCTCATTGAGAATTATTTTATGTTTGAAATCAGAATATTTGCCAAGGGTATCTTTGAAGACATCAGGAAAATTCCTCTTAAGATTATCAACAAAATGAGGATCATCCACAATCACATTGGTACTCAACTCAACCAAAGCATTTTCTTCCGAATCTACAAAACATACAGGAGGATTGGAATTAGGATCAAGTTTAATACCTAGTTCGCGTTGATGTGGCCACCCCAGAATAGCTACCCCTTTACTAGCTACATAGTCTTTCCCATTGGTGATCCGATTTCTAACTTGAAGAGTAGCCCAAAAATATCCCTCCACATTTTTTTTTCCAGTGTAACCTCCAGGATAGATATCGGGAACCAGAAGTTCTCTGTTGCCCCATAAACTTCTAAACAAATTTAACCCAATGATAGAGTACCATGAACAGGAATCTATCATTAGCTCAATTGAAATATTGTCTACTGAAATGGGACAAGAGGGAAATTCTTTAAGTTCAGCTTCATCTACAGAAAGAATGTAATTTAAACTATGGAGAACTTCTTCTTCCTCTTGTGAAATGTAGTTAACTCTTTGAAAAGAACGACACACATTACCTAAATGTCCTTTTCTTTTGCATTTGACACACACTCTGTCCCAAGCAGGACTACCGAAATGTCCTTTTCTTTTGCATTTGACACACACTCTGTCCCAAGCAGGACAACCTCTGTAATTGCCAACATGGTTGGGACTTCCACAACGATAACAAGAAATATTCTTCTTTTGAGAAAACTTGTTGTCAGAATAGTTCTTATTTTCACCAAGTTTCTTATCACAGTCTTTTTTAAACGAACCTTTAGAGGAAAAATTAGGATTAGTTTGGTTTTTGATTAAAGAAACTTCAGGTTCAGGAACTTGAGGTTTAACACTAGAACCTCTAATTTCAGACACAAACAATTCTGATTCTGATTGTTCTATACCCTTGGCAATGTTAATAACAGCGCTAAGGGTAGATTCTGTGCCAAGCCAAAGTCTTTCTTGAATTTTCTTGCTCTTTGTTCGCATCATAATCTGATCTCTTAGAACTTGTTCATAAGAAATTGTTTCAAAAGAACAGTAACAAGCTAAAGAGCGTAGGGCTGAGACATAATCCTCAATGGATTCATCTTGTTTTTGAACACGAGAGTAGAACTTGAACCTTTCCATGACTGTATTTATTTTCCTTCCATAACGAATTTTCATTTGTCTAGTAGCTTTCTTAAAGACATCAATGTCTCCGGCATCTTCAATGGGAGGAAGATTGTCAAATTCCTTAATCCCTGCACCTCCTAAGCAGTGTCTTAAAAGAGCTAGTTTGCGTTTTGCAGAGCACCCATCTTTTTCAAGCACTTCAACATATGCTATAAACATTGGGAACCATAAGTCCCATTCAATGTTTGGATCACCAGCTGTTTGCAAAAAATGAGGAGGAGCAGCAATGTTCGACATTATACACAAAAAATTCTTTTACTTAAGGGTATTAAAAATGGAGAAATAATAAACAAGAAATACCTTAAGTAACTTTTTTTTTTGAATAGTTGACTTTGAGTGAAGATTTGCGATGTCTAAATATTTTCCAAAAGAAAACACGAATAAAATGAAAATTTCCTAGATGGCGGCACGTAAATGACGTCAGCGCTTCATTAGAGGTGAAGGGTAAAGCCCATGATGCTTTGCGGCTAGCTCCCAGAGTTCTTTGAAGACGTGAGCGTCACTGTCGAAGAACAGAGGAAGATGTCGCATGCAGCGCTGGAACACTCAGGGCGTTTGAAACATGCAGGCTCCAACGGCATTCAAAGGAAAGGGCAGGTAGGGAGCGTACAAACAGTTGAAAGAAGTGTGCGCCCACGGAGAAAATCGTAAAAAAAAAAAAAGATAAATAGTACTTTACCCAACAGTAACGAGGGTAGAATCCAACTCCAGCAGAAATGAGGAGTAGACTGAAACGATAACGTGAACGTTGTTCTATTAAGTCCTGAAATCCTTTACTCTTGAAATCCTCGATCCCGATCGTCGCCAGTAATTATGTAGTAATTAGGTTTACAGGCGAGGTGTGCTTCCAAGATGAATGTTTATTCAGGAAGAGAACAACTTAACATCCATAGATAGGAGGCCAGCAATAAAGATCCTCCACGAACAGGGGCTCACCATCTAATGCACATTCTACAGACATCAGCAGTGACCTCACAGATTCCATTCTATGACACAGCATAGAATACCACAGTTACATATATGTGTGTGTGTGTGTGTACATTTATATATATTCACTGGAAAAAACAAAGTATACAGGGACGTTACAGTTAGGAAGTAGAATTTAAAATAAAATCATAGAAATTCACTGGAAAAATCCTAAGTTTACAGGGCTGTTATATTTAGGCTCAGATTTCACAAGCACAAAACCATAGAAATTCAGTACTTACAGTTACCTAGGCTAACTATAAGTAGGTGTCTGATTAGCTGTGTGGGTGTGTGGTTGGGTGTGTGAATGCTTGTATTGGTGTTTGAGTGGATATGTGAGTGGTTTTATGGGTTTATGAGCGTGTGTGTGAGTGGCTGACTTAAAGCCTGACCTTCCCCTTCCCACTCTGGGACATTTGATGCTTAGTTTCCAGCTATATGCGCCATTACGTGCCTGCAGCCTAGAGATAGTGGCAACATTATCTTGTTGTCCTTGGCCGGCGGACACGGGAAGACTGTAACATTGTTCCTCGCCTGACGCGAGAATCTTTACATTGCGGGAATAATAGATATATTTTGTCCTGTCACCATAGAACAAGAGACTGCTCCCAGACGCACGCTACCTGCGTGAGTATTTACTTTCATCGCAGTCAGCCCTTCGATTTGACAAGGGGAGTTCTTGATCCCTTAACCTCCTATCTTGTTCCTGATTCATGAAGCAACAGTTGGAACTTGTTTTTTCCCCTCTCATTCCAGTTTTCCCTGACTGTGCTGTCCTGCATATATGTTGCTGCCATTGATTTATTGAAGCTTCACTTCATTGCTGCCATTTAGTACCCTGCTTTTTTGGATGACTTTCTATTTACGTGTTGGTAAAGAAGTAATTGCCAGCCCTTTAGATGTATAGTGCTGTTAAATCTACAAACTTACTACAGTGCTCCTGAGAAGTATTTGGTAAGTGGAATCCTCTTTGTATCAGACATACATTGTGATTGAACGTGTTAGCTTCTATGAATTTTAGAGATAAGGGCCTGATTGTGTCCTAATTTCCCTTTCAGTTGTCGCTGTCCTTGCATCATCTCTGGAAGTGGCCTGTCATCCCTACAAGGGAAAGAGTGGAGTGGACGGTGGATATTCTCTTCCCGTTATCTCCCCTTGAGCAGTGTTCTTCATCCAGAACAACTCATGTCTAATTTAGAAACTGTTTTTGGGAAGTGTGGGGAAATTCTCTTAATTCCTGTGAAACCCGCCTGTTACTAGGTTAGTGGGACCTTGTAAGCTGCACAGATGCTGCAATTTTTGGTGTCTATTTTGGCTGACTGGATCCTACAATACATTTTGACAAATGCAGTTCATCTGGCTATTGTTTGTTTGTCTAGACCAAGTTCTATCCTGATCTGGGATGCCGAGGTGTGTCTGGGTGGTTGGAAAATTTCCCTGTAGATTTTAATGACAGTTTTGTCCAGATTAATCGAGGCCCTCCCTAGGACGGCTTTGATTCCGTGTGCCAGAGTTCGAACAATCTTCACCCTAGCTAGTTCTAAAACAGGGCTGAAGAAAAGCCCATTGAGGTTCCAAAAAAGTATGCTGAGACTTGCTACCAGGGCAAGCCCTTTCCGCTTTCTTTCTTTCTTGTATGGTTTGAAATTTCCTTTGTTGTTGAATGTTAAACTGAGGTATTTGTATTTGGAGACTTATTCGACCTTAATGGAAATGAGGAACCAGCAGATTTTACCTCCCATTCTTCTGCAGTTCATGATTTGTTTTCTTGGTGCTGATTGTAAGATCATTTTTTGATGAGTAATCGTGAGTGGTGTTCAGAAGACGCTGCATCCCCACCTTGGTACTGCTGATCAAAACTAGTTCATTAGCATACAGCAAGTTTGAGAAAGTAATAGTGTTGATTTTCGGCGAGTGAGAATTAACCGATGCCAGGGGGGAGAGAGGTCTGCCAAGAATAGATTAAAAAGCATTGGGCCAAGACACACTCCTGATTAAGCCCACGGGGTGTTGAGATAGTTCTAGAAATATTAGCCCCATTTCCCACCTTTATACCGACTCAAGCATCTGTGTATAGATTTTCAATTGCTCTTAGAAGCGTTGGCGGTGCAGCTCGGTTCTTTTACTTGCTCCAGAGCAGGTTTTGTGTGACACAGTCAAAGGCAGCTTTGTAATCGATGAAACATAGACACATTGATTGAAACTTCAAGTAACTGGGTCAGTAAGCAGTCTCTAAACAAAGGCCCCCTTAACCCCTTTGTCTAACATTGGGCATCTGCACTCTCCATCCGGCCAACCCAGTGCTATTTTGAAATCCCCAGATGAGGGAGTTGATAGAGCGAGCTTTAGAAAAATTTTAATCAAGTTTGTGATGTCATACTCTCATAATTTGAATTAATATATTAATGAGTGTTTGCATGATTTGTTTTATTAATCCAACCTAGATTAAGTTTGCACCACACATGAACACGCGGGAAACTAATTATATGTGCTCTTGTTTCAATTGCAAGTCTGTTTTTGTAACACATTATTAATATTGTCCTGTTTGTTATGTCTGTCCTATTGTCTTTGTCACTATTAATATGCAGCTGATCATTCATGGCATGTGCTTTTATATGTGCTTACATGTATGTCCTATGTTGTGTTTGTCTATCTGTGTATCATTTAATCATCTTTTTACTCTTTCAGAAACATAAAGCTGGATTACATGAAGAATGGTAGTTATTATATGTGTTGCTTTATTTGTTTGCTTTTGCTAGTTGTCATTTATTAATGGGTTAATTACTAGCAGGGAAAGGGTGGGTAACAGAAGGATTTGTTTTACCTTAATTAATTATTCTTTTGTGTTTGTTTAAATAATAGTTTTCTGGAAAGTGACGCAGGCTGAAAGTGGCGCAGGGTCGCAAGCAAAAAGTGGCGCAGAAAATTGACGCCTTCTAAAAGAGGCCTACTGATGCTAAGCCACAGGAGAAAGTTATTTTGAAAAAAAAAAGATGACAAGCCTACAAACTTTTATTTTGAAAGCTTCAAAAAATGAACTGCTAAAGTCAACTCTGTGGAGTGGGTTTGGGTGTGCCACAAAGCTCAGAACGGTCTGGCTCAAGGCTAAAATGAAGAGACGTGACAAGATTTCATATTGCTTGAACATTTTTGCTACAAATTGTAGCGGACTAAGGAACTGTTGCCAGGATTCTGTGCATGGACAATGACTTTGTGTAAAGCCTGGTCTCGTGGTGGAAGATGTCACAGTTTACTGTGGCGTGAGGTGATTCAGCCAATGGAGAGCCAGAATTCAGCTGTTGGAATGTGAAAAATAGTTAGCTCAGCTTATTTTAGGGTATAAGAATAGGTTTTAGCTGCAAACTTTTGGCTTACGCTCTTGATTCCAGAAGGACGTGTTCTGCTGTCCGATGATTACACGTAAGAAATGTAACTTTTAAGACTTTGTTTTCAGGCGATGAGGGTAGCGACTGAGAGATAGTTAGGTTTTGGAAATGCTCTTCCTTTTCACTTATTTCTGCTAATTAATAATGTTATCTTGAAATAAGCTCTCTTAATAAAATGCTGAATAAAACTTATATGACTTTTTCTAATGCTTGCTTAATAAAGTTCCAAACCTAAGTTTTCTTAAATATGTTTTAATAAACTTTTTAAAATGACAAGCTGGTCTTGTTTATTGTAGATAGTTTATTGCATAAAGTCTTAAATAACATATGATCCATTCACCTCACTCACTATGTTTATGGGCCTGGTATTGATTAGTAAGTGTGATAGTGGATTGAGTCATCATTTATAAAGAATTTTAGTTTCTGGGCTCTATCAATTTGGTAGACGGTTTATATGTTGTTTTTGACATGCATGTTACATATATGTTGGTATAGACATAGGATTGATGTTTAACATATGTTAAGTTTTTGATTCTGTTAAGTTGTTATATGTAGTCTTAAGGAATTTTTCCAGCAGTGTGAGAGATTCCTGGTTAAATGCCGGCCAGCAAGATAGTGTAGCTAGAAGAGTTACACAGTGCATTTGTCTGTTTCAAAATTGTGGTATAGCATATATCACGTGTTGTGGGCGTACAACACAAGTTTAGGGACCTTAGATTGCATGGTTGAATGTGTAGTGAGGATTGCCTATGAAATTGTAGCATTAAGCAGAGGGACCTGGTGAGCCTGTTTTAAAGCTTTCTGTGAAAAGAGTAGTAGGAGTTATTCAAACTCGAGTGAAGGGTAAAAATAGCGTCGTCTATTCTTATCAACGCCTGACGTTTTCTGTGGTTGGTTCAAGTCCTGCCAAGAATTCGTGTGTGTATGAACAGGGTTTTCTTTGTTTGAAAGGGTGTGAAAGGCTTGTAAAACTGAAGGGTAGGGTAAGAATTACTCTATTAGCAATAGAAACTATTCTGTGAGAATAGCGTTGTCTATTCCACTCTGAGAATACTTGTATGAATGTGTAAAACTATCTCTTTGTTAGAGAAGCAGACAAATGGTTTGTTTTTATGTTGTTAATAATTGCATTTTATAGAAAATGATTTAAAGTGTTTCTAAGTCTTTATGGTGAAGAATATGCTATTTTAGGTATTGTGCGTTATTCAAAACTTTCTATAAGCATTTTGCGTTATTTAAATGCTTAAAAAACTGTCCCGATCGAAAATTGTAAGGGAGGGGCTGTTTGGAGGAGTGAAAGCGAGTGAGGAGACTTTGCAGCTGCAGCCTGCTGCATACGTCAGAGTCTGCCGCGCTCTGATTGGCTTAATATCCCTGGACTGACAGAGCAAGCGTTTTCATTGGTTGAAGCGCGATCTAAATGTTTGGAATGGTATTAGTATTGTAAATACCTTATTAAATTCATTGCGCTATTGTTTGACCCCATTCCTGTGGGCCTTTTTGCTATTTGTATTTTGTGCTCCTTTATTTGACAACCTGCCTAACTATAAGTCTTTTCCTTGAGCCTAACTTATATATTGCTCGCTCGTGTGAAATTTGCCAGTAGATTGTTGCGCATTGTGAAGGAGGAGGGGGGCTGCTAAAAGCGAGTGAGCAGGGGAGAGCTGACAGCTGCAGCGGCTGCCTACGTCAGCCGCCGCGCTGTCATTGGCCAAGAACGCTGTCGCGTCATTCTGAAAGTCGCGCACCCATTGGCTGGTGACGCGCATTCATCGTCGTGCTCTCAGACCCCAAAAGCTGATTTATTTAGTTGAAGCCGCGAGCGTTAGGGAGGTTGCGCTGCAAAAATTAAAGGCTCTGTGGTGTTGTGGCGGGACCGTGTGCTTTAGATGCTGGAGTGTTGTGTTACGGCAAGAGCCGTGTTTTCATTGGCCATTAGCGCGTCGCGTCACGACAGAAGCCTGCGTTCCTATTGGATATCGGCGCGTCGCGTCATATGAAGGCCGCGCTCTGATAGGGCGAGACCGGCGAGCCCACAGAGGAGCCGACAAAGCTCCTGTGCTATAATTGGGTGAGGCTGACGAGCCCCACGAGGGACCCGGCGGGGATCCCGTGTGTTTAGAAAGCGCGCTCGCTCGCTCTCTCGCTCGTTCTCTCTCTCGGTAAAGGTTTGCTTTTTACGCGCGCATTGAGCGCATAGGCATTTTAGAGCACGTGTTGTTTGGCAGTGTCATCAGCGCTTTGGGTGACGGCGGAGGAGGCTTTAAAGGGCTCTGGAAAGCGAGCCATTGCAGTGTAGTATCTGGGGAAAGTTGGTAGTGACGTGTACAGTCACATGGAGTCAAACTTCGTGCTAATTGGTTGTTGACACTACAGTGTCACGGGGAAGTCTGCTGGTGACGTATGCAGTCACATGTTGGTGTTATTAGAGGCAAGCTTTGTGATGGTTGGTTGTTGACACTACAGTGTCATAGAAAGGCCGCGACCGGATTGGTTGAGGGACTGTAGGCATTTTACATTGGCTGAGTGCTGTGTAGTAAAAAAATCTTTAAAAAAAAAAATATTTTAAAAGGGGGGATATAATTGTTACTTACATTTACTTACATTTTATTTAAAATTTTTGTTTTTGGATATGCCTAGATCAGATACTTCTAGGTGTTCAATTTTTAAAAGGTGTTGTAAGATGACCTCAATTTGTGTGATATTATTAATTCTACTTTGGCTAATTTTAGCTGTGGTCTATCCTTTTGATGTTAATAAGCAAAAATCTAAGACTAATATTACTAGTAAAGCAGAGTCTATTCATGAGAAGCATGCTGGCAGGTCCAGTAGAGTTATTAATCATGATCCACTGTCTCATCAAGATAGATCAATTGGTGATTTTTCAACCAATTCATTTTCAAGGCTTTTATCTGAATATGTCAAAGTAATGAATGTCAAAGATTGCTATGTGTGTGTAAAATTACCCACTTCTGTTTCTGAGGGAGTGACATATAATATGTTACCTCTCACTTATGGCATTACCTGTAGTGTGATTGCTAGCCTGTTCTATCAAACTGGTCGTCTGGAGTATTATTATTCAGACTTTGATGAGGTTTTTGCAAATCTCAAAATTGTAAATAGCTTAAACAAAGTAAGATCTGCGAAGCAGATGAGGGAATTCTTTTTAGTTACTAATTAATTAAACTATGAATATGCCTATAGAAATAATTTAACATGCAAAATGAGAGCTGAAGATAAGACTTTCCTTAACATGGTTGAGGAAAGAAGGGCTGTTTACAAAAGAAATGAAAAACTAAAACATGCTAAGTCTAAATATTGGCAGTTAGAAGATGTCAAATTAAATGGTGTCAATACTAATGCAGCAATACATATTGATGAACCAGTTAGTGGTAAATTTTGTATTAGAAGAGATAATACTTTATATGATAATTTCTTTGTAGGTGCTAGTCAATGTGAAGATACTTATCGTATTGAAGGGGGATGGGGATTCAAAGGTGGAAAGGATCCAATTTTCCCTGGAATTTATTTTATTTGTGGCAATAAGGCTTATTTTAGTCTCCCAGATCACTGGTATGGGACATGCTATATTGGCCTGGTCTTTCCAAAAATATTTCATATTGACAGAAATGAAAAAGGTACTTTTGAATTTGGTGAACACTTGAATCAAAATAGATACAAAAGAGAAAGCTTCTCAGAAATTCTGGGAGACATTTTTGGTGCTGTTATTCCTATGGTAGGGATAACGATGAACTCTATCAAAATTAGAAAAGTGTCCACAATTGTGGATAGGTTGTCAACTGATACTGCGAGTGGTTTTCAATTGGTTAGCACAGAACTTGTCGCAATCAGAAGTATGGCTATTCAGAATCGTCTTGCGTTAGACATTCTGCTTGCAAAAGAGGGTGGAGTCTGTGGGGTCTTGCATGTTCAACATTGCTGTACTTATATTCCTGACAAGAGTCGGGATATAGAGTTACTTGTTAAAAACATTACACATTTTCATGAAGAAATTGAACCTATGGAGGAAGAAACCTTTACGGAAAAGATTGGAAAAAGAATGGAGGCTATTAAAGATTGGTTTTCAGAACTTGGCAGGTCCATCATTGGCAAAGTGCTCTATCCAGTAATTGTCATTGTTATAATGATAATGCTGCTAAAAATTAGTTGCTTGATTCACAAAAGAAGGAAGCGTCAGAATGAAAAGAAAAGAATTTATAAACTCAGAAAGGAACAGGAAAAGGAATACGAATTAGAAGAAATGCGAAGAGTTCAGTTTGATAAAGATAATCAGACAGCTGAGACAGGGGTTTAGGGAAACTAATATTGAGAGAATTCAGTGTGTGTTGTCTCTAAAATGGGTGAAATTTTTCTAAAATTTTTGGAGTGTTGTTTGGTGATTTTAATATCACCAGATGAGGGAGTTGATAAAGCGGGCTGCAGAAAATATTTTATTCTGGCCTGTGGATTCAATTCCCTATAACATTAACTGATTAATTAATGCACTGTTGCATGATTTATTTTACTAATCCAACCTAGATTAAGTTTGCACCACACATGAACACGCGGGAAACTAATTATATGTGCTTATGTGCATTTGCAAGTCTGTTTTTGTAACACATTATTAATATTGTCCTGTTTATTATGTCTGTCCTATTGTCTTTGTCACCATTAACATGCAGCTGATCATTCATGGCATGTGCTTTTATATGTGCTTATATGTAAGTCTTATGTTGTGTATTGTCTTTCTGTGTATCATTTAATTATCTTTTTATTCTTTCAGAATCATAAAGCTGGACTACATGAAGAGTGGTGGTTATTTTATGTGCTGCTTTAAATGTTTGCTTCTGCTAAATGTTTTTATTAGTGGGTTAATTTAATAATTAATAAGGGACTGGGTGGTACACAAGGGTTTGCTTTACTTGAATTAATCACTCTTTTGTGTTTGTTTAAATAATAGCTCAAGTGTGAGCTGAGGCCTAGTTCTTGCTTGGAGAAAAATTGGTCGGCCTGAATTGAGCAGAAGCTGAGCCAAGCTGCACGGTGAAAGAAAAAAAAAATATTGCAAGAGGTCAATGAACTTGCTTCTCTGGCTCAGAACTTTTATTAAAGAAAGATTTTTTAAATGGAGTTTATTTCATGGACTGCTCTGGCTGTTCCTATTCAAGGCCGAGGAAGTGACAATCGTGAATCTGCCGAGCTCTGGTGGAAGTGGATTGGCAACTTTTTGTTGCAAATGCCTCGGAAGTCGTTGTCACTCTGAATGGACAATGGCACAGTGACGCGCATATTCTCTGGACTGGTAGCTGAGGTGGCCTGATGGCCATAAACCAATCACAGTGCTGAACTTTCCTAAATATTAACATTTAGTTAGATTTGGGAGCGAAAAATGATATAAAATTGGCTCTCTTGTGGGGTTTGGCACGTTCTTTTCCAGAGGGGCGAAGCGCTGTCGGATTGCCTTGGGAGAGAGTAAGCATGCAACTGTTTATTATTTGTTTCCCTTTCAGGCTTGAAAATTAACTTGGAGAAAAAGCTAATGTTTACTTAAATTCATCATTTTTGATTAATTCTGACAGCTTACTTTGTGCCAATGATTAATGTGATTTGAAATTAATAAAACTAAATGTTTGAATTTTAATAAAGTGAGTTATTAAAGATTTTACTTATGAATTCTAAAAATAAACTTTTCAAAATGACAAGCTGGTCTTGTTTATTGTAGATAGTTTATTGCATAGAGTCTAAAATAACATATGATCCATTCACCTCATTCACTATGTTTATGGGCCTGGTATTGTTGGTAAGTGTGATAGTAGTGGATTGAGTCATCATTTATAAAGAATTTTAGTTTCTGGGCTCTATCACCTTACACTCTCGCTTCCAGTGTCCAATTTCGCCGCAATTAAAACATGGGAGCTTTTGTTTTAACTCTTCAATATTTACATTAAATTTTGGCTTTGAATTATTAAAATTACCTCTAAATTTTCCCTGTTGCATAGAACCTAACTGCTGTTGTTGTTGCTGCTGCTCAGCTACCTTCACCTGTGCCCACATTGCTTTCTCCTTGAGACTCTTCTGCTTTGCATCTATTTCATCACTACAATATTTTGCTTTTCTCAAGATGTCATCAAGTGATAATGATTGCCAACAAACAATTCCATTTCTAATCATGTCACCAATTTCAGGTCTCAGGCCATATACAAATTTGTATATGAAGTGGCTCATGTCTTGTTCACTTAATTTTTCATAGCCACTGTACTGTTTAAAAACTAACAGTAACCTCTCATAAAATGAATGAACTGATTCTTTTGGTTCCTGATTTGTTCTGTCTATTTTAACCCAGTCCACTTCCTTTGGGGGAATTTTCTCTTTCAGCCAATAAATTACTTTTTTATAAAGATCCATGACATCTTTTGATGGGGCACCTGTAATTTTATCTCGGGCAGGTTCTTCCTTTGGCCAATCTATAGAGATTTTGCATTCTGTCCAAAGATCTGATGGAACAACAATGTCAAAGAATCCATCCAGATCAATCCACAGAACTTTTGACACCCTTATGAATCTGTCTACCTGTCGGTACCAGTCCACTGGTTTCTCCCTTAAACGTGGAAAATCATTGGTAAACAGGAGTATATCCTGTCTGGACCAAGGAACATGCACATACCCACCTCCTGCTATTTCTCTCATTGGAAATTCAGAAATTTCATCATTTCTTAGTCTTTTATCTTGTTCTTTCTTTGACCATTTCATTCTCCATTTACCTAACTCACCTAATTTTCTGAGAAAGCTTATTAATTCTCTTATATGAATTATTCTTCCAGAAGCGTTTAAATTATCAATGTCCCTCTCAGAGAAATCTACCCTGTAATGTTTCTGTAAATGTTTTTGTTTGCTTAAATCAATTTCTAATTCAGCAGCCATTTCTTCCAGTTGTTCATACCTGTTTTTAGTTTTCCACTGAATGCTCTTGCATATGAATAATAATTCATCATCTTGATACAATTTCAAATTATCAGTACCAATTGTGCCAATGATCAATTCCTCCAGATCAGCTTTTAATTTAGCTACATCAAGCTTTTTATAATCAGGGACTTCAGGAGACATTCCATTTTGAGATAATTCTGTTCTGTTTAAACTTTTTTCTGACAAACCTGAGTCTGAACCTGCCACAGTTGGTGACTGTGAACTTGATAAACTTCCATGTAGTGTTAAATTTGGCATCATAGATTTTTCTCTATGAATCTCTGAAAGTTCTGAATAAAACTTTTCAGCAACCTTTTGAATTTCAGCATTTAATGGAACTGTTAAGGCTGTTTGTCTATTTTCTCCTTGGTCAAAAACTGGTACCACAGGACCAATAGTTACTGGTACTGTAACTGCTTCCATACCTTTTGTCAGCTGTTCAATTAAATCATGCTTTGCTTTATTATAACTAGAAATTTCTTGCTCAGCTGGTAATCTTTCCTGATTTCTTACAGAATTATTTTCTTGATAAGCTACTCTGCCTCTGTTAGGTGTACTAGAAGTATTTACTGAGCCTACCCTTCCAGGTAATTTTAAAAATCTAGGAGAACCTTCCTCAACTTCTCTAGGTGGTGCGCTTGGAGATGCTTCTGTAGAAACTCTCGGGGTAGAGTGAGAACCTGCTTGATAAGGTGGCGGTTTAGGTTTAGTGGCATAAATGTCTTCTAAAACTGCATCATCTAATTCCTCATCAATTTCTCTTCCAGCTGTCTTTTGTTCTAAATCTCCGTTAATCATTATTCTTATGGGATACAGACCATCATACATGTCTGCTTTTCTCCAGCGTCTCACTTTATCTTCATGTGTTTCTTTATTTACAACATGTTTTGAATATTTAGGTGCTGTACACTTGCTTTCGCGTTCAAGTTCCATCATCTCAACTTCCCACTCAACTAGGGCTTCAAATTGTGTAGGTCTTGGCTTTGGTACAAGATCCATCATCTTTCCTCTCAAATTTTGTAAAACTTTCATATTAAATGACCCATCTTCTGGCCAGGCTAGTACACCATCTTTTTTGGTATACTGCATCCAGTTATCAAACCAAATTACTGTATGATAACCATATTCACCTTCCATATAGGCTGCAGGTGTTTTATACTTATGAAGTAATTTACCACCACGTGTCTCAATTTTCTTGTCAGGTTTAAAATAATTTTTCACCTTTTGAAACCATGTAGGCTTTTTTTATGATCATCCCAACAACTCATATTTGTATTTTAATTTCGAACCTATAAATTTATAATTTTATTTGCAATTTAAAACAACTATTTTTATCTAATTTATATTAATTAAATAATTAATATCCTTACTTTAATCACTTTTGGTACTAATATCCTAATTCAGGTCTTTATTCTTGTATTATTTATTAATTATCAATAATAAATATCAAATCAATTTTTAAATTTAAAAAAATGTAGCTTTAGGCATAAATAGCGTGGGAAAACTAATTCTGGGAAATGTAAACAATGTATTTGTGTATTTTAGCCAATCACCATGTGGCTACACAGCACTCAGCCAATGTAAAATGCCTACAGTCCCTCAACCAATCCGGTCGCGGCCTTTCTATGACACTGTAGTGTCAACAACCAACCATCACAAAGCTTGCCTCTAATAACACCAACATGTGACTGCATACGTCACCAGCAGACTTCCCCGTGACACTGTAGTGTCAACAACCAATTAACACGAAGCTTGACTCCATGTGACTGTACACGTCACTACCAACTTTCCCCTATCCCTTGTTATGCACCTCGTCCCCACGGAGCCCCACCAAACCTCCTCCCAGCCTCAGCCTATCAATAGAACCAGATACCAGCAAATATCAACAAACAAAGGGCGTGCCCTTCAAACACTCGCTCACTCTTCAGAGCGTGTTAATTGCAGTAGCCAATGAGAGCGCGGCTCTCCTGTGACGCGACGCTCCAGCATCTAATGGGAGCACGTCTTCAACAATGACGCGATGCCCTTGAAGCGCGACTAACTAATAATGCAACCGCAACAGCTGACACGCTGCCAAAATTAAATACAACTTTTTTTTTTTCTAAATGAGGGCGCGACGCGCGTCTTCCTAATCCTACACTACGAAGCTTCGCCCGCTCCTCGGTGGGCTTAACCTCCTCGCCCAATTGCAGCGCGAGAGCTTGCCAGCTCCTGTGGGCTTGACCACTTCGCCCAATCGCTGCGCGGGAGCTTGCCGGTTCCTCTGTGGGGGCTCGCCGGCCTCACCCAATCAGAGCGCGGCTCTGCCGTGACGCGACGGCGTCTCCTCCAATGACAGCGCGGCGGCTGACGTAATCAGCCGCTGCAGCTTGTCAGGCTCTCACCACTCGCTCGCAGGCCTCCCCCCTCCTTTACAAACACCGAGAACGCTCGGTGAAATACAGAAGGAAACGAAGGGAAACAACGCACAATTTAGAGGGAAACGAGCAAAATATTTAGATAGGCTCGAGGCAAGCGCATGTAGATAGGCGGGTTGCCAAATAAAAAAAAAGCGCAAAATACAAATATCAAAAAGGCTCACAGGAATGGGGTCAAACAATAGCGCAATCAATTTAATAAGGTATTTACAATACTAATACCATTCCAAACATTTAGATCGCGCTTCAACCAATGAAAACGCTTGCTCTGTCAGTCCAGGGATATTAAACCAATCAGAGCGCGGCAGGCTGCAGCTGCAAAGTCTCCTCACTCGCTTTCACTCCTCCAAACAGCCCCTCCCTTACAATTTTCGATCGGGACAGTTTTTTAAGCATTTAAATAACGCAAAATGCTTATAGAAAGTTTTAAATAACGCACAATACCTAAAATAGCATATTCTTCACCATAAAGACTTAGAAACACTTTAAATCATTTTCTATAAAACGCAATTAATAACAACATAAAAACAAACCATTTGTCTGCTTCTCTAACAAAGAGATAGTTTTACACATTCATACAAGTATTCTCAGAGTGGAATAGACAACGCTATTCTCACAGAATAGTTTCTATTGCTAATAGAGTAATTCTTACCCTACCCTTCAGTTTTACAAGCCTTTCACACCCTTTCAAACAAAGAAAACCCTGTTCATACACACACGAATTCTTGGCAGGACTTGAACCAACCACAGAAAACGTCAGGCGTTGATAAGAATAGACGACGCTATTTTTACCCTTCACTTGAGTTTGAATAACTCCTACTACTCTTTTCACAGAAAGCTTTAAAACAGGCTCACCAGGTCCCTCTGCTTAATGCTACAATTTCATAGGCAATCCTCACTACACATTCAACCATGCAATCTAAGGTCCCTAAACTTGTGTTGTACGCCCACAACACGTGATATATGCTATACCACAATTTTGAAACAGACAAATGGGACGAGAGGGTGGTCCTTTTACCAGGTTGCAAATGGATTTTATTGAAATGCCAAGACATAATGGTCTACATTATGTTTTGGTGTTTGTTTGTTTGTTTTCAAGATGGGTGGAAGCTTTTCCAACTCGTCATGCCAATGCTGCTACTGTGGCAAAGTTACTTCTAAGAGAAATCATACCTAGGTATGGATTTCCGGTCACAATTGAAAATGATCGTGGAAGACATTTTGAGAACAGTTTGATGAAAAGGATCTGTAATGCTTTAAACATAGAACAGAAAATGCATTGTGCTTACAGACCACAAGCATCAGGTGTTGTTGAACAAATAAATGGCACAATCAAAAATAGGATCGCAAAGATGTGTGATGCTACAAGAGTGAAGTGGACTGATGCACTTCCACTCGTTCTAATGTCATTGAGAAGCATCCCAGATAGAAAAACAGGTCTTAGTCCTCATGACATCGTGATGGGCAGAGTGATGAGACAAGCATTTGTACCAGTTGGCAAATTGATGAGCATTAATGACAGTGCAATTTTTGAATACTGCAGAAATCTGTCTGATGTGATGCATTCTGTGTTTCATCAGGTGGGAACTGACATTATTACAAAAGAAAAGGTACAAGCTCATGATTTGCAACCCGGTGACTGGGTTAGGACGAAGGTTCACCGAAGAAGGAACTGTTTGTCACCAAGGTGGCAAAAGCCACGTCAGGTTATCCTTATAACAACAAATGCAATCAAATGTAGAGGACTAAAAAGGTGGATACATCCAAGTCATACAATTCGTGTGTTACCTCCTGAAAATGGTGAAGAAGGTGATATAACAGCTGATTCAGATTCAGAAAGAGACCCAGAAGATCCAGATTCTGATTCAGATTCAGATTCAGATTTTGGTTTGACTTGAGTGCCCAACTTAAAATTGGAAAACCTTGGTCCCAACCCCCAAAACTCCCACTCTAAGGGCCCGATTCACAGAATGAACTTAAGACTCAATCCTAAACTTACTACTGTTTTGGTATTCACAGATTGCACTTACTACTTTTGGTATTCACAGAATGAACTTACTACTTTTGGCATTCACAGAATGCACTTACTACTTTTGGTATTCACAGAATGAACTTACTCATTTCGGTATTCACAGAAGTTAGGACTCCTAACTTTAGGACTCCTAAATGCCTTCAGTGAATACCGAAAGTCTTAAAATTTGGACTTTTCTCAATTTAGTAGTAGTAAAGTTAGGAGTCCTAACTTTACTACTACTAAATTGAGAAAAATCTTAGGGGTCGATTATGATTGCGGTTTTTCCGCATCCTCGGGGCCGGCGGAAGCCACCGCCGGCCCAAAGGATGCGGAAAAACCGCAGCGGACTGACCAAGGACCCACCGCCACATTAGGATGGCTGGTGGGTCCTGGTTTCCGTCCGCAGCTTTTCCGCTGCGGTCGGCTTACAACCGCGGCGGAAAAGCTCTGATATGGTGACGGTGTCTCTCAGACACCGTCCGCCATATCAGGATGGGCTTTAAAAAGTGCTTTTCCGCAGCGGGTTTTCCGCCGTGGAAAAGCATATGGATCTTCACTGCGGGGGCCCGTTGTGGGCCCCCTAGGTGAAGGGGGGTGGGGGGTGCACATGGGGGGTACCTATGGTACCCCCCTGCATTTGCATGCAGAAAGCGGCAGGCACCGCACAGTGCCTGCCTCTTTCTGCATGCAAATGCAATGCGTGCATTTTTAACATTGCCGCGGGTGCAGCTTGAAGCTGCATCCGCTGCAATGTTAAAAATAGAGGATGTGACCGCCAGGGTGGCGGTCACATCCTAATTGCACAGGCGGGAACTCCGCATGCCATGCGGAGGTTCCCTCCTGCTCTGGGGTCACGGACAGACGCAAGTCCGTCCGCGATCCTAATCGACCCCTTAATTTTAAGAGTTTCGGTATTCACAGAAGGCATTTAGGAGTCCTAAAGTTAGTAGTCCTAACTTTACTACTACTAAATTGAGAAAAATCGTAATTTTAGGACTTTCGGTATTCACAGAAGGCATTTAGGAGTCCTAAAGTTAGGAGTCCTAACTTAACTACTACTAAATTGAGCAAAATCCAAATTATAAGACTTTCGGTATTCACAGAAGGCATTTAGGAGTCCTAAAGTTAGTAGTCCTAACTTCTGTGAATACCGAAATGAGTAAGTTCATTCAGTGAATACCAAAAGTAGTAAGTGCATTCTGTGAATGCCAAAAGTAGTAAGTTCATTCTGTGAATACCAAAAGTAGTAAGTGCAATCTGTGAATACCAAAACAGTAGTAAGTTTAGGATTGAGTCTTTAGTTCATTCTGTGAATCGGGCCCTTAGTCATTAGCTTACATGAGAACCGTTAATCCTTTTTCTCCCATAGGAACCAATGTTACAAATTGTGTTCCTAAAAATGTTCTGGCAAGCTGAACTTTTTGTATGAAAGATAACTAACTATATTACAAAATTACTTACCTTGTATTGTAGGATCTATGGTGTGGTGTCTGGCATAACACCAATCGTAATGGATGTAACCCAAAAGTAACGCAAAAGTAATTTCTATGTAACTGTTTTCAAAGCATATACAAACCTGTAACAATTGTAAATCCATTCCTAATTGCATTACCTTGCAAAGTTTTACAATTGCAAGTACATTTTATTTACCTGTGCCAAGTCCTGCTTGGTTCAATAAATAAAACATAAGAATACCTTTTTTATGCTTACCCAATTGGTTTGGATTCTGTCTCTGAGTGTGTGAAATCAGTCCTCGATTGAGTGAATACAATAAATGCTTAACACGCCCTCCTGATAGGCCAATATGTTCACCCATACTACCTCAAAAAGAGCTGTCAGTGGCCTATAGGAATTTGGGTCTTTAGGCTCCTTTCCCTTTTTCAAAAAGCTAACCACCGTTCCATCTTAAAAGAACGATGGAATTGGGCTTCCCTCCAACATGGAATTTAATAATAAAAGAAGAAGTTCTGCAAGGGAGCTAAAAAACGTAACAAAAAATTCAGCAGGAAGTCCATCTGGACCACAGGCCTTACCACGTGGGAGACCCTTAACTACCAACTCTAATTCATCCCTAGAAAATAAAGTTGCCATTGTTTCTTGGTCCAGATGAGAAAGAGTAGGGAGAGGATATTCATCTAAGAAATCATTAAGTCTGTATTGATCCGTGATATGATGTGAAGTATAGATGTTTTCATAGTGGACAACATTATGGTCCCTATTTCTCCCAAATCTGAGGTGTCCAAGTCATTAATTGGAGACTTTAGGGAATAAATTATATTGGCAGCCGCTTGTTCCTTTATCTGCCATGCCAAAAATGAACCCATAAATTTACTATGTTCATATATTTTTTGGGACTGTCTACAAAACATTTCTTCACTTCTTGCAAAATAATGTGCACTAAGCTCCCACTTTGCAGCGTTTAATTGATGCTGTATACTCACAGAGGGATTGTAATACTTTTGATCTATTAGGGCCTGTACTTTTTGCTGCAGTAAATTCTTCGTGTCCCTTAAAACAGCTGATTACCTTGCGTCTCTTCCCAAGACAACCCCACGAATAAACGCTTTCAATGAGTCCCATACAACATGGAGAGGGGCCGTCCCCATATTGCGTCCGATATATTCCCCTATCTCATCTTCAAGTGATGTGACCCATACTTTGTCAGACAGATAAGTTTTATTAAATACCCATCGCTTCGAGGTTTTCTTACTATCCTCCAACACAAACTCAATAATTAACATTGCATGGTCGGAAAAGCAATTATGCAAAATCCGATGATACCGACTTTTAAGTTTTGTAGAGGCAAGAAAAACATTAATTCGAGAAAATGACTTAAACCTTCCCGACCAGCAAGTAAATTCCCTTTTGAAAGGATTCAAGAAACGCTAAAGGGTCAACAAGATCAAGGGTGTTTACATTATTAATAATTGATCTAAATGATTTGGGTTTCGACTGTTTTTTCCCACCAGGTGTAGTCTAATTTAGGCTTCATAAGGATATTAAAATATCCCCCATGACAATATCCCCTCCTACCATCAAAAGGGACTGAAACAACTCCTCATATATTGTAGGGTTATCATTCAAGAGAGCATAAAAGCTCACAAACGTTATGGGCGATGGTCTATTTTTTAATTTACAAGTAGCCCTGCACCAACGACCCTGGCCTCCCTCCTTAGTTTGAATAATCTCGGCCTCCATTTTCCTATTTTGGAAAAGTGCGGTTCCTCTCTGAGACTCAGTGAAGAGAGAAAAGCCACGATAGGAAGCCCAAACTTTAAACATAGAGAAATTGTCAACTTTTGAAACGGGAATATGAATTTCTTGTGGAAGTATAATTGCAGGGTTCTCAGTCAAAATCCATGTTTCTATGGCCCACATTTTCTTATTATTATTTAGACCATTCACATTAAAAGAGATCATTTTCAATCCTCCTCTAGCAGACATTTAAACATTTATATTTACGTAAATCAAATAGCATTTTTTTTACTATCTTTAAACAGAGAACACCGCAATCTGTATCTGCCGAAAAGCCATTTTTTATCTCCAGAAATTGCGGATAAGAAAAAAGAATTTTTGTCAAGAACTCAATTTTTTAACTTTTTACCCACCCCATCCCCCTCTACAACCTGTGGCTCTCTCCTTGCTCTGCCTCCCCCTACCCACGCTAGCCACAGGATCCTTTCCCTTAACATTGAGGTGTCGTGTAATTACACCCCTTCAACCCCAGAGCCGCAACCCCCCCACCTGAATTTGTGTACAAAATAAGACATAAAGCAAAAGACATAAAGTATGATGATTGTAGTGGGAATTTTTCAAATATTCAGTCTTATGTCACATCTAGCCATTCTGTATCCCATGAAGCAGCTCCTGCGCTTCCTCAACATCGGATAACATATAAAATCTCCCCTTAATCAACACTCTCAACTTTGATTGTTGTGCGATCATGGCTTGAGCTCCCTGAGCTTTAAATAGGGGAAGAATCTTAACGACTCCTTCCTTTGCTAGCTGCTGCTGTAGACATATCGGAAAAAATTCAACATTTCACTGCAGCATTCACCGGGAACTGCCTCTGTTTGATCGCCCTAGTCAAAATTTGCTCTTTGACCCTAACATCTGCAAATTTTAGCAGAATGGTGCGGGGGAGGGTAGAGTTCATAAAAAGGTGAACTGGAACCCGATGAGCTCTAGTTATGGTTAGATCGCCTTTATATTCCGGTATCACCCCCTGCTGAAGAAACGTGGTGACCCACAAAAGCATGCCGGCCCCCTCAATTCCTTCAGGATCACCCACTATGCGTAGATTGGATCTTCTATTGTAGTTCTCCAAATCATCCAGTTTAATCTCAAGGGCCCTTGTTATTTTAGATATGTGTTTAGTCTCTTTCTTCACCTCAACCATTTGATCCTCCAAGGTAGAAATCCTCTCCTCCACCTCCACTGGGCGGGCTGAAAAGGTAGAGACAAGTTCCTCGATGTTATCCATTTTATCTAGTCTCTGATGGATGGCGGCCAGTTCGACATTTTGAGACCTCTTAATCTCTCTCACTTCATCTAGGATTAAGTTCAACATATCCTTCACCGACATCCACATTTCATCCTCTGTCTCAGAGTTCATCTTTAGCAAAGGGTTGAAAGTGTCCCCCACCACCCCATCGGGTCTTTCATCACGTATTTCTGTGGGGTGCGCTACTGTGCTGGTTAATCCCTCTTTCTTTAAATCCACGAGTCAATTATATTCTTTGAATCAGGTGCAGCAGTACTTGCAGCAGTGCTTACATCATAAGTCTCTAAGTGCTGATTTTGACTTAAATCCGGGCTTAAGGAGGGGAAATTGCTTTATGAAAGCAAATACGATTTTTTAACGAACAGGGGAAATTGCTTAGAAGGCTGGGAAGACTGAGGAGGCTTAAGAGTCTTCGCTTTATCTTCCAAATTAGGATAATTGGCTTTAACCCCTATGCTGCATTGAGCTGGATTCTCTGTCGCTAATTTGTTCACCTCATCTGAGCTTTCTGACGAGTGTGCCGAATCATCCTCCTTGGAGTTACCTCCATCTATTAATTTAGCCGCTGCCTCTTTTGCCTGCTGTCGACGTTGCTTTGCCTTAATGCGGGCGTTTAAAAGTTTCCCCATATTGCACACAGTTTAAATGCTGTCACAAAGGTATACCAAGATTAATAGGGGTTACTAGCCCAGATAACTATACAAAGGCTCAGAAGGTTAAAAAAATTCACAGGTTATAAAGGTTCAAAAGTTTTTAAACAAATTCAGATCTAAAAGAGAGGAGTCACAGCTGGTATAGCGCTGCTCAGCTTTTACCAAATAAAACATACACTGACTCACTCTATGGGCAAAAGTAGCTCTCTTTCCTTTCTCCCCTCGCAGCCGTGACAGCGTCTTAACTCACGCCTCATAGATCAAACACACCAGGATCCAGTCGGACGCCTCCAGCTCGAGGAAAGTCCTGGAATAGACCTAGGCAGCTGCAGTGTAGACACTCCCCAGGCTCGCCTTGCCTCGCCTCAGCTCCAAAACGCCAAACACATCAAACGCCCGGTGCACGGTGCACTAGTTCTAGAAATATTAGCCCCATTTCGCAGCTTTATTCTGACTCAAGCGTCTGTGTATAGATTTTCAATTGCTCTTAGAAGCGTTGGCAGTGCAGCTCGGTTCTTTTACTTGCTCCAGAGCAGGTTTTGTGTGACACAGTCAAAGGCAGCTTTGTAATCGATGAAACATAGACACATTGATTGAAACTTCAAGTAACAGGGTCAGTAAGCAGTCTCTGACCAAAGGCCCCCTTAACCCTTTTGGCTAACATTGGGCCTCTGCACTCTCCATCTGGCCAACCCAGTGCCAATGGTGGTTTAACTTGAGTGCCCAACTTAAAATTGGGGAACCTTGGTCCCAACCCCCAAAACTCCCACTCTAAGTCATTAGCTTACATGAGAACCGTTAATCCTTTTTCTCCCATAGGAGCCAATGTTACAAATTGTGTTCCTAAAAATGTTCAGGCAAGCTGAACTTTTTGTATGAAAGATAACTAACTATATTGCAAATCTGAAAATGTCTTACTTACCTTGTATTGTAGGATCTATGGTGTGGTATCTGGCATAACACCAATCGTAATGGATGTAACCAAAAGTAACGCAAAAGTAATTTCTATGTAACTGTTTTCAAAGCATATACAAACCTGTAACAATTGCAAATCCATTCCCAATTGCATTACCTTGCAACGTTTTACAATTGCAAGTACATTTTATTTACCTGTGCCAAGTCCTGCTTGGTTCGAGAAATAAAACATAAGAATACCTTTTTTATGCTTACCCAATTGGTTTGGATTCTGTCTCTGAGTGTGTGAAATCAGTCCAAGATTGAGTGAATACAATAAATGCTTGACACGCCCTCCTGATAGGCCAATATGTTCACCCATACTACCTCAAAAAGAGCTGTCAGTGGCCTATAGGAATTTGGGTCTTTAGGCTCCTTTCCCTTTTTCTAAAAGCTAACCACCGTTCCATCATAAAAGGACGCTGGAATTGGGCCGCCCTCCAACATGGAATTTTATAATATAAGAAGTTCAGCAAGGGAACTAAAAAGCGTAACAAAAAATTCAGCAGGAAGTCGATCTGGACCACAGGCCTTACCACGTGGGAAACCCTTAACTAACAACTCTAATTCATCCCTAGAAAATAACGTTGCCATTGTTTTTTGGTCCAGATGAGAAAGAGTAGGGAGAGGATATTTATCTAAGAAATCATTAAGTCTGTACTGATCCGTGATATGATGTGAAGTATAGATGTTTTCATAGTGGGACAACATTATGGTCCCTATTTCTCCCAAATCTGAGGTGTCCAAGTCATTAATTGGAGACTTTAGGGAAAAAAATTATATTGGCAGCTGCTTGTTCCTTAATCTGCCTTGCCAAAAATGTACCCATAAATTTACTATGTTCATATATTTTTTGGGACTGTCTACAAAAAATGTCTTCACTTCTTGCAAAATAATGTGCACTAAGCTCCCGCTTTGCAGCGTTTAATTGATGCTGTATACTCACAGAGGGATTGTAATACTTTTGATCTATTAGGGCCTGTACTTTTTGCTGCAGTAAATTCTTCGTGTCCCTTAAAACAGCTGATTACCTTGCGTCTCTTCCTAAGACAACCCCACGAATAAACGCTTTCAATGAGTCCCATACAACATGGAGAGGGGCCGTCCCCATATTGCGTCCGATATATTCCCCTATCTCATCTTCAAGTGATGTGACCCATACTTCGTCAGACAGATAAGTTTTATTAAATACCCATCGCTTCGAGGTTTTCTTACTATCCTCCAACACAAACTCAATAATTAACATTAAATGGTCGGAAAAGCAATTATGCAAAATCCGATGATACCGACTTTTAAGTTTTGTAGAGGCAAGAAAGAAATCAATTCGAGAAAATGACTTAAACCTTCCCACCCAGCAAGTAAATTCCCTTTTAGATTGATTCAAGAAACGCCAAGGGGCAACAAGATCAAGGGTGTTTACATTATTAATATTTGATCTAAACGATTTGGGTTTCGACTGTTTTTTCCCACCAGTGGTAGAGTCTAATTTAGGATTCATAAGGATATTAAAATCCCCCCTGATGACAATATCCCCTCCTACCATCAAAAGGGACTGAAACAACTCCTCAAATATCGTAGGGTTATCATTCAAGAGAGCATAAAAGCTCACAAACGTTATGGGCGATGGTCTATTTTTAAATTTAAAAGTAGCCCAGCACCAACGACCCTGGCCTCCCTCTTCAGTTTGAATAATCTCTGCCTCCATTTTCCTATTTAGGAAAAGTGCGGTTCCTCTCTGAGACTCAGTGAAGAGAGAAAAGCCACGATAGGAAGCCTAAACTTTAAACATAGAGAAATTGTCAACTTTTGAAACGGGAATATAAATTTCTTGTGGAAGTGTAACTGCAGGGTTCTCAGTCAAAATCCATGTTTCTATGGCCCGCATTTTCTTATTATTATTTAGACCATTCACATTAAAAGAGATAATTTTCAATCCTGTTCTAGCAGACATTTAAACATTTACATTTACGAAAATCAAATAGCATTTTTTTTTACTATCTTTAAACAGAGATCACCGCAACCTCTATCTGCCGAAAAGCCATTTTTTATCTCCAGAACTTGCGAATAAGAAAAAATAATTTTTGTCAAGAACTCAATTTTTTAACTTTTTACCCAACCCATCCCCCTCTACAACCTGTGGCTCTCTCCTTGCTCTGCCTCTCCCTAGCCACGCTAGCCACAGGATCCTTTCCCTTAACATTGAGGTGTCGTGTAATTACACCCCTTCAACCCCAGGGCCGTGCCACCCACCCCCCCCACCTGAATTTGTGTACAAAATAAGACATAAAGCAAAAGACATAAAGTATGATGATTGTAGTGGGAATTTTTCAAATATTCAGTCTTATGTCCCATCTAGCCATTCTGTATCCCATGAAGCAGCTCCTGCACTTCCTCAACATCGGATAACATATAAAATTTCCCCTTAATCAACACTCTCAACTTTGATTGTTGTGCGATCATGGCTTGAGCTCCCTGAGTTTTAAATAGGTGAAGAATCTTAACGACTCCTTCCTTTGCTAGCTGCTGCTGCAGACATATCGGAAAAAATTCGACATTTTACTGCAGCATTCACCGGGAACTGCCTCTCTTTGATCGCCCTAGTCAAAATTTGCTCTTTGAGTCTAACATCTGCAAATTTTAGCAGAATGATGCGGGGGAGGGTAGAGTTCGGAAAAGGGTGAGCAGGAACCCGATGAGCTCTAGTTATGGTTAGATCGCCTTTATATTCCGGTATCACCCCCTGCTGAAGAAACGTGGTGACCCACAAAAGCATGCCGGCCCCCTCAATTCCTTCAGGAACCCCCACTATGCGTAGATTGGATCTTCTATTGTAGTTCTCCAAATCATCCAGTTTAATCTTGAGGGCCCTTGTTATTTTAGATATGTGTTTAGTCTCTTTCTTTACCTCAACCATTTGATCCTCCAAGGTAGAAATCCTCTCCTCCACCTCCACAAGGCGGGCTGGAAAGGTAGAGACAAGTTCCTCGATTTTATCCATTTTATCCAGTCTCTGATGGATGGCGTCCAGTTAACTTCATCTAGGATTAAGTTCAACATATCCTTCACCAACATCCACATTTCACCCTCTGTCTCAGTGTTCATCTTTAGCAAAGGGCTGAAAGTGTCCACCACCACCCCACCCGGTCTTTTGTCACGTATTTCTGTGGGGTGCGCTACTGTGCTCGTTAATCCCTCTTTCTTTAAATCCACCGAGTCAATTATATTCTTTGAATCAGGTGCAGCAGTACTTGCAGCAGTGCTTACATCATTAAGTGCTGATTTTGACTTAAATCCGGGCTTAAGGAGGGGAAATTGCTTGATGAAAGCAAATACGATTTTTTAACGAACAGGAAAAATTGCTTGGAAGGCTGGGAAGACTGAGGAGGCTCAAAAGTCTTCGCTTTATCTTCCAAATTGGGATCATTGGTTTAACCCCCATGCTGGATTGAGCTGGATTCTCTGTCGCTAATTCCTCCACCTCATCTGAGCTTTCTGACGAGTGTGCCGAATCGTCCTCCTTGGAGTTACCTACCTCTATTAATTTAGCCGCTGCCTCTTTTGCCTGCTGTCGACGTTGCTTTGCCTTAATGAGGGCGTTTAAAAGTTTCCCCATATTGCACACAGTTTAAATGCTGTCACAAAAGTATACCGAGATTAATAGGGGTTACTAGCCCAGATAACTATACAAAGGCTCAGAAGGTTAAAAAAATTCACAGGTTATAAAGGTTCAAAGGTTTTTAAACAAATTCAGATCTAAAAGAGAGGAGTCACAGCTGGTATAGCGCTGCTCAGCTTTTACCAAATAAAACATACACTGACTCACTCTATGTGCGAAAGTAGCTCTCTTTCCTTTCTCCTCTCACAGCCGTGACAGCGTCTTAACTCACGCCTCATAAATCAAACACACCAGGATCCAGTCGGACGCCTCCAGCTCGAGGAAAGTCCCGGAATAGACCTAGGCAGCTGCAGTGTAGACACTCCCCAGGCTCGCCTTGCCTCGCCTCAGCTCCAAAACACCAAACACATCAAACGCCCGTGCACGGTGCACTAGTTCTAGATATTCAAAGTTGTGTTAATAACAGACCCAAAAGGTATTTGGGAATATATTTTTCCTCCTCAGTACGGGATTTATATACATTGAATTTCGATCCTCTAATTCAAAAAGTTTGCGATATGTTCACGCGCTGGAATGTATTGCCTTTATCCATTCTAGGTCGGGTGGCATTAATCAAAATGTCAGTACTCCCCTTATTTAACTTTTTGTTCTCCACCATTTCCTGCTTCCTCCCTGGCTCCTTTTTCTTAAAAGTAGAGTCCTTTATTTCAGCCTTTGTCTGGGCAAAAAAGATGCCCCGAATTGCTATTAGTACGTTATATGCAGACAGGGAACAAGGAGGTCTTGGTCTACCGAATCTTAAAGATTACTATTATGCATACTTTGCACAGTACCTGTCAAGATTTAAACATCCTGTATCTAGTCAGGCATTATTTAATAATTTCTTTTTTGATTTAATCTGTAAAGAGACTAAAATTCCCTCCCCGCTCTCGATTTTTAAATCACCTAAATTAGTCAGATATAAGGTTTTGAATTGGTTCTTTAAAAAACGTGATGTTATGTTGAAAAGGTATTCACTCTCCCTCCTGAACTTAATAACTCCATTGAGCGACGCTATTTCTGGTTTCGGGATTAAAATGCGGTCAGAAATTATATCCAATTGGGCCAGACCTGGGATCTTAACACTGTCAAACTTTGTGAAAAACAGAGCTTGGTTGACTCCAAATGAGATGGCCTATCTAATTTGTGGAAATTTTCTCTTGATAAGGTCATATAACTTGCTTTATAAGTCTCTGGTTCAAATCAATCTACTATAGATAGGTCAATCTTCACAGTTAACCAATGATCTTTTTTGGTCTCCACTTTTTAAGAACCCCGGAAAATGGAGAAGAAGCTTAGCGCAAAGTAGGGAGGATGATTTAAGCGCCAAAGCCATTAAAAAATGGCAGAAAAATGAAAATTCTAAACTAACTGATAACTCTTGGACAACATTAAATAAATTTAATTTCAGTGTTTTGAGAGGTGCCAATTGGCGAAGAATGCTTTTTTTTAGTAAGTGGCTCTTATACCATACCCCAATAGCCATTGCGAAAATGTACAGTATTACTTCATCTACCTTTTTCAGATGTAGTCAACCGGACTTAGCTAACTGGTCCCATATAATGGCTCACTGTCCTAAAATTAAGGTATTTTGGGATGGAATTTTTACTTTGCTTTATGTTTATTTAAAATTTACGGCTCCCTGCTATGCGAATTTAATTGTATATGGATTTGATCCAGAGCTTAAATTATCCGAACCTTTGGCAAAACTTATGTATATTATAGTAGCAGTCGCTAAATCACTGATACTTCAGTACTGGAGGTCAGAGACGGTTCCAAACGTAGATGAGTGGTATCAAAAAATCAAGAGTGTCAGGAAAAGTGAATTTATATTTGCCCAAAGGATTGGGGGATTGAGGAAATTTACAAAAATTTGGGAATCTTACTTTGATTAGATCGTTATCTGATTATGGCTAGCAAACTCAATGTCTGATGCCGGAACTGTTTGTCTGTATGTTCTCCTGGAAATTTACGTTGTTTTTGTTTAAATTCAGTCTATCATCTATTTTGGATTAATTGTAATAAAGGAAAATGTCAAGTACTTCAATAAAAAATATTTTTTTTAAAAAAGAGCTGTCATTACTTATCTAATTTAGCCTCCGCTATCTCTGGGGACTCTGTGCACAGTATACCTTACTTTGGTATAGTATATACAAAGCCAGCTTCCTACAGGTGGTGACCCATTTGTTGAATTGTGGATCGTTGCTGTGACTCTGAGCAGTGAGATTGGAGATAGCTGCCACCAAGTCTTTTAGTTTCTTTTCTTCAGCTGGATTAGCCCGCCAGAGAATGGGAGTGAGAGTAGGGGGAGGCCCTTTACTTATGCCATGGTCCCCTGACAAAAGCCGGCCTTCTGCAGTTGGTGCTACTTGTATTTAGGAAGATTTGTCTTCAGTTGTATCAGATGCTAACCCCCTTACCTCATCTGAAGAATTGGACACATTTCTTTCTTGTGTTGGAGTGGCTTTTTCAAAGACAGCATAGTTTCTCAGCCATTTTTTTAGGGACATTTTTATTCCTTGACTTCCTTTTATTTACAAATAATGTTTGGGCCTAGCGCCACCAAAGGCTATGGTTGGGCTTGCCAATATTGTGTTTTGAAGAAGCCTTCTTGAGTTCAAACTGGCTTGAGTCTTCCCTGCTACTAGAGAGAATTTTGGCTGTGTCTCCCTATTTTTCTTAGTTTGTAGCTGCACTTGGCTCTGTAGCTGTGGACTCCTGGGGGAGGTTTTGAAGCAATAAGGAGCCATGGAGAGGTTTAGCTGCTGGTGTAAGGCAAAGTATGAGTTGGCTATTCCATGTTATGTCAGGTTGGTTCCACACTTGGCTACCCCCTTTGTCCACTGTCTTTTCTGTCTTATCTTGTAGTGGGTTGGTCCTGTTGTCACTTTGAGGCCTCAAAAAAGTTTTTAGTTTGTTAAATGGGCTGGCAAGGGTGGCTGGTGAGGTGCTTGTTTTTCAAGTAATGGAGAACATGAAAACCTTTTGGCTTAAATCTCTGCTGTTGGTTTTGGCCCTTCTGATGAGATTGTTTAAATCGGAGATCTTGTCATTGACCACTGCCATGTGGGTGACTACGGTGTTTAAAATCTCTATTTCGATTTCTATTTTTGGGCAATGGTAGGCCATGGCATTGACCATGGATTGGATGATCGTTAGCATGGCAGGCCAGACTCCTGCGTCTAGGTGAGAGTTGCTGCTTTTTGTGTCAGATTCAGATTTAGTGGGCCCAGCTGTTGTATTGGCTTTGACTAGAGTAACTTCCCTTTCAAGGTCATGTCAGGTTGTCAGTAGCACAAGAAGAGGAATACACGCCACTAACCTTTTCGCAGCAGCCATCAGGAACGATGACGTGAAGAGTAGCCTCCCTCTTGCCCTGAGCACTATCTCCCACAATGTTAACTATACACACTTATGGAAGGGAGCACACCGGGGAAAAGGGAAGGGGAGAAAATAATAAAGACTTGTTGCAATAGTTAGCTCCGGTCACACTGGTCTAGTCAAGGACTGAACTCCCTCTACCAGCGCTGTAGAAATACACAGAGAGAAGACAGGTGTAAGAGGCAGCACAGTGAAAGCCCAAAATATAATGACATCAATGATTCAACATAAGCATTAAAACTCACAGAGAGCTCCGCAGCATGTCAAATTTGTCTGGAGATTAATGAAAGATACAGCTGGCATACATGAAGTACAGTGCCCAAATTCCATTTGCCAAGAGAAACAAACAGGTGAAAGGAAAGTTACTCCAAAAGGTAGAAACTGCTGTTAAAGTCACAGCACAAAATCAGAAAATTCAGCACGGTCCCTTAGAATCGGACGTTTCCAATCCTGCAAGGATCTTTGTACCCACTCCCTTACTGGCAACGAAGGAAGGAGACTTTAGGCATCCAATATGTAAACACGGGTCTGCAGAAAGCTCGGTGTACAGAGCATTGACCCAAAAAAACCACAATAACGGATGAACTGGGAGGAGAGCGTTCCGTGCGCAGTCTTCCACTCCCAAGTCCGAATACCGGTAACTCCTGGGCCGGGAGTTTTCTACTAATGCAGTCTCGCGGAACCATGATAAGCACCCGAGTGCTTCTACGGCTTCAACAGGATTCAGTGGCAAGAGGCAGCTTCCAGACGATGTTGCCAACGAAGGTTCTCCAGCGGGGAATACCTTCCGCTACATGATATCCAACGATTATCAAGCCCTGACTTCCGGTCAAGGAGGGGCTTATATTCAGCTGAGTGGTGCTGGATTGTACGGATTCCTTTTCCTGTTAGCGCGCCCCATGGCTCTCTGGGCTTTGTAGTGTAGTGTGTTTGGCAGCAATTATTCGGGCTTTCACTTATGCAGGAAAGACATGTATTGTGCCCATTACCCCCGTTCTGTCGACCCTTCCTGACTCGGACCTGAGATCGCGACAGAACCCCCTCTCAAGGATCGCCGACTCGGCGGTCGTCCAGGTTTACCAGGTTGCGCAGCATGGAAGCATTCCAACAACTCCGGACAGTGTAGGTTTTGTACTGGTTCCCAGGATCTATCTTCGACCCGAACCCCTTCCAACCCACAAGATACTGCACACTTCCCCTCACTATTAGAGAATCCAGGAGTTCCTGTACCTCGTACTCATCCTGCCCATCTATTTCCACAGGGAGGGGACGTTCAGGTAATCTCATGCTAGTAGTACAGGGCTGAAGCAATGAGACGTGGAATACTGGATGAATGTGCCAAGAACTGGGCAGGGAAAGTCTCATAGCTACGGAATTTATGATTTCTTCAATGTTATAGGGGCCAATATACTTAGGCTTTAGTTTATTTGCTCCCTTAAGGTGTATGTTCTTTGTAGCCAGACATACCTTATCCCCCACCTGTTATTCGGGTTCTGATTTTCTTTTTCTGTCTGCAAAGCGTTGTGAGCCTGCTGTGCTGTCTCCAGATGGTGCTTGGCATCTATCAAAACAGCTCTGAGGTGAGCATGATGTTCATGAATGCTTGGAAGTTTAGATTTAATCGGCCACTCAAATGGGAGCATATTGGGATGATGACCGTACATGCAAAAAACGGTAAACAACCAATCGTGGAATGTTCTGCATAGGCTTATTCTGCCATCCATAGAAGTGTAAATTATTATTATTATTATTCCGAGTTTTGTATAGCGCCTGGTTACCAATAGGCATCCCCGCGCTTATCAGAACATAACACAGCTACAAGAATGCAAGGATTAAACAGAGAACAAAAAAGTTTTTAAAAGTTTACGAAACCTGAAGAGACTGGCTTCGGAGCGCAGTTGTAGGGGCAGTGAGTTCCACAAGGAGGCCACATTTATTGAAAACCTTCTGCCCTCAGTTCTGAGTGTTTTGAAGGGTGAAACAACGGAGGTATTGTTCAAGTGTCTGGTTCAAGTGTTTGGTCTTACCATCTGTCTGTGGATGAAAGCTGGTAGAAAGCCTAGCATCGATAAACATGGTCTTACATATCGCCCTCCAAAAATGAGAAGTGAACTGCATTCCTCTATCAGTGATGATAACACTGGGTATTCCATGGAGTCTTATCACATGTTGTAGAAAAACAAGAGATAGTCCAGTGGATGTGGGCAACCGTTTCAAAGGTATAAAATGTCCCATTTTAGATAAATGATCTACCACTACCAAGATGGTCGTGTACCCTTCACAGGGAGGCATTTCCACAATAAAGTCCATCGACACTGTATGCCATAGTCGAGGGGGAATGGGTTTTGGTTGTAGAAGTCCTGTAGGTTTTTTATGGTCAGCCTTTCCCTGTGCACATGCCGCACATGTTTGTAGATACGTCTCAGTGTCTTTCCTCAATGTGGGGCACCAAAAGGATCGTTTTATGCAGGCAATGGTTTTGTATCTTTCTAGGTGTCCTCCCAACGGGGAATCATGAGCCCATTTTAACACTTGTCTCTGCAGATCGGAGTCCGGGCTATACAAAGCATGGTAATGATACAACAGTTCATCTTTCAGTATTCGGTGTTCTGGATTTTCCTTTCCTGAATCTAAGCTTGAGTGTCTAGGTCTGCTAAGGATACCTTGAGGTCCTCTAAGAAATCCTGTGACGTAATCAAGGCTATAGTTGGATTTAGAAAAGAAGCTTCAGGGAGTATCGAGGGTGGTTCAGGGTTCTCTGGTTGTCTCGGAATCTCAGTATCATCGATACGGAATAGGGCGTCTGCCTTGCATTCTGGGAACCTGGCCTGTATTTGATAACGAAATCATAATCGTAGAAGATCAAATTCCATCTCAACTGCCATGGTGTTAGGGCCTTGGCTGTTTTCAGGAGCAACAGGTTCCTGTGATCCGTGTAAATTTCTATGACATGACGTGCTCCCAGAAGGTAATGCCTCCATTCTTCACAAGACCGTTTGATGGCTAGTGATTCTTTGTCTGAGACAGAATGATTTACTTTGCAGGGAAAGAGCTTCCTTGACAAATAGGCCACGGGATGCAGTTGTCCAGTAGTGGGATGCCTTTGGGACAAGACTCCTCCTATGGCTTGTGATGATGCATCTGTTTCCAGTATGAAGGGAAGTTGAGTGTCGGGATGTCTAAGAATAGGTGCTTGAGGGAACTTTTCTTTCAAGACGTTGAAGGATTTTTCAGCCTCTTCACCCCACACAAAGGGAGCGTTTTTTCTCAACAGCCTGGAGATGGGATGGATGATTTTCAAGAAAACTTTGATTAAATGTCTGTAATAGTTGCGAACCCCAAGAAACTTTGCATGGATTTGACATGTTGCGGGCTCTTCCGCTGGATGATCGCATTGACTTTACCTGTCTCCATCCGGAACCCTTTGGCATTAATGATGTATCCTAGAAATGCAACTTCTTGAACATGAAACACGCATTTCTCCAATTTAGCATACAACAAATGTTGTTGGAGCCTTTTGAGAACAGTTTTTACATGTTCTATATTTTCGGGAAGAGTAGACGAATAGATCAAGATGTCGTCTATATGCACCATGCAGAAAGTGTCCAAGACCCCCCGAAGAACCTCATCCATGAAATATTGAAAGGCCACTGGGGCGTTGCAAAGCCCGAAGGGCATCACCCTGTCCTCGAAAAGTCCGAACTTTGTTCGAAAGGCTGTCTTCCACTCGTTGCCACTTTTTACCCTCACCAAATGGTAGGTGCCCCGTAGATCTAGTTTCGTGTAACAACGAGCCCCCTTAAGGTGGTCCAAAAGTACCGGAATCAAAGGTAGGGGGTAGCAATTTTTTACAGTGACTCGGTTGATTGCTCTAAAGTCAAGGCAGGCACGAAGTTTGCTACAATCCTTCTTAGGGATAAAAAAAAGCGGAGAGGAAGCAGGTGAAGAGGAATGCCTGATAAAACCGGAGGCCAGATTTTCGTCAAGGTAATTTCTCAGATATTGAGTCTCGGGTTCGGTCAGGTCATACACTTGGCTGCATGGAATCTCAGCTCCAGGGATCATCTCTATGCGACAGTCATACACCCGATGGGGTGGCAACTGGGTGGCCTTCTGTTTGTCGAAGATAGGCTGGTATTCTTTGTATTCTTCTGGCAAGGCAGTAGCACAACAATAGAAGCTTTTTACACAAGCAGTAGCCAGTAGGTTGGCCTGCGTGCTCTCGGATTTTTCAAGAAATGCTGCTTGTTGGGTGCAGTGCTCTTTACAGTAGTTAGAACTCAAGGTCACTCTGCGGGCTGCCCAGTGAACCACTGGGTCATGTAAGGTTAGCCAGGTCATACCCAAGATGAGACGGAACTGTGGTGCATCAATGATATCAAATTGGATAGTCTCAAAGTGGTCTACCCCAAACTGCATCATAAGTGGCACTGTACAGTACCAGACCGGTCCTGAAGACATGGCCGTTCCGTCCATGGCCTTGACATCTTCTTGGGTCTCCTTCCCTTCCCACGCCACACCTAGGTTCTTGGCATATTGCATGTCAATAAAATTCCCAGTGGCACCGGAACCCAACAATGCAGCCACTTTGATGTTTTCATCAAATGCGGTTTGCAGATAAACACTAACAGTTAAATGTGCCACAGCCGTTTGTGTGGTGTTAGCAATAACTGATGAGATTGTAGTCCATGTGCCATCTTAGCCAGTGATCTCCCCCTGACTGAGGCTTTTCAGTTTTCCGACGGTTCTTTATAGCCCATGGTTGCTTGTCCACTTTGAACGTTGGCTCGCTCTGGTAGCTGAGCCTGGGCCTGACATTCCCTTATGAAATGACCCCCTTTTCCGCAATATAAACACAGCTTTATCTTCCTTCTTTTTTTCTTTCTTCCTGGGTTAGCGGCCCTCGAATGTCTCCTATCTGCATTTGCTCTGTCCTTTCAGGATGTTTGGGATGGTCTTCAGGAATAGGTTTGGGCCTAGAAAAGAGAAAGCGTGTGTCCCCCCGATTTCTGTCCCCCTTTCTTTATTGTATTCTGTGATCCAGTTGGACTGTGAGATCAATCAGTTCTTCGCAGGTTTGCGGTAACTGCACCACCTGTGATTGTACGTCCTTTAGTTCTCTTTTTAGTCCTTGGTAAAAAAGAGTGGTCCTTTTTTCCTGGGGCGTCATTCTCGACTACCAGTCCATTAAATGTTGTGATATAGGTAAGTAAATCCTGTGAGCCTTGTCAAAGAGTAATGAGTTCACGATCCAGGGTCATCATATGGGATTTACGATCGAACACCTTCCTCATTTCTAAACATAAATCAGCGGATTTATGTAATACAGGATCGTTTCGTTCCATCAATGAGATGGTCCAACTAGCAGTGTTCCCTCCCATATAGGACATCATGAAGGCAGTCTTGGCTGCCTCATCCTGGAATACTGCAGGCTTACACAAAAAATGCAAATCGGCATTGATGAAGGAATGTTTCAAACTTCTTCGGATCCCCATAGAAACGTTCAGGGGGGCCAGAGATATTCCAGTGTTCTGAATGACATGTACCGTGGGAACAGAATCTGCTGCAGGTGGTTGCAAAGAAGCCCCCCCTTGCTGTTTGGCTAGTGGCGGAATATGAACCATTTGACCCGGAGGAGGTGAAATGCCTTCCCTTATAGGAACCAGACCCTTTGTTTGACCTGGATAAGCCAGCTACTTCCCTGCGTAACGTACCCATTTCCTTTCTAAGTTCTTGATTCTCAAGACGAGAGGTTTGCACCTCCTGCTGTAGAGCAGTGAGGCTCTCCAACAATGAGGTCAACACCAAATTGGTGTCCATTGTTCAGGCTGGGCGTCCAACCTGGGCTTGACAATCTGTCAGGTTGTCAGTAGCACAAGAAGAGGAATACACGACACTAACCTTTTAGCAGCAGCCAGCAGGAATGATGACGTAAAGAGTAACCTCCCTCTTGCCCTGAGCAATATCTCCCTTAATGTTAAGTATACACACTTATGGAAGGGAGCACACCGGGGAAAAGGGAAGGGGAGAAAATAATAAAGACTTGTTGCAATAGCTCCGTCACATTGGTCTGGTCAAGGACTGAACGCCTAACTCCCTCTACCAGCGCTATAGAAATACACAGAGAGAAGACAGGTGTAAAATGCAGCACAGTGAAAGCCCAAAATATGATATCAATGATTCAGCATAAGCATTAAAACTCACAAGGAGCTCCGCAGCATGTCAAAATTGTCTGGAGATTAATGAAAGATACATCTGGCATACATGAAGTACAGTGTCCAAATTCCATATGCCAAGAGAAACAAACAGGTGAAAGGAAAGCTACTCCAAAAGGTAGAAACTGCTGTTAAAGTCATAGCACAAAATCAGGAAATTCAGCACGGTCCGTTAGAATCGAACGTTTCCAATCCTGCAAGGATGTTTGTACCCACTCCCTTACTGGCAACAAAGGAAGTGTTGCGTGTTTATCTAGGTTCCTGATCGATACTGTGACCTTATGCCCCTATTCGGCTATAAATCCATTTTATTCCCTATATTGGCATAACCGTTCAAGTGCGATATTCAGAAAGTCATCTCTGGCCTCACATGAACAGAGCCACATTCCAGCATAGTTCTCTACCACTTCCTTTGCAACCAATTAGTGCAATGACAGAGCATAAGTCACTATCTGATATTCCTAGATTAACACTCCGAGTTCTTCAACAAGATAAAAACGCAGCAAACCTGGAAATCCCCGCTTGCTGTGTTTTGTAATGGAACTCTAATGAGCAACTGATAGCTATCCCTTCCTAGTGACATCTTTAATTGACGTCTTATGTCCAGCACACTTTCGTCAAACCAGGCACCTGTCAGGTATAAATACTACCAACGTTGCCTTAAGCAATTGCTGGTGTCCCATTGCTGTTGTATGCTGTATGCAGTACGCTGATGCTGCTGCTATCCCCTTGGTGGAGAAGCTACTGATACCATTATCGCTGCTAAAGCACGAACGATGGTGTGGTGAGCTTAGGAGCTGAACAGCCGTCCCTCTGCGAAGAGCCCAGCAGATGCCAAGCTGCCCGCGGACGCTGTCCCCCCCTCCTTCCTCGACGCGCTGAAGAGAGATGCTGCATTTCTTCTGCTGAGAAATCCAGCTCCAGCGTTTCCAGTCTGCCCTCGCGGGTGACTGGGATACCGAGTGCCTCCTGAAGGAAATACCAGACTTCCATCATTCTATTCAGAGGTATGGTGTTGACTAAACCCTTAGATGAGAATTCTTGAAGCAAACCTTGGCAAAACCAACTTAACTAAAGCTACTTACTTACTCCCCTTCCACGTGTTAGGCTTAGGTCAGGCACACTGGGGTAGGCGTAGTTATAAGCACCAGTTGAGTATTTTAGCCTAATGTATATATGACTGTATATATGTTTTATTACTTTTAAACCATTGTATGGCTAAGAAACCATATCAATGCTTTTACAGTATTATTTCGCAATCCTTATTTTACTGTACGTACTTTTTATCATAACAAGTCTTGCAATTGTGGCAATACATTTCTCTTGTACGAGAAGAAAGACTGTTCAATAAATGTTAACCCTTTATTGACAAACGCCCGTCTCTCTATTCTCTACATCTCGTGAAAGTAAACTGCACTAACCTGACTGAGTGAAATACATGTCTATTGTTTCACACGACCCTAGAGATTGACTCTTAATCTGAGGAGCAAAGTTGTCATGTTGCACGGTTTTTGGAAAGCTGAATCCCTTCTTGTCTGTGCCAAGGAAGCTGATCACTCCCTATGCAGAGAAGAAAGTTTCCAGTGACCTCTGAGCTAGTTGGTAACACACCCAATTAAGTTTAGCATAGTCAGTGGAGGCCTGGAATATCCGCAGTTCCACGTCGATACTACTGTTTATGTTATTCCAATGCGCAGGGCCTAGTGGGAAACTAGGAACTACACTACATGGCACCCAACGTTTGGTAAGGCGATAAACTAACGCAAGACGTTAGAGTAACTCAGTCGTGCATATTTCACAGACCCCTTTCTCCCGTAAATACTCCAATAGACGTCTGGAGTGGGTGAAAGGTTAAAATCCGCCCGACCTTAGTAGGAAGAGATTCCTATGTAAAGCTCTGGTTTATTCAACGTTGAAGGATACAGTGTTCCAAAATATTGTGCACCTAATCTTTGTCTCCTTGGAGACCAACTCTGCAAAACCTGCATTTATAAAATGTCAGACTTAGAAAACGGAACCACTGGGGGCGCAGTAAATGCGACTCAGCAGGGTCCCGAACACACTGAACCGGGTGCAATTATCATCCCGGTCCACTTAAGAAAATCTATAACTTTAAAACTTATAGAGAACGGACTGACACCTTAAGGTGGTACAGTAATTTTCGTGATAGAGGCTCACGAGTATCGGCAGACAGAGGTATTCTATTCATGGATAAACTTTCCAGCGGCAAATGCTACAACAAAAGAGTTTCACTATTACAAAATAGAGGAACCTCCGGAAGAGTACGCTCCTTTCGAGGAGATTGAAATTCCACTTAAATTCCAAGAGCACCTGCTCTGGTTTAATGGCGCTCTAAAACACAATGATCACATTACCAGGCTCGGTCCACTAGGTAGACCAGGAGCAACGTGGCCGGTTCTAGCCAGCTACACACCACATCCTGACATTGTAAAAATGTCAAAGGAAGAGCTGTTAATACAGCTAAAAACATTAATTAAAATACATAGGCAATTAGTCCGATATGTAATGCGGACTGCAACAGTCCAGCCAGCTGTTAATGTACCACAGCTGACCCCTCATCAGGGGAACACTAATAAAATCACACCACAGAACATACAGTCATGTCTTGGTAAAACACCCGTAAAACGGGAACAAATTCCTTTCTGGTTAGCACAGAAAATCACTCAAATAGAGGCAGTATTTCCTGATACTACCCCTATAGAGAAACACAGAATCTTGACAATCTGCCTTCCTATGGGAATCGCACCACACATGGAGGACTGCGACACTTGGGGTACAGTCTTTGCTTCCATTTACACAAAAACACACAGTGTTCCGTCTATGGCGGCAATACCAGAAGTGCTAAAACAGATTTAAATTGAATACGGTCCAGAGCCCGCTTTAAATCTAGGTATGAAATTACTGAAAGACTTCAAGCAGACTAGGAAAATTAGAGGTCTGTTTTGGGATAAGCTCTCAAAAGGCTATGATATTCTGTTAGCTGAAAAAGATTGGCCCCCAGAGTTTGTCAGGGAGTGCCCTCGTGGCGAAGAAGTGATTATGCCTGCCTTCTCGAATCACATTCCGATTCACAAAAAATATACATATGCAAGGAAATGGGCAGTAGCCCAGGCTCCGGCATTATATAAAAATCATGTAGGATGGGATGAGGACTCACCGCCTCACAAAATCCAATTAAAAAGTGAACCAACTGCCCAACGGCAGTATCCCATAAAGCAAGAAGCTAAAAAACAGGTCAGGGAGATCTTAGATCAACTTGAATACCAGGGGGTGATTGAAACATGCACCTCTCAAATGAACAATCCATTGTTTCCTGTCTCCAAGCCAGACAATTCATATTGTCTAGTTTTGGACTACAGACATCTTAATGCTTGTTGCAAAACTTTTGCAGTACAAAACTCGCATAGTGCAGCCCTAATGAATAACATAGTTAGGAAAAAATATAAAACGACATTAGACATATCTAATGGCTTCTTTTGTCAAAACATTGCACCGGAAAGCAGATATTTGACCGCTTTCTCCGCATTTGGGTCGCAGAAAAAAATTCTGTTGACTCCCACAGGGGTTCAAGAACAGCCCAGGACTATTCTCAGCTAGGGTAACAGAGTTACTACAAATCTATGATGATGAGGCATTATCTTACGTAGATGATATCTATCTCACAGACGACGACTTGGATACTCACTTGAAAAGAGTGAACACCATTATACTTGGGTTCGCAGCAGAGGGTTACAAATTCAACTTTAAAAGTCCCGAATTGCCCATCTGACAGTACTATTTTTAGGGTACGAATTATCAAGTGAAGGGAAAAGCCTAGCGGACAACTTCTTAGAGAAGTGCGCTGTACTCCAAGCTCCAAAAACGCTCAAGAATTTACAATCCATACTAGGTTTTCTGAATTTCGGAAGAACATACATTCTAAATTATGCAGAAAGGGTTAAACCTCTCTACGAACTAATTAAACCTGATTTTAAACAAATCACCTGGACTCAAAAACACACAGAAATTTTGAGATCACTGCAAACAGACATGTTAGCAAAAACAAAATTAGATACACGTGACAACACACGCGATCTTGTAATCTGAGTCATCCCAGGAAGAAGCGGATTCACATACCTAACCTCTAATGAAGGAGAAAAGGTACCTATTTCAATCAAATCTCACTTGTACACACAAGCAGAAATAACATTCAGTCACACAGAAAGAACTGTGAAAGCAGTGCAAATCGCATTAGCAAATGAACGAGAACTAGCACATGGCAAACAGATTAATATCCTTACAGCGGAATCCGCCTTCGAATCGCTATTCAGCCCAGTAAACCTGCCTACAGTGTCACTGGATCCGAAATGGATACAGTTTATAGATTCTCTAGGAGCGGAAGATGTGAAATACTATTTCGCCCCGCAATTTGAAGAACTGAATGATTTAGAATATGAAGAAGAATATCCTCTGCCAATCGAAATTCTGCCTCTCCCACAATACGCCTGTATAATCTATACAGATAGCTTTGTACAGCATTTCAACGTAGAGAGAAAATCCTACGATGCAGCATGTGCGATTATTAAAGGTCGTTGGCTGTGCGGTAAATTCAGACCGAAAGTAACAAAAACTGAATCTGTAAGAAACTGTTCGGTTCAGAGAACTGAAATCAGATGCTTAAAGATGGCGCTCGAAAATGCAGAACGTGAATTCCCGACACTTATAGTGTGCGATTCTCATTTTTGCGTCAACTCTTACAACAATAAATTGCAGAGGTGGATTGAAAACGATTACAAAGATGACACAGGTGCCACAATAAAGCATACATTGCTCTGGAAACAGGTAGCTCTTTTACAGAAAGAACTACAAAAGACTCACGTGATTCACGCACAGAGTCTTCAACGTGATGGCGTTCACGTTGCAGGGAATTAATTGACTAATACAGCCACAGCGGAAGCAACTAAACCGGCTTCCGTAGCCACAAAAAAGCGTACAGAAAAATACATAGACGGGGAAACCATGCTGGCAGTAAAAACGACCGTAAAAGGCGACTGTGCAGCACTACCCGTGAACTATCCACTCAATTATGCATACATAATCGATGCAAACTCTGTTCCTTTTGCTCGAATCCCTGGAGTGGGGGACAGAGTAATTCCAAACAGGAGCAGGAGGGGCTTCCTCTTACTGGAAGCACACATGGGGTTGGGTCTGAGACACCAAACAATTAAGGATTCTCTGAAAGAATTACAATCAGAGTACTGGTGGCCAGGAATGAGCATAGATATACAATGTTTTGCTCAAAATTGTGAAGACTGCAACAGAGATCGCAGTAATGAACAGGCCAGTGTAGTTTCGGGTACCCTGCTAGACAGCATAAGGCGGTCTATCTGCGCAATCAAAGAAGAGAAGCGCGTCCCATTGTACACAGTTAAGGCTAGACACACTTAAAAATGTGGCCTCCAGCACTCCGCTGACGCCTAGAACTGTTATAAAAGATTTGCGAGTCCATATCGGCATATACGCAATTACCACGTTCCATTCTGACCAGGGTCCTGCTTTCAGCTCTCGAGCCTATAGGGAGGCCATGGCCAGCATGGGAATTGGGTTGCGGTATTCTTGTCCGTCGCACCCCGAAGGGAATAGTGTGGTTGAAAGAAAAAACCGGGACATAAAGCGATCTATAACAGCGAAGGTATTAGGTTCAGGCGCTGGGTGGGTCAAACATTTAATAAGTGTCCAAACTAGTCTTAATAACTTGCCAAGAAATTCTCTAAAAGGTTTCAGCCCATACGAACTATTGTTCGGAATTAGAATGAACATTCAGGACCTCGATAGTCAGATGTCAGTGGTACAAGAAAAAACAACAGACTTTGACATCAAAGATCGTTTGGCTGTTTTACAGGAACTGAATGAAACAAGAAAATCCTTAAGCAACATAAAGTTAAAGCAACAGCCAAATACCACTGATGAGGCACCACAAGCAACAGCCCCAGCAAGGCCTGTCTGGATTCCAAAGATTGGGGATCTAGTCAGAGAAAAGATCGCGGTAAAGAAGGAATTTGGGGCTTCTTACAGAAAAGCAGTACCTGTCTTGGCAGTCACCGGAACAAGATCAGTTGTGCTACCGCCCCTTGCTGGTAAAAAGGAGAACAGAGTTGTGTCTATCGACCTGGTAAAACCACAAGCATGTGGCCTATAATCAACAGTAGGCCCAGTGGACTCCCAAGAAACAACAGAATACCCAAACTTGCAACAATCCAAGAGGTTCAAACTGAAAGACTAATCACATTCGATCAGCCTGCAGTGCACAATGAAGGACTATGCAATAATGCCATGGAACTCGTGCCTCTTGGGACACAGATTGAAACAGTTCGTCAAGAAACACCAGTCTACACTAAGGTGGCATCAGAAAGTGCTACCGAGAGAAAGATTGAAAGAACAATCCCATCAATTGACAGAACTGCCTCTGGTTATTTCATCAACTTCGACAACTTCTCTGAAGATCAAAACGACCCCGAAGTGATGCCAGAAACAAAAAAGTATTCTAAAAAAAATACAACAGGACTCCTTCAACAAATCAAAGAATCATATCTGGATTCTCCGTTGATTGAGCATTGGATTATCTCAGGGGTATTCATACTCCTACTATGCCTAATTTTAGTTTTAATTTTAGGAAAGTTTATTACTATTGAATGGACACAGCAAGTCAGAACATCAACCTAGTCCTGAAACACAGATCATCCCACGTGAAGAAAAGAGAACTGTCAACAGTAAATGTCACAGCAATTCCAATACCTGGTGGGGTAGTATGGGAGAAAACAGACTATGAGATATATGGTCCGGTCGAAATCCTGAAGTATCCTCATCAACTGAAGGTTTCCTTAAGTGACTTTGTAACACCTAGTACATTCTCTGATGATTGGGACTTTGACAGTATTAATGACATGATGTCTGATTTAGTAATGTCAGCTAGATTCACAGATCATGATTATTTACAAGGTTCATCTAGTTATGAGCAGCTATTCTGTTACACACACTATGGTGATCATTACTTGCATAAATCTGCACAGCCTAGAAATGTTTTTATGTATAATCAATGGGAACATTGTGCTACACCACCTAAAAGCAGTTCTAAAGCATTTTTTGAGAAATTCAAATACTTCTCAGGGTTTAACACCAGTGTTGCAGAAACGTTTTATTACAAGATAAAACAGGGATGAAAACAATGCTGACAAATTCTAAATTGATATATTCAGAAGCCTTTTATGATAAAATGATGACATTTGGTTTTGATTATTGGAAAAATAACATTGAAACGAAAACAATTTGGGGTACAAAAGATTGGCAGGTACAGGGCATTGAAGCACTATTCAGAACCTGCATGATACCAGAACAAATGTTGTTTTTAAATGACACAATACACCAAACATCCTGTCTTGGCCTAGCTAAGATCAAAGACCTTAAAAAACCGTCTATACCAAAGCCAATACCTGAAAATATAACTGCAGATATTGAGTTAGACGTAACACAAATTGTACATTTTAACAGAACACATCCTGATTGGAAAAAGTGGTTAATCTGGCCTACTGACACAAACAACTGTCAAGATAGATTCCTGAATAAAACACAGGGGTTAAAAATGACCAGACTAGACCCGAGATATTCCCAGAGACAACATCCAGGGATAATAACAACATACAGTGTAGGGAAACTCTGCCTTGAATGGCTAACATCATCCACACTGGCTGAAATTAAGCAACACTTGTCTTTACTAAAAGATGGTGCTGATTTGCGCGATTTCATTCTTGGACCACGCAAACAGCGTCAAAAGCATTTCATAGCGACCAGTATCTATGCTGCGTACAACGAGGCTTGGAAAGTCAAACAAATTGAAACAGCTGAAAAAATACGAGAAATTGATCGTATTAATTTGGAGAAATCACTTTCTGTAGTAGACAATGGGTTAATGACTCTGTCTTCCAGAATATATTCGTTGGACAATATTGTATCCTCTGCCTTTGATGTGATAGATAGAGACTTGCTAATGTTACAACATGGCCAGTCGCAATTACGTTCTATTATACAATTGGGCTGGACGCTGCAAAATCTTCGTTCAGGCTATGTGCCTTGGCGTTTAATCAACACAACGTCATTATTTTCCATTTTTAACCTTACTGATAAACAGATCAGTTTGGCACAGAAAGGAGCAGACTATACAATCCTGAGCATGGAAAAACTTGAGAGATTGCCATTGACAATGTCAGAGAGTCCTGTCATTGAATGGATAATACACAGAATTATCACAATTCCGATAACAACTTTCCGATTTAAAAAGTGCCTTGAGTACATACCTGCTGGCCAGTATGAACAATTGGGTAAAGGATATGTAAAATCTGAATGGAAATTACCATACACACATTCTTGCTATAGTGACAGCGACAAAAATGTATTTCTTAGTGATGAAAATTGTAAACATTCACTAAGCGGTATACTTTTGTGTCAGGGTATTAATTTACACGGAGCATGTGATGGAAATTCTAACAACCTTTCATGCCACCAGCTAGTCACATCTGCAACTCAGATAGAGCCTTTCTTTATGCAACTTGCAAACGGGAGTTACATTCTTAGAACGGATCACAGATGTTGTGGCCTTGTGCCAGGGAAAAGTTATCTAGTAAGTGTAACATCCATGGTCAAATGCTGTATGCAGGCATTGTTCCCGAGTGGGCCTGCAGACACAGTGACTCCCATCTGGCCTCGTCTGAATCTCTATTCTATACGAGTTGATACTTTAAGCAAAATGAAGTCTGTGCTTTTGCAGACAACAGTGCCTATAACGTCATCAAAAGAGACGTATGATCTTCTAGTTGCAAGGACAGCTACTGAAGTTCATGAACTTTTATCAACAAATTGCCCCGTGCATTTCGTAGAAATGCTCGGCCAACTCTTTAACATGTCTAGTGCCACGAGCATCCCAGGCATATTTAAGACGATTTTTACGGGACTGCTAACACCCTTTCAAGCAATTTTGGGAATCGTTCCTAATTTTGTTCACTCTGTTTTTGGCGGCATACCACTATTTTTGGGACTCGTTGCAGGGATTTTATTTTTGACCCTCCTGCTTCGTTATGGCAAGCCGAAACTCAGACATAGCTCCCATGGGAATGGAAGAGACAATCCTAGCAATGCGCTACCGGGACAGGATAACTAACGTCCTCGGATTGGCCAGGCTGAGAGATCTAAACATGACCTGGTTCCTTTCATTCAGACCTATATGGCAGAACTGTATCTTACCGGTACTAAGATGTATGCTATGCGGAGATGAATGCGTGTTGGACTTCTGTCTTTCACTTCCATCAGCAGTACCAATGGACGTCGATACTTTGCTCAGTCTAATAACGGCTCACGCATTGTGTTGTCCCCAGCGGCTACCAATCCTGATGACAGCATTCATTGAGACTCCTGTACTACGACTAGGTGGTAAGAGTGGAGCGAGTGACAAAAGCAGCATCACCCAGGTACGACCTTCTGTGAGCATTGCTGAACCCGACTATGATGACAGCAATCATTCTCACACCTGCCAAGTTACAGCACTATCGAATTTGGTTGAACTGTCACCTGATTTTGTAGACCAATTCTTTGAGAGCCTGTCTGATACGATGTTCTCACCCGTACAGAAACAATAACTTTTGAGAAGCTTTCCGACACACGGCGTTCCCATGAACTCTGAATTCGGCCTTCAGTTTTGAACAACAAAAACTGCAAAAAGCGTTGGAACTCTATTTCCCCGTTCAAGCAATAATTCTTTTGAATTGGATATTTTTTAATATTGACCTTTTTTTGGCACAAACAATTCTTTGCTTAACGTAAAAACTATTCTTAGAGAACAGAAGCTTCAAACTTCTATTTCTAAACACATCTAGAGACATAACAAACTTACATCAGCCTCTAGCACATTTATTGCAATGCATTTATATGTGATGATTTATCTCGCCCTTCTTCTGTTTCAGAGATATTTCATGTGTAATTCTTTTTGCATAATCGTTCATTGATTTCATATACAATAATTTTTGAATGATTTCTATGCTTCAAAAACGTACAGTACCTAAAGTTCACGTATTACAATATACGCCTATTTCGAATGCATTTATGTATTTTGGGGTGGGCAATGTTACACATGCATCTTATTGCTCTAGTTTAGTAATTTGATGGACATGAAAACGTGGAGTGGGTGTTGCGTGTTTATCTAGGTTCCTGATCGATACTGTGACATTATGCCCCTATTCGGCTATAAATTCATTTTATTCCCTATATTGGCATAACCGTTCAAGTGCGATATTCAGAAAGTCATCTCTGGCCTCACACGAACAGAGCCACATTCCAGCATAGTTCTCTGCCACTTCCTTTGCAACCAATTAGTGCAATGACAGAGCAGAAGTCACTATCTGATATTCCTAGATTAACACTCCGAGTTCTTCAACAAGATAAAAACTCAGCAAACCTGGAAATCCCCGCTTGCTGTGTTTTGATTAGTAATGGAACTCTAATGAGCAACTTATAGCTATCACTTCCTAGTGACATCTTTAATTGACGTCTTATGTCCAGCAAACTTGCGTCAAACCAGGCACCTGTCAGGTATAAATACTACCAACGTTGCCTTAAGCAATTGCTGGTGTCCCATTGCTGTTGTATGCTGTATGCAGTACGCTGATGCTGCTGCTATCCCCTTGGTGGTGAAGCTACTGATACCATTATCGCTGCTAAAGCACGAACGATGGTGTGGTGAGCTTAGGAGCTGAACAGCCGTCCCTCTGCGAAGAGCCCAGCAGATGCCAAGCTGCCCGCGGACGCTGTCCCCCCTCCTTCCTTGACGCGCTGAAGAGAGATGCTGCATTTCTTCTGCTGAGAAATCCAGCTCCAGCGTTTCCAGTCTGCCCTCGCGGGTGACTGGGATACCGAGTGCCTCCTGAAGGAAATACCAGACTTCCATCATTCTATTCAGAGGTATGGTGTTGACTAAACCCTTAGATGAGAATTCTTGAAGCAAACCTTGGCAAAACCAACTTAACTAAAGCTACTTACTTACTCCCCTTCCACGTGTTAGGCTTAGGTCAGGCACACTGGGGTAGGCGTAGTTAGAAGCACCAGTTGAGTATTTTAGCCTAATGTATATATGACTGTATATATGTTTTATTACTTTTAAACCATTGTATGGCTAAGAAACCATATCAATGCTTTTACAGTATTATTTCGCAATCCTTATCTTGCTGTACGTACTTTTTATCATAACAAGTCTTGCAATTGTGGCAATACATTTCTCTTGTATGAGAAGAAAGACTGTTCAATAAATGTTAACCCTTTATTGACAAACGTCCGTCTCTCTATTCTCTACATCTCGTGAAAGTAAACTGCACTAACCTGACTGAGTGAAATACATGTCTATTGTTTCACACGACCCTAGAGATTGACTCTTAATCTGAGGAGCAAAGTTGTCATGTTGCACGGTTGTTGGAAAGCTGAATCCCTTCTTGTCTGTGCCAAGGAAGCTGATCACTCCCTATGCAGAGAAGAAAGTTTCCAGTGACCTCTGAGCTAGTTGGTAACACACCCAATTAAGTTTAGCATAGTCAGTGGAGGCCTGGAATATCCGCAGTTCCACGTCGATACTACTGTTTATGTTATTCCAATGCGCAGGGCCTAGTGGGAAACTAGGAACTACACTACAGAAGGAGACTTTAGGCATCCAATATGTAAACATGGGTCTGCCGAAAGCTCAGTATGCAGAGCATTGACCCAAAAACAACACAATAAGGGACAAACTGGGAGGAGAGCGCTCCGTGCGTAGTCTTTCAATCCCATGTTCAAATATCTGTAACTCCTAGGCCGGGAGCTTTCTACTAATGCAGCCTCGCGGAACCAGGATAAGCACACAAGTGCTTCTACAGCTTCAACAGGATTCTGTGGCAAGAGGCGGAGTCCAGACGACGTTGCCGACGAAGGTCCTCCAGCGGGAAAAACCTTCCGCTACACGATATCCAGCAATTGTTAAGCACCGACTTCCGGTAAAGTCGGGGCTTATATTCAGCTGAGCGTTGCTGAATTTTATGGATTCCTTTTCTTTTTAGCATGCCCCATGGCTTTCTGGGCCTTGTAGTGCAGTGTGTTTGACAGCAATTATTCAGGCTTTCACTTATGCAGGAAAGACATGTAAGGTGCCCAAATACAGACTTAGTATACCCTGGATCTCAGGATGACACATGTTCATAGGCTCCAGCTTTACTTTCTCAATCTTGGCTCTTACACAGCGTTGCTGTGCCATTTGAGATCATTGATTGGCGGCTAGTTTCCACCCTCAGTTTGCATGGTTTATTGTAGCAGAATATGGATCTGGCATAGCATGACATATAGTGGCCTAGCAGTGCTCCAGCTATGTTGTTGTAGTCCAGAATGGAAGTGTGAACTGATGCAACCAAACTCTGAGAACTTCACCTGCCCATCGCTGTTTAAGTAGGACTGGGCCTATGTGCAGAAGTATGTGAAATGTTAAGTTTTTCAGCTCAAGCAATGCATGTACTGTATTTTTCTTTTTATAGTATTTTGTTTGTCTTGGTTGCTTGTATTGATTTTCTTTCATTCACTACACTTTCAGGAATTTTTACCACCATCTTTTGAGTGGAGGTATTTTAAGGTGATATTTTCGACAAGTTTTAAATGACCTGTAATACTTATTCTTGGGTGTTATTTACCAAATACTTTATTTTTTGCATGCGGTAAATATTGAATGTGGTAAATAGTGCATGCATTAACTCATTCGCTGCTAGGCCTTTCTTACCCCCTGTGCTAAGCCTTTTGCTTGGCTATTTGGGGTAGTTAGCGCTTAGGCCCCTGTAACATTTTGACCACATAAGGTTTCCACGCCAAATGTGCGTCATATTCTTCCAACATCATGGGGATTCTGAAGGAACCCAGGGTTTGTGGATTCCCCTGGAGGGGACCCAGACATTTTCGAAAAATGGGAAAAAAGGAATCCAGATGAAAGCGTCTGGTTTTCCCCCTGCAAATGGTATCAAAACAGGGGTTGTGGTGCTGAAATCACCATCTTCCCAGCTTTCAGGGTCAAGCTTTTGTCAGAAAACCAACATTTTGTACACAGTGTTGGCATTTTTCTGGGACATAGCCAATTTTTGCTATTTTTTGTGCTTTCAACCTCCTCCCAGTTATTGGTAGAAATGGGTATGAGCGCAATAACGGATCCTGGACAGTTATACATTTTAAAAAAATAGACAAAATTCTGAATTCAGCAAAGGGTAATTTGTGCAGATCCTTCAAGGTTTCTTTATAGAAACTAACAGATAAATATAGGAAAAATTGAAAATTAGTTGAAAAAACAGCCATTTGTGTCAACTTTTCCACCTGTAACTTCTTCGAATCATGACAGCTGTTTAAAAGCAATATACTGTTACATTTGCTGGACCTTTCTGGTTGTGAGGATATATAGGACTTGTAGGTTCACCAGGAACCTGACGAGCCCAGAGCCAATAATTGATCAGAGTTTGGCAATGATTTTTTTTTATTATGTACGGGTATATAGCAATCATTCTGGTAAAATGTATACATGGAAAAATCGGTATGAAAGACACCTATGTATTTCTGAAATGGGAACAAAATAGATAGTTTAGAAAAAGTAGATATTTGCACATTTCTGGGTAGGAGAATGTTGGGGGACCCACGCAAGCCGTGCTTTGCTGGACTCCCCCGGGTGTCTAGTTTCCAGAAATGTGTGGGTTTGGTAGTTTTCCCTAGATGTCCACCGAGTCCCTGGCCAAAAACTCATGAGACCGCCCTAGCAAAACCAGGTTGGTTTGTGATAGGTAGTTTTGATGGCACTTGCCTGTCGCGGGTCCTTGACCTACCCACGTGAGTAAGGTACCATTTGTATCGGGAGACCTGGGGAAACGTTGGGTGGGAGGAAATTTGTGGCTCCAGGCGGATTACAGAACTTTCCCACACAGAAATTTGAGAAAAAATTGCTTTTTTCAGTGAAATTTGTGGTTTGCAAGGGATTCTTGGTAAAAGAATGTTAGGGGACCCACGCAATTCATACCTCGCTGGACTCCCCCGGTGGTCTAGTTTCCAGAAATGTGTGGGTTTGGTAGGATTTCCTAGATGGCTGCCGAGACCCGGGCCAAAAACTCATGGGACCCCCTTGCAAAACAGGTTGGTTTGTGATAGGTAATTTTGATGTCGCTTCAGTAGGTTTTGGGCCCTTCCCTGCAGCGGGTACTTGGCTCACCCACACAAGTGAGGTACCATTTCCATTGGGATACTTGGAGAAATGCTGGGAGGTTGGAAACTTGTTACTTTATGCAGCGTGACAATTTGGGAACAATAATGAAAGGAAAATGTGACAGTCACATTTTGATGTTTGCAGGACATTCTGGATAAGATAACTTGTTGGGATCCACAAGAGAGACATCACCATGTACTCCAATGGGTGTTTACTTTACGTCAATATCTACAGTTGGTACGTTTTTCTGAGCTGAAATGTACACCTTGGCAGAGATACAAAAAAGACAAAGACTACTGCACAGCCATCTATTCCTCGAGCACACACACATACCGGTTGGATTTGGCACGAGAGCGAGTGATGGTTCAGTATATAAAATGTTATTTACAAGAGAATCCACAAAAATGAAATGCACTGTCAATAATAGAAAGGACAAAAAACTGAACCAGTGACTTGCAGCTCGTGAACTGTAAAGCCATGTCAAGGTCCCAACTGCTTTACAGGCCATTCACACACCTTTCATACGTGATACACGCAAGCCCATTCACACCACCAGGCACGAAACCAACACATTACAACATTCCCAAAAATGGAAAAGGTTCACCCTGCTTGAGAAAGACAGAAAAGACAAATATTTCTGCACAACCACCTATTCCTCAAACACATTCATACTGGTTGGATTTGGCACAAGGGTTCAGTATATACAGTTGTATTAACCATGGATTTCACAAAAATGAAATGCACTGTTAATAACTGAAAGGAGGAGAAACTGAACCATTGACTCACAGCTCGTGAGCTGTAAAGCCACGACAAGGCACCAACCTCTTTACAGGCTATTCATACACTTTTCATACATGTGACATATCAAAACCGTTCACACAGCCAGCCGCAGATCAAGCATATTGAAACGCTCACACCATCATACAGAGCCATTCGAGGGTCCATCACTTTCACACACCCACATTCCTGACACAGCAACCACACCAGATCATGGATTGCGTGGAGTGGCGTTTGGCTAGCAGTGTGTGTACTGACCAGCAGCAATTCACTACTCACACAATGCCATCCAAGCGCCAGTCCACGCACACTGCCAGCCAAGTGCCAGTCCAGGCACACCACCAGCCAAGCGCCATTCCACGCACACCACCTGCCAAGCGCCAGTTCAGGCACACCCCCAGCCAAGTGAAAGTCCACGCATACCGCCAGTCAAGCGCCAGTCCACACACACCACCAGCCAAGCTCCAGTCCAGGCACACCACTAGCCAAATGCCAGTTCACCCACACCACCAACCAAGCACCAGTCCAGGCACACCGCCAGCCAAGCGCCAGTCCAGGCACATCACCAGCCAAGTGCCGGTCCAGACACACTGCAAGCCAAGCGCCAGTCCAGACACTCCTCCAGCCAAGGGCCAGTTCACGCACACCGCCTGCCAAGCACCAGTCCACACACACCGCCAGCCAAGTGCCAGTCAAGGCACACCACCAGCCAAGCGCCAGTCCATGCACACCACCAGCCAATCGCCAGCACACACACCACATTCACATTTAGGATCTTTTAATACAAAAAAGAAAACACAAACAAATTGCAAATAGATACAAATCTACTAACACAAAATCTGAAACTAAATACATTGCACAAATGCCAACCTTGAAACAGAACAAAAAATATAAAAAAATAGAGACCAGGCAGTTCACTTTACCACTCATGGATGCTCCCCAAAATTCTTTTGCGTGTGTTACATTCTAAAACAAGCAGGCACACACAGCGCAGGGTTAGAAGGACAATCGGGTCAGTACATTCGAGTCTCCTTCGTGTACTTCTTCACCAACAGACTTTACATCTCCTACTGGAAAAGTCTTTTGAGGGTGTAGCCACATCAAGGGGCGGCCTCAGGCATGTGCAAGCTGTGCACCTGCACAGGGCCACCAAACCCCAGGGGCCACCATGCAAATATATATCCTTAATATAATATTCTTCCGAGGATGGGATGGATACATATTTGCGTGGCAGCCCCTGGCAGGGATTTGATGGCCTCCGGCTCTGTTCCACTTACCCCCTACCTGCGCTCCCTGCCCAGGGCCACCATGAGCCTAGAGCCGCCCCTGCCACATCCTCCACCACTCCAACTCTAGGAACACTTGCCTGTTCCACTACAACAAGGTTGCCAATTACAGACTCCTAAAACTTATCAAAAGTCATCTTTGTGTGAGGACAAGAATCCTTGAATACAGCAAAAGCATTAAAGGTTGCCAAGTGGAAAAGATGGACAGCTAACTTCTTATACCAAATGGGAGCCTTACGAAGAGCAGTGTAAGGTTCCAACCTCTGATCTACTCTATCAACATCACCCATGTGCCTATTATAGTCTAAAATGCACACAGGTGTGCGGGCTTCAGCAACCTGACCCTAAACAGTCACAGGTGAAGTGCTTTCATCATGGATGGTAGTCAGCATATAGACATCTCTCCTGTCTGAAAACTTCACAGCTAGAACTTCCTCGCAAAGCAACGCACTGCACTGTCCCCGCACAAGCTTAAGACAAACAAGTTCTTTTGGGAAACATTTACGGTTAGAGGGCATTGTGCCACAAGCAACAGTGTCCACTTTGGCCAATTCCCTGAACAACCGCACACACCAGTGTAGAAGTTATCTACATATAAATGGTGACCTTTGTTAAAAAGTCCTCTACCATGTTCCCACACAATTTTCTCAGTCACTCTAAAAGTGGACGGACAACCAGGGGGGTTAATCCTTGATTCCTTACCGGTGTACACCCTGAAATTAGAGACATATCCAGACCTACTTTCACACAGCATATACAGCTTAATTTCATCGCATGCCCTCTTACTAGGAATGTATTGCCTAAAAAAAAGCAGCCCTTGAACAAGACCAAAGACTCATCCACTCCTATTTCTTTCCCTGGAGCATAGATCTCAGAAAATCGATCTACAAAGTGATCAATGAAAGGCCGAATCTTAAAAAGACCGTCACACTCAGGTGATCTCGTGGTAACACTAAACCATTATCGACAAAATGCAGCACCCGAAGCAGAAGCAAATACCTATCACGACTCATGACTGCCGGGAATATAGCCGTTGCCATCAAGGAACTAGTAGAGCAATATGAAGACATTGATGGCTTTTTTAGTAATCCCATCAAAAAAGTAAAAACCAAAAACTTCTTTCTCTCTTCCAGATTTGTGGGAGTGCACCGGGTAGCTTTAGATTAGGGCCTAAGGCTGACACTGTTGTCCCTCAAAATCTGTTTGGCATACAAATTAGTCTGCTCAGCAATCTCTGACAAAATACATTGTCCATAAACAACAGAATAAAATTTATCAGCAAAAACGTTTCTGTATTCACTCTACACCCTGGAACACTAGTAAAGTCTGGCAACGCCGGCTGCACCATGCCTAGGGCAACCCAGAGGTCATCACTTCCAACTGGAAGCCTTGCAGCCTCAGGCTGCAGCCCAGATACCTCTTGCTGCAATATCGACACATCAATGTCCTCCTCTAAAACAGGCACTTCATCCGCACTAAGAGTAGCTTAATTCGCACTGAGAGTAGCTTCGTCATCTGATGATTCCATGTGGAGAGAAAACTCACTGCCTGAATCTTCCCCTCCCTCCTCTGCCTCAGATACAGAGTCAGTCTCTGAACCATGGTCAGAGGAAGACTCAAAAAGCATACCAACAACCTGCTGAGCAGTAATCCTGCGGCTAGCCATTATTATTACTAAGAAAGTAGACTGCACAAACAAGTCAACAAAAACCAACACTGTGCAAAATAAGTTAGTAAAAAAATGCGCACTTTTATCACAAAGATCTATAGACTCAAAAACGATATGAGTAACTTGCAAGGGACACCTTCACTCACCAGCACCTACTCTGCACAGAGACAGAAAAAAACAATGATATCCCACTAGAAAGAAAACAAAACCAATTACTCACAAGACAACAAAATACACATCGAGAATAAATGCAAAAAGTTTTTAACACTCACAAAACAGAAGCCAAACACACTGCTAATATTACACCATTTGCAAAAAACACATTCATGTAGAGAAATAAACTCATTTACATTGTACAAAATACAAAAAAGTCTCTTACCAAACACATGCAACTACACAAACAGATGACCCACCAGTAACGAAGCCACAACCTGGAACAGTCTAAAGAGCAAAAGCCTTGAACTAGAACAAAAAGGGAGAAATAAAGCATAACAATTGCAATTCACAAGAAATAAAACAATTTACATTATAACACGCTATGTCACTACCCAAATATTCAATCTGCCAGATGGGCCTTCAAATAGGGCTGAGGAAAATGGGGGTGATCTTGCCCAAGGGATCGGGTGAGGTTTTCTGCCAGGCCGATCTGTCCCCCAGGTGGGGCAGAAAACAGCAGACAGAAATGTGCCCCCCTTGCAAAATAAATAAATCCCTGGTGCCTAGTAGGGTTTTCTGCCAATCCCCTCCGGCCTAGGGCAGAAAGGCAAAAATAAAGGGGCAGATCTGTCAACAGGAGGGGCAGAAAAAACATTAATCAAATGTCCCCCCCTTGGAAGCAACCATATTGCTTCCATTACAAACAGAATAAAATCCCTGGTGCCTAGTTGGGTTTTCTGCCCCCCCCCCCGAGTGGAAAGGCCAAACAAAACAGGCAAATCTGCCCTAGGGGGCAAAAAACACATGTAAAAAAATATGCCCCTTGGAAGCGACTGTTGCCCAAGGGGTTGCATCCATTTTAATTTTAAAATTAGTCCCTGGTGTCTTGTGGGGTTTTCTGCCGGGGCAAAAAGTCCAAAAAACGGGCTGTTCTGCCCCCAGTGGGGCAGAATACACATAAAAAAATATGCCCCCTGGAAACGACCCTTGCCCAAGGGGTCACTTCCATTTTATTTTTTAAAACATCCCTGGCTCTGGTGGACTTTACTGCCCCAGCTCTGGTGGGCTTTTCTGCCCCCCCCTGGGGTAAGAACCGTAAAAAAATGCAGGCGATCTGTCCCCAGGGGGGCAGAAAAGTCTTTAAACTAATGTGCCCCCTGAATAAATAAAGAATTCCCTGATGTCTCGTGGTGTATTGCCAAATAAACCAACCTGTTTGCCCCCAGGGGGGCAGAATAAACATTTTTAAAAATACGCCCCCTGGAAGCAACCCTTGCCCGAGGGGTCGCTTCCATTTTGTTTTTAAATATCCCTGGCTCTAGTGGGCTTTCCTGCCCCCCTGGGGCCAGAAACGCCCAAAAATGTGGGCGATCTGACCCGGGGGGGGGGGGGGGCTGAAAAGTCTTAAAATAATATAGCCCCCTAAGGAAGCGACCCTTGCCCAAGGGGTCACTTCCTTTACACAAAAAAATCACTGGTGTCTAGTGGGGGCATTCCTGCTGCACAATCGCGACACTGTGCGCAAACTTACAGCAGGAATGCTCTGCATTGAGACATCAGGGTATAGGAAACACTGTTGCTCAATGCGTAAGGATGTTGCTCCCCGCCCCACCGGAGCACAAAAACTCCCCCCTTGCTCACCTGGATGCCTGGAAACAAATGGGTTCCAGGCGTCCAGCGCTTCTTGATGATGTCGGCGCGCGCTGTGGGCGCTGATGTCACAGGATCGCCGAGGGGTGGTCGAGGTGGCAGCGGAAGATCTTTCGCTGCCTTCGCCCTCTGTGGCAAGATGTTGGGCTGCACATGGGGGGGGTGCCAGCGCTTCCCCCATGGGTGGGTGCCATGACAGAGCGGTTCCGTCATGAGCACATGCCCACTGTGGCTCATGATGGAACTGCTCCGTCATGAGCACCTAAGGGGTTAAATAGCACATGTGGTCTACAGGCACTTAGGGGTATATTTACAGTGTCAGCATTAGTTAGCAGCAGTTTTCTTAACACACCCTATCACCATAAACATTTGCCCTGTTAGCGATGTATTTACAATACGGCACTACATGGTGATAATTTCAGGTAGCCAAGGTGAAAACTGCCGCTAACACTAGAGTGAAGGCAATACAAATTCTGAAGTTTTTATTTATTTATTCAGTGTTACATAGTCTTAATCTTAGTGCAGCAAGTGTGACACAAGTATAAGCAAAGAAAGAGTGTACAATATTTTGAGAGAAACAATTGTGCTTACAAGCTCATATGTATATATGCATTGATTTTAGCGAGAAACATTTGTGCTTTCATAATCATTTTCATCATCATATACACAAGTTCTGACGACTTCTAATGATCGATTTGTGTTAGCAGGGTGTGTGATCTGGAAAGTAACCTAACAGAGTCTAATCTACTGTCCTTATGACAGGAATTTGCTCATAAGAAATGTCTTAGCTTATTTTTTTAAAGCTGAGGTGGACATGATTTTTCTAATGTTCAGAGAAGGTGAGTTCAAAATTCTTGGTGCTGCACCAGATAAAGCTCTGTCATACGCTCTCTTCTTTTGGAAGAGGGCAGGTTTCAGTAAGAGTTATCCATGGCTCCAAGAGACTCTACAGCCTACTGATAATGTGATTCTCCGGACTAGATATAATAATGTTTTATAGTGAATCGCTTTGTGTGTGGTGCATGCCATCTTTAGTTGGATTCTTGCTTCGTACAGTAGCCAATTAAGCGCTTTCAGATGAGGGGAGATGTGGTCAAATTTTCTGGAGCCTGTAATAAGTCTTGCAGTCGCTTTGAGACATGCTTTTAGTGGGGATGTAGAAATCTTGGGTAGTCCTGCCAGAGTTGGGCATCCGTATTGGATCCTTGAGATGACTAGTGCCTGAACTGCCGATTTGAGGTCTGAAGTAGCTATGAAAGGTTTTAGTTTTCTAAGATGGAAGCGGGCATTTTTTGCCATTGTGTTAATGTGGGTCCGCTTGCTCGGGTTCTTGTCTAGCACCATTCCAAGAGACTTACCTGAGCCCACAAGATCCAGAGTACAGTTTAGCGCAGTGATCAGCTTGGTCCATTCCATTATATTTGTTGTGCTTTTTTTAGAGGAGATCAGAAGGAGTTCCGTTTTATGTGGGTTAAGCTTGAGATGATTATTGGTTAGCCAATGAGCGGTCCTTAAAAAGGTTCATGATGTTGATCTCTTCCACCAATGAGAACTTGATATATAGCTGTGTGTCATCTGAATAGAGGTGAAAGAAGATGTTTGCCTACTGTAAGATTTCTGTTGGCGGTTCTACGTATAGATTGAATAGAGCCAGCGATAGTGTTGATACATGTGGTACACCAATAAGATTTGGAGATGATGCTGATGTTGAAGGAACTAAACCACTCTAGGACTGTGCCCGCGAGACCCATCCTTTCCTCTAGTCGTTCTAGTATTTTTGCATGGTTTACAGTGTTGAATGCAGATGAAAGATCGAGCAGATTTAGGAAACCGGTTTTGTTGCAGTCCAGGGCAAGTAGAGCGTCATCTACTATGTGAAGAATTGCTGTTTCATTACTGTGATTTGGAATGAACCCTGATTGGTAGTCATTCAGTAGTTTAAATTGCGAAATGTGCTGGCTTAATTGTTTTTGAACACATTTTTCTATAACTTTGGCTTGCATGGGAATATTTGTGACTGGATGAAAGTTGTTGGGGTCTGAGGGGTTCTCTGGAGGTTTTTTTATGATTGCAATGAATTGCCCTGTCTTTAGGAAGCCTGGTAACGAGCCTTGCGAAAGCGAAGCATTAATAATCAGTGGCCAAAAGGGGATGAGTAGATGGTTAATTGTAGGCCAGCATTTAGCTGTAGAGGATCAATGAAAATGTTCTTTGGCTTTATGGTTGAAATCATTTTGGCAATGTCTTTGTTGTCATATAATTTGAATGCTGACCATAATGCATTGTTTTTGAGTGGTATCAGAGCTGGTTGAGAATGAGGCTTAGCTGCAGAGCTCTTTTGGAACCAAGGAATCTCCGCTGCATTTTTAGCTCCACCTCCAAGGATTTGGCTTTGGCTGTAAAACAGGAAGAGAATTCTTCGCAATTGATGTTTGTTTTTGTGGAATTTTGCGCGGATTTGGCCATTTTATTGGATCCATCTTTTAGCAGTTTGAGGGGGGTTTCCTTGGTCTACTTTTTGCATTATCCAGTTGTCTTCTAAAGTAGTCTTTTTTTTTCATTTTAAAATATTTTTATTGTAGGCGTTTTTGGGCTGTCTTAATAGTTTTAGATGGGGAGTGGAAAGCTGTTGTCTCTATTTTTGCTCTGAAAGTCTGAGTGATCATCTTTCTTCATTGAAGTATCCATTGAACCAATGTTTTTTATCATTGACTGTCATTCTTTTGAATTTTAAAGGGGCTGTGTCCTCAATTATTTTCAACATCATGTGTTATAGTATTCTGTGAGTTCGGTGACCTCTGTCAGGTCATTAGGAGGTTGCAGTTCCTTCTCACATAGTTCTACAAGATTCTCTTTATTGAGCCCTTTGGTGTCACAAAACCATTTTTGGGTTTTGATTGGTTGTGAGGATGCTTTGCTTTTCATCTAGGGTATTTGGAAGGTAATGATGTGATGATCTGAATAGTTACAAGGAGTGCTCTCGATTGTATCAACAACTTTTTCCTTATAAATGATCCAGTCTAGTGTAGATCCTTTTGTATGGGTTGGTAGCTGCCCTTCTTGAACCAAAGATTGGTCTTCAAGGAATCTTTGAGCAGATTTATCTGATTATCATTTTAATCTTCCCAGTGGGTAAAGTCTCCTAAGAAAATATCGTTGGATGGAGGAGTCGAGTTTGTTGTGATGATTTTTATCAGCTGGTCTATGAACATGGTATTTTTGCCTGGTGGGTGGTACAATTAGTGAAGTTTGCAAAGTTGGTTATCTATGGTTCTTAGGGACAGACTGAGGTATTCACATGACTCTATGGGGTCCGAATGTACTTTTATTTTGGTTAATGTCAGCTCTATGTATACAGGCGATGCTTCCACCCGTTTGGTTTAGCCTGTCTAGTCTCACTATGCTAATAGATCAAGGCATGGGAGGATTAATCTGATAGCCATGATTCTGTTAGTCGTTACAAATAACGGGGTAACCCAAGAGTCAACCGGACCTGGGTGCAGTACGGGAATACAAGAGTGGTCCGTAACCAATATTTTGAGAAATAAATTAATTACAAAAACGAAGGTGTCAGCATTGTAAGTGAACTACAATACTGATAATTCATATCCAAAACAGGTGTTGAGAGCATATGTACTCAATTCACAATTTAAGGAGTAAATTTATTCAAAATGACCACAATAGAAAAGCGCCATGGCAATTAAGTCAATGCTTATGCGTAGTTTATTTACACGATTAAAGGACATGTAAAAAGGTTGCAAGGAAAGGAAGTAGGAAAGTAGTGGTGAATCGGAAAGGTATAAGTCAAGGAAAAATACAAAAATAACAATAGGATATTTCAACAAACTGGTACTACTATCCAGTCAGACAAGGCCTGTCCAATACAAGCTTTTAAATTTACATGTAATCTGTAAATTCATATATCCTGCATACAATGCATTTTCATGGATCAGACTGGGGAAGGCGGTACAGGTCTACAGGGTGTAGAGGCGTCGACATTTCGACTCGACTTGTGCTAAGAGGGTAGTTTGCAACCTCAGCGGCGAGTCTTCTTCAGGAAAAAGAAGGGGGGCAACCTAATCCTGTTGCCAGAGTGGCTACCCAGGAAAAATCCAAAAGGATGCAGCTAGGGGTTCCAAGTCGCCTCACGTGCTGCTTAGGGGGTTAAGTGCGATTTCCAACATTATCTTAACATCACCATAGTAAAAATCCTATGGTACAAGGAGCTACACAGTCCTCAAGTCTGCTCACGGGTGGATTCTGTAAGGATAGTTACGCTAATTTCCTGGTTTAAGCGACAGTTAATTAGAAGACATGGGATGACCCTTGTTGAGTCTTGCTTTTCTGAAATTAACTTGACATTTTGCAGGTTGTTAAGGTTTAGTTTTCTTCGGTTAGACTTTAAAGTTCTATTTGCGTTAATCAGGACTTATTGAATGTCATATTTGTCTACCTTGGGGGGAGATTGGGGGATGCCTCGTATGATAGCAATAGGATTTGTATCTCCGCATCTGTCAAATATCTCAATTGATTGCAAGGCCGTTGTAGTCTGTTTGTCAATGACATTGGGACAGTATTTAGAAAGTTATGGGGTTTGTTTACTGATTTTTGAAAAGCTACATTTTTGAAAGGTATATTTCTGAGAGGTGTAACATGGTCTTCATATCTCTGATAGCGATTTGCAAGGCCTTGTACGCCTTGTTTGATTGATAGCTGAGATTATCTTCGGTAAGGAGGAGAGACGGGCAGATGTTGGGGTGAGCTAGTCGGTATGCTGGTTAAATCTATCTCTGGTAGATGGAAGCTTTTTTTGATCTTTTCAGTAGATATTCTCCTATTTGTTAATGTTATCTCAGGATTCTTCTTATCGCTCATATGATTACATTTCCCGATATCTTGGGAATTGACTGCTGACTCTGTCCTACTGTGTTTTTCTAACATGAGGTGTGGTTTGGTGTTGGGCCTTGGGCTGGGGCTAGGAGCCCAGGGGTTAGTGGGAGGTAAAGCTATTTTAGTGTGTTGCGGGCTGTTGATTCTAGCTCCGGTGATTCTGGACTCCTGCTTCGCCTGTTGGGGCTTTTTAGCGATGAGAGATTTTTCTTTGGTGGATTAACTCCTGTGTAGGGTCGCGGCTTGTGAATTGTTTTGCTGGATTTTTGAGGGAGGGCAGTTACAAATGCATTCTTTTAGCTTTGCGAAGTGATTGTCAAAAAGTTCAAGATCTTTCATAGAGGCTTGTGTAACTATCGTGCCATTTTTGTAGAATGTTATGTTTAGTGTAGTTCTTAGTTTTCATGAGGGTGTTATCAGCATCCTAGTGCCGTATGGGATGTTCCTCAGGTCCTGTCCGTTTAGCAAATTAGTCAGAGTATTGCGCCATTTTGCCATGTTAGTAGTAACAAATATTAGGTCATTAATAATGGCGCCTTTTTCAATGTTAAAGGAGGGGTCTGAGATTAAGGTTTCTGGATTTTTTCTAAGCAGGTTGTGTTTAAAGGTTTTGGTTGCATTTTTTGAGAGATTAGGGGTATCATATTGTATAGAAATTCTTTCCTGTAGGTTTCAGATTTGTCTCTGTCATAATGGTGTGTTATGTATTTAATTCCTGTCTATTCTATCCTCTTTAGTCATATCTATCTTGTGGCAGGAGGTAGATTAGGAAGATATATTGAGGCAGATTAGGCAGATATATTGTACTTGTTTCCCAGGCTGGTTGAAAAATCTGAGATGGGGGATAAACGTAGTAGACTGAAAAAATCCACTGATTGAAGGCTACTACAACATGGCTGCCTCATTGCTGGGAGCTTAGGGTGCAGTCCTAATTCTGCTTTCATCAGTTTTTCTAGCTCCCTGAAGGTATCTGTCTTCTTTTTATTACTATTATTGGAGGAGGCGGGGCTTAGTTCAGTTCAGGGATACCATTTTGTTTCTTAAGGGTAACATGAGGAGAAAAGATGTCTGGGGCAAGAAATCCATGTCATTCCCAAGTGAATCCCATCGTCTGTTTCGGTCTATTGTCTTTGTATTACAGCCTTTGCTCGATTCTTCTTCTTCTTCATTTTTTTATCTGTCCTTCCTTTCCCTGCAGTCTGCAGACAGCAACCTGCATTGTTTCCCACTGGAATCGCACCGCTCTGACTCTGGCTCAACACGCTCTGCTTCGTCCTCTTCCCTACGTTGCAGTCAATGCCTCGCAGTTTCATGTACTTCTCCAGTAAGCTCACTATGAACGCGATCGCATTGCCCCCTTTCTAACTGGAAGCGGGGTCGCTGCATCAACTGGCTTCACACTGGCTGAGAACTGCTGCCGTACATGAAGGACTGCCATGTAGCCTTCCGAATCAGCCTGAAAGTTATCACTTCTTCAGAACAGGGGCGGCCCTCCCCCGGCAGTGCAATCTCTTTGTTCCTCACTCGCGTGCATTGCAATTAGGCAGGAGAGCTCTCTGCTAGTCTTCTGCCTTGGCCTGAACGGTATCACTTCCTTCCGAATGGGGTAGCCCTCTGTCAGCAGCGTGACCCTTCTGACCCTCTCCTCGATCGTCGCACCTTAGAACTGCCTCTGGGAGCTCGTTGGAGCCTAAGCAAACCGAGACAGCCCTCTCCAAGCAGCGCCTTTCCAACTTCTCATCTCCATCACCGCACCTCAGACTGCATCGGGTGAGCTCGGCGGAGCCGATGGCCAAGAGGGACAGCCTTCTCCCAACAGCAGGACCCTTCCGACTCCTCACTAGGGTCGCCCCACCTCTGATCTTCCTCGGGTGGGCTCGTTGGAGCCGATGAGGCGGTCCTCCTCCAATGAAAAAAAGAAAAGAAAAACAACGGGAATGCAGAATAGAGCAGCTAGGGACAAGCGCAGCAATGATCAACAACATCCCTAAACCCCCCAAGAGTCAGGATGGCCAGCCAGAGTTCCAGGGGAAGAGAAAATGCAAAAACAGGGCTACATATATGAAAAGAGGTGCATCGCTGGGGAAAACTTGTGATGCATCACTTTTCATAGTTCCCTCCTTGCAAAACCTTGAAAGCGCAGACAGTCCCCGGTGCCCGGAGGCCTCACTGTGCCTGTGTCTGGGACCCGAAGTACGATGTTGAGGTGCCGTAGAGTTGCTGCGCCATGGCAGTAGACAGTGAGATGTTGGCAATAACCTTACCTGCTGGTAAAGTGTGCCAGGTCACATGGAGACACGTTGCTGACCTGTGTGAGAAAACCGCCTGGAGTCCCTTGGAGCTGTGAATGGTAGAGGCACTACTATGCACCAACTTAGGAGGTCTGCATCGCATACCACGCGCCACCTCTACACCGGGGGAGCACGGAGAGGATTGCCAATGGTGGGCCACTCCTCTCTGCATCACAGGTCGGAGGATGTTGAGCTGGCCAGATGCTGTGGAGGGTGAGACCCCTGAGCTGGGCAGAACTTGTGTGGCAGGAGCGCTGCAACTTCATGTATAAGGGGGTCCTGTTGCATCACCTGCATTGGGAGGTTCTCCAGCAGACTTGGCGGTGACTTCTGTACCCATGCTTGTGAAATCCCATCTGGCTGAGTCTCCTGCTGGCTGAGTTACAGATTTGGAGAGAGTGCAGCTGATTGCGCCATGATGTCAATGTGCAGGTGAGGATAATCTGGTTCACGTAGCAGAGGAGTTTCGGGGGTCAAGTCAGGCCACGGACTAGCACCTGTGGGTGACGCTCCCCTATTGGTGTCTCCTCCCCTATAGCAGAAAAGCATCTCCCCACTGTTTTCAAGCAGTGCAAAAGAGGAAACATAAAATGATGATAACTTTCTGATATTCTCATCCTATGTTTCCTTTGTGGGCGAGGAGAGTGGGTGACGCTGCTGTACTCATAGAGCAGGGCTGGGGCGGTGTAGTATGCCCACCCCAGTGTGCAATGACTGTTTGTTCAGCCGTCTCTGGGCGCCAAAAGCAGTCATGTGCACTTGCCTGTTTGCAATGCAGGAATCATTACAGCCTTCATGGAGAGCATGCCCACCCCTCCAGCCACTGGCTGAACGCCTTGCCACTGCGCTCAAGATCAATCCCAACACCGCATTGCAGCGTTGTAATTGGCTTAGGGGAGGGAGCCTGGCTGCCTGCTTCTTGTTTCTGGAAGTAGACTCAAGAGAGGAGCACGGAAAACGCTTGACCCGGCCTTGAGGTAAGATTTTTAAATAAATATATTTACAACCCCCGCTCCCCCACGTCCCGCTCCATTGTTCTTTACCGCATTTTCCGCCGCCCAGCTGTCCAGTCTCCCCGCAGCACTACTTAATGGCAGCAGCTATGCTGCCATGCACAGCAGGCGTACCACTGGTGCACTAAAGGCAAGCTTATCTATGTCGGTCTGCCCATGGACCATGCCCAGCACCAAGGACCATTTCTCTTGAACACTCCACTGCTACAATGCCAGCACCCTCCTCGCTATCAGCCCTGGACGCCACATGACCTGCCATCTAGCATCACTGTAGAATTCCCTTGCACCCTGCACCTGCCAAAACTGCAAATGCACCTTCTGCCACATCAGCACACCAGCACCTCTTGCCGCCCAGCCGATCAACAGTGCAGCCGACCTGCTCAACTGCATCATCCTCAATGTGCGGTCCATCCACTAACTAGCAACAGAAATCTGGGACCTCCTTGACCTCACCTCTTCAGACATCACATGGTTCACAAAAACCTGGACCAACCTCTGCTCCGGACAGGACATCGCCATCACCATCCACGACAGCTACAAATTCACCTGCACGGACCGCCTTTAGAACCCAGGCTGAGGCATTGCCATTGTCTAAAAAAGCACACTTCGACTGACCACACACTCTAATGACCCAACAGCTACCATGGAACACCTCCACTTCCAGATCCGGACCAACCCCTCACCCACCCTCTGCGGCACCGCGGTCTACAGGCCCCCGGGCCCATGAACCTGAATTCACTGATGCCATTGTAGACCCCATCGCATCCCAGGCTCCCCCATTCTTGACTATATCCTACTCGGAGACCTCAACTTCCACCTGGACAACCCCAGTGACCAGTACACCACCACCCTTCTGGGGAACGTCGCCAACATCAGACTCAAGCAGCTGGTTAACACACCCACCCACAATGCCTGACACACACTCGACCCAGTCATCTCCCCCAGCGGGAACTTTATTACAACCACACCACCAAACTCTCCAGGACCAATCATCATAGTTTACATCACGCCTTCACCACGCCCACCGTATACCACCACCATCATCGCCCCCAAAGCTGCAGCTGGATCAAGATCATCAATTAACATTTCCTCAACTCCCTCAGCCACCACTCTGCCAATGCTTACAGACACCAAAACCGCAGAGCGCAAACTCCACCTATGGAGCTCCAACTGCGCTGACACCCCGGCAGCTCTTCCGTGTCAGTGGACCGAGCTTCTGGGGTTCGCTGGCCACCAGGGAAGGTGAAAACAGACACCCTGGATGCCAACTAGACTCTATACAAAGGGATGCATCTAGGAATATGTGTGACCTTGTGAACCCCTATGCCACATTATACCTGTGTCAGGTAGGATGTATGCAGGGTGGGTGTTCCCATGCAACAAAGCCTTGTAGGAGAGGCACAGTGAAATCTATGAGATTTCACTATGACAATTCTAGGACGCCACTGCGTCAAAACCCTACGCCTGCCTCATGGCAGGATTAAGGGTGATGCAGTACCATAGTGATACACCTGCCTCTTGCATTGCTGGAGTTGAGTCATGCTTGTGACAAAACTGCTGCAATGCGTGACTTTAGCGCCGACAGATATATCAGGAATACTGACATATCTGTAAATCCTTGGGACATGGAGCAACATACAGTAAATACGGCGGATCCATGGTGTCATAAGGAGGGCTCAGTGAAAAGTGTGCCAAAGATGTTTTGTTGCAGCACTTTACATGAAAGGGACCCAGGACTATGCCCTATCTTATTGTGGGGCGCATTCCTGAGCTTTTGTTTTGGCGCAGGGCAGCGAAGCAATAATCTTTGCTGTGCTGTCCAGCACCAAAACCTATGAAATGAGGCCCACAGTGTTTGCCCCAATTTTAAGATCAGCTATTTTCTGGTCCTAAAAACTGTCTTTAACTGAACTTAGAGGCAGTTTTTTGGGTTTTGCACCACGTAAGGAATTCCTTCTAAATATCGCAAAGTGCGGTTAGCAGCAGTTTTACCACAGGAACGCCCACCTTGCATCTCATTTTCGTTAACTCTCGCTAGCAGAAGTGGCGATCTTTAAAATGTATGTTTTCGCAGGAAAAGTGCAGCTAACTCCAGTTAACGGCAACTTGTAAATAATGCGATTATTAAAAAGTTGCCCTAATGTGAAAAATGTACGCTACGGCAGCGTTAAGTCCTTGTAAATATACCCCTCAATGTTTAGCACATGTGCTAAACAACAATGCTCTTTTTCTAACTTGTGATAGACTATTTCTTAAAGTCATGTGCTATTTACCCCGGCATGTGATAATTACCCTTAAGCCCAACTCATAATCATGCCCATAGTTATGAATTATTAGTTTGGGCCCATAAAAATTATACACCCAGTACAAAAAGAGTTGTTAGACCTCATCGTGCTGTACGTTAATTTCGCTAACAGAATATAATCTTAAATAAATATTGTGTACTAAATGCCGTTTACAAAAATATAACTTCATTGTGGTTAATAATAGAAAACCTACACATATTGGGGTGATATTTTGCAGACAAAATGTACTACATATTAATTTGTCCTACCATACTTCTGTCATAAACCAGTTGTCAATATGGTTTAGATCACCCTTTAATCCAGGGCAAGTAATAATTGGAGTAGTTTGGTATAACATTTAATGTCTTTTCTTCCTGTCATACATTTAGACGAAATTATTATTATAATTTCATGCATGTGTGCTCATTAGTTAACATTTGCAATATAGGATTAGGGAGGTGAAGCCAAGTATTTAAAATGTTCATGTATTTATGCATGAAAATGCTAACTGTCAATCACTAGTTAGGTATTCAATAGCCGAGAATTGTTTAAAGATGGTTCCCAATTGGACACCAAGTAAGAATAGCAGGCTGTGGCTATCAGTAGAAATGTAAATGGGGAACTTGCTTCGTGCGTTAAATATAAATGATTCTTGTACTGAGAAAAGACTTCTGGGATGCATAAAAATAACCACCAACCTGTGGGAAGAAACCATTTGTGATCACTATCCATCTGCCTCAAGCCAAACAAAAACACAATCAACTGCTTTACTGTTTCATATTAGCAGATATGATTGAATAAATGTCATATGTTTGTTGGTACTTTAAATGCTAACTATTAGCGTGACACGTCTTGAACACATTTAGGGGCATATTATCAAGAACAGCGATAAAATTATCGGCCCTTTAGCGGCAGGAAACTGCCGCTAAAGCGGCGATAATGGGCTTGATAATATGTCCTTGTGAATTCACAAGGGCATAGTATCAAGCCCATTATCGCCGCTTTAGCGGCAGTGTCCAGCTGTTAAAGCTGCGATAATTTTATCGGCCGTGCTTGATAATATGCCCCTTAGTTCTCACCTCTTCCCCTCTCACTATCTCACACATACTCAATTTTTTAGGCCCATTTCACAAAAATGGAGGCATCTTTACCACCGTGGTTACTTTTCTCTTGTGAATATATACATTCACTGAAAAAACCATAGGTTATAGACCATATATAGTTAGGAATTAGCATTTACAAAACCTTGAAAATTCACTGAAAAAACCATAGGTTATAAACCATATATAGTTAGGGATTAGCATTTACAAAACCTTATTTTACTCACACAAAACCATTGAAATTCGCATATATAGTTAGTTGCACTAACTATATTTCGTGCACCCGCAATCCACTGCTGATGATGTCACATATTACATCATTCATGACATGGTCAGTGACATCACTGATGACATCATCCAGTGACTGTATGTTTCTGTAAAGTTAAAATATGTCTTACATATTGAAGAATGAGTGGATGTATAAGTGTCTGGATGAAGGATTTAGTCGGTGCATGACTGACTGAGAAAGTCATTAAATGTGTCTCACTGAGTGCCTGGGTTAGTGACTAAACTGTCTTAATTTGTGCATCATTATATCTGTTGTTCTGTAAACTGCTGCATGTGTTGATCAGTAGCTATATGAGTAACTATATGGGTTATTGATTAGTTGCCCAAGTATTTGTATGGGAGAGTGAGTGTGTGTGTGTGGGTGGCTGGGAGGTGTGTGACTCTGTGCATAGATGTGTGAACAGTTGATTCACTAGATGTATGGGTTCAAAACTGCATGTGGAAACAGCTGTAGGGGTGGTTGACTGTGTGCATGAGTGTATTGGTGAGTGAATGGATATCTCAGTGCTACATGTGAAAGTAAGTACATATGTAAAACACAGTACATGTGAGAGTTGACATATATAAATTACTGTGTATAAGAGCCAGTGAATGTGTGAGTGGCTGCATGGTTCATTGAAAACGTGTATCATTGATTGTACAAGAGAGTAAATATGTGTTAGAATATGTTTGAATAAGTAAGGTGTGTATAACTGTATAGTTGAGGAAATGGAGGTGTGATTGATTCTTTGCATGACTGACTAGGTGTATGAGTAACTTCATGGATGAGTGACAATCTGTGAGTGTCTGTTTACACTGAGTGCATCTAATGTTATATTAGAGTCGGAAGAGGTTCATCATATTATCACTGGAATGATGTCATCAGTGATGTTGTCAGTGATGTCATTTGAGTTGTCATCAGTGATGTCATCAGTGATGTCACTGACCATGTCATGAATGATGTAATATGTGACATCATCAGCAGTGGATTGCGGGTGCGCGATATATAGTTAGTGCAACTAACTATATATGCAAATTTCAATGGTTTTGTGTGAGTAAAATAAGGTTTTGTAAATGCTAATCCCTAACTATATATGGTTTATAACCTATGGTTTTTTCAGTGAATTTTCAAGGTTTTGTAAATGCTAATTCCTAACTATATATGGTCTATAACCTATGTTTTTTTCAGTGAATTTCAATGGTTTTTTAATAGCAAATATCAAAAGCTGTAAAATGTATTCTTCTTTTAAAGGAAAAATATATTTTATATGTATTTATTAAAAAAAATGTATGCATCTGCCAAACCCTGACCTCTTAATATTGCACTGTGGTGGAAATGATTTAGGCACTATGACTGGGGTAGGTCTGGAAATGCTTTTCAAGGACACCTTTGAGCAATTGATGGCACTTTTTTCCTCAAACTGCCTTGGTATATTCAAATATATGCCAAAGACAGAAATGGAGGTGGTTCAATCAAATTTGTCCACAAATTGAGAAAGCGAGGAAGCATGTAAATAAGTCTGTTTCAGCTTACATGAGAAACCATGGAATGGGCTCCATCTACAACAATAACTTGCGTTACTACATGCAAGATATCTACAAAGGAGATGGTGTGCACTTCTCAGATGAAGGGAACAGAGTTTTCATGCTGAATTTAAGACTGTGTATTGGTACCTAAATCTTCCACAGACCCAAAAGCTCTTTTTAGAACTACCCTAACTATGATCACTCTAAATACATTTTAAATGTAACTTTTTTTTTCTAATTTTCACGATTTACGGTTTCCGGAGCACTACCCGGTTCGCGCACCGGGCGCTAACCGTGCGAAAATTTGAAAAAGTATTTTTTCGTTTTTTTGGGCATATATGGGCCTCCTCATCCACCCTCACAAAACATAGGGGGTCAGGATATGTCTCCCTTGCCCCCTTTTACACAATCCCAGCATTGTTTATCATCCATCTTGTGTCCAAATTAGACCTTAACGCAAGATGGCGGACTCCCGTTACGCTGCCGGTAAGCTACCCGGTGCGCGAACCGGGGCGCGCAACGTCACACGCAGCAAAAAAAAATGTGGGAAGTTAATGTACCAAAAAAGCACTGGAGACACTTTCACCAAATTTGGAATAGTCCCTACTACATACCAGTCCCTACCATTTTCCCAAATTTGATGGAATTCCATAGAGCCATTCAAGTTGTAGCCCTGTCTAAATAACCTGAGGTAAATTACATGGCAAAAACACATTAGAAAGAGTTGACATTTTCAACCAATGATAACATTACTTTCAAGTTTTTTATGTGCTGACATTTGATTGGTTTGCTACATGAATATATATGAAAAATAAGAGGGAAAGACAGCCATTTTGACTGGAACTCCCTGAGGCACATTTACAGAGCATTTCCTGAGAAACCTAAGACACTTTTCCAAAGGTAAGTTAATAGTTTCTAAGGAGAAATATGTTGTGCACCTAAAGTTACTTTTATAAAAATGTTTCCTGTTAGATATTTACTGTCCCTCAGTTATAGTTATAGATTGAGTTAGGCTTCTCTGTTGTAGTCATGGATTGAGTTAGACTTGATCACATGCAGTACTTTATATTTCTACTTCCTGCCTTGTAGAATACACTGCCCAAACATAAATTCACTCTTAAAAACTCAGAACTATGTTGTACACGTTAAGTTAAAAATAAAAATGTTGAAGTTTCTTACTTAAACTCTATTTCTCTCTCTCTTTTTATTCTACCTTAACAGCAATTATGGATAAAGAAGTACAGGAACCCAAAGTACAATTAGAAATACAGGACAATATTGACGATTTTTTTAATGTGACAGTAGACGAACAACTGTTGGAATTTATGGACAATTTTGAAAAACAAGAGACAATTTATGAAAATAAAGATCATGAAATTTCAGATGAACTAATACTTGAAATTTCCAAAGAATATTAAAATTAATATCAATAACATTTTATTTATAAATTAAAAATTGTTTAAGACATTATTCATTTTTTTTCAAAATTTAAGATATAATAGTAGAGTAATTATAAAAAAAAGTCAGACTAATGGTAAAGAGTACAACATGTTTATATTACTATGTGCTCAGGGAGTGCTCAAAGGATCTGTTTCTACTTTCCCATGAATCTGGGAGAATAATTTACTTACTTGATGTGTTTTAAAAATGTGTTTTTTTGACTCAAAATGGCTCAAAGGCTTTGTAAATATGCCCCATGCTGACTATGAAACTCTAGCAGTATATATCAAGAAACCTAAATGACTTCAATAAACGTTTTTAAACACATCAAGTAAGCAAATTATTCTCCCCCATTCATGGGGAAGTGACTTAAAATGCCCTAACACACATGAGGGCGTATTTACAAGGCCCTTGCACCACTTTTGCATCACTTTTAACATGGGGAAAATAACTTGAAAGTGGCTCAAAGGCCTTGTAAATATGCCCCATGCTGGCTATGAAACTCTAGCAGTACATATCAAGAAACCTAAATGACTTCAAGAAACGTTTTTATACACATCAAGTAAGCAAATTATTCTCCCTGAATCATGGGGCAAGTGAAATATTTGTTTAAAGAAGCAGACACCATTTTTTCCTTCTCTGGGGTAGGTCTGGAAATGCTTTTAAAGGACACCTTTGAGCAATTGATGGCACTTTTTCCTCAAACTGCCTTGGTATATTCCAATATATGCCAAAGACAGAAATGGAGGTGGTCCAATCAATTTTGTCCACAAATTGAGAAAGCGAGGAAGCATGTAAATAAGTCTGTTTCAGCTTATATGAGAGACCATGGAATGGGCTCCATCTACAACAATAACTTGCGTTACTACATGCAAGATATCTACAGAGGAGAGGGTGTGCACTTCTCAGATGAGGGAAACAGAGTTTTCATACAAAATTTAAGACTGTGGATTGGTACCTACTTATAAGTACCTAGAACTTACACAGAACACAAAAGCTCTTTTCAGAGCTACCTTAACTATAATTACAGTTTTAAAATTTCGAATGTACCTTTTTTCACTAATTTTCACTTATGTTCGCTTCCCGGTTCGCTACCCGGTTCGCGTACCGGCAGCTAACCGCGCAGAAAATTCAAAAAAAAAAATTTCCGACATACATGAGCCTCCTCAGCCACCCTCAGAAAACCTAGGGGGTCAGGATACGTCTCCCGTGCCCCCTCATACCCATTTCCCACATTGTTTTTCCTCCATCTTGTGATTAAATTCGACCGAAACACAAAATGGCGAACTCCCGTTACGCTACCGGTGAGCTACCCGGTTCGCGTACTGGGTAGCGCTTCTACAGCGAAAAAATCGATTGTTTTTTTTTTTTTTTTGCCCCACGGGACCCTTTAATAGCCCCCACATCATTCTTAGGGCGTCAGGAGGAGTCTACCTTGCCCCCTTTCATTAATTTCCCCCTTCGTTTTTCTCCACCTCTTGTCTCTCGATCCTACCGAGAGACGATGGTGGCCGGTCCGGACTGTTTAGAATGTTGACAGACACCGGAGAGCCAATCAGCTTCACTTCGCGAAGTTCCGTTACGCGTCAGGTACGCGAACCGGGGTGCTAACCGGAGCGCTGTCACAGATATATCTGTTTTTTAAATCGTTAATTTCTCAAAATCCACTGGAGCACATATATTAAGACATAGCAAAGGCACGTCGGGCAAACCATATCTACAATTTTGCCAAGTTTCGTGTAAATTCATTCAGCCGTTCGAGCTAAAAGTGATTCCAACCGCCCTATGAAAAAATGAATGGGAAAAATGCGTTTTGGGACCCCCTTTTTTCTCGGTCCCCCCTTGACGAAAACCCCCCAAATTTTCCGGGGCTGCTCAGAAACAAACTGTGCCATTTTCCTGACAATTTCAGCCAATTCTGTCCACAAACGCCAAAGTTATTCGACATAGAATTTTAAGAAATCCCAAAGGAAAAAAATCCTAACTATATATACCTACTGGCGACCGCCAGTAGGTAATATATATATTTCTAAATTTAGAAAAATGACGGTGTTTCCCAAAAGTGCTCCTGGAAATATATAGCAGTTGGAGTACTTCTTGCAAGTTTTTCTGAAAATATAATTGCATTCATGGGAAGAGAGCTCTGTACACAAAATGTTACTTTTTATTTTCTCTGTAGACCCCCACCAATTCTGGGGGAGTATCCAGCACATTCACATTAGAAAGGGATTTATTCCTGACATGGCCCTAAATAATATTTGACCATTCCTGGTAAATGGCTAATACTCACAATCTCGTGAATTTGTGAGTGTTTCACAACATTTGAGGCCATTTACGTAAAGAAGTTACACTACCTAAACACGGAATGGGATTTACTTACGAACAGTATTTCCCCATTGTGGGGTAAAATTGCATCATGTCTATGGAGTCATGGGAATTGTCTTCAAGTTTCCGGAAGATACTAGAGCAAAAGAAAACAAGCAAACCTCCTGTTTGTCTTTGGAGTGGTCAAAATGTTTCTCATGTTTATTGTTCTACCACTGGTCACTTTTCCACATTGCAAAAGCTCCTAATTCTACCTGTGTTAGGTATAATACAGCTGCAAAATAGGAACATATGAACTTTGAATTGGAAAATTAGAGTTGATATGGAAAAAGGGACAACAACATTGTAAGGGGTTGGATATGGGGGAGCAGCAGACTGATCAAGATATAGATGCAGTCAAGTTTCAAAACTCTTAGCACACACACTTCTGTGAGCTTCAGTACACCCGGATGAGCTTCAAGAAATATAAAACATTTTATTCCCATTGACAAAAAGAGCCAATAACTCCATACACTTGATTGAATTGTTGTCCTCCATTTAAAATTCTGATTTTGGCTATTTCACCTTACGGGTCTGGTTTAGACTCTGGCAGAAGAGTAACTACATCACAAACATAACAGATGTCCTGTCCACCATATTACGTGTCAGTGGCTATAATGCGCTTGTAATACGGGGGCTGGGATATCCTTCATGTTTGTGATGGAGTAACCAATCTTCCAAACTAAAAGTCCAACCCTAAGGGCCTGATTATAAGACTAGTAGTTCAGCACCGCAAGACTCATAGTGGCGGTCTTGTGACAGACAGCATTACTAGTCTAGTGGTCGAGCCGCCCGGGGACTGCTGGCGGTGGTGTTTCAGAGGCATATATATACTTGGTGGGACCAACCCAGAGGGCAGGGTGCTGTGCTTTTAAAATGTAGGACATATACTTTTAGATTTTTCATGTCCTGGTCTTGAAAACTCTTAAGTTCCCTCACAAGGCCTGCCTCTCTGCTAGGAAAACATTGGAGGGACTTCATTACATTTAATCAGCTGTAACTTCCAATTGGGAGAAATTAGAAATATTGAGTTTGGTGTCTAAATAATAGTAAATAAAAGCACTCTCTATTTCCAAAGTCAGGTTTTAAGCCACAATTCAGAAAATGCCACTTTTAGAAAGTTAGTATTTTCTTGCACTAATCATTTTGTGCCTGAATACTGTTCCTGAGGTTTATGACTAGGTGTAGCTGACACAAACAAGGATTGTGGTTGCTTCTTGAGAAGGGTTTCACCGCCGCAACCAGTAACACAATTTCTTACATGCTACAAATTTCTTTATAGGTTCTGCAGCAACCTTGAATAATTTAGTAACAATGAGGCTGCAAACATGGCTAAAACACTGGTGGGTTATTTATGAGAATCTTGCATCACTTTTGCACCACTGAAAGTAGCTCATGCATGAGGCAGGTCTCTGAATCAGATTTATAAAGCCACGCAAAGCCACCCTGCGTGGCTTTGAGTGGTTTCATGAATCTTGAGTAAGGCGATGCAGCGACGATTTGCTGCTTTTCCTTACTCTGTGCTCCAGAGCCATTCCATGGGCATTGCAGTGGGTGCTTCAACTCAACACCCGTGTTTTTCAATGCTGCCCAAGATTTGCAAAAGTATGCAAGCCTGGGGAAGTACCAAATCCTTATGCCGCCGAGTTGAGGCGTAATGAGGAGAAATATAGTTATTTCCCCTCGTTTGTTCTTCTTTCTATGGCTGCTGTAGCACACATAGAAAGAGGAACATGCCTCTTAGGATTGCTTCTGTGAAGTAAGGTGTCCCTTCCCACACAAAACAATCCTGCATGCGATGTAGACCCCTTGCATCATGGTACCCAGGATCCTAAGATGACGCTAGACTGCCAAAACAGCACTTGCTCAGGGGGAAAGGACAGAATGCACTGCATAAATATGGTGCATTCCTGCCCTTTCACTTTGGCGTATGAGAGTGCAGCAAGATGAACTACTTCGCTGTCCTATTCCAAAATCCCATAAAAAGGGCCTAGATCCTGTCATACTCTACAGGTGTTGTGTTTTCTCTTTCCCAGAGAATATATTTTTTACAGAAAAACAGGTGCTTGTCATATGTGTGGCCTAGTGTAAATTTTTGACCCGGTTAAAACATCTGACTTCTGAATCCATCAGGGCATCTATGAGTACAACAAAAACCTAAATTCACTAAGACTTTGCATCATCCTTGCATTGCACAAGGTGACACATGGCAATGCAAAGGGTTATTTGGAATTTTCAAAGCCATGCAAGACCTGATTTGCATGGCCTTCTGTGGCTTTGTAAAGAAATGTAACCAAACGTAGCTGCTTGTACTGCATTGTGTTACATTTCAATCCGGGAGGCGTTCCATGGGTGGAGCTTGGGTGTTCCCAAGTATCCACCCATGGATTTTGTCATCAAAAAGCTACGTCTTCCCCTGTGTGGTGTAACAAGAAAAAACACACTGAAGACTCTAAGGACTGTTTTTGTGCAGGAAGGTGTCTTTTTTGCCACAATACAATCCTACATTTAACACAGGCACCTTTGCACTATTGTGCAAGGATGCCCGGCACACACACAAGGGCCTATTTACAAGCTCATTGCTCCACTGACACATCACTTTTTATGATGCTCCGAAGGTGCAGACTGCAGGCCCATATCTTTGAGGCCACACTAAGGGCGTCATTAGTATGGCGGGCCCGCTGACTGTGCGGCGGTCCCGTACTCACAATTACAATGCGCTCGCCACACTGGCGGGTGGAACCGCATTTGTAACATTGCAGCGGGCGGTGCTGAAAGCACCGCCCGCCATACTGTCACAAAGGCAGGTTGTGCCTTTCAATGCACAACGTGACAGGTACTGCGCGGTGCCTGCCACGTTGTACATTGAAATGCAGGCGAGTACCATAGGTACCCCCCATGTGCAACCCCACCCCCCAGAGTCCCTGGGGGCCCGCAACGGGCCCCCGCATGCACACATGGCATGCCTTTCCGTGGCGGCAATGCCGCCTCAGAAAAGCATGTTGCCGCCCACATCGTAATATGGCTGGCGGTGTCTAACAGACATCGCCACCATATTGGACCCTTTTCCGCCCGGTTGACTTGTCGACCGGGCAGTCTTTCCGTCCGCTGCGGACCCCCAGCTATAGTAATATGGTGGGAGGGTCTCTGCTGCGAGGATGGTGGGCGGATCGCCCCCGCCGGGCCGCCGGTGGCTACCGCCCGCCCAGTGGTGGCCACCGCCCGCCATCCTAATGGAGCCCCTAGCCTCTTTGCATGGCTTTTCATGGCCTCATAGATATGGTTTAAAGCAACACTATGCAACTCGCTGCGTTGCCTTACACTGTGTCAGGGAGAAATTTCATGGGAATTGCGGTGGCTGCGCCCACGTAACACCCATGGTTTTTGACACATTCCCATGTTTACTAGGATCTGTAAAGATAGGAATATATAACACCTGTACACCTCCCCAAGGCAGGCGTAACAAGGAGAAATATGTTTATTTCCATCGATGTCCCAAGGTGTCCCTTCCTGCACAAAATCAATCATGCCAACAACGTAGACACCCTTGCACCATGGTGCAAGGGTGCCTGTGTAGGTGCTAGGCTCCACATTGTGTGCTGGAAGTGGCTAAAAGGGCAGGAATGCACAGTATCTCATAAATACAGTGCATTCCTGCCCTTTTGATTTGGTTTAGGGCAGTGCAGCAAAAACAGTTGTGTCGCTGTTTTATGCCAAATCATTGTAAATGAGGCCCACAGTGTGCCAGTGCTAGTTGAGAGCAGAAATGCTTCATATCTCTGTAAAAAATTTGCATTTCTGCTCTCTCCCTTTCACACAACACAGCGCAGTCACTTTGCTAGCTGCCCTGTGTCGTGTGGAAGAATAGTAAATCTGATCCAAAGTTGGTGGAAATCACCACCTATGACACTTTAAGATATGGTTGAATGCTGCCAGAGAAATGGTGGTTAAAAGTTATATCACCAGATTATAGTCTTGCTATCTGCACAGGCACTGAAGTGTGGGAAACACATTAGAGATTATGAACATAACCATATTGAGTTTAATTGAATGATAATTTAAGACTAAGGACTGATTTATAGTTCAGAAGATGGTATATACTCAGTCGGGGTGATGGAGTAAAATACTCCATCGCCCTGAATTGAGAGATGTCTGAAGCCCCAGTGGAAATCTCTTCCATTGGCAGGAACAGCCATCTCTGGGGTTCCTACCAATGTATTAAAACTTTGATGGATTGCCCCGTCAACATGATGGTATCCTTCATACATTTTTTATCCTTTTTCTTGGTTTTCAAATACAAAATTCCAAAGCAGGATTTTGTTTTTAAAAATAAAAACTTCCACACCATGGGAGTTGTCTTCTTGGTGTTGGGGTCATTAAAATGTTTTAACTGCACCTTACCACCAGGTTTTACCTCGTGGTGATGGACAACGAAAACTGGCCATTTAACAGCCCGTTTTAAATTGGTTTGGTGGAAAAAATGTCAAACTGTGGTGTAGATTTCAATAATCAGTAGAATATGCATGTTTGTGGATGACATAAACTTAGGATGGTGTCAGAATGATTCCATTCTTCCCTACAGGATATGTTGTCCCTCAATCCAGCTAGCTCACAGTGCTACCATGAGCCCCCTAACATCGGCAGGGAGAAAACAGTTCTGTCAACCGCTGAATATGACAACCCTGTTCTCACAGGGTCCATGGTGACAGACCTAGAACCTCTCGCTCAGACACTCATGCTCACTTTTGCTCAGAGAACTAGGCAAGAAATACATGAAGAGACACTTTCAGTGTTGATTCAACCAAAGTAGCTCCGGTATAGAAAATCTGTACTGCAATGATCAATAAACATAAACAGATCAAAATTATAATAAGTGGCAGGACAGTGAACAGGACGAAGAGTTCCACCATCTGGTTGAGATAATGTATATATGCAAGCATTTGTAACAATTTAACAATCTAGTGTACTCCTACTACGCAAACCCTAATCTACTGGTCCAGGGTGTAAATGTATTGTCTGCCAAGAAACCCACTACTGGATGATACAATCCCAGTACCTGATGGATTAGAATGTAGAAACCCACCTTGGTCATCAACAGGATCAGGATATTCCTCACAGAGATTTCAGTCAGCTGCTGGGCTAAGGCTTAGCATGCAGGGACTCCTTGAAGTTAGCCAAAGGTTTCTTCTGATTATACTTGGAAACAAAATATTATATATAGAAAACAGCATCTTCACCTTGGGCTGAGATTGTGATCAGGCTTCCATTGTTTGTATTCTACAGATAGCTGTGTAGCCATATGGATGTAAATAACAAACACATTTGCATGAGGGGGCCTTGTACACAATGCCAAGGCAATGTGATAGTGTTCTCACAAAGTCTATTTGTAATAGCAAGGTCGGTTAACCCATATCACAAATGCAAAATTGTGTCAAAAGTCAATGTGACAAAGTAAATGTAACTTTAGGAAAAAGCTGTGTACATGTAGAAATAACAACAGGTCTACTAGGGCTAACTGGGACACATGGCAAATCCTCTGATGTCTTTTACTTTGTAAGGCCATTGGATGTGTATGTCAGTGGTGGAGAGGGTTAAAGTCTCTGTCACTGACATACTCACGTACCAATGGACTTGAATGAGGCAGGCAGAAGCTCAATATAGTGGGTGTCACACTTAAAATCAGGTATTATGCTTTAAAACGTACCAAACACTAGAAATATGATTTCAACCATGGACACCGCTTATGTTAAGCGCCTGAGAAATTATGTGTTACTAACAGGCAACTACAGAGCCAGTTTCCTTTTCCCCATTTCATAATTCCATTTTTCAAGGGTCACAGAGGAAACTTTGAGTTTTTGAAGTGTATCTTGTGCCTCAGAGTGTCTCCATTAACAGAGTCTACCCCATATGAGCATGCCCAAGCAAAATTAGCTAGGATTAGAAATACAAGAAATCAATTTGTCCCTGTCAGGCTGGTATAGTGGTTTTAGGTTTTGTAAAATATGTGCACCACATTTACTAACAGTTGCAGTGCCTATTGCATATGTTTTTGTAAAATAGGATTTCACATATTGACTTTGCCTAATCTTTTTTTCTGTAAGGTTTGGCACATATGAGTGAAAATCTATGCTTTTATTCAATGATGCTAGCAGTGGCTAGCTGGTAAATGTATGTCATCCCAATATCTGTGTTTCTTTTGCGGGTAGGGAAACAAGGCTCGAGTTATTGTGACCTTAGTGCACAAGTTATAGTTAATTGAGATAACTCTAACTATAACTGCTAAATTTCTATGGTTTTGTGTGTGTAAAATCAAAACCTAACTATAACTTCCCGGTAAGCTTTAGATTTTTTAATGAGTTTTTAAAAAAACTTTTTCCTAATTATAACGTCCCTGTAATCTTTGTTTTTTGCAGTGAATTTTTAAGGATTGTTTAACAGGATACAGGGTTGCCCACATGGCCTACCCTGTGGTCAGGTCCTGAGCGAACCACTCCGCATGCCACGCAGTCCCTCTCGTGGGTCACTATTGGCCCCGGGGATCCCATTCCCGCGGCCCACCCAGTAAATGGTGGGTGCCCTAGAGCCTATCCAGGGCCCCCACTGCATATTGAAAAGGAGGAGGGGGCACGCAGGCCCCCTCCATGGGCTAATATTGGCTCTGGAAACCCCATACCTCTGGGTCTATTTAATAAATAAATGGGGAGGGAGCTGAGCAGACCCCTCCCCAGGGTGATGTCGGTCATTGGACTGCGTCTGCCAGGGCCCAGTCAGTAAATGGTGGGTACTATGGAGCCCACCCAGGGCCCCCACTGCATGTTTGCTGGGGCCTGCAAGGGGAGCACCAATTCCCCCGTGGCCCTAGGGAGCTACCTGCCAGCAGCAGGAAACAAATAGGAAACAGATGAAAAGTCCGCTCCCAGCGGACAGGAGCATTTTTCATGCTCTCGCCCACCGGGAGTAGCTTCGAATTTGCTCCTGCCAAATGGAATCAAACACAGGTTTCCCTGTATGTGCCAGTGAATGCAGGGAAACTGCAATGTCCTGGGTTGGGCACCCCAGGATATATCTGGAGCCAGCCTTGGGGGGTGAGAACTCAAGGGCCATTAATGGCTCCAGGAGTAGGGTGCGTGGCACCCCTCCCTTTTGTTTGCACGCCTGGGCCACGGGATGTGGTTTCCAGGATGGTAATCAGCCTGGGGATGCCCCACTCTCCCAAATCTTTAGATGACATTCCCCACCAGACCTGGCTCACTCAGGGTGGCAAAAATAGGCAAGCACAGGTAAACAAGCTTTACTTTTCTACACATTTTTAAGCTAATCCTCCATTAATTCATAGGGAAATTCATTTAATTTTTTTTGTCCCCTGACAGGGTCCCTGTGGAACTTCACCATCAGGGTTAGGAGTCAAGGTATTCCTACCCTGCCCCCTTATATTTATTTTCCTTTTTTCTTGGGACTCAGCTGAGCCTGAGTCCCAAGATGGCTGACACTACTTCCTGGTTGAAGTGGTGGCAGCCAATTAAATCTCAGCATGAGGTCTGTTGGATACACGGAGGCGCCGTGTCCATAGAAATACATACATCAAATTACATAAAGGGCTCTTTCTGGACCAACATCTAGTTTTCTCCCAAATTTGGTGAAATTCCGTCCAGTAGTTTGGGTTTTAGTGGTGTCTATAATCCCTAGGGGAAATTGCATGGGAAAAAAGCATTTGGGTTCTCCCTTTTTCTCAGCCCCTCCTTGACAAATCATCACCACAAAACTTTACAGACAGTAGCTGAAGTGATTGGGGTACTAGTTTTGAGGATTACATTAAGATTCATCAAACGATGCAGAAGTTCTTGGCAACAAAAAGGAATAGAGTCCATGGAAGCTATTAAATCTTATGTAGATTAGGTTCCAACTATAACTACCTACTGGTGACCAAAATTGTTCCTAGGATGCTTGTTTCCAGTCCAGGGAGGACCTGGCCTGAATATCCGGGCTGTGAGGTGGGAGGCAATGCAAGCAAAAAAAGAATGGGTTCAGGCCCAAATCTTGTACAAGGTGTGAGTGTTTGAAATTGTTCAACTTTCTGTCCATCAATTGGTTTTTTTTGCACTTGCAACCCCATGTTGGTCGGAGATGCCCAGACATAGATCCTGTGCTTGCCATGCCACTTGATTCAAGCTATCCTGGCTGATCAGGGGGTCCTACGATTCTTGCTTCTGGTCCAGGGAGGACATGGCATTGCAGTTCAGGGTGCACTATTCCCAAGGAGAGCAGTGTCAAAATTGATTTGCATACAGCTGGGGTCCAAACTGCTGTGTCGTGCTGAGCATAAAAAGCAATGGATTTAGTCCCAGATCTTTGTACTGGGGGTGAGGGTTTGACATTCTTCAGCAATTCGTCCATTATTTTTTCTTTTTGTATTTGTTGCTAAGAGGGGCTGGTATGCCCAGACGTGGATCCTGTGCTCATCATACCACCGGAATCAAGCTATCCTGGCTAAAGAGGGGTGAAAGCCCGAAACTGGTACTAGAATGCTTGTTTCTGGTCTGGAGAGGACCTGGTCTGGCAGTTTGGGCTAGATTGTTTACAAGGAGAGCAGGGTCAAGACTGATTTGCATATGGCTGGCTTCAAATTTGAATGGCGTGGCGGGCAAATACATTTTCGATTTATGCCCAGATCTCTGTACTAAGGGCGAGTGTTTGATATTGTTCACCATTCCGTCCATTATTTGTTTTCTTTTGCATTTGTTGTCCTACGTGGGACTAGTATTCTCAGACATGGGTACCGTATTCATCATGCCACCAGAGTCAAGATAAACTGGTTGATGAGGCTGATGCCCCAAAACAAGTTCCAGTCCTTGTTTGCTGTCCGGGGAGGACCTGGCCTGGCAGTTCTGGCTCGACTAGTCCCATGGGGGGCAGGGTCAAGACTGATTTATAAATGGATGGGTCCAACCTGAAATGGTGTGGTGAGCATACAAACAATGGATTGAGGCCCAGATCTCTGTACTGGGGGTGAGTATTTGATATTGTTCAACATTCTGTTCATCATTTGTTCTTTTTGCATTTTTTGCATTTGTCACCCTAATTGGGACAGCTATGCTCAGGCGTGGGTCTCGCAATCATCGTGCCACTGAAGTCAATCTATCCTGGCTGATGAGGGAAAATACTCTTAAACCAGTCCTAGGAAGCTTGTAAACAGTCCAGGGAGGACCTGGCCTGGCAATTCGGGCTAGACTGTTCTCATGGGGAGCAGGGTCAAGACTCATTTGCATATGGCTGGGTTCAAAATGGCTTTGCATGGTTAGCGAAAAAATTATGTTTATAGGACAGCTCGCTGTACTGAATGTAAGTGCTTGATATTGTTCAGTATTCCTTCCATCATGTGTTCTTTTTGCATTTGTCACCATAGGTGGGATGGGTATGCCCAAACATGGGTCCCATAATCATCATTCCACCGGAGTCAAGCTATCCACGCTGATATGGATTGATACCCCAAAACCAGTCCTAGGATGCTTGTTTCCAGTCCGGGGAGGACCTGGCCTGGCAATTCAGACTGGACTGTTCCTATGGTGAGCAGGGTCAAGACTGATTTGCATATAGTTGTGTACAAACTGAAATGGCATAGTCAGCAAAATAAAACTAGGCCCAGGTATCTGTACTGGGGGTGAGTGTTTGACATTGTTCAGCATTCCATCCACCATTTGTTCTTTTTGCATTTGTTGTCCTAAGTGGGCCAGGTATGTCTAGATGTGGGTTCCTTCCTCATTATGCCACCGATGACAATCCACCCTGGCTGATAAAGGGGCGAAACACCGAAACCGCTCCTAGGATGCTTGCCCCGGTCCGGGGAGGATCTGTTCTGGCAGTTTGGGCTGGACTGTTCCCATAGAGAGCAGGATCAAGACTGATTATCATATGGCTGGGTCTAAACTGGAAAGGCATAGTGAGCATGCAATGTTGGATTTACGCCCAGCTCTTTGTACTGGGGTAAGTGTTTAACATAATTCAGTGGTCATTCTATTATTCTTTCTTTTTGGCTGTGTCGCCCTAAGTGGGAAGGGTATGACCAGACATGGGACCAGTGCTCACCATGCCACTGGAGTCAAGCTATCCTGGCTGATATGGAGTGATAGCCCAAAACAAGTCATAGGATGCTTGTTTACAGTCTAGGGAGGACCTGGCAGTCCGGTCTTGACTATTCCCATGGAGAGCAGGGTCAAGACTGATTTGCATATGACTCGGGCCAAACTGGAATAGAGTGCGGAGCATAAAAATGATGGATATAGGTCCAGATCTCTATCCTGGGGTGAGTGTTTGACTTTGTTGAGCATTCCATATATACTTTGTTCTTTTTGTATTTGTTGACCTGAGCAGGTCAGATATTCCCAGATGTGGGTCCTGTTATCACCATGCCATCGGAGTCAAGCTATTCTGGCTAATGAGGGATGATACCCCGAAACTGGTCCTAGGATGCTTGTTTCTTGTCTGGGCGGACCTGGCCTGGCAGTTCAGGCTTGATTGGTTCCATGGTGACCAGGGTCAAGACTGATTTGTATATGGCTGGGTCCAACTTAGAATGGTGTGGTAAGTAAAAAAACAATGTCAATGACATTTCTTACCATGATAACGTGTCAGGGAACCAACATGAAATGAAGGAAGCAGGCACAGTCATCTTTGTCAAAGAGCAGGACAGGCCTCAAGAAGCAGCAGGAACAAGGCAGTCCTTCTTCTGTAATGTCCACAGGTTTCAGGATTGTACTGAAGAGTGTCTCAGGATTTCTAGTATTTATATCTGCTGACAGTTTCCTTGTCCTACCCCCACATCTGGTTCTGGAAAGTTCTTCCCTTCCCCTGTCAAGGTTCCAAGAAGTTTAGGGAGACAAAAGACTAGTGTCAGGTTACTTTCTGTGCTGGAGGCAAGCCAATTGAAATGTAAGTGTGGCAATGTTAGGGTTTGTACTAAGAACATAGCCCAGCCCCATACTGGTTTGTGAGGATTGTTCCTGTGTGTCTTTTGTTTTTACTTTGTCATGAATAATGTTCCTTGTTTTATATTTTACTATGAGGGGCTTTCAAGTTGGCTCCTTTTGCACAAGCATAGGCCAAAGTGACATTGTTTTACAAACTGATGCAGGAATATACTGGATATTCAGTTTGAGCTCAGGGGCTCATTTGCATACTCATTGCACAACCTGATTCAGGAATAAACTGGATATTCAGTTTGTTTGAGATCAGGGGCTCATTTGCATACTCAGCACACTGGCTTATTGGCAGTTGAAGCATGCTTCCCATGTTTTTTCTTACCCCACCCTAACTGGAGAACCCCACCGAAAGAAACAGTATAAAAGGCCCCACATTACAACAGAAGTCGCTTCTGCTCGTTGAATCCTCTTCATCACCTGATTTCCAGAGCAGCTCCAGTCCCATGTGCTCCTCTGCAGTGTTCAAGGCACCTTCCCAGCGTGAGAAGTATTTTGATGGTGATCCAGCTTCGGCGGGGTTTCCATGGTGACACCAACGCGGCGAATCTTCCTTTCCGGTTCCAAGGGGAAACCTGTCCGATCTGCAACAAAAGAAATAGAAATCATAAATCAAGTAAGATCTTTGAAAACGCTCGCATAGAGAGAAGCGCGCATAAAGGAAAAAAAGGTAATTACCAACTCCATTTGTTTTTGCGAGTGTGCATTCTTTGATTTTCCGAACATTGTTTGCAGAATCAAGACTTTGGTAATAACTAAGGAGCTACAAAACTGAAAGAACTGATATTTGTACTTAATGAAACTTCTGATGACTTACCTTTGAATCCCTGAGCATTATTCGGGACTCTTCTGTCGCCACAATCACAAATCTGAGCATAAAAAGAAAACAGAAGAGGAGAAAAAGAACTTTATTCAGAGCATAGTATGACTCAGTGAACATTGTGAATACTATTTGTATGTTTTTGGAAGTTATTATTTAGTAGGTTAGTGCAAAGTTCATACTATATAGTCTACTGGAATAACAGTGCAGGTCAGTGATTGTTGTCATTTTATTTCCACAGATTTAAAGATAAGGATAATAGCATTTTGTCATAAAAACTCCTTATGGTGAATCATAATCACGTTTTATACAAAGGTATCTTCTTGACTAATGTTATAAAAATATAGAGAAAAAGACAAGACATGGTTTTTATAGAAGGATGTGTTAACATATTCGCTTATGTTTTAGATGTACTTGTCAACTCCCAGAAAAAAGACTTGCTGAAGGCTTTTAAGCTAGAAAGGAGTGATGTCTCATCCACGTGAGCTGTAACCAGAGGAGTGTATCTTTTTTGTTTGTTATTTTGTTCCATTTTTCCCATCCCCTGGGAATCTATTCTTGCCAAACTGAGTTCTACATTCAGTTGGGCTAGTATAGGTTTTGAGGGGTGGAAGAGAATCAGCGTCTCATCTCTCAAGTTGAACAACCTGGATTTCAGGTGAATAAAGGTTAACAGAAGCACAAGCCTTCACAACAATTTAAGTTCTCCTTGAGAGACATGGACTTACAGGATGACAGAATAGATGGCCAAGCCATGGCTCAGGCTCTTAATGAGGATTCACAGATGGGTAATTCAGTAACCCAATTGTTGGAACAAATGTAGTTAGAAATAAACAATTAAAACAGGAAAACATGGAATTACGTCAGAAGGTAGTTAGATATAAACCAAGATAATCTCCATGAGTCACCCCCTTTTCTCCATCCTTCAAATCTTCTGTAGACACAGAAACTAGGGTGAAACTCGCACACATTTTCATGACATCTGACACAACTCCATCACCTGTACAAGTCACAGTGGCAGTTCCTAATGTTGTGCTTTTATCTGCAGCAGAAGGATTTTTTTGGAGATAGCTCGAAGTTTAATATTTTTATCACTTAGTGCCAATTACATTTTATCTGTAAACGGCAGTCATTTCCTAATGATGCAACCAAGTTGGCATTTGTGCTGTCCTATTTAGGAGGCACAGTGGCCAATTGGTCCATTCCATATATTGATAGGAATGATCCCATTTTATATAATTGCCCGTTATTTAAGAGAACTATGACCAAGCTGTTTGCAAAACACACCTATGTGCAAGCTAGTGACAACGAGTTGCTTAATTTAAAGCAAGGAACAAAGATCTGTTAACTTATGTAACTACGTTTATTAGATTATTGACTGAGACTCAGTGGCCAAAGGAAAAGCGTAATTCCTTATTTTATAGAGGGTTGCAAGATGATTTAAAAGATGCTCTGGCGCATATTGAGGAGTTGCCGGATGGTTATTCAGATTTTGTGGATTTGGTTGTTAAACTGGACCATCGTTTAGGAGAGTGAAAGCGGGATCAATCAAGAATGGAGTCTAGGGTCTCTGTAGTAAAACATGATAAGAAAGATGTAGATACTAAGACATCAGAACCAGAGCCTATGCAAGTAGGAACGGTTAAAGGGCCTCTGACCTCAGAAGAAAAAGAAAGGAGGCCAAAATCACATTTATGTTTATATTGCGCGCAATCTGGACATTTCGCTAAAGACTGTCCTATAAAGCCAAAAATACCCAGAAAGATAAATGCATTAGTAACTAGTTCAGGAGAGCAGGAAAACTAAGAAACTCATCAAGAATGTAGGTCGCTTGTACTAGAAACCAAGATTCACAGATCTCCCATCATCTAGCTAACACAGTGGCTCGTATACCTCGACATTGTTTTGATTCAGGTCATTCTTATCATAAGCACCCAACTTAGATATTCAGCTCCAGTTTTAATAGACTCCGGAGCCAGAGGGTATTAAGTTAGCTCAAACCTTTCACATTCCAACTCCTTGGCATACCATAAGCATAGATTTCATCACCAATTTACCAGTAGCCAAACATTTGACCACCATTTTGGTAGATGTAGATTATTTATCCAAGATGGCACATTTTATTCCACTACAAAATACTCCAACTGCAGCAGAATTTACTAACATTTTCATGGCAAACATAGTGCGCCTGCATGGCCTGCCGACTAAAATTGTGTCCGACAGGGGTAGTCCATTCACTTCTAAATTTTGGACAAACCTTTGTAAACATTCACAAATGGACATAGCTTTATCCACAGCCTTCCATCCGTAAACCGATGGTCAAACAGATAGAGCAAATCAAACACTATTACAAACGCTACGTTGTTTATTGGCTGAATTTACTAGCGAATGGGATAAAGCTTTACCTTTGGCTGAATTCATTTATATTAATAGTGTGCACTCAGCTACACAATGTACACCCTTCTATTTTTTAAATGGCTATCATCATAAGGCAGCCGCGGTCGGTAGTAGAAGTTTCTGCAGGGCGGAGACTTGGAAAGGGGGAGGGGCAGGGTGGGGGGTAGTAATGTATGGATTACGGAGTTTAACAGGTAAGTAAACATATAAATAAATAAAACACATTTTGTTGCGTGCACAGTGCATGTATGGATAATTCGTTTTATCCATACATTACTACCCCCACCCTGCCCCCTCCCTCCTCTCCCCACGTCACCGCCCTGCAGAAACTCCTACTAACGACTGCAGCAGTCCTAAGGCCTCACCAATATCAGTAGGCTCATCCTTTACACCTGCAGTCACAGATCGTCTCCATCAATTATTAGATTTTCAAGAAAAAACATTTAAATAATTACAATGAAATAATGAAAAGACAAGCGGACAACCGCAGAGACTCCACTCCAAGTTATCAAGTAGAAGATAAAGCTTGGCTATCCACTGAGAGTTTAAAGATAGTAGGTCCCCGAAAATTACATCTACGTTATATCGACCTTTTCCTATAAATAAGATCATAAACCCAGTTACTGTACAATTAGAGTTACCTTCTGATTATTCCATGCATCCTACCTTTCATGTGTCCCTGTTGAAACCTTATAATTCAGAATCCAGACAAGAACCTCCTCCCCTACCGATTCATATTGATGGTCATTTGGAATATGAAGTATGTTGTGTTTTAGAGAATACAAGGTAAACTTCATTATTTGATAGCATAGAAAGGTTAGTCTGCTAATGAAAATTCCTGGGAACCATCTTCATTTGTTCACACTCCCAAATTGGTAAAACAATTTCACTTGCGATTCCTACAGAAACCGTGCCCAGTAGGGTAGCCTTTGAGGGGAGCGACTGTTAGGATTTTTACTAAGAACATAGCCCAGCCCCATACTGTGTAATGAGGATTGGCCCTGTGTGTCTTTTGTTTTACTTTGTCATGAATAATGTTCCTTGTTTTATATTTCACTATGAGGGGTTTTCAAGTTGGCTCATTTTGCACAAGCATAGACCAAAGTGAATTTTTTTGTACATCCTGATGCAGGAATAAACTGTATATTCAGTTTGAGCTCAGGGGCTCATTTGCATACTCATTGTACAACCTGATGCAGGAATAAACTGGATATTCAGTTTGAGCTCAGGGGCTAATTTGCATACTCAGCACATTGTCTTAATGGCAGTTGAAGCATGCTTCCCATGTTTTATCTAACCACACCCTAACTGGAGAACCCCACCCAAAGAAACAGTATGAAAGGCCCCACATTACAACAGAACTCGCTTTTGCTCGTTGAATCCTCTTCCTCACCTAATTTCCAAAGCAGCTCCAGTCCTGTGTGTTCCTCTGTAGTCTTCAAGTCACCTTCCCAACAAGAGAAGTGTTTCGGTGGTGAACCAGCTTCGGCAGGGTTTCCATGGTGATATAAACGCGGCGAATCTTCCTTTCCGGTTCCAGGGGAAACCTGTCCGATCTGCAACAAAAGAAATAGAAATCATAAATCAAGTAAGATCTTTGAAAACGCTCGCATAGAGAGAAGCGGCAATAAAGGACAAAAAGGTAATTACCAACTCCGTTTGTTTTTGCGTGTTTGTATTCTTTGATTTTCCAAACATTGTTTACAGAATCAAGACTTTGGTAATAACGAAGGACCTACAAAACTGAAAGAACAGATATTTGTGCTTAATGAAACTTCCTATGACTTACCTTTAAATCCCTGAGCATAATCCGGGACACTTCTGTTACCACAATCACAAATCTAAGCATAAAAAGAAAACACAAGAGGAGAAAAAGAACTTTGTTGAGAGCATATTAAGCCTCAGTGAACATTGTGAATACTATCCGTATGTTTTTGGTAATTATTTTTTAGTAAGTGAGTGCGAAGGTCATACTATATAGTGCACTGGAATAACAGTGCAGGTCAGTGATTGTTGTAATTTTATTTACACAGATTTAAAGATAAGGATAATAGCATTTTGTTATAAAGACTCCTTTTAGTGAATCAGAATCATGTTTTATACAAAGGTATCTTCTTGACTAATGTTATAAACATAAAGAGAAAAAGACAGGACATGGTTTTTATAAGAGAAGTGTGATAACATATTCGCTTATGTTTTAGATGTACTTGCTAACTCCCAGAAGTAAGACTTGCTGAAGGCTTTTAAGCTAGAAAGGAGTGGCGTCTCATCAACGTGAGCCATAACCAGAGGAGTGTTTCTTTTTTGTTTATTATTTTGTCCCATTTCCCCCTTTCCCTGGGAATCTATTCTTGCAAAAACTGAGTTGTACATCCAGTTGGGCTAGTATACGTTTTTAGGGGCGGAAGAGAATTAGCGTCTCATCCCTCAAGTTGAACAACCTGTATTTCAGGTGAGGGAAGGTTAACAGGCAGAGAACAGCTCTGACCCCAACCATCCAGTTAGGCTGGCCCATCCTACCTACACTAAGCCCTCTTTGTCTCACTGTCTGGTAGGAAAAAATACATCCCAACAATAGAGCCTTTCACAGTCATGTGTCCCAGAATTCTGGCAGAAGGCACAAATAGTTAGGACAAGAAAATGGCAATTCTCAAAAAGAGGCGTTTTTCTGATTTATGACTTAAAAACCGACTTTAACATTACCCTGGATTTTAAATTGCAATTAATTTGAGTCTCAACGGCATATTTCTATCCACTCCTAATCAAATGTTATCACTTATTTAATATAATAAGGTAACCCAATGTTAGGCAATGGGAGAAATAAGCATTAGAGTTCTGAAATATTTCTTTAGGAGCGTTTCCCTACCAAGACATGTAAAACTGAAACTCATATCTTCTACTTTTTACATACAAGGCAGCCTGCCCTATGACCCTTTAAGGCCTATATTAGGTTAACTTATATGTTATATGTTATCAAAACAAAGTTTTAGGTATGGCAATAGGGTTATTTTGCTAGGTTGAAATGGTAGTCTAAAACAGCACTACAAACTGCAGTGGCAAGACTGAGGCATGCTTTAAATAGTTACTTCAGAGGGTGGCACAATAAATGCTGCAATCCCACTGGTAGCATTTCATTAACAGGCCCTGCTTAAATGTATTATCATTTACTAGGGCCTCCTAAGTAAATGAATGTAGTAATTAGGTTTAAGCATATTTTACAATGTTTGAAGGGGAGAGCACAAGCACTTTAGCACTGGTTAATAGTAATAAAGTGTGCAGGGTCATAAATCCAACAAAAACTAATTGAATGGGAAAAAATTAACACAAAAAGTTTGGGAGAATACCATGCAAGTATGTTAGATCTAACACTTCTGCATTTACATTTCTTCATTTTTAGTAATGTTTTTGAATGTTGTTTTCTCTTTAATATTTACTGAAAGGAGCTTTATTCTACACATTCCAAAAACATTTTTATAATTCTTCATGTAACTGTTTCTCACATTCTACTGTTCTGTTGTACCAGTATTTTACAAAAAGCCTTTGGTGTCTATTTACCGCTGTTCTTCTAGTAGCTAGATACAACAGATCTCATGACTAATGCATAAACATATTATAAAATTTTGTAGGAGTTTCCATTAAATTCTGCTTCAGTACCTTACTGCAACTGTCCATTCAACAATACGAAGTTATTTAGGAACAAATGGAGATTATAATTAATACGGATCGCGGACTTTTTCCCTAAACTCCTGCTTATTTCAAATCTCAGACAAGCGGGTGGTGATTATTGATTATGAATGCTTACATGGACAAGGCTAACATGTAAGTCTCTTATAATCATGCAGTGAATAATAGAAGATTGGCAATTTTAATAATGAATTGGACATGCTGGGAGGTCCACTGCAGTCATACAGTCTGAATTTATATGTTAAGTTAGTTCAGCTTAGTCAACAATTTCTCTCCGCTTTTATCTGATTATTAACTTACTGCCTCACAACGCTGTTTGCATGGCTGTGTAATGTTTGTGTATTTCTTTAGATATAATTTTTGGGATTAGATAAACTTTTATGGCTCTATGCCCTTTGTTCATCTTCATTAGCTCAAGCATTAAAGTGTCTTTCAAATTGGTCCAATTCTTTTTCTAGTGGTCAGTGCAGTTTTTCAGCAGCCACAATTAACATTAAAAAATGTCCTACAATTTTGGCTGCTGTGCCAGGGGTGCAGCCAGTGTGTGTTAACTCACAGAAACATGCAGGCCCTGTGTTAATAAACCTCCCGATAGGTAAATTAAACTGTGTTTAGATCTCCTTGAGGTTCTTTACACGTTTTGGGCCATGTCCTAATTAAAATGTATTTGGTAAGAACTGCTTTCTAAATCATACTTTAAGCCACAGGATACAATATAGCTTTAATTTAGTCGGATTTAATAGGATTTGCAATGTCTAGGTTTTATTTGAATGTAGGTATACATATGTTAATGAATCTTCCTGTGATGGCTCAAATAAATTCTGCCCTTTGTCCTGCCAAGGACGGTTTATTAGCTTTGTATTAGGAAAAATCCTTTGTCCTCAATTTAACCATGTTTTGTGTGCTGGGTTTAAATCCAGAGTAGAAGTCCTTTATACTCTCCTAATTCACCTTGCTTTCAGAAATGAAATTATGTTAATTTTGTGAATTTAAAGGCCTGGAAACCAGGTATGTCAAAGCTATGTGAATTTTCCTGTAAATTACATTGCTTGTTTTAAGCACTTAGGCCCTCATTTACTTATTTTTGGCATAGGCCAGAACCACAAGCTTTCCTGCTGCGCTGCCCTACGTCAAAAGAAAAGGGCAGGATTGTACTGTATCTATGAGATACTGTGAATTATTGTCCTCTTTTGCTGCATTGGTGCACAAATGGCTCCCTAGAGCCAACGCAGGCACCCATGCATCATGGTACAAAGGTGCCTGTGTTGAAACCATGTTGTTTTGTGCAGTAAGGGATACCTTCCTTCATAAAAGGCAAAATTACAGGCTTTGAACTTGAATGTCAGGTCACTGGTAAAGCACCACCTGGAGATATTTGATCTTCTTAAAAATGAGTCCCCTGATGTGCTGTTTTTGACTGAAACCTGGCTGCAGGACTCCGATTCTTCCATACTTAACTTGGCCTTCCCCCCTGATTATGCTATCTTTACTCTCAACCGCGGTACTAGAGGGGGTGGAATTGCGATGGCTGTTAAGTTGTGCTACCCTAGTGAATGGAAGGCCTTAAAACTCCCAGGGTGTGAATGTGCCCGTTTTAAAATCTCGTTCACCCATCACTTTGCCTTCTCTGGCCTTTTAATATACCGTCCTCCGGGCTGCGATGCTGCCTTCCGGGCCGCTCTCCCGGACTTCATCAGTACAGAGGCACTAGGATGTGCGAATTTTAATGTCCTTGGTGACCTAAACCTCCATCTTGACTGTCTGTCCCTGCCCCCTATCCGGAGCTTCTTGGCTGATTTAGAAGCCTTGCAGTTCTCCCAGCTGGTGACCTCCCGCACTCATCTAGATGGGCACATACTCATCCCGGTTTTTACAAACTTAGAGGGATTTAGAGCACTTTGTCCTATCCAGATGATTTGGACTGACCATATGCTGGTGAAAATGATTTTTCCCATGTCTGAACCGCCTTTTACATCTCAGGATAAAACTATTCTTAAACAACATTGGAATAAATTAAAATTGGAGGATTTTTACTGCTTGCTGGAAAAAGCTCCCCTGGGCCTTTTCACCAATGTTGATTGCGGATATGACTCCTTCTGTGAGTGGATCTCCCGCGCCCTCGATTCTTTGATTCCCTTGGTTTGGTCTAAACAGCGCTCAAAAGAGCATAGTCCTTGGTACGACAGCACCTTAGCGTCCCTTAAGAGAGCCTGTAGGCAGGCTGAAAGGCTATGGAGAAAAACATTTGATCCTGTGCTCAAGGCTTGTTATTCGGCTAAAACAAAGATCTACCATAGAGCGGTATGCAGAACTCGCGCAGCCTATTATGCTCAAGAGTTTCTGAATAGCCCCAACCCCTCTAAACTGATATTTAAGGTATTAAAAGACCTCATGGCTAAGAGGACAACGGCAGCAGAAATATGCTCGGACTCCCACTGTGAGAGTCTGGTCTCTTTTTTCCTCGAGAAGGTGCATGCGATCTATCGCACCTTCCCGACTGGCTCGTTGAATCCTGAGAGAGCCATTTGTATCATGGGAGATAGTGAGTGTTTTGACACTCTTCCTTCCTTGACAATGGAGGCCTATGATTACTTCAGCCTAAAAATTAAGTCGGGTTCCCCTGCGGATCCGCTTAAACCGGTTCAGCTTAGGAATATGCTGCCTCTATGCCGTACCCCGGTGTTGTCTCTAATTAATCTGTCACTATCCTCAGGTATAGTGCCTATGATGTGGAAGCAGGTTGTAGTTACTCCTATCTTGAAGAAGGCTACCTTGGATCCTCTCAAACCTGAGAACTACCGCCCTATCTCCTTCCTTCCCTGGGCCACAAAAGTTGCTGAGGCCCATGTGAACAGTATCCTGGCAGACCATCTTACCAGAGCTAACATTCTTGACCCCACTCAAAATGGGTTCCGCGCGGGCCACAGCACGGAGACGGCCCTACTTTCTATGGTTGAACACCTGCGTTATGTGCTTGATGTGGGTTGGACTGCGGCACTCTTGCTATTAGATCTGAGTGCCACGTTCGACACTGTGTCGCACAGGATCCTACTTCAGCGACTTGAGGAAGTAGGTGTTAAGGGTTCCGCCCTATGCTGGTTTCGGTCTTTTCTCATGGCTAGCTCGTTCCAGGTTGTGATTCCACCAAGCAAATCCAAATCTTACCCGTTGGCCCTGGGGATCCCACAGGGATCTTCGTTGAGTCTCACTCTATTTAATCTTTACGTTAGACCGCTGGCTGCGGTCGTCAAGCAATGGGGCCTGACGATGGTCTCATATGCCGATGACACGCAGCTGGCGGTCACGTTGAGTGGGGACTCCGATGTGGAGGCTCTCAGGTTCCGTGACAGTGTACGGGCAGTGGCCAATTGGATGAACTCGAACTGTCTCCAGTTGAATACTAAGAAGACAGAGGTCATGGTGGTCGGCAAGCAGGTGGGGCTGTGGAGTGACAACTGGTGGCCTCCTGAACTGGGTATGACCTCTTCTCCAGCATCAGAGATAAAAAAACCTTGGGGTCTGGCTTGATCCAACACTCAGTTTTACTTCCCACACCAAAAGGGTGGCCGCCTCCTGCTATGGCACTATCAGAGGACTTAGGCCTGTACTTAAATTTTTTGATGCCCCCACCAGACAGCTGGTGGTCCAGGCATCAGTGTTGTCTCGACTGGACTATGCCAGCTCGCTCTTGGCGGGGATAAACCAGGCTGAACTCACCCGGTTGCAGCGAGTGCAAAATGCTGCAGCCAGAGTAGTGGTGGGTTTGCCCAGGCGGTGCTCGATTTCAAAAACGTTGCATTTGCTTCATTGGCTTCCCGTAAATCAGAGGATTAAATTCAAGGTCCTCTGCCTTGCATTTAAAATCCTTAAGGGTACGTCCCCTCAAATACTGGTGAATCTCCTAACGCCTTATGTTCCACTGCGATCCTTGAGATCTTTGGGTCAGAACCTGGCGGTGGTTCCGCGCTTCAGGTTGAGTAGAACTGGCGGCCGCTCCTTTCGAGTGTTAGCCGCGAAGTGGTGGAACTTCCTTCCTTCTGACATTCGGGCAATTGATGACCTTCTTCAGTTTAGGCGTGCCATCAAAACCTTCTTGTTTGGTTAATTTTAGGCTATTTCCTCTCCTCTCTTTTTATCGGTGTTGTGTTGTGTTTACCTTCTCATAGCGCCAGGACGCCCCTTCGCTGGGGCAGCTGTGCGCTGTACAAATAAAAATAACATAACATAAAAACAACTGTTACACCACTCCGGGGAGGCATAAGTTTGGGCTCATTCCCAGGTGTAAAGCATGTTATAAATCTGGGAATGTGTCAAATACCATGGGTGTAAAATAGCAACACCAACAATAACGCCCATGGAATGCCAATCTACCTCAGTGAGAGGCAACGCAGCAACTTGTGCTGCATTGCCTCACACCATATCTATGAGGGCATGAAAAGCCATGCAGGGTGGCTTTACGTGTCCTTGTAGATATGGCTCTGCAGTGTGTGCCACCAGAGCGTCATTAAAAGTGACGTTCTGGTGGTGCACAGGGCTTGTAAATGAGCCCCAAAATATCCAGCCCCCACTGTTCACAAATGGGTTTGTGAACATCACCAGAACCCCAAAATGGCAATCTAGGACCATATTACACTTGATACCCCTTATCCGTTTTTTGTGTTATATATTTAATTTGGGATAGTTAGCTTGAAGAAGTTGTCTCTTCAAAATGTAGTTAGGAATAGGCTCTGACTGGAATTATGGTTTGTTTACATTTCCTATTGGACAATTATCGATTTATTGCATTTGCCACATAATTTTCCAAATTTTTTCATTACACCAATAGTGTTTTTTCCTTTCAAATGGATGCACATTCTACTGCCAGTGAATGAGCTGAACATAATTTGGTCCTTCATTCCTCATAAGCATTAAACAGGGCTTTTTTGCAGGGCTAGCCCCTGCAGCTCCCAGACTTCGGCCATGCAGAGCAGGGTTAGGTGCAAAGCAGCCTAGACCAGGGCCCTACCAACTGTTATCAGTTAACTAGTGCTGTACACAACTTACAACCAACACAGTGGATGCAGCTGGACGACCTTGCTGACAGTCAGGTCCTCTGCCAGCCCTTTGCCTTCAGCCAATCCCACCTGTGGATGGCCTTCCTCCTGTTGTCAGAAGACCATTGCTTTCAGCCAAGCATAGTGGGAGTGGGAGGAGGGTCTGGCTGGCCTTTCTCCCATCAGCCAAGCCCCACTGCACACTGCCTTTGATCCTGCTCAGTAGCGATTTGTCATAGGGCACTACATATATTTCACAAGTTTGGGTGCTTTTAGTGCACCAAATGCAGTGTTATGAAAAACCCATCTTTCACAGGGAACCATGAAACACGTTTTATAGTTCCGTCTGAAATATGGATTTTGTCTTCATATTGAACATACTAAAATCATTGGACAGAGCTTTGCCCGGGGGGGGGGGGGCCTTCCTCGTTGGTGTGGAGAAGCGTTGTTCCAATTAAAATTTCCCCCAAAGCCCCAGAGTTAAAAAATAAAATGGTCATTTATTACCATTTTATTTTTCACCCCCCCCCCAAGCTTAGTGTCAGTATAGGGATGGGCCACTGCTGATTGACAGAAGCAGGGGGAGGGCCGGTTTGTGCTCAGTTAGATATGCCGCCACCTGAGAAGCCTGCGGAGAAGAGGAGCTTGGACCAGGACACGGTGGGATTTGCTGCAACAGGGACTGCTTCAAGAGCGGAAGGACCATTGGCAACTTTGTTTTAAAAGCCTCCTGCGGTAATGGTGACTTAAGGAGGCATCTCAGACTCAAGGGCCTGCAGTGGCTGGAATTATAGCAGTGGATCTGAGTCTTGTGTGCCGAGAGGAAATGGAGGAATCTCTAATACTGCTCAGAGCAACAATCAGGTCATCAACCTGAATACCATTGTGGACACAAGTACCAGAGAGCTCTATGGAGGAATTTAAAAATAGTTTAGATACTGAAGGCGTGTTATACCAACTTTTGTCCAATGAGGTCTGGTGATTTGGCTGAGGAGGGGGGACCATAGTCCAAAATAAGGGGGCAGGGCTGACTCTAACTGAAATGCTTAATATGGTTCAGCCAATACAAAGTGCAGAAGGCCTTGAGGTGACTGCAGGGACTGGTGGTTAATGATGGCTAGATGTGGAATCTGGAGATAAATTCTTCTCACTACAATTAAAGCAAAGGCAAATGGGCTCCTTTGGGATTATTCTGTTTCTCCAGCATTGGAAGGGGATGGTTTAACAAATGGAAACCCTGCATAGGGGGCCCAGGCAACTGCTTCCCTGGAATCAATTTATCAAAGCATTATGGCTCATAGGGAAGAGACATGCTCTGAGAGTCTCAGAATGCAGACAGCCTACAGAAAAATACAGGGGGCCATTTGCAAAGTTGCAAAAACTTGTGCTGATTTTACAGACTGCATGGGGAAGCTGTGAACAGGAGTGGATCCCTTGAGTGTGAGGTGGCAACACACGGAATATTGATATAATCCCTGGAAAACCAAATGACTGATGCCCAATGGAAATTGGAAGACTTTGAGAATAGACTGAGATGCAATAATCTTAGAACCTTGGGTATTTCAGAAGGTGTGGAGGGAGATAATGCACATATATTTGTGATAGAGCTTTTTAAGGGAGTCTTCACCAAATTGATGCATTGGAATTGGGATCAAAAGATTCAATGTGCTCACAGATTCCTGTTCAAACAGAGAGCATCTACCTGACAGTAAGGGAGGATATATAGAGCAATTCTAATCCATGTTGGGAATTTTATGTTGCACCAGGCAATTTCCGATCTGTTTTGACCAGACTGGCAGCGCTCCTTTGATTGCTGTACATTTTGTGTTAGGCCTGATTTTTGTCATTCTACAGTTGACATCTACTACAGCTGATACAACCGTTTCAAAACAAGTGAGCCAAGGCATTTTTAATGAATCCAGCCAAGTTGAAAGTAGTTTGGCTAAAGAATTCATGCAAACTCTTGATTAATGGTATAAACGTAGTCATAGTAAATGCAGGAGGTGGCATAGCTCTGGCATTTTCACAAGAACAATTCTGGGTGGTTAAAAGGCCTGGGTTATATCGTACTGGCCTGTGCTTGCCAAGAGGCAACATCAAGAGGAGTGGCAATTTAAGCTAATTAGGTGATTTGTCCCAAAAAACGAGTTAAAGAATATAAATTAGGGTGATGGGTTTTTATGGAGTGCAGGGCCGAGGCTGCGGATGCTCAGTTCATGATTTGCTCTAAATATGGCTCTAATTTAGATGAGGCTGAGGTGTTGGATTTCTTGAATACTGAGCTTGCAATGTGGCCGCACTCCCTAATCCTTTGTGGGTATTTACATGTTCATATAGATATTCACTACGATCTTAGTGGGAACCAACCTTCTTTAAGAAAGAAACAGGGCATCTACAAGGCAATTAAAAATCAGGTGATGGACTACGGACTGGTAGGGGTTTGGGCTAAGTACAATACACCCAACCCAGGCTTTATGGTTTTCTCTGCCCCACATCATTATTTTTTTATCTCAACTACTCTGGTGGGACAGGTGGGAATTGAGAGCCTTCCAAGGGTAATGTCAGACCACAACCCCCTAGTGCCAGAACTTTCTGTTACAGGGTTTGTTAGGCATTATTCATCTTGGACCTGTGAGAGAAAGCTTTTTCTTAATCAGTCTTATAGAGACCATATGTCTAAGTGAATCCTGAACTTTTTTTAGGTCAATAAGGGGTTGGTGTCGGTCAGCACAGTTTGGGATGCCTTCAAGACTGAGATTAGAGGGGAAACCCTGAGCTTCTCTCGCAGTCAGCAAAAGGTTAAGCAGGCCGAAATTCGCAGTTGATATGAGCAGTTGAGGTTGGCTGAAATGGTACTCATGAGTAAGGTTTGAAAGGGGTTGGATATCCAGGAGAGTCAACAGGGAGTAGCAATCTTGAAATCTAAAATCAATCAGCACTTTGGCATTGATGTGGAAGTAAAATTCATGCAACACAAGACATAATCTTATGAGTTGGGTGAAAATACAGGACGGCTGCTAGCCAAACGCATTTGGCAGACGGAATTGACAGATTTAATTTTGATGATTAAGGATCAGGCAGGACAAGTACATGAGACTACATTGGATGTCCTTAGGGTTTTTCAGGATTTTTACGAGCAACTTTATTCTGAGGAAACAACCTCCCTCGTTGATGAGAATGAGAATTTTCTTGGGAATTCGGTTACAGCTAAGGCTACAAATGAACGAAATGCGAGATTAGCAACTCCAAAAACTTTGGAAGAGGTGGAAGTAGGGGTACATTCATTATTCATGGGCAAGGCCTCTGGACCCAATAGCATTCCATTGGAATTTTTTAGAACATGTTTTCCGGTGTTGCAACAGAATATATGGCGAGCCTTCCTACCAGTGGTGTAGGATGGGGAGGTGCGTTGGGTGTGGGCCGCCCCAGGTGGCATCACTGAGGGGAGTGACAAAATGGCAAAAATATGTGTTTTAAAAACATATTTTTGCAATTTGGTCAAGCCGGGGTGACAAGAAATTACTGAGAGGGGTGACAAAATGGCAAGAATATGTGTTTTAAAAACATATTTTTGCTATTTGGTCAAGCCGGGGGTGACAAGAAGTTTTCCGCACCGGGTACCACCAGACCTTGCTATGCCACTGCTTCCTACAGGTTCAAGCCGGGTGATTCCTTCTTCTTGGCAAATTAATAAGATTGTTGTGCTTACAAAGAAATGAAAGTCTGAAATGTTACCTGGTTCATACAGGCCAATCTCTCTTAAAACTGCAATGGTAAACTCTATTCTAAAATACTAGCTAGTTGATTGGGGGAAGTTATTGTTCCCCTAGTGTCAACTCGCCAACATGGCTTTATCCTAGGGAATGGTACGACAGATCATGTTCTTCAGGTTTTTGCATTATAAGACTGGGCAGAAGCTACAAGATAGTCCTTCGGGGTAGTTTTATTAGACGCTGAAAAAGCATTTGACTGCGTTTCATGGAAGTTTTTGTGGTCAGTCAGGATTTTGTATCATGCACCTAGGCTGCTATTCGAGTAATGGGACATGACTCAGAGGGATTTTATACTACAAGGGGTACTAGACAAGGGTGCTCCTGATCCACATTATTATTTGACTTATATATTGACCCTTTTCTAGAAAAAAGAGTACCATAAGTTGGGCCGTTAGTACTTAACATGGGGGAGTATAGGGCTCTAGGATATGCTGATGATATCACGGAGGTTACTAGAGATCTGGCCTCTGCCCTCCCTGAGATTGAGGTCCTAGAAATGCAGTTTGGGGCTTTTCAGGATGTAAATTGAATGAAAATAATACTCAGAAAATGGCTACGATAGTAGATAATATTAGAAGGGACCTGGAAAGAATGGATCACTTGCATCTTTCACTGTCTGGGAGGGGTAATGTGCTGAAAATGTCAATTTGACCTAAAGTCTATTTTTAGAACAATCCCATTAGAAATTAGTTATTTTGGATATCAAGTTTGGAAAGAATTTGTTTTAGCTTTCTACACAGAAGAGAGAGGAGCTACTGGAGGACCAACACACCGCCTGGAACATACCTTGTCAGGAGCTGAATACCAAGAAGCAACAATCAGTACTCGCTATGAACTTCGAAAAGAATCTGGAGCATCTCAGCTTTATGCACTAATTGGGCCCTTCCCGGGAGATCAGCACCCAGGGGCAACATTTCAGAGAGAAACTGCAAGCACGCTGATATATTACACCTTTGTATCTTCATCATTCTTTAGCATGAATACAGGTTTCCAGGTAGGGACTCAAGATCAGAGTGACCATCTGCCACAGGAAATCTTTACAAAAATATCTAGATCATCGCCATATCAGTCTGGTGAGGACCCCGAGTCCATACATACTGACAACTTCAGGAGGATCAATTTTAAAACCAATCATCCAGAAGATTGCTGGTCTCAGCAAAGTCTCTTTGGGAAAAATGGGGAGACACTGATATAAATGTGATAACGCACTGGGAACACTTCATTAAAACACTAGGAGTAAAGCACACAGCTTTTCCAGCCCCAAGACAAACGGTAGAACAGGCGTTAAATAGGCGTACGTCTCTTGCCAACTTTTCTAGTTTCTTCGTCTGTGTAGATAACTCGAAGTCCTTCAATGTTGCTTCTAGGTTTCTTTCGCATTAGTGAGTGTACTGTCGCCTGCGATTTCAGCTTTGAGGGCAGCGATCTCCCGGGTGAGGACTTGGATCTGTTTGGCTGCAGTTTCTACTCGAGACTGATCATTTTCATTCTTAAATTGTTCTAGGTTACCTGGCCCCTTTCACTACCCCCCTACACTTCACCCTGTCCTGCGGAAGACCCTGCTCTAAGGTTACATCGACACCTACTATCAATTGGGGTCGAAACGTCGACTTTTTCCCGTGCTACAACCCGCCCGCATTACTGAAACTGTGGACAATATTTGCAGTACATTAGGCATGGTTTTGTTAGAATGATTACTGATCATTGGGTGTTCTCCTAACTTTTTGGCTCCTTTAACGCCAGGATGAAATTAGTGTTGTGATTTTATTGATCTTGCTCCTTTGTCACAATTGCTAGAACTTTGCACAAACCTCACCTTCAATTATACATTATCCCTCCTCACTTTTTGGGGCACTATTGTCATTTGATGAGAATTGCGAACATCATGCATAACACAGTGTGATTAAATAACAGTGTGTTCATCATACTTTCTTCTATGTGTATTTAATTGTGAATTTAATTTGTCCTACATCTAAATAAATTGTTTATTGGGACCCTTCTCTTTCTGTACCGTATTGCACCTAGGTCCCAGTGACTGTCATGGGTATACTCTCTTACTGTAATATATACAATCTAACATCATGTTGTTGTTCTAAAAATAATATAAACCCATTCCTAATTCTGATGGATTCCTGCTCATCATGTCGGCCCCTCTACTTAACATTCATACTACCATATATTTCATGACTCATGTTTAGAAAACAAAAACCCCGCCACAGTTCTTCGAATATATCAAAAACACTTCAAACATTTTATTTTATGTACATATGTAAAGACATTTAATATAGATCTTCCATGTAGCCCATTTCCAAGCATATCATGTGAATATCATTTTGAACATACCTCAAAGTAAATTCGTATATTTTTTTCTCTTGCATAGGGTCCTTTTAAACTCGGTGTTATCAAATCCACAGTATGGAAATTGTTATCTAAATGCAAGAACCTAATCCAAATTATATTTGCTATCAACCTGTAGGATATCTATCATCCTGAACTTGTAGTTTTTAATGATTGAATAAGTGATTGCCTCGTACCCAATTTTTCTGCTAATCTTAACAGCATGCCTGACCCACACACTAATCTCTTAATCCAATGTAATTTCACTATTTTCAGATGCAATTTACAACATTTTGAACATTCCTCAAGGTAAACTCCAAAGTTAATTATCTTGTTAGCGTCTTTTTAAAATTGGTAGAGTAAAAAACAATATCCCAACTGGTTATATTAATGCAGACAATTATGCATGTATGCCACAAGCATTACAACTGAGGAATAAAGGAGACTTCAATTCAATAGGTTTTAGATTGTTAATCATCATATATTTCAAGGACAAAGAAAAAGAAACAAGTTCATACAGTATATGGCAGGGATCACTTACTAAATATCGAGGGACAAAATATAGACTACCCAAAATATAGATTCCTAAATATCGACAGACAAAATATCGAATTCCTATCTACAAACCGGTAAGTACCAAAATATCAAACCCAAAATATCGTTTAAAAATATATACTTTGTAAAAATATCGAATTTCTTAAAAATAATGTAAAATTAAAATAATTAAAAATAAATTGCTAAAATATACTTAAAATGACTTAAATTACCTTAAAATTATTAAATAATTAATTTAACTTATTAAAAAAAACATACAATCATATATGTTAAAACATATATATATATATTAACATAATATTAATAAAAAATACACAATATTATTACCGTAGGATAGCGGAAGTGTAAAAATTACTATTCCCACTCCTGGGAGTGCAACAGTAGGGAAATCGTTAGATAGCGTAGGGGTAAAAATTACTATTCCCACTCCAGAGAGTGCAACAGTAGGGAAAGCGTTGGATAGCATAGGGGTAAAAATTACTATTCCCACTCCAGAGAGTGCAACAGTAGGAAAAACATTGGATAGCGTAGGAGTAAAAATTACTATTCCCACTCCGGAGAGTGCAACAGTAGGGAAAGCGTTGGATAGCGTAGGGGTAAAAATTACTATTCCCACTCCATGAGAGTGCAACAGTAGGGAAAGCGTTGGATAGCGTAGGGGTAAAAATTACTATTCCCACTCCAGTGAGTGCAACAGTAAGGAAAGCGTTGGATAGCGTAGGGGTAAAAATTACTATTCCCACTCCAGAGAGTGCAACAGTAGGGAAAATGTTGGATAGCGTAGGAGTAAAAATTAATATTCCCACTCCAGAGAGTGCAACAGTAGGGAAAGCGTTGGATAGCGTAGGGGTAAAAATTACTATTCCCACTCCATGAGAGTGCAACAGTGGCGAAATCGTTGGATAGTGTAGGGGTAAAAATTACTATTCCCACTCCAGAGAGTGCAACAGTAGGGAAAGCGTTGGATAGCATAGGGGTAAAAAATTACTATTCCCACTCCAGTGAGTGCAACAGTAGGGAAAGCGTTGGAAAGCATAGGGGTAAATGTTACTAATCCTACTCTACTGAAAATAAATTAATATAATTCACATAATTATCAATTAATCAATTAATAAAAATTAATTACCAATTAAGAATGAATTAATTACCAACTAAAAATTAATTAACAATGTATTACAAAAAAAAAAAAAAAAATAACATATTTAATTAATTATAATTAAATTACTTCCCACCCTATTCCCCTATAAACCCACAACCCGCTACAGAAAATAAATTGATATTATTCACATAATTATCACTTAATTAAAAATAATTATAAATTAAGAATTAAATAACAATTTATTCAAAATAAATACCAATAAATTAATTAACATATTTAATTAATTATAATTAAATTATTTCCCACCCTATTCCCCTATAAACCCACAACCTGCCACAGAATTAAATTACCCAAAAATTAAATAACATAAAATTAATTACTTCAAATAAATTACAAAAAATATGCACTTTTCACACATATACTAACATATAAAACACTTAAAAAAATTAGATATAATTAAAAAATTGATATTTTTAATAACCTATATTATGTACTTCGATATTTTGACTTTCTATATTTTTAAAATCGATATTACATTACTTAACTTAAAAACGATATTTTTGATATCTATATTCTGTCCATTAGATATTTTGTCCATTCTATATTTTGGAATCGATATTTGTGTTAGTCTATATTTTGGAATCAATATTTTGACCACATACCATATGGCAGCACTGTATAGTAGAAATCAAATGACAACCTGAATGCACTTGGTGCTAAAGTGTGAATACGTGAAAAAACGTGGCAACGCAAGTGACAAGGTGAACAGCGTTGGAGGCGCAAGGTGAACAATTGTGAAGATATAATACAGTGAATGGCTCAAAAATACGGTAACAATAGAAGTGATTTTGAAGGACAATTTGCTGATTTTGTTTTGAGCCAGAGAAGAAAGGGCACCTAGTATTGCGCTGCGAAGTCAACGGCGTTTCGATCCTCGTCAATTGGGATCGTAATCAGGAGCAGGGTGTCTGGTTTTAGTGTGTGCTGGAGATTATTTCGAAAAGGAATTCGGATCCATGGTGCGGACACAGCGAGCCAACATCCGTGAAAACTGGATAGAAGAAAGAAGGAGCGCCAGCAAGGGACGTCTCCTCGGAGGTTATTCGGGTTGGAAAGCCTGGGGTGATGCAGATCCTGAATGAATCGGAGATTCTCCGTAGGAAGCAATCCTCTGGCTGGTCAGTTATTAAAATTGGTGTCATCAACTCCAGAGTATGGAAATTGTTATCTAAGTGCAAGAAATGTATCCAAATTATATCTCTCACAAAACGTTTAAGTTAGCTCTCATCCTAAACTCATAGTGTTTGGTGCTTAATGTAGTTAGTGCCTCGTTCTACATTATACTGCTAATCTTAACAACATGCTAGACCCACCAAAACAAGCCCATATCCAATAGCTCTTCACTATTTTCAAATGCAAGTTAAACTCCCCTTAACCGCTATTTCAAACCCCCTTGCAGCATGTCCCAAAACAGCTAAGTCAATCTACACAGTTTCACTTGTCTCACCTAAATATCAGTGCTTCTTCTTCACACATTGCAGTGCCTCGGCCTGGCCCAATACATCCTGCCATGGAACTTGCAACATTCTTGCTAATCTTTTAAACTCCCCGTGACAATAGGAAACCTGTATTATGATCCCATGATTGCACGTCACCCTGATAGAGGTTCCCTCTCTAGACCTCTATTTCTCAGCCAATCGCGCCTCAATATTACTTACTCTATATCCGTTTACTCTTAAAGTCCAACCAGCCTAACTTAAGGGGTGGCTACAGCTCCTCATGTGTCACTTCCAGCAACTATTCCAATATCCAAACATCGTCCTATGTTATTACTAGAAAAGTTTCGAGAGTCAATAGTCCTGTACACATGTTGCCCTTGCCAATCCTCATATTAACAGATAGTCCTGAATAAATGTAAAACGAGTATCCGTTCATGCCATGGTCACGCCCCACAGTTTCTCTCTCGCATGCACATGCTTCTATACATTTTCTTCTGCCTAACACCGCCTGTCTAAGGATGTGGTTATAATTCTGCAAGTTCCCACTCTGCCCATATTTATCATCCGAGCTTAGCACTTGTAGAAACATCCTCAGCCGCATAAAGCTGGGCATGGTCAACAACACCCTTTAAAGGCTCCTGTCAACTCAAATCCTAAAATATCGCACATGTTCTTTACGAGACACGCATAGAGATATGTAAGTATCTTGTCTTAGGCCAGGCATGGTGATACTTGACCTCCACTTCCTGGTCTGATCCATGGCACTCTCTGGCTCGCAGCAACAATAATCTTAAGCTTGCATTGTTGTTCTCTATTAGACACGCATAACATTATGAAAATATTTTGTCTATACAAATCAAAAAAAAAATATGTGTAATATAACACGCCCATCAAATCACATCATTCCCTAATATTAACTTCAAACATCTCTTGATCATCAAATCTAATCACAAAATACAGTACCTTTCCCAATTCTCTAGAATAGAACCCATACCTAGCTTAACAAGTAGTGTAACTCATTGTTACTATTCAATCCTTGTTGGACTGTTCTGCATATACTTATCCATCTAGCTACCTGCTGCCTTAATCTCAGTTCCCAGTCACCCTCTCTTACATTCAGAATAATTTTTTGTATTCCGTGGAATTTAATTCTCCTTTAAGTGGTATGGTGGTCTCTGATGTGCTGAAAAACAGGTGACTTCACATCCTCATATTGCCCTAGCATGTTCCTGTATTCTGAGCTTGAGTGTAGACGTTGCAAAATTAACATAGTAACACATAAATCACCCCACAACTGTTACAATTGATAAATTCATCAATAAAATGACATTTCCTAGTATTATATTGGAACTCCTTTATACAGTTAATTCCCAACTCACAAATATTACAAGACCCACATATATAGAATCCCTTAGTGTGTTTAGGGAGCCAGCTCCCCCTTTTGTATGTATGGGTTCTAAATAGTTCCTCGTGATTAAAATCCTGATTGTGGGGCATCTCCTGTAGGTCACTACTGGTTTGTCTGCAATGTTCTCAGTTAAGCCAGGTACTCCCTTTAGTAGGTTCCATTTTTTGTTTAAAATCTTGTAGGTTTTGTTATGGAATTTATTATATGTTGAAATAAACGTTAAAAGTTCCTTGGATTGACCCCTTTCCTTTTGTGTTAGTGCAACCTCCCTTCTAATGGTGCACACCCTTTTTCTTGCCTTAACAAGTTTTTTTCCTGCGTATCCTCTACCTAAAAGTCTTGATTGTAACTCATCTAGTCCTTTCCTGAAATCCTCGTCTTGACTGCAGTTCCTTCAAATTTGTACCATCTCACCATATGGTATTCCTTTAATTACCGATCGTGGATGTGCACTATCTGCCCTTAGAATTGAATTAGGGGCCATTTCCTTTCTAAAAAGTTTACTATGTATTTTACTGTCCGAGGTGAACAATCGCACATCCAAAAATTCAATTTGACGATTATGATGACACATAGTAAATTCCACATTAAACTAATTGTAATTCAAAAATTCTACATACTCAGTTAGTTCTTGTCCTGAATCCCTCCAAATTACTAAAATGTCATCTATGAAGTGGCCCCAAAATAATATAGAGTCTGTCCGTTTAGCTGCTCTCCTGCTCCAGGCATGTTCCCTCTTAAACAACCCCATAAAGAGGTTTGCGTAAGAGGGAGTGAACCTGGAACCCATCGCTTTTCCCCTTATCTGGTGGAATGAATCCCCTTCAAATAAAAAGAAACTGTTCATCAGTAGGAGCTGGCTCATTTCCAAGAACATTTCTGAATGTTTTTGCAATCTGGCACTGCGAGTTCCCCAAAACTATTTCAGAGCTTATATCCCTTTCTCCTTCTCAATGCAAGTATATAGTCCCACTACCTCTAGTGTAACGAAACTCATTCCTTGTTCCCAAACCATGTCTTGTAGTTTATTGAGAACGTCCCTTGTGTCCCTTATATATGAGGGTAAATTAACTACTAGAGGTTTTAGGAATATGTCCACAAATTCTGACATATGTTCCATCAAACTCCCTATGCTTGAAACAATCGGTCTGCCCAGTAGCCTCTACCTGGACTTATGAATTTTAGGTAATGTATAAATGATAGGAAATGTAGGGCTCGTATTATTCAAATATGTAAACTCCTGTTTGTCTAGTACACCCTGTTCCTTCTATGTATAAAGTCTCTCCATGATGTATCTCCCTGCTTCCTTGGTTGGATTGGGAACTCTACCTTTTATAGCACCTGACATCACTCATCTGTCTCTTAATTTCTTGGCAATAATCAGTTATTCTCATAACCACAATATTGCCGCCTTTATCGGCTTCTCTTATGACCATGGTAGTAGCTTGTTTCAATTCATTACCGCTCAGCGTTCTTCCTTCAACAAATTCTCCTTAGACCTAAGATTAACATTTCGCTCACCTACTTGATCTTTAAGTTTATGTAAATCATTCATGGTTCTTTTCACAAACAAATCGGTAGCTGTAAAAAGGGGTCCCTGAAGTGTGAATTTAGACGTGGGTTTTAACCCACTAGTGCACCCATAGTCTGTGCAAATATCCAACATGGTAGCAACATCTTCCAACCAAAACCTTTCCCCTTCTGTTAGTGATGCAAGTAATTCTACATTACGCATGTGGTCTATGGTCACATCTGATCTTTTAATGGTACTTTTTACATTAATAGGTTTATCCACATTTGCAAAAACTTTTCAATTTGATTCTCCGTGCAAATTTAAACAAATCAATTTCAATTTCCGTGAAATCACAAATTCTTTTTGGACCAAATGAAAGTCCTCACTTTAATACCGATAATTCATGCTCACTTAAGTTTCTATCTGATAGGTTGATAAACTCCAAATCCAGATTTTGTGATTCTGAACCAATACACTCTCTGCGAATTCTTTGAATCTCTTTGGAAAAAGATGAACTAATGGTGGGTCTAAGTTCTTCTGCATTACCTGCACCCTGTTCTTCATTTGATGACAGATCTGAACTAATATAGCCAACCAAACTTAGTTCATCTTGCATCTCTGCTACTCCTGTTGCTTTAGGCTTCTGAACTTCATCCAAACCTTTACCAAAGGTAGGGACCCTGCCTTGCCTATAATCCCTTTCATTCCTCAGAATCTTGCTGAGTTTCTTATCGTTAATCTGCAATTGATGTTTATTAATTACTGCTTTCAAAATTGCATAATTCTTGTCTGTTAGATCTGACAAATTCATTTCCTATATTTCCTTTTCTAAATCTGCAATTTACCTTTTCAATTTTTCTACTTTTCTTTCAGCATACTTAATGAGAATTTGCGTCATGCAAAATGAGGAAGAATTCACATTCTCCTCCCATTCTTTGAGTAAAATATCGTCCAAATCATCAAAGGTTGGGAAAAAATCTATATTCTCAGTCCTCTAGGTACACGTTTTTGTTCCACATAAATTCTTTATGTGATGCCGTCCCACCACTTCAATAATTCCATTTGTTATAGCTTTCACAATTTTTGAAATTTTCTCTTCAAACTGCTGCTTTGAAGGTCTTTATTAGACTCTGTGGTGCTCTTTTTACTTTGTTGAAACAATTCCGCTGCCAACTTTTCCTGATCATCCTCCATCCTTATGCCTTGTCACTCAAAATCAAATCTTCACAGTGCTGCTAGCCCCTTTCGGAGGTGGATATGTTCAGCTATTGTGTCGCTTTGTACGGTTTATGGAAGCAGCAGGGGGAAAAGCTCTGGCCTCAAGTAACGGCTAATCCTTATTACTGCAACCAATAGACTTTTAAAGTGCCACTTTTCAGTGTAAATTATATATATTCAGATCACCCCCCACCTGGATGATTTATGCTGGAGCATAACAGTCAACAGTTATATACCACTACCACTGTTTATAAACCATACCAATCATGGTACAGTTGCCCTCCTATAGATACCCGAATACTGACTTTTTATTTATTTATTACGTTTCCTTGACTCCTACCCTCCTCTCAAAAGTTTTAGGCACCTGAAGAGACAGTATCCGAAAATCTCTTGGTTTGCCGTTTGTATAATGAATGGTCAAAAGATTTTACCAACTCACTGTACTAGATAATGATGACTGGCCCCTGCTCTAATAGTAGTGAAAAGTTAATTAAAACCGTAACAATACATTTTATAAAATCAAGTGCTACAGATGAAACTCTTTGTATTTATCTACAGTCTGTTTCCCGGAATCATAAAACTTTCAGTTTCCAGTGCAAATATTTTTCTATTAAAATTTAGTCATTTCGATTATACACAATATACAAGTTTAACACTGATCAAAAGCATTTGTTAGTCCATGTAAAGTATGCCTCCCAATGTTCTAGTGTTATTCTGTGTTATGTTCGGGAGACCCCTCCACCGCAGAATCAGCCGTCCTATTTCCCTTTTCTAGGTAGGGCACCAGGTTACATTTCAGAGCTTGTGCATGAGCTAGAAGGAACTTTATTAGTAGCCAATTCAATCGAGTGTCATGTGGATTTAGGGTTGCCATGATCGTCAATCTGCACGTTCTTATGCCTCTGGCGTTCATGGCATTTTTTAGGAAGATGCCACGTGCATGGGATAAATTCGGGAAAATGCAGACAAGAAGGATGAAGTACTCCTTGCTGCTCCCACATAGTCTGCAGTCTTTGGATCCGTCATGGACCGAGGATGGCTGGTCCATGGTAGATGGAAATTTTCCCAAGCGTAGCGCCATTAGCTGTTGTTTTCTGTGGACCGGAAATGTAATTGTTAAATATGGAGCTGGAGTGAGTGTTTTATATTTAGATATAACCATCCAGGAGTGTTTTCTTGCGCTAAAAGTGGTTTTGTCAGCTAGAAGTGAATGGAATTTTGCTGATTTATTTATGGCTTGCTTATAGGCCGGGTAGGGCAGATTGGTTTCCCAGAGGTCTCTTGTGCAGGTGTCTGTTAAAGCTTTGTTTAGGAATTGATTATATGGGGAATTTGCGTCCCACAAGGCCTTGTGCTGTTCAGAAGCTGCTGTATTCTGTTTCAGACTATACCAATGCTTGATAGTTGCATAATTCCTTCCCAGTGTTTCATTTAGTACTCCAAATTCTAATCTGGTCTGCGCTGGTGAAGTACCCTGGTTGATTTGGAAGATTGATTTGTAGATGGCCGTCTGTACTTTGTTCAGCAGGTCCGCGTCTTTCCCATGGAGGGCTGGGCTGCCGTATGACAGCGTAGGAAGCACCTTGGCTTTTATTGTTGCCAGTAGGGTTTTTTTATGATGGCCCCTTGAGCTTTTTTGTTAGGGACCTAAAGGCAAACGATAGAGCGTTGCTCTCTGGGAAATGTAGGCTTTTTGCTGCTGGTGATTGTGTCGATTGTCAAAGTAAAAGCCCAAGTACTTATAATTAGTCACTGCTTCTATCTTTTCGCCCTCCAATTGGGTATGTTGATTGACTGTCTGTCATCTGGTGATGAATATTGTTTTGCTTTTTGTGGTGTTTATCTCCAGGTTGGTATTGGTTATAAATTCCACACATCCCTCAAGTGACCTTTGAAGGCCGATCTTAGTTAGACTCATCAGTATGACGTTGTCCGCGTAAGATAAGTGGGTTAGATGTAAGGTGCCTAATGTGGGTGGATGGGATGTAATCTTGGCGCTAGGTCTGCCATAAAAAGATTGAAGAGATGAGGGGCCAGAGCACAGCCTTGCTTGAGCCCTTCGCTGGTTTTGATTTTTCTTGAAAGCCGTGTTTAGTCCCCCAATTTTACTTCCATCCATGTGTTGGAATATAGGAGCCATTTCTCTGAGTGTTTTGTCCGGAATATTCCAACTGTGCAGTTTCCCCCATAAGATATTTCGATCAACGCTGTCGAAGGTCACCTTTAGGTCAATGAAACAGAGATGCAGCTGCTGTTTCCTTCGTATATATTTGTCGGCTAGCAGTGAAAGTGATAAGATGTTTGTCATTTTCCCGCTCCCTTTCCTGAAGCCTGTTTGATTTGGCTGGATTCTCTTTAAGCTGTCAGACCAGCTAATCAGACCTTCAAGGAGTAATGATGCATAATACTTCACCTCTACATCCAGGAAAGCGATCAGTCTGTAGTTTGCTGGGGATGTTCTATCTCCTCCTTTGAAGAGAGGTGAAATTATTGAGCCTAGCCAGCTTGATGGAATTTGATTTTCACTTTCTACCTCTTCGAATAGTTTTTTTAATCTCCCACTCCAGAAATCCGGGTCAGATTTAAAAACTATTGGGGGGATGCCGTTCGGGCCTGGAGCTCCACTGCCGCAGCTCTTCCTAAGTATTCTTCTTATGTCTTCCTCACAGAAACCTGGGTGTCCGAGCAGGTCTGCTCTCTCATAGGTCTCTATTGATTGTGCGTCTTCTTGATAGGACAATGATGACCGTTGGCCCATATCTGGTGGTTGAGTTGCACTGCATTCTTCATTCGGGTATGCTACATCTGTGCAGGGCGTTATATGTTGACCACAGGTTATGGAGCTATGTGTTCTTTGTGAGGCCTTCTTGTTATTAATTTGTTGTTCAAAGCATGCAGATCTTGCGTTCTCTGACCCCATTCTAGTTGTTTTGGAGGTGTTGCATCCGAGAATCTCTTTATTAATAGTGCAACCCAGTACGCTTCTTGGACATTTAATGTTGATGGGTTTATGGGATGATTTAGTCCATTGATGATTCTCCAAAATGTACTTGAGTTGGTATTCTTTGCTGTGCAGAGTAATTTTGCCCAGAAGTCATCCTTCAGAGTTCTTTTGTATTCCCACATTGATTTTTTATATTTTTTCTTGAGATTCTGTCTTTGGGCCCAGTCTTTTGATGACATAGTTATCTTTTTTAGTGCTCTTGCGTTTTTTCTTATTTCTAGTTTGAGTTTGCCAGACTTTTTGGAAGTGAGATATTGTGAGTTGGGGCCCGTATTTTTTATGAGAAGTGTACATGATTGTTGTTACTCTTCCGTGAAGATCTCCCATTTTTGAATCTGGTTAACTATAGTTGTCTCACTTCCTATTTTTATTGCCTTGTACTTTAATCTGAAGGTCTACAATGTTGGCCGTTGTCCAATTCAATCGTTTCAGGTTAGTAGAGAAGGAGCTTTCTATGAATATCTTAATGTTACGATGTTTGGTGAACTTTAAATTGAGGTAGATGTGCTGGTATGAATGGTCACTTTTTGATGTAAATTCCATTGAAAATTGCTGAACAGAGGGCAATAATGGAAGTGAGACTGCTTTATAGTCGAGTCTTGATATGGTCGAGCCTCCCAGATAGGTATACTGTGGCGGGTTATTGCCTGAAGTTCTCCCATTAAGGAACCGTAGGCCCAGATATTCCAAGGTTATTACCAGATGTTGCCCGGCTGGATCATGACGCTCTGTTTTGAGTTGGTATTGTGGTGTCACATTCCAGAATTCATTGTCTGCAGCTAGAGTTTCATTCTCATCTGAGGTATAGATTAAATTTGAGTTGAAGTCCCCTGTTAAGATGACTTCCCAGGTGGGGTTGTTGTTTCGAATATCATTAATTGTAGTTACTAGCTGGTTTAACTGGACTTGTTTCTCTTTCACATAAGGAGGATAATAGGTGTTCACTAGTAATACAGGGGTCGCTAGGCCGGGAAGAGACAGTTTTATTAATTGCATGTTTGGCCCGTGCTGGGCTATTTGCTCTGATCTGATGTTAATGTCCGTCGCAATGTAGACTGATATCCCCCTTTTGGATGGCCATATTTGCTGATTTATTCTGCTGAAGTGCGTATATCCATTGATTGGTAGCTCCTCTAATGCCCATGTTTCTTGGAGGGCGATGATGTCACAGGATGCCCAATTGTGGAGGGGCAAACCGTCTTCTAGCCATTTCCTGGCACCGGCAATGTTCCATGATAATAGATGGAAGATGTCTTGGGTATTATCCTTTGGTGGAGTATTCACTTGTTTTCCTAAGTTGGTCAAAAGATGTTTGGCCGGTGGTGGGCTGCTCCCTCTTGCGTTCCGTAGTACTGAGTGTACTTGCTCTTTTTTGTCTGGCGTGCGTTTTGTTTTGCCCTTCGTCACCAATGGTTCCCTGAATGGACCTGGATAGCGTGGTTTTGCCAGTCTTGAGAGCCTTATGCCCCATGTGTCGAATATTTTCCTCGAGGACAGTATTAACTGTGTAATCTCCTCTGTTCGCCATGTTTTAAGTGTTTGTTCCAGTGTGTTATTGTTTTCTTGATTACTGAATTCAACTGAAAGTAAATCCGCTGTGTTTAGGTGTTGTAGTCCTTGAAGTTGGCGTAGAGTTTAAGTATATTGCCCCTGTTGAGAATGTTATGCATCCCCTGTATTTCATATTCTGGAGTAAAAAGCAGCTGTTTAAGATGTTGGTCGTCCTTACTAGTCAGCTTCCGGAACTTATTTCTGGTTCAGGTCTGCAGTTTGTTCTAATTTCGTAATGAGGCCCCGTGAGGTAGATATTTATATTGCGTGCATACCACTTGTCCGTTTATTGCTTAATTCTGCATGTTGGAATGTCAGTGGCCATTTAGGCTGATTATTCTCTTTCCCCGGTTCCCGTTTGTGTCAGAGTCAGTCGGGAAATCTCTTGTGTAATCCGCCTCTGCCCCTTCCACGGGGCCGGCTTCCTCCTTGTTGTTTATATTTACACTTTGGCCTCCATGGTGTAGTAGGATCTTTATATCAGCGGTAGGGGGTGAGCTCTTTTCTACCCCTACCAGAAGTTTCCGAATTTCAATGCCTTCAGAGGTCTTAGTTAATTCCTCTTGGTTGTTGCTTACGTGTTAAAGCTGGCCTTGGTCATTGATCCCTCGTATCATGCCTTGTGCCTTGTTTTGTCTGGGGTTTGAATTTTCTTTGCCTTGTGCAGGACGTGTAGTCCCTTCAGACCACATTTCCAGATTGGCATTGAATTTAGGCCCAGTCGATATCGATTTTATATTTTGCCCTTCCTTTTTATGTTGTGGACTTATCTCGGAGCTGCGAGGGCGCACTGTTTGTCCACTTATTTGGGGGGAGCCCACATTACCTTTGCGGGTACTTTTTGCCGAGACGCCATCTGTACGAGACTTACTCTGTTGGTTAAATGTATGTTCTTTCTGTGTGGCGTAACCCGCACTCGACCTCGGGCTTACATCTCTATCCCTGATGTCACCTATGGGCTCTACTGCATTGTACGTAGAATAGTGCCTTTCTTCCTTTCGGAGTAGATCATCCCTTCCTTTTTTTGATAGAGGCTGTTTTTTTGTGATTACAGCAATAGGTCCGTCCGATCTTCAAATAATCTTGTCATATTTAATGTGTAACCCTTTCTTTTAGCTGTAGTGAACATGGGGAACATTCTCACCTCTTCCTCCGTGTTCACTGCTGTTTGTTTATTCCTTGCTTTCCTTTCCCATTTTTTTTACTGCTAGTTAATGTGGTATGATTGTTTGGGACTGATGTGTTTGGCGTTGGACTTGCTTTTTCCAGATTCTTCCCTTTTTGCTTTTCTTTATCTGATTTTTTGGGGGAGAACATTGTGTGTTGGTGTCAATTTATTTGACTTTGGAGGGAAGCAAGCCTAATTCTTTGAAAGCCAGTATTTGTTCCATAAGATTGGGAAGGAGGCTCAGTTTGTCTATGATTGGGCCACATGAACAGGGGCTTTGTTCCAGTGTGTACTTTGATTGGGCTGGTAGTATCAGTTTATTCAATTTGTCCAGTTTGGTATCAATCCCCGCAATGTATTGAGCTATGATATTCATTAAATCTATTTGAACGTCCATTTTATCAGATTGCCAATTTAGTGCCCTTGCTGATGACTGAAGGGTTTCTATTACTGATAGGAGCAGCCCCGGGTGGGTTGCGCTGGCGCTATGTTCAAACTTTTGGTAGGATGAGCAGTCAGCACATTCTTGATGAGGCAAGCTGGAATTCGGGGTTGAAGTTTTTCCTGCTCTGGTTTTTTCCTGTATTTTTTCCTGGCTCCTCGCCTGGGTGGATTGCCCCGCTTTATTAGGTCTGAACAATTAGTTTGCCGCAGGTTTTTTTTCTTTAGATTTAGTTTTGCTTACGTCTTGTAGCGACTCTTTATTTGCTATTGGGCTTGATGTAGAGCTTAGGAGCTTCAGCCATGAAGTTTCAGAGTCATTCCGGTTGTTTGATTCCATTATACTTGTCCTTTGCACCCTATGTATCTGCGATTCAATTCTAAATGTCTCTTTGGCAGGTGATTTGTGTCTTAGTGACTTTGTTATGGGGCTCGCTGATTTTTGTGAAAAAGCTTAGTGCTGTTGTAGGTGTTGCATTAGATTCTGATCTTTCTCCATGCGTCTGCTCTTCCTTCATCCAGTTACTATCTGTGACAGACTGGATTGTTGCTGCTATCGCCTGAGTTTTACCCTGGCCCAGTGCAGAGATTTCTCCTATACTTAGCATTACCGGGGAGGTAGCTCTCCAGTGGATTCTCTCGCCAGTCTCCTTGTCCTGTTGGTTGATTGCTGTTCTTTCATCTTGGTGTGGACTTTGGCGGTTTGAAGTGATTTGGTTCCCAACGGGGGCTATTGAACCCCGGGATGGCTGGGGAGTTAATGCACTTAATGTGGTTACTAGTCCTTTGTTGTAGACTGCTTTCTCGGGAGTTAAGGGAGCGGGCAGGCCTGGCAAGGCTCGTGGAGTCATGAGGAGGATGGCCCCTGGGTTTTTCAAGAAAAAGAAAGCCTTGTTTATTCCTGGTTTCTCTCCCCCTTCCTGCTTTTTGTTCTTGTTCATAATTGCGATTGGGGAGATTAGTGGACTTTGTTGGGCTGTTGATGTTCCTTTTTTTGCTGTCATAGAGTTGTTAGATACCGTTTTATTTTATTTTGCATTCCCCTGGTCGACGTTAGGGTATTTCTTCGCCTTTAGGGTTTTTTGAGGCTGCTTCAGTGTCCGCCTGACCCTGCCTGATCTCATGCTCCGTGGGCAGGTGGCTAAATTATGATTATTGGTTCCAGCTGTAAATGCTTTTTGATTTTAGTTTTCTTGCCAAAGTTCTACACACCGAGTTCTAAAAACTGCTCTCATTCACTCCGCCCCCGCTTATTCCGCCCCTGCAGTCTCTTGCCCGGCAGGCTTACGAGGGAAACAAAGGAAAAAAACACGGGCTGTGAGCAAGATCCTCAGCTCAGCAGCGACAGCGTTTTCTTCACTGAGGGGAGTAAATAGGGAGAGCAAGTTACTGCACCAACCTCCCGGAGATGGAAAACCGTGGCTGATCACTGCAGGCTACTGCCACTGAAGCCAGTAAGCTTTTTACAGGTCCACCCCAGCAAGCAGCGTGTTCACTTCCTCCTCTTCTGTTGGGTTGGCTGGTCCCTTCTCTCTGCCGCGCACTGTTGCCTGCACATTGCGGCACACTGTCGCCTGGGCTTGCTGCCCCACCCCTCAGCCCTTGGCCTTTCCTCCCCAGACGGCTGTGCTGCACTCCAGTGGCGCCCGGCAGGAACAGCAGGAACAGCAGGAACAGCAGATCAGGGCGCCCAGGGGCACTCAGGGGCACTACGGGTGGGGGCAAAAGTCAACTGCACTTGGCCGCAGCTCAACGTCCTACCTGGACCCGCCCACCCGGGCCCCGTGTAAGGCAAGACCTGGCAGGGGCAGTGGCCATGGACAGGGAGCCATGGGATGAGTTGCCAAGTAACCAAGCGTGGATGCGGTAACCAGGATCCGGGAGCCGGGAGCAGAGACTGCGAGGCAACAGTTCTCTCCCGCTTTTCCCCTGCTACACACTCCCCAGCTCACCAAAATTCCTCCGCTGAAGGTTGCTGCCGCCATAAGGTCACTGCAAGACGGCGGTCGGCAGTCAGGTGTAAGCCCAGCAATGCAGACGTGGACCCCTTGAGCTCCGGTACAGTGGGTAGTGTCTGTCCTCAGCACATGCGCAATCTCAAACCCGGCGCAGTCACGGCTCTATTCATGTTTAACATAATGAACAAATGTTTTATGATATGCTTTTTTTATTTTTCTTAAATTACAAATTGTGCTGCTAAGTCTTTTTAAATGGAAATTGTAAAGGTTTTTATTACCCAAACAATAAATTATTACTTACTTACTTCCTTAGCTTTCTATGGGGTTATTGTAATCCTAGAAGGGCATCTAAATGGATGATCCTGCCAAGACAGTGCGGTGGTTGGGCAATTCTTAGCTTCTCTTTGTATTATTGGGAATGTATGAATACGCACATGGGTATCCTGTTCTCAGGTAGATAGGAAGATGAATTAACCAGAGAAGCCACCTAATTATGTTAGTTTTGGGAAGTAAGGTTAGAGACTGTCTGGTCAAGATTTTATAGCCCAGCTATTATAAGAAGACAAGATTCAAAATACTAAAAGCGGCATAAAGGGTTTGCATACAGGTGAGACAGAAACTTGGAATTCCCAAACTAAATATCTATGCACCAATGATGGCATCAGTAACTCTTCCGTCAATATTTCAGGATCAAGTAACATTCAGGTGGGGGAAAAAATTGGGCTAAATCCCTGGAGATACGTATAGAGATGGGCAGCTTTGCTCCTTTTTAGAATTACAGGAGTCATGTGTTTTAGCAAGGGAAGATTTTCTAAATATCTGCAGTTATGGTATTTCCTAGTCAGAAATATGAAAGATACAGAATCAACCATGAAATTACCATTAGTCCAATCAAAAAAAATAAGCTATGGATAAGTAATATTTCTGAGATATTGATTCAAGGACTTCCCGATGATGTTAAGGTATGAAACTCGAAATGGGAAACTAGATTGGGAATAGAGGGAATTTATATTGAGGAGTCACTGGAATTGACAAATAAGGTTTTGCTAACAGGCAGCTTAAAGAGTCAACATTTCATGTACATTTTGAGTCAGAACCATACACCTGCATGAGTTACAAAATGGGGCAACAAGTTTGGGGGCAAATGTAGTAGATTTGGCCTCAATTAGCAGACAGCCTGCATATGTTTTTTCTTGCCCCAGTTTGGATACTTTTCTCCGAGATATTAGTAGATTTCTGGGGATGACTATAGGTGCACCAGTCATAGTTACTCCCATGCTAATGGTTCTGGGGGTTCTTGACAGCGCCAAACAGAATTATTTTGTAAGGGGGAGTCATGTTTTCTATTTCTAGCTATGGTAATAGCGCAGTTTTGCATTACTTCACAATGGTTAAGTCCTGATCTTCCAATATTTGCAAGCTGGAGAGCAAGGATGTTGGCTATCCGTAATATGGAAACCGCTTTGTATAAACTGAAAGGCCAAAGAAAAAAATATTGGACGTGGGATATCGCCCCCTGTGACTACTTGGATGATGGATCAGTAGTTGAACAAGTAGTCTTCCAGTCAAGATCTTTCCTGGGGTGGTCAAGAGTTATCCTCAGGGAATTATTACCTTACATCTGCACTTTAAATGGCCGATCTATGTTGTATTTCAGGAAAATATTTACATTTGCTGGAGGATACACATGCTTATTTTAAGGATGTAGGATGAATGGTATTCAGATTAATTTTGAATTGTATGCCTTGAAGGAATTATCATTGCGCATCCGCACTTTATGGGATTGTGATTTTTTTTTACTTTGGGAAGATCTGTACATTTGCTGCTGAATACATATGTGTATTTTAAGGCTAAATGATGAATTTTGTTCTTATGAATTATTCAGAATTTATTGTATTGATCGCTGTGGATCTTTACTATGTGATTTCGTGGTTAAAAAATCTAATAATACTAAATAAAGAAGTTCCATTATGAATTTTGTGGAACTGGGCAATTAGGAGACTAGTTGCCAAATCTTTGAAGGATTGATTCAATGCAAGAGAATTTTGAATTTTGACATTACCAGCAGTAATTTGTCCCGGCGATGGTAAAAAATTTAGATATGTGATATCGAGATCCTAGATGAAAGTTATTGTATGTGGGCCAGGTTAACCTAAGAAAGAATACATTTAGAATTATCAAAAACATGTGTATTTAAGTTAGCATAAGTAGGCCAAAAACCGAGTTACTGGGCCTTAGCTTGGTTGCACTGTGAGTTAAAAGAAATGTAGCTTTTAGAAATGTCATTGTGTGCATCTTTCCTTCCTTCTGTGTTTTTTCTTTATTCATAAAATAGCAGAGATTTTCCTCTGTCTTATTGTATTATTTATTTTGTGATGAAACAATTTACATGCTCCAGAAGATGCCTGCTTGCCTGCTGGAGAAACACATGCATAATATTTCACTGCTCAAGGTCAATGTTGCTTTCTGGTTAAAAGAAAATGTACCTTATTCATAATTTCAAGCAGCTATTGTTTAGGAACGCAGTGTCACTTTTCTACGTGTATGAAGGTTAAAAGTTCTCTTTTAAAGTTAATTTTGGAAGGGATTCTGGATGGGCTTGCTTTATGTAATTTAACTTCTAAATGATGATTGTTTTGTATACATGTATTTTTATTAGTGCATCCCATGGTGTCACCTCACACTACGCACAGGGCTTGATTCTCTACTGTTGAAACCCTACTTAACACACTGTATTTGGGGTGTGAGCCAGACCTTCTTGGCTTCCCTTACTTAGCACACTCCACATTAGTCTATTTATTTACTCTGTGCTTAGGACTTTTCCTTGCTCTCCTTGAAGGCAGACTCCATGTGAGCTTTCTTTATGACTTATACTTAAAATTTTGTCATGATTTTCTCTACCTTTTAAAACTGAACAATCTCTCTGGGCAATTTGCTTATTGGCTCATTATTTGCCTTGAGCTAGATTGTATATGGTCCTGGCTGTTAACTAGAATAGGGGTCAACTTCTATTGCCTACGCTAATTCACATTTGTTTTCATTTACCTATTTTGAGCTGAATTGACTAAGCATTTGCTTTCTGCCTCTGCAGTATCTTTTTAATTTTAAATAAACCTTCATGGTTTGTGCTTGAACCTTGTCCTGTGTGAATTTTCTAATGTGCTTTCGGCAGATTTTTGGAATTTTATGCCTAGGGCTATCCGTCTTTAGGACTCACAAATGGCCCAATCTGTCCAATCGGCCCAATCGGCCGTTTAAACAGTAAAAGGCGCCACAGCTACACATTTTTAGTCATTTATATTACAGAAAGAATCCTTTGAATCCGTTGCCCTTACAACAAGCTGTGCACTCTCAAAAGACAGTTGTATCAGTTGTGCTCACTTCAGTGTAATGCATTATGAACCAAGATGGAGCTGGAGAACCAGCTCACAAAATGGCAGCACGTATGTGAGGCTAGAGAACTAGATCCAAAATAACTAATTTTAAACCACACCTAAACTTGGTGCCTCTGAGAGTGTCCTGACTGTCAATACCCAGTGGCACCGAATATGGTACTATTTCACGCGAGAAGGTGGTTGGGTGAAAATCAGAGAGACTGACTCCCACTAGGACTCTGGAGTCAAGATGATGGCCATACCCGAGCAACAGAAAGGGCCTTCCTGCGCACACAGCTGCTAAGTGTGTCTGTGGTGAGTCCGCACAAAACTGACAATTGTCCCGAAAACACTAGTGGCTTTGGCTGGAGACAGCACGCAGCATCCTGAGGTTCCTGTGGATGTCGGTGAAGCGAGAACCATGTTGCATGGTGGATGTGGCATGTCGGGTGTGAGAGCCTGACAAGTCCTGAGACAGAGCATGGCATGAGAAGGCGCAAGGTGGGACACCTAGAAGACATCCATATAGAAGCGGAGGCACATATAGCTCAATATGTTGTAAGGATTGCTCAAACATGCCCTGGTTAAAGATTCCAATCCAAAATGGTGACCAGGAATGCACTGCCTAACTAGCTGAGTTACACGTTTTAGAGAGGAGACTCCTTCATTCTTGGGAGAGGCGCCCCTCACCCCACTATGTAAACATGATCAGAGTTACTTTGCTATGTTGGGGGACTGCTCGTAAACCTGAGCCTGCTCTGGCCCCCTACCTATGTGCATAAAACATAGGAGAGGCAGGGCAGCCATCACAATCATCTAGGAATAATCTATGTAGTGGACATAAGATGACATAAAACCATTGTGGACAGCCTGGGGCATAGGAACTGTCCCCAGTTTTACTGTTGAGCCATAACCTTTCAAAGACCACCTAACAACTTTCTATACACCCTCACATACCCGCAGGGGAATATTGGTCCCCACGCTTGCCCTACACAAAAAGGGGTAAATTGGACACCAAGCCGCCAAAGCTTCACTTTTAACAAAGGCGTGGACTGCGGCCAGGGGGACAGATACCTCGCTGAGTGATACGCATATAGCCACGGCCGAACCGATGGTGAGTATTTTCAATATGAACATGCTCCACTGTGCCATACAAGAAAGGCTCATGGCCATAGATGGGAGAATGGACATCGTTAATGCCCATATGGAGTCAATCTCACATAAGTTGGAGAAATACAAAACTACACTAAAAGAGGCAGAGCAGAGAACCTTAAAGGTAGAAGGTGACAGCAATGCTAAGGGGGATATGATGCTCAGCAAGGAACAATGATACATGTTATAATGGCCATGGATGAGGATCTAGAACAGTGTGACAAAACAATCTTTGCATTCTGTGAGTATCAGAATCCACCAATACAGGAAAAATGGAGGATTACTGAAAATCTTTGGCCCAGAGGCCTTCTTGCAAATTCTGGTGAGGGAAAGAGCGCATAGGAAATTGGCTGCTAGACCACCCCCGGGGAACCTGCTTGCCCAATTATTGCATGCCTATTTAACTTTAGGGACAGGGTCACAACCCTTGGACTGGCAAGTGAAAATGAGTCAGTAGCATTTGATGACAATGTTATCTCTCTCGTGTCGAACTTATTAGTAACTGTCCAAGAAGTAAGATGACATTTCTTCTGGTAAGAAACAGCTCCTTCAAGTGAACGTCCAAAATGCCAAGTTGTACCCTGCATGGTTAAAATTGGTCCTGGAAGGCAAATAACACATTTTCAATACACTGCACAAGGCAATGACATGCATAAAGAAACTGATCAAGGGAAGTCTACACAGACAAAACTCACCAAACAGTACTGACATGCAAGTTGATGGAAGTGATTCTCATTAAAATCCATTCTCAAAAAGGATAATTCAGAAGCTTATTGATGAGTCCCCTTACCTGTCTCAAGTGCCTGGAGGTAGCAGAGAGTCTTATGGGAACTCCCTAATGGACCTCAGAGGCCTCATTACACACCTAGCTATATGGAGAAGTTCTAAGTGCAAATATTAATTCTCTGGGCCTCTGCGCTTATTGTGATGGGTGACTGTCAGCCCACCTGGAGACACTCAATGGTAATACCCTTCGTAACTCAAGAGTTGAAGCTGTTGTGAGTGGAGTAAATGTTAGATCTCAAGTTCAAATGGGGCACGTCCTGGTGGACACTGAAGAGTATCGTCATTTCACACACCTTTGGGGCAGATACAATGGGATACGCATCACATTTCTAAATTTATGCAACACCATGGGGAACAAGACTCAGTAAAGAGCTGCAGACACTGATTTAGGGTGGGGACTTAAATTGCAAATTGCAAGAGGACTTAGAGGGATCTAACACTGTGGAGGGGCAAAAAACACAGCTGCACACTAAATCAGTTTTATAATGTCTGAACACAAGCTTTGTGATGTCTGGATACACAGAAATAATTAAAGGCATGTTTTAAGCAGCAGTACAAGACATGTGGACATGTCTTGAGTACTGGTTGGTGATGCCCGATGAGGGGCCCTGTGTACAACAGGTTAAACATATGTAGACTGTCAGGTTTTAGGTTTAAACCTATAACCACTGATAAAACCTCACCGGAAGGGAAATAGCTTTCACCAGTTTAAACAGATAAATACTGGAAAAAAACCTGCACAACCACAAACTAAAAGCCATTCAAAGAAAGGAAAAGGAGAGTGAAAGAGTCCTTTTTATTTCTTGTTGAAGGGGGAAATACAATGTATCTTTGTTGTATAAGGTAGCAGTAAGAAAAACTAGGGATGTCACTAAAATATTGTTTCTTCTTCCTTTTTTGTGGTCTTTGGTCTAAAGCAACAGCGTTAGAAGCATGTTTTAGGTGTTATTCAGTTATTTTATAAACTGTAGACCATCAGGAAATATTAAATCATATTTGATTTTTTGGCTACATTTGAGTCTTTCACTGATAGTATAACATGTAGGGTTCATAAGAATCGTTCCCAATATGTACCATCACATTACCCACAGAAAATGGATAAAACCCTTGATACATCAGCCCCCTTTTCTAGTGAGTCAGTATTGATAGTAGGTGAGTAGCCAAACAACCCATGCTTTAAACATTCAATGCAAGGTATTGTGACAGGTATATGTGAAAAGAGTGCAGTCACAAAGCATCTGGGACAATGGTGAAAACATGACACCAGACTTTTGGAAAACATTGAACGCAGTGTCACTTGGAAAGCTGCTGCAAAAAGTTCTTACCAAGTTCAACAAAGTTTGGAGTGATTCAGCTACGTATATGAAAAAGTTGTGTGATGACCTATCAAAATCGATACATGAGCTGAAGTGCTTCCCTGTAAGAGATCCTTGTCACTAGTTAGATGGTATTCTGAAAGCATCTTTACAAACTTCAGAGCTAATGAAGAATGTAATGGTAATTGTAATTGCAATTGCAATGCTATTGAATTTGTAATCCATTTTGGTGCACTGTTTTGTTGTGCACGGAAACTAAAACACAAATATTTCTCATTTTGTGCTTTGTGTGGCATCCACGAAAGAGACATCCCAACTGTGTCACTTAGCAGGTAATTCTTAGTCCTAGAGGTCTTGTATGCTATTTTATCCACGTGGCAACCAATTACAGAACTTTTGCTGGGTAATGATGCCAAAGGCAAGACATGTGAGGATCTTTGGTCACATATTGATAGTGATTTGAAAAAAAGTACACTCTAGTGCATTCTTAGATTTGTACAGGAAAGAATGACTGCAGTAGTGGTCATTATAAAAAAGCAAGAGTTTGAAAACACCCTTGTCAACCAAGTGTTCAGCATAATTGGTGTAGATGTGAAACATCTCCTTGAGAGTAGGCTGGGTGACACTTTTAGTAACTTTGGCACTGCAACATATTCTATGTTAGAGGGCTTTCCACTTGGTAAGAAAAGAAATGTTGAGGAGTAATTCAGGAACTTTTAGTTTACAATGTATGAGAAACAGCCCTTCACCAACCATGCCATTTGAAGTCAATGAAGCCTCACTGTGGTACTCTGGACAAGTTATAGATCCTTTCTGTAAAGGGAAATTTTCTCCGGAGTTTCACAAGTGCTGCCTCATTTTTGACCGCTTCAATAACTCTGTGGGCATATGCGCCCAGTTAACAGCATATGTTGTAGAACCTGACGCAGAAAATCACAATCTTCAGGTGCACCAATATTGGCATGGAAAGCTTTGTCAGTGGCCAGAGTTAGCAAATTGTATACTGGCTATTTTGGAGTTGCCTGTCTCAGTGCCAAAGTTGAGAGGGCCTTTTCATAGATAAAGGTTTACATGAGAAGGAAAGAGCGAGCATGCTTGACCAAAGACTCACTGAAGAAGTATTGTATGGTGTACTAGGATAAGTTTGATTTGTAAAAATGTATTTGGACCTCATTTACACTATACACCCACTGTCTATATACAATGCACTATCAGTGCAGGAAGAAACCAATATTAAAAGCAAAAAATTCCATAAACACCAGAAAAATACTGTTTCTGTTGTTTTTAATGGCATGAAAATTTGTAACCAATGATAACCACTGTTTTTAAGAAATTGAAATCACTTGAAAATACAAAAAAAAACACCAGAACTTACCAAAAAAGGAAACTTAAAACAGGAAAGTCTAAACATATGTCATGTATCCTGTCAGACCACTCCCCTGTATTGTTGTATCTGCAGATTCCTATATCAACACCCCTCACCAGACAATGGTGCTTAGGCCTAGAGAATTTGAAAAAATAGAATATTTAATGAAGAAATTAGAACAGAAATCACAAGATATTTCCAACACAATGTAGGATCGGTGGACAGGATTGGCACGTGTCTAGAGATGGCCAGCACTAATCTGCACCTACCTGGTGAAACACTGGAGAGATTTTGCAAGTACACACACTTGGCGAACTGCATTTACCATGATGCCTTCGGGCGAACCTGCTGGAAGGTGAAGCAGTGTGTTCCCACATTTGTTTCCTGTTTGAAAGGCTCCCTGAAGCCATTTGAGATTTTGAGCTCGTGGAGAGGCACCTGCGCGCCTGGAGAGGTACTGTGACCCGAGAATACTTTGGCAGCCTGCTCAGCAACCCCATACATTCGAATTGCCTAATCTCTAATGATGAAGGATAATAATCCAGAAACACGTGTCTAGAGATGGCCAGCACTAATCTGCACCTACCTGGTGAAACACTCCAGGGACTTTGCAAGTACACACATTTGTGGAACTGCATTTGCCATGATGCCTAGGGGCAAACCTGCTGGGATGTGAAGCAGTGTGATCCCACATTTGTTTCCTGTTTAAAACGCTCCCTCGAACCATTTGAGCTGACGAGCTCGTGGAGAGGCACCTGCGCGCCTGGAGATGTACTGTGACCCGAGAATACTTTGGCAGCCTGCTCAGCAACCCCATATATTCGAATTGCCTCTCTACTGATGAAGGATAATAATCCAGAAACACTTGTCTAGAGATGGCCAGCACTAATGTGCATCTACCTGGGGAAACACTCGAGAGACTTTGCAAGTACACACACTTGGCGAACTGCATTTACCATGATGCCTAGGGGCGAACCTGCTGGGAGGTGAAGCAGTGTAATCCCGCATTTGTTTCCTGTTTAAAAGGCTCCCTCGAGCCATTTGAGCCGACGAGCTCGTGGAGAGGCACCTGCGTGCCTGGAGAGGTACTGTGACCCGAGAATACTTTGTCAGCCTGCTCAGCAACCCCATACATTTCTATTGCCTAATCTCTACTGATGAAGGATAATAATCCAGAAACACATGTTTAGAGATGGCCAGCACTAATCTGTACCTACCTGGTGAAACACTCGAGAGACTTTGCAAGTACACACACTTGGCAAACTGCATTTACCATGATGCCTAGGGGCGAACCTGCTGGGAGGTGAAGCACTGTGATCCCACATATGTCTCCTGTTTAAAAGGCTCCCTCAAACCATTTGAACTGATGAGCTCGTGGAGAGGCACCTGCGCGCCTGGAGAGGTACTGTGACCCGAGAATACTTTGGCAGCCTGCTCAGCAACCCCATATATTCGAATTGCCTAATCTCTAATGATGAAGGATAATAATCCAGAAACACGTGTCTAGAGATGGCCAGCACTAATCTGCACCTACCTGGTGAAACACTCAAGGGACTTTGCAAGTACACACATTTGGGGAACTGCATTTACCATGATGCCTAGGGGCAAACCTGCTGGGAGGTGAAGCAGTGTGATCCCACATTTGTTTTCCTGTTTAAAAGGCTCCCTCGAACCATTTGGCTGACGAGCTCGTGGAGAGGCACCTGCGCGCCTGGAGATGTACTGTGACCCGAGAATACTTTGGCAGCCTGCTCAGCAACCCCATATATTTGAATTGCCTCTCTACTGATGAAGGATAATAATCCAGAAACACGTGTCTAGAGATGGCCAGCACTAATCTGCATCTACCTGGGGAAACACTCGAGAGACTTTGCAAGTACACACACTTGGCGAACTGCATTTAGCATGATGCCTAGGGGCGAACCTGCTGGGATGTGAAGCAGTTTGATCCCACATTTGTTTCCTGTTTAAAAGGCTCCCTCGAGCCCTTTGAGCTGACGAGCTCGTGGAGAGGCACCTGCGCCCCAGGAGAGGTACTGTGACCAGAGAATACTTTGGCAGCCTGCTCAGCAACCCCATACATTTGTATTGCCTAATCTCTACTGAGGAAGGATAATAATCCAGAAACACGTGCCTAGAGATGGCCAGCACTAATCTGCATCTACCTGGTGAAACACTCGAGAGACTTTGCAAGTACACACACTTGGCGAACTGCATTTACCATGATGCCTAGGGGCGAACCTGCTGGGATGTGAAGCAGTGTGATCCCACATTTGTTTCCTGTTTAAAAGGCTCCCTCGAGCCCTTTGAGCTGACGAGCTCGTGGAGAGGCACCTGCGCGCCTGGAGAGGTACTGTGACCTGAGAATACTTTGGCAGCCTGCTCAGCAACGCCATACATTTGTATTGCTTAATCTCTACTGATGAAGGATAATAATCCAGAAACACGTGTTTAGAGATGGCCAGCACTAATCTGCACCTACCTGGTGAAACACTCTAGAGATTTTGCAAGTACACACACTTGGCGAACCGTATTTACTATGATGCCTAGGGCCGAACCTGCTGGGAGGTGAAGCACTGTGATCCCACATTTGTTTCCTGTTTAAAAGGCTCCCTCAAACCATTTGAGCTGATGAGCTCGTGGAGAGGCACCTGCGCGCCTGGAGAGGTACTGTGACCCGAGAATACTTTGGCAGCCTGCTCAGCAACCCCATATATTCGAATTGCCTCTCTACTGATGAAGGATAATAATCCAGAAACACGTGTCTAGAGATGGCCAGCACTAATCTGCATCTACCTGGTGAAACACTCGAGAGACTTTGCAAGTATACACACTTGGCTAACTGCATTTACCATGATGCCTAGGGCGAACCTGCTGGGAGGTGAAGCAGTGTGATCCCACATTTGTTTCCTGTTTAAAAGGCTCCCTCCAGCCATTTGAGCTGATGAGCTCGTGGAAAGGCACCTGTGTCTCTGGAGAGGTACTGGGACCCGAGAATACTTTGGCAGCCTGCTCAGCAACCCAATACATTTAAATTGCCTACTCTCTACTGATGAAGGATAATAATCCAGAAACACGAGTCTAGACATGGCCAGCACTAATCTGCACCTACCTGGTGAAACACTTGAGAGACTTTTCAAGTACACACACTTGGCAAACTGCATTTACCATGATGCCTAGGGGCGAACCTGCTGGGAGGTGAAACAGTGTGATCCCACATTTGTTTTAGGATTGGCACAGTGTGGGAGGCCTTTTTGGTCACAGTCAAAGGAGTATGTATTTTAACGCAAACTGATATACTAAAGTAATTTCATCACTTCGTACACACTTAGTGAATATTAAGCATGACATTAAGCAACTACAACAAGATAACAGCAGGCCCATCCTCTAACAGATCAGATGTAAGATAATTGAGTTTTCAGAGGTGACAGAATATGTCCAACAGAGAGCCTATTGAGAGGGAACTAGACCCAGTAGATCTCTAGCTACACTAATTTAGCGCCCATGGGTGGCAAATGAGACTTTGAGATCTAACACCAACTGGGTGACCACCATCAAGACAGTGCACAAATACTAAATCCTTTTTCAATATAATTTGCTGACCTGAATGTGTAGGTTTTCCTTTTTTCAGTATTTTGTTTAGTAGATTTAAGGGATGGTTTCTCAGTGTTCTCTAAACCTTTTTAAATCAGTGCTTAGCAGTGTTTATTCTGCTGACTAACCCGCAAAATAGACAAAAAACATGTATTCCAGTACTTACAAACCATGGTTTTATTTGCAGTGATTTTTATGAAGGACATATTTAATTTAAAGAAAAGTACTGCAAAATATTAAGTGTCTTCCCATTGGCAGTGTGTCCAATGGACCTATGTTAGACTACTTTAAGCATAGAAAATCTGCTTATTGCACTCACACTAATGTTTTACTCTCTGTCTCATCTCATTACCTCTCACACTCACTGTTAGGACTCTTTCTGCTTTAGAGAACGATTACTAGTTTAAAAACATAAGAGTGCTATATTCAAATGTTTTAGGAATCAAATTCCTGGACACTGTTGAGGGTCATTCATTTGCTCCTTACTTAATATTATGACATTGTAGTGGCGGTCAACCCTGGAAATATCAAAGTACCTTGGGAAACCTTTACATTGTTCATATATACTACATTACTGTGTAGCCGTGCATTACAAAGTACCTGAGAAGTGATGTTTCAAATATGTTTGCCGCAGCTTTTTGCCTATTTGCCTGACTACATTAAGGTGGTGCTGCTGCTATGTGGACATTCATAGCTGCCAATTTTCCCATGGCAAATGTCTCCATTTAATCAGCCCCGACCTTTTAACATGCATCTCACTGTATTCCAGAACTAGAAATGTTGATGTTAACATTGTAACTATGGGTTCACACCTACCATCAGTAATGTGCAATTCAGTAAAAAGTTAGGATTAGCTGAAGGTATCAAACATAACAATGTGGCACCTTGCAACAATGAATTTCGTTGATATGTGGAAAGTCTTGTGCCATATTTTCACTATCTCACGTGCATCGTCCAGATCTGGTGGCTCAGTGGACTAATGCATCCACATAGGGGCCTGTGTTTGACCTGGTTTTTGACAGGTTCAAATCCCAGCAGGTCCATGCATCATTTCAACCTTCTGAGGTTGATAAAATGAGTGCCATTGAGTTAGGTAATTATAAACATCTGTTATTCAGCCCCAAGAGGCCCTTTAGGTGGATGTTAACTTTAGAAATACACATGTTATGGCGACACCACTCTTTTCACCTGCCATTACACTTTGCATTTAATTATTAAAGCCTGGGCTGTTTGGCACTTGACCACTATCAATATTGACTTGTTAGAAAAAAGGGCTGATGTATCAACGGTTTTTATTTGTTCTGTGTCTGTGGGTAGATGTGTTAGTACACATTGGGCAATATTCATATGAAGGAGCAATTTCATAATCAGTGGAAGAATTGAACACAGCCAAAAGATCAAATATATTTGAATATTCCTAGAGTTGCTGCAGTGCACAAAATAATGAGATTATGGTAAAAGGGTGCCTGCGTTGTAAGCAGGATTGTTTTTGTCCTGGAAGGACACCTTCCTGCACAAAAAACAATCCTAAGAGGCATTTTCCTCTTTTTAAGTATTCTACAGAATGCAGGGCACACAGAAAGAGGAAGTAACTAAAAGAAATAAGGCTAATTCTCCTCCTTATGCCTCCCCTGGGTAGGTGTAGCATTTTGACGCATTCCCAAGGCTACCAGCAATAGGAAATCTGAGAATGCACGAAAATCAATGGGTGGATGCATGGGAACACCTGTGCACCACTCATGGAAAGCCTGCCTGTGGCAAAGTAACACAATAAAGCGATTTGTACTGCCTGGCGTTACTCTAGATTTATCAAGCCACACAGGGCCACTCAAGATGGCCATGCCTGGCTTGATATATCTTACTTATGAGTTTCGTCATTCTTGTGCCCCATTGCATGGTGCAAAGGCAATGGAACACAGTAATAAATATGCCCCTGTATCTCCACCATCTACCACTCCTCTCAGAGTGGTGAAATAATGGAAGAGTGTCTCACAAAAACTAAATGGGAAGAGAATCGGGAAGAAGAGGTTTCTGTAGATATGAGGCGGGTTTGATGCACCCAAACAAGCCTAATATGATTGAGCAGTTGTTTGTGAATTATTCATCATACATTTGTACTGGGTACTCATTGTACCCCCTTAGCAATATGAAGGTTTAGACTCTGTGAAGATTCCAACTGCACTGATGTGTGTCCCTCGAACCTGGCTTCTAGCACCTGGCTTGGGCATGAAGGGTATCCTCTAATATTGGCACGTGGTGCTGGTTGCATTATTCTGCATGACCGAATGAGATAAAGCAGACTTTAAAACTGCGCTATTGGAATTGTTGGGGGTCGTTCTCACTGGCCACAAATAATTCATCATGCTTTCATTGTTGCTGGCTAAAAGAGAGATTGCATGTTGCTGGAGTGGGAGGAGGCATCAGACATTAAAGCAATGGCTGGACTCGAATATATTACAATGAACAGCTGGAACTGAAAATGGAACTGATGCCACCGATTTCCAGACCCAGAGATATTTGAGGGACCCTGAGACACTCAATACCTCATAGCCACTATTGTATAACTTTTTTCTTTTCTAAAACAATAAATAGAAATACTAAAAAGGTATTGTGAACCAAGAGTTGGAGGGCCAGTCTTCTCACACTTCACCATCCAATGTAAGATGGCTGACAGGCAAGGTATAGGTAAAGTTAGACTGTCATCTTTTCTTACTGAGTCATAAATATGTAGCTACACTCTTGCTTCAGCTGCTTGTGTCAGTATGGTCTATCTAGGTTGTATTTACTCACTAAAAGAGTAGAGAATACCATGCAGCTGCACCTGGTGGACAAGACTTAATTTCCAACAGAGAAAATTCTACACAACTGTAGAGCTGCCCTCACATTCTAAACACCAGTATCACAGAGCGATATGTGGAAACCATTCAGAAATACTTTAACATTTACTATTCTAATTCTGAGATATTTTCTCCTGTGGCAACAGCATATCTCTGTGAGGCATTTCATTCCAAGAAATGTGTTATTATGTGAGTGGGTTCCAACATGACATGCTAACACTCAGATAGGGTCCAAATGACTTTCCCATGGAAGAGTCAAGACACTATTCTACTGGTTTGAGCAGGGGGAAAATGATAGTGTGCGGGCGCTGTGGATCAGATGCATGGGAGGAGGTCATATAGGAGGAAGTCAAAGCAGGCAAGAGCAGTATTTAGGTCTGCATTGGCTTTATCAGGCACCAGTCCTTTTACCAGTGGACTGCCACAGTGTGGGCTGTGTTTTTTTGCTGGAGGGGCCTTTTAGATTGAGGCCTACCAGACAGCGTAGCTATCTGATTTGCTAAAGACATCTTTGGAACATTCAGAACACTTCCTTGGGAAAGCATTCCGCCCCTTGCTTGCCATTGGCTTTTTGGTTTGTAACTCAAGTTTTCTGGCTTTCTTTTGGCTGTCCTTATTGATTTTAGACTGTCTGGGTTAAGCTCATCCATTCCATGGAGAAAAGCCTTTTCACAGAACCTCTACTTGTACTCATCCACGAGTGCTCCTTTCTGCAAACAGGCCTGAAATCTTGTTCCTATCTTATTACATTTGCTGTGCATTCAAACACAGAGCACTGCCTTCCAAAGGGAGCTTGCTGTTAACTTTTCTTTCTCTGACGTCAACGTGAGAGGATTTATGTGACAATATTGCTGGATGCTGGTGGTTAGGTAGAGAAAAGGGTTTTTATTCTAGCACACAATAACATTTAAAGAACTATGCAAATATTTCACAATATATCAGAATTAGGAAAGCACAAATGAAGCAATTTTCTTGTTGATTCTGAAGTGTGTTAGAGACTGTTAGAAATGGGGTCTCTAGTTGGTAGAGGTATGCACCCTGTCCATGTAGGGACCAGCACTGTAGTCAGGGGAAGCTACACGCTAAAAGATAACCTGTGCTTACTCTCTGGTAGCTTGGCACACAGCAGTAAAGCTTAGCTAAAGAGGCAATGTTTAAAGTATTTGTGACACACCAACAAACAGTAACACAATGGAAACACCATAAAAAGACTTCTCACAGGGTTAGAAAAATAGGCAAGAAATGTATTAGTAAATTAAGACAAAAAACAAAAATCCAATAAGTAGAACTAGAGACGCGGGAGGAGTTGTCGCTTACATGTGAATGGACTGTGTCTGCCTTCCACAATTCTGTCTCCCTCTCCTAGAGTGAACCTGGCCTGAGCCAGGCAGAACTGGTTTATGTATGCCAGTGGAACTTTTCTTAATACCAACTTCAAAGAGAAATGTGATGTATATATTGGGGCCCTGACCCTAGAACTTTAAAACTCTTTTGAATCAAGGAACCTGCCAAGAAGAAGAGCTAGAGAAGCTTTGAGGAGAAACTGTCATTTTGCTGTGTGCTTTGCTGTGTTGTCCTGCAGTGGTTGCTTTTGTCTTGGGCAGTGAAAGGACTGGACCTTCTGCATCTTATTTCTCTGAGTTTCTCCAAGGGCTTGAGGTAGAGCTTTCCCCCTGTTCAAGAAGTCTAAGGAACAGCAAAGACTTCAAGTTCATCTGCTACTAGCAATAGGAACTGGGTGTTTTGTGCTGCAGCAGAAGAAATAAGCAATGCACTGCTGTCATCAATTCCAGCTCTGTGACCTGAAGGCACCACAGAGGGTACCGCTGCATCTCGCACCGCAACTCTGGTCTCACTGATGAAGATGTCCAGCACCACCACTGGCACAGAGCAGTCAAACCTATCTAAAGAGGCAATGTGTAAAGTATTTGTGCAACACAACACAATAACACAATGAAAACACCACAAAAAGACACCACGCAGTATCAGAAAACTGGACAATCATTTTATGAGTAAATAAAAAACAATACAACAAAAATTCAATAAGTAGAACCGGAGTTATGAATTTTTAAAGATGAAATGAAAATATAGTGCTTAGCGTCATATAGCACTAACCAGAGACATCTGGTTACGCTTGACTAAGGCAAATCCAAAAGTTCAGGAAGACAATGATGGAACATGGGTCCAATACAGAGACCAGTTTTGGCCTGCTGAAAAACAGTACCTTTGGAGGACCTGTATTTACGTTGAGGCCCAGACGCAAGGAATAGGGAAGGGAAGCGTCATTGTCAATCCAAACGACTCATAGGTGATGCATCATTGTTGAGCCACAAATTCAAGGAAAGCTTCAGTGTTGATGTTGAGCAGGAGTGAAGATGGGTGGTGCATTGCCATTGAGCCGCACACTTTGGGAGACTTTGTCATTGAGAAGTGCAAGAGCTGGTGATGCATCATCGTTGGGTGCACTGCACCAGTTCTCAATGGCGCAACTACAGCGATGCAACATCATCGGGGGTTGCAGCACAGAAAACCTCACTTCCAAGGGCCCAGAAGTGTGTTGGACCCACTTAGCAGGGTGGGAACTCACAGAAGGCTGAGGTGTTGTTGAAGGGTTACAGAAAGTCTTTGATGTCCCTGAGACTTCAGAACAGGGGGAAAACCAGCATGCCCTTGGAGTCACTCTATATGGGTGTCTGTTCAAATATAATGGTCATTTCAATTGACAATGTGTTTTTTCTAATGACAGTGCACTATTACACCATGCATACTCCACTCTACTATGCACCACTCCATACCACTACATTCTACTTTGCACCACTCCACTTTACACAATGCCTCTGCATTCTGCGCTACTGCAATATCCACCACATCACTCTACAGTTCACTACTCTGCACCAGTCTACTCAATGCCAATGGACTTTATGCCACTCTACACCACTGCACTCTTCCCCACTGCACTCTAAACCCCTCCACTCTACTACATTTTGCAAAACTGCACTGTACCCAACTGCACTCTATGCCAATTACACTCTATGCCAATGCACTCTGCTCTGTACCACTCCACCCTATGCCCTTTCACTAAATGTCAGTACACTACATGCCACTCTAATCTACTCTACACCACTGCACTCTATGCCACTGCACTTGAAACCACTTTACACCATTGCTCTATGCCATCACACTCTACTCTGCACCACTCCACTCTATGCCATTTTACTCTACCCTGTACTACTCCACTCTACTTCACTTCACTCTACTCTGAAAAAATCTACTTTACATTACCGCACTCTGCACCACTCTATACTACTCTGCACCTCTACACTCTGTGTCACTGCACTCTGCACCTCAATATGACACTCTACTCTGCACCACGACACGCCACTGCACCCTATGCCACTCTACTCTTCACCACTTTACTCTTTACCATTTCACTCTACGCCATTGTATTCTACACCACTGCACTCTACACCACAGTATTCCATGCCAATACATGCTATGCTACTCTACTCGGCACTACTGTACCCTACGCAATACTTCTCTACGACATTGTACTCCTACGCGATGCACACTGCCCCAATCTACTCTGCAAAACAGTACTCTATGCCACCCTAACCCGAATCACTCCACTCTACGCCACTACAATCTGCAGCACTCCACTCTATGTCACTGCACTCTGTGCTGCTGCAGTCTACAGCACTCTACTCTACTCTGTACCACTCAATACTGCACCACGCTAGGCCACTCTACTCTGCACCACTTTACGCCTCTCTAATCTGCACCACTGTTTTCTACTCCACTGTGGTTTTCACCCCTATGCTCTACGCCACTGTACTCTGCACCACTGCACTCTTCGCCACTGCACTCTGCAATACTCTATGACAATGCACTCTACTCTACACAACTCCACTCTATGGCACTCCACTCTATGCCACTCCAATACATAACACTCTATGGCTCTCCACTCTATGACACTCTACTCCAGTGTTTGCCATTCCAGTTTACGAGACTTCACGCAACTCTCCCCTTTGCCACTAACTTTTAGCCATGCTGAACAGCAGCCATGCTGGTATACAACATAGCTTGAACACATTGGCAAAGCCAATGGCTCTTGCATCAGCAACCGTGGCGTAAAAAATGCGCCTTGTTGCGCCATATTTACCAACTGACGCATCTAGGTCGATGCGTCACTTTGTAAACCCCTGCGCCACATTATACCTGCGCCAGGTATAATGTATGCAAGGGGGGTGTTTCGACATAAGATAGGGTCATTGAAGTGACGCAGTGAAATCTACAAGATTTCACTGCGCCACTTCTAGGACACAAATGCGTCAATTTCTTACGCCTGCCTCACAGCAGGCGTAAGACTGACACAGGCCCTTTTACATGGGGCTTGCACCATGTGAAAGGACACATTGCTGGTGTTGCGTTACTTTTGTGACACACGCCAGCAATGCGTCACTTTTGCACCATACAGATATGTCAGAAATACTGACGTATCTGTAACTCCTTGCGCCATGATGCGTCATAATGTAAATATGACGTATCATTGGTGTCGCAAGGAGGGCGCAGTGAAAAGTGACGCATCGCTGTTTTCACGCAGCGATGTGTCACTTTTCATAAATGAGGCCCTTTGTGTTTATTTGTTTAAGGAGTTAAAACAGTAAAGTATGTTTAATAAATCAAGGCTATGCATGCCTTCCAAGAATTGCGAGTGGCAGTCTTTGGGGAAGGTGATGTGTACGTTCAGAGGTAAAAATTAAGCCCAGAGCACCCGCCCTTGGTCAGTGCGTTGAGATCATTTACACCATCAACTAAAGTTTGTATTCATTGTCATCCTCACGTGATTTAATTCACCCACTCAATCGACTCCCCTTCAGCTATTCATTCAATGTGTCGATAAGTTCTATAATGAAAAATGCATGGGAAAACACACCATATTTGACATTTTTTCAAATATTTCTTGACAGGAGTAACTACCAATATCCCCCTTGCAGTAGTCAGGCTTGCTCGCTGCGTTCCATAGCTGCATGCATTATGGGGACTGGTCTGGCAACATTTGCCATGGCTGCTTTTGGTTTCCAGTCTGGCCCTTTTGATGCAGAAGGGTGGTAGGTGGGTTCGAGCCCTGTCCAGAACCCCCGCCTCCAGTTTTGCCAGGCTTAGAGTCGCACTCATGGAAACTGGGTCTGGTGTCTCTCTTCCTGGAATTCCCAGGTCCAACATTTATTTGCAGGCCCAATAAGCTGTTTGTAGATGCCTAGAGCAGTATCACTAGTCAACACCTACTGGGGCCTATCTTCGCGAGTGAGATTTCTACTATAACCCGTCTGTGACAAACCTTACTTCTCCAGTGTCAGACTCTAACATTTACTGTCCCGGGTAGTACATTTTCTTTCATGAAGGTCCAGCATTCAGCATGTAACTTAGACTAGCGGCAGCTTCAGAGTACCCATCTGGTCTGTTGATCTTCACAACATTCTCACCTAGTGATGCAAGAGGCGTCATAGTCCTGGGGATAACCTATCGCTATCCTTGTCTACGAGTTGGTACCCACTCTTACACTTCACCTTATCTGTCCTCATTTCCCAGCATGCTTCAAGCTGCATGGCAACAGAAATACTTTGCCTTCATTTTTCGGTATTTATTTTTATTTTATTTTACCTTGCAGAGATGCTGCGGGGGGGTGGGGGGCTGCAGGGGGGGGCTGTTCTTCTGTGTTTCAGGTGCGCCGTGCTCTATCAGGATCAATCGTTTATTTCACAAAAGATAAAAAAAGGGTAATTTATGCAGTTGCATGGAAATGCCTGATTTGCCTCCTCTTTCAAAAGGGGCTCTTTCCATTGCTTGCTCACGAGCGAGCTCTCTGTGGGTGATATCTGCATTTCCTTAACTGTAATTTTGTCAAGCTTCGTTTTTTTTTCCTGGAGCATATTTTACAGCTTCTTTTTTTAACAGCTAGCATTCTGGTGTCTAAGCAAATCCATAATCTCCGCGGCAGAACAAAAGCCACTGACTATTTCCTGTCAGGAAATGTTACAGCAAAGTGTCTGCTAATGCCATGCTTTGCCCGATGGTGTTCATTTGCATTAGTGCTGCTGCAGTGATTCAGCTCCATCTCATTGGGTAATGCGCCTGGCTTTCCCTTTCTTTGCCCTTCACCTAGAGTTATAAGGCAAACCAAGTGTCACTAAGTCATTACAACAGAATATTTTTTTCTTGAATCTCCTGGTATTTAGGTACTTACAGATTCGCCGTTTTTAGGTCCCTGTGGTTAGCGTAGCCATTTTATTCTCTTGTGAAATATTCAGTTTTTTCAGAAATGTAATTTAACCCCTGATTTAAGAACAGTGTTTAGAGTAAAATCCCCAGCTGTAGCATCAAGTGTCTGATATGGGCTGAAAAGAAAAATCCAACTATGGCAACTTCAGGGGTCATGTTATATAACTGCTCTGATGGGGCAACGGACAGATGCGCCCACTTTGCGTGAACCCGGGGCACTTTGGTAATACAGAAGGGGCTGCAGATACTTTTGTGTGCCCCTTTTGTAATACTGAAAAACCCTGAGCGCCAGTGCTTCCTCAAGAGGGAAAGACCTTATTTGAATTGGTTTGTTATATTATAGTCACAGGTGCATTGGCATAGAGCTCTCAGTAGGCGCCAACTAAAAGGTGGCACACTGTCATTGCGCCCCCTGATTGTGGTTCTATGAAGGGGAGAAAAGGGGTTTTATGGACCCCCTAGAGATCTCCTCATGGGCTTCAATGGGAATTAACAAGGACGTATTATCAAGCCCATTATCGCCTTTAATCAGCAGTTTCCTGCCGATTAACAGCGATAACTTTAACACTGGTCCTTGATAATATAACCCATGGTGTGGCTTCATAGCAGCCGCTCCATTTTTCACCTTACACTAGGGCAGGGCAAGTTCGCTGATGTCGTTGTGGCAGCACATTCATGCTAATACTGCTTTTTTTCTGGTTGATGCTGGGCCTACTTTTTGGAAAGTGCGCCCATTCCTAACCAGAAAAATACACCACTTAGCTAATACGCCTGGAGGTAGTGCAAATTTTCCAGACCCGAAAGTTCTCAGTCCGGAAACACCAGACCAGTTTTACTGGGTACATAACCATAACTGGAAAAGTTGGGATGAGGGATGCAGGGCAGAGGCAAAGCAGGGCCTCCGCCGCCCCCACAGTCACCAGGGGAAGCACACAATGCACCCATCAGACATTCTACAGTCTCCCATCCTCCCCAGGAGATCTCCCAGCCTTCTGCAAGACTCCCCTGCCCCATCAGTCACCCTGAAAATGTAACACTTGCTGAGAGAGGTTGTTAAATCTGCATTATACTACTGGGAAGTGAGACAAACCTGTTCAAACAACCTGATATTTCTGGGTCCAGTTGGTTAATCATACAAGTGAGTCCAGTGGTTCACTGGAACCATCCCTGAGGGAACACACAATTCTCCTCTCTGTTCACAAGAGGATTCCCACACAGTTTTGTCGTTTTCAAAAAAGATTTCAAGTGTTTTCAAAGATAGTCATTCCATTCATTTAACTTTAAAAAAAATGAGGCATTATCAATTTTACTTCATATCCAATGCATTTCGGGCATTCGTGATGCCCTTCCTCAGGGAATGATACTGTCAACAAAAACAAAAAAAGCACAAAACTTAATAGCACTTATAGTGAACTAATATTCGATCATTATGTCACATTGTAATTCTATCTGATACATACCAAGGTTTTATGCAAGTCTCAATGTGTTTACCAGCAAGAATCCCTCTTGTGACAAGAAATGTTAAAGTAATGACCAATGTGTAAAACAGAACCTAGTTGTAATTGTGCCACATTGTGATTATGTCTCGTTCGCAGGGTGATTTTGTGCACATGTGAAGACATTCACCCGCTAATATCCCTCGTGTGAAAACTAATGAAAAACGTTTAGAGACTCACATGCCTGTCTTCGATCGTGGTTGTTATACGCTGAAAAAAGAAAAAACGTAAAAATCGGGAAAGTGCACTCTCGTGGATTCGCAATATTAGCCAGTTGGTAACATAGCTTTTCAGTTTATCGCATTGTTTATTAACCTTGTGTAAATGTTGGAGCAGCCTCGCGGCAGCTTCTGTGCGTCTACTCAATGCGGACGCCACTCCTAAGAGTGTTCGCCATTACTGTTACTGGTTTAAAGTCTGTTGCGGTCACATGGTGCGGGGTGCTTTGTAACAGACGAAAGACTATCTGTATATAAAAAGTAGCGAGACAGTGGTGGTCATTTATCGGAATAAATACTATTGAGTTAAATGTGAGGGGTTCCTATGAAAATGTTCGAACCTCGAAAAAATTGCGGGGGAAGTAAAAGAAAAAACTAGTGTTTACGGCCGTGGTCAAGCAAAACGAGGAAGCTGGAATCGAACCCTTGCTGTGTTGTGTTGTATCTGCAGTTGCTCGAATGCGGTGAGCTACATTACGATATGTGACCCAATTTTTTCGAGGTTCGAATGACTATCTTTGAAAACACCAAAGAAATAAACATTTGAAATCTTTTTTGAAAACGACAAAACTGTGTGGGAATCCTCTTGTGAACAGAGAGGAGAATTGTGTGTTCCCTCAGGGATGGTTCCAGTGAACCACTGGAATCACTTGTATGACTGATTTATGGCGCCTAAGGGGTTATGACTCCTCCTGTGGAGAACCTAAAAATGTATCAAACAAAAAAGACAACATAAAAGCTGTGCACCCTTCCAATCTAAGCCCAGTTGGTTAATCCCTATTCCAGGAACTTTAAATTGGGATTTCTATTATCTCAATGGAAGATATTGGTCAGAATAATTAATTCCAGCCGATATCTACCCATGGACAGAATGGAAAACTCACAAAGGGGCCCTATGTTTCTATGTCCACAGTGCCCAACATCCGTGCACGTTATTTATTTTCCAAGAGAAGACAACTGAAACACAAGACAAAAGGGAGGCCAAAAATATAAATCAATGTAAGCCACCCATGCCCGAATTCCACACTATGAGCTACCCTTGACCCTTTTGATCCGATTGCTGCATTGCATGTTAACCCAGTCAAGAAGGGGCGCCCAGAGCTTCCTACCCTTTCTATTAGCCTTCCTGCTTTTCGCGCATATAACACATTTCGATATTAAACATTGACAATAAGCACCCAAACCATTGTTGAAATGAGCGGAGCTGCAGATCTAGCAAAGCTGATGCAATCCATATGCAAATCAGTGGTGGCTCCTCTCCTAATGCTGAGGAGCATTGCCCCCCCCTGTTGAAAGACAGCAGTGGCAAGGACATGAAATAAAACGATAATAAACATTATTATTGTGTTTTGCCTCCAGCAGGCTGGCTGTTTGCTGAGCCAAGGTAGAGGAGGGGACAGCCACAGTGATGCTGCAGCAAGCACCAGGGAGGAGGGGGGATTGGTTGGCATTGCTAAGTGCGCATGATGGTTTGGCCGACCCCAGAGTGCCCGCCAAAAACCGTCATGCACACTCACCCTTTTTCCATTTAGCTATGTTGTACAGCTGGGTGGAGAAACCAACACAGGCTCTCAGTCAATGTCTGAGTGCTGAACCGAGGAGCTCATACCAATTCCAGCACAGCCCAAATGCTGGGAATAGCATTTCCAGCATGTGGGCAACGCTGGGATAGGGAGTTGGGAGCCTGTGCAGTCTGTGTGCAGCAGTTACTAGAAGGAAGCAGCAGTTGGGGATGGTAAGTGCTTTATTATTTATTTTTTATTCTGTCTTTTCTTTGTTTCCCCTCCCCGGCCCCACCACGTCACAGCATCAGCGGCTGCTACTGGCGAAAAACTTTGGGGAGTCCACCTGGACGTCCACGGTTCACTGATAGAATATCGACCCCCAAAATATCCCCATAAACAAATGTCGAATTATAAATATCGATGTAAAAAATATCAACATCCTATATTTATAATGGTGAGTAAAAAAAATCAAAATAAAATATTGATATCAAGAATATAGTTGTACAACATATCGATGTTAATATATGTATAGAAATAATATGAAATATATACAATAAAATTAACTTAAAAAAATTGATTTAATATAAATTTTAACAAATATAACAAATACATTTAATTAAAAAATTGAAACATACATATATAAAATATAATATATATATATTTTACTTTTCAACAATTAATAAACTATTCATTGTAATTTATTTTATAACTGTATATATAAAATGTACGAATACATATTATATATATACATATACATATATACCAATAACAAAAAATCTAATAAAAACCATTATATCATACATTAAAACATTAAACTATTTAAGTCTTTCAACTTACATTTTCCACTTCGGTGAGTACAACAGTAGGTAAAGTGCTGGATAGCGGAGGGGTAAAAGCTACTATTCGTTCTTCCACAACAAAATCGCAGACATCCACAACAGCTTCGACAACCAATCCGGAGACCAACCCACTCAACCTTCTGCCGCACCTGCACCCCCCTTGAAAATCCTTAACAACTGGAACCCAATCTCCACTGAGGACACCATCCGCCTGATGAACTCCATCCACTCAGGATCCCCGACAGACCCATGCCCTCACCACATCTTCAATAAAGCAGACTCCATCATAGCACCACACCTCCGAGACGTCATCAACTGCTCCCTCAACTCTGCCACCTTCCCGGAAAGATGGAAACACGCCGAACTCAGCGCCCTTCTGAAAAAACCCACAGCTGACCCCACCGAACTCAAAAACTACCGCCCCATCTCGCTCCTTCCATTCCCGGCCAAAATCATCGAGAAAGCTGTCAACAACCAGCTCGCCGCCTTCCTCGAAACCAACAAATCCCTCGACGCCTCACAGTCCGGCTTCCGAGCCAAACACAGCACGGAGACCGCCCTCATCGCAGCAACAGACGACATTCGAACTCTACTGGACAATGGAGACACAGTCGCCCTCATCCTCCTCGACCTCTCCGCAGCCTTCGACACAGTCTGCCATAGCACCCTTCTACAGCGCCTCAGAAACATCGGAATCCAAGGAAAAGCACTGGAATGGATCACCTCGTTCCTCACCGGAAGAACCCAGAGAGTCCGCCTCCCACCATTCAAGTCAGAGGCCACTGAAGTCATCTGCGGCGTACCACAAGGATCCTCACTCAGCCCCACCTTTTTCAATGTATACATGAGCCCCCTCGCAGCCATCGCACGCCAACACAACCTCAACATCATCTCCTACGCTGATGACACCCAACTTATCCTCTCACTCACTAAAGACCCTAACACCGCCAAAACCAACCTACATGAAGGAATGAAAGAAGTAGCCGAGTGGATGAAGCCTAGCCGTCTGAAACTGAATTCAGACAAAACAGAAGTCCTTATCTTAGGTACCTCCCCCTCCGCCTGGGATGACTCTTGGTGGCCAGAGGCCCTCGGAAAAGCACCCATCCCGACGGACCACGCACGGAACCTGGGCGTCATCCTGGACTCCTCACTCTCGATGACCAGACAGGTCAGCGCCGTCTCATCATCTTGCTTCAACATTCTGCGCATGCTCAAAAAAACATTTCGCTGGATCCCCACCGAAACCAGAAAAATGGTCACCCATGCACTGGTTACAAGCCGCCTGGACTACGGAAACACCCTATATGCCGGTACCACCGCAAAACTCCAGAAAAAAACTCCAACGCATCCAGAACGCATCAGCCAGACTCATACTAGACATCCCGCGTGAAGACCACATCTCCAGTCACCTAAAAAAACTCCACTGGCTCCCCGTCAATAAAAGGATTACTTTCCGCCTCCTAACCCACGCACACAAAGCACTTTACGGACTTGGACCTGACTGCCTCAACACACAACTTTCCTTCTACACCCCCTCCCGCCAGCTACGCTCTTCCAACCAAGCCCTTGCTGCTGTTCCTCGCATCAACAAAACCACCATGGGAGGAAGATCCTTCTCCTACCTGGCAGCTAAAACCTGGAACTCACTCCCCACTCACCTTCATCTCACTCAGAACCACCTAGCATTCAGAAAGCAACTTAAAAATTGGATATTTGACAAGTAATTCCCCACCCTTCCCCAAGCGCCTTGAGACCCTCTGGGTATGTAGCGCGCTATATAAATCAACTTGACTTGACTTGACTTGACTCCAGTGAGTGTAACAGTAGGGAAAGTGTTGGATAGTGGAAATGTAAAAAATATTAATCCCACTCCAGTGAGTGCAACAGTAGGTAAAGTGCTGGAAAGCAGAGGGGTAAAAATTACCATTCCTCCCCCAGTGAGTGTAACAATAGGGAAAGTGTTGGATAGCGTTGGGTAAAAAATACTACTCCCATGCCAGCGAGTGCCACAGTAGGGATAGTGTTGTATAGAGAAGGGGTAAAAATTACTATTCCCACTCCAGTGAGTGCAACAGTAGGGAAAGTGCTGGATAGCAGAGGAATACAAATGAATATTCCCACTCCAGTGACTGCAACCGTGGAGAAAGTGTTGGATAGAGGAGGGGTAAAAACTACTATTCCCATTCCAGTGAGTGCAACAGTAGGGAAAGTGTTGGATAGCGGAGGGGTATAAATTACTATTCCCACTTCAGTTAATGAAACAGTAGGGAAAGTGATGGATAGCGAGGAATAAAAATGACTCCTCCCACTCAAGTGAGTGCAACACTAGGCAAAGTGTTGAATAGCGGAGTGGTAACAATTACTATTCCCACTCCAGTGGGTGCAACAGTAGGGACAGTGATGGATAGCGGAGGAATAAAAATGAATATTCCCTCTCCAGTGACTACAACAGTAGAGAAAGTGTTGGATAGCGAAGGGGTAGAGATTACTATTCCCACTCCAGCTAGTGAAACAATAGGGAAAGTGTTGGATAGTGGAGGGGTAAAATATTACTATTTCTACTCCAGTAATTGTAACAGTAGGGAAAGTATTGGATAGCAGAGGGGTAGAAAATACTATTTCCACTCCAGTTAGTGCAACACTAGGAAAAGTGATGGATAGCGGAGGGGTAAAAAATACTATTCCTACTCCAGTTAGTGCAATAATAGGGAAAGTGTTGAACTGTGGAGGGGTAAAAATGTATATTTCTACTTCAGTCAGTTTAAAATTTAAAGCAAACAAATTATCACCAACACAAAGTATAAAATAAAAAACATGAACATATTTTCCAAATATAAAAAAAAGAAACATATTATAATGTTAAATAGATATGAAAAATACCTACAGATGTTATATTGAATACATTTGAAATAATTTACAAATAATTATTTTTAATTAGAAATTATTTAAAAACAAAAACCCTAATTATTACATTATTTTTCCTATCCTATAACACCACACAATTCACAACACACTTCTACATTTTAAATAAATGTACCTCCAAAATTAACATAAACTATCAATTTAAGAAATATTATTATTTAAAAACAAATTAAAACAGATAAAATTAATTTACTCCCCAAACATTACCCCATAAAACCAAAACACCCACACATAAAAAATAAGCAATTGCCATAATTAAATATCAATTGATGAATTAATATTAGTGATCAACTACTTATTAATTAATTAAACATAAATTACTTTCCATCCTCTACCCATATAAACCTCACAACCCACTCCTACAAAAATGACACAATTAGCATGATTAATTACCAACTAATTAATTGATAATAATAACAAGCAATTCATAATTACTTAATAATAAATTACTTCCTAAAATTAGCACTATAAAATCTAATTAAATAAATAATACTACATTTTAAAAAATCATTAATTTGTGATGATTACATTACTTCCCACCCTTTACCCCTATAAACCCCACAGCCCACTCCTAAAAATTACACAGTTGCCATAATTAATTACCAATTAATTAATATTATTTAACAACCAATTAATAATTAAATTATAATAAATTACTTCCCAAAGTTAACACTATAAAATCTAAACGAAATAAATATCACAAAAAAATCATTATTTTGTTATAACTAGATTAATTCCTACCCTATTCCCCTATAAACTCACACTCCGCTATGAAACTAAAAAACACAAAAATTAATTAAAATGAAATTGATAACTTCTAAAAATGTAACCCATATATTAAAAAACAAAAACAAAACTTCTTCAAAAAAATTAGATCACATACATTTAAAATGCATACTAAAATACATAACACTAATTAAAAAATCGATATTTTAAACAACTATATTTTTGCAAACTATATTAATGACTTTGATATTTAAAAAATTATATTTCTTACCTTAAGTATATTATTTTCCATTTCAAGATAGCTGCAAAATTTACGAACAGTCACAAGTCCAACCTTTATGTTTATCACTCATTATGGCCATTTATAAACAATGTGTGCTGATTCAGTCGATGTTGTGACTAAGACTAATGGAGCCAAAGCATGTCGGTTGCTTTTTTTCTGCAAAAATCTTAGATGTACACCAAACCGCTAAACACTGCTTGGAGTGCCATTCCCTTAAAATCAGACAAGGAGCTTGGTAACTTACAAATATGCTTAGGCGCGACGTCTCAAAGCGCACCCCTGGCTCTGAGGCAGCTCTCTGGTATATGCACATAATTTCACTACATATATTAATTTCAGGGTTTTGTTTAAATGTTTGTAGTTAATGTTTTTTTTTATTGAATTATTATGATTTAAGGTATACAATGTTTTGGTTTGATTGGTAATGATTTTGTTGATATAATTTATTTTGGTTTAATATTTAAAGTGTATAAAATGTTTTAGGTTTATTTCCAGTAATTGTATTATGTAAAGTAATTTCTAAAACTATTTGTTTATGATTATTTAAATATTTTAGTAATAATACCAATAATAATGTAGGTAATATTTTGTGAATCAATATTTTTGAGATATTTAGGATATATTATGATGGCGGGTGAACTTTGTCCACCCGCCATCGCCCCGGGAAATGGGACCGCCCGCTAAGGGTGCGGCGGTCCCACATGGGCAATTAGGATGCGCCTGCCACACTGCGCTTCCAGCATTTTTTGCATTGCGGTGGGCGGTGCTATCAGCAGCACCCGCCCCAATACAAAAAAGGCATGTGTGCATTTGCATGCACAAAACTGCAGACACCGCGCAGTGCTTACCATGTCATTCATTCAAATGCAGGGGGGTACCATAGGTACCCCGTGTGCCCCCCACCCTCCCAACATTCTGGGGTCCCACAACAGGCCCAAAAACTGAGGAAACCTCATGCCGCCACGGAAAGGCTGCTTTCCGCTGCCATCATAATATGGATGGTGGTGTCTAGAAGACACCGTTATCATATTCAGCCCTTTTCCGCCTGGTCGACTGACATCATATTAGACCCCTAAATGTTTATTTAAAGGTAACAATATTTTTGTTCAGATTTTTTTGTTTTTGATATAGTTTAAAATCAAGTTTTTTAACAATGATATTTGTGTTATCGTTATTAGTGTTTTACTAGTTAAGTATAGGAAGTCAATATTTTTGTTTTTGATATTTAATGTCTGATATTTGTATGTTTCAACATTGAATGCATCAATATTATGTGAGGGATCCTCTAGAAATATATACAATATTGTTTTTGACACATACAAATATTTTTCTTATATTCATTTTTTTCTTTTTCTGACGTTAGTGTTGCAGCATAACTTCATTAATTTCTGCAAGACTGCAATGCAGTATCAATGATAGGACATATGTGGTGCGTGACATACTCCAAGGTTTGGCTGGAGTAGATTTGAGCCAGTTTGCTCAGTAGTACTACTGGAGTACACATAAGTGTAATTTTGGTGAACAACAACTGGCTTACTTTACAGTGAGTATGTTTTGGTATTTTCCTGTGTCAGCATGTGCCCGTTCTTGATTTTTTTTCTTCACTCCACTCATTTTGTTGTAGAAGTTCTTCATTTTCCTGCCATTCCCTGTGACCCTCCCATATTCACTAATACCCTGAAAACAGTCCCAGGATGCTTGTTTCCAGTACAAGGAGGACCCAGCTTCTGATTTTGAGCTGGACTGTTCCCATGAGGAACAGAGTCAAGACTGATTTGCATATGTCTGGGTCCAAACTGGGGTTGCGTAGTGAGCAAAAGAACAATGAATTTAACCCATATCACTTGACTCGGGTGAATGTATGATTTACTCAATATTCCGTTCATCATTTTTTTGCATAGCAATTTTCGCCCTAAGTGGTATGGGTATGTCCAGATGTGGGTTCCTTGCTCACTGTGCCACTGGATTCAAGCTAGCCTGGCTGATAAAAGGTATACCCCGAAACTGGTCCCAGGATGCTTGTTCCCAGTCCAGGGAAGACGTGGTTGGGCAGTTCAGGCTGGACTGTTCCCATGAGGAACAGGGTCAAGACTGATTTGCATATGGCTGGGTCCAAACTGCTGTGGCATAGTGAGCAGAAGAACAATGGATTTAACCTATATCTCTTGACTGGGGGTGAATGTATGATTTACTCAGCATTCCGTTCATTATTTGCATAGCACCTCCATATTAACGACAAAAACTAATACCTATGTGGGTAGAGTTCTATAGACTCATGTGGAGAACTCCACATATAAAATGTAAGGTAGGTTTAGGTAGAGATCTATGCCCAGTAGTTTGTGAATTGCACTTATGAGTACCTAAAGTAGTACTTCTGGAGTACTGCTTTTCATACTCAAAAATACGTATTTACTAGGCCCCATAATATTGTCCTCTTTAGCACTACATGGACATTCTGTAGGTTATGCATGCCCCCATTTGCTGGAACATGTGCACAGACACACACACTTTTCCTGTGAAAATTGATTTTCTTGATATATGATAATAAAAGGTCAACAGGGAATTTGAAAATCCAAATTTGATAGCACAGCTTTAAATCTGGAGATTCTGACAGCAGCCACAGGACATTATGTTCATGCTGCATGTTCCAAAAATGTTTAATTGGTACAGATGCTTGGTTTGCAAAACATATAAAAAGCTATGCTCATCTTGTTTTTCACATGACAAGAATAAAGTCTTTTTGAAGGTTAGTTGAAAACTTTACTGTCTGATTTATTAAAATCTTCACAATAATAAAGCCATATTTTAAAGCTTAATCGTTTTAAAATAAATACTTAACAATACACATTTGCTAAGAATGTTATTATTGCTCATGTTTTCATTCTATTATTCTCTAGGCTTAAAACAGTAATTCAGACTGCCTACTTTTATTACAGTGCAAGGTCGCAAAGTAGATATTGATTGAAAATTGTTTCTATCGACCCATCGGAGTTTTCTATTTGGATTGCACTGAGTTTGGGGTAATTATTAGGGTAAAAATTGCTTCTTAGTTGTTCTGCAAAAGTGTGTAGACATGAGTAAAATGCTTTACTAAAATAGAAAAAAACTCAAATTACATTTAAAAATGCTGTTACCCCTCCCCCCTAAAAATTGTGGGCAATAGATAAGTGTTGGTGGCATCTACTTCATAGCTGTTTCTGAAAATGTATCTGATCATAGACAAAGTACGGTCAGTAAGTTTAATATAGCAGCAGTTATTTAAAACATGCTAACTCCCCTAGGTAAGTTCAAGGAAAATAAGTGAAGAATTTGAGCAATAGGACTCCCAATACTCCAGGTTTGGTCCAGCAGACCCCGCTTATGATATTATCACTAGGGGTGGGGGTAACTCACAGAGTTTCACTCCACGGAATTTCACAGAGTCACATGCAAACTCTGCGAGAATGCACTCAGTTCTGAGATTTGGTGGAAATTGGCATGTCGCGCTGCTTACACTGATTTTTAGCCCCAGGAGCTTGTTTCTTGCTGAAAAATCAGTACAAACAGCACCACACAGTGAGACAGAGGGCACTGCTTCTTGAGTTAGTTGTGCTGCTGCTCAAGTACATTTTTACTCGAGCAGCAGTTTTCTCACCGTGAATGGTCGCAACCATTTGCGTTTGGAAAATCTTGCAGGATGCCCTTATAGCATGCGCAAATCGCACTAGGGGATGACAATTCTCACACTTGCTCGCTATCTTACCCTTGGTGAGCCGTGGGCAATAAAAAACTCTGTAAATCAGTGGGGGGTGGATCACTTGTCCTGCCAACCTGTATTCCTCAGGTGTTTGGTACGTCCCTTGGTAAAACACCCTCATGCACTTGAGATGGAGTCGAGATTAGCGGTATATCTTGATTCTCCGCTATAGTGCTCGAGTGTCTGCATAATCACAGGGTTGTTTTGTATGCAGCCTCCACCAGGAGGTAGTCATCCAAGGTTATGTGCAGTAGTGTCCAGTGATTAGTGGAGAGTGGTGAATTCTGAAATAACTCGGACAGCCAGAGAATGAGTTTTAATATTCTGGATTCGAGTTGAGAAAGAGAGAAAATGTTCTTGGTATGCGTTTCGAGAATAACTAGGGTCGAAATGTTTCAGCCCTTGTGTGTCAAAATGATCAGTGGGCTTTCTTCAGGACCGGGGTGCAAAGGTGAGAAGGCGACGTATTAATCCCTTCTTTGTTGAAGTCTATCATACCTCTGCACGTTTTATCACGTGCTTCCGCGGGTACCCAGGGAGTCTGTGGGGAGGTCTTTTCTATAGATCCTCCTCTGGCGCCTTGTGCTAACACATGGCAGGCTGTCCAATTTCCCGGGGCAATGGCGGGCGAACAGACTCCGCCCACCATCGTAATAGACCCCTTAGTATTTCAAAAAGTCCAAATAATTTGGCAATTGTTTGATTCTCTCTATCAAACTGAAGACTTTAAAGACATTGGCACATTCTTTTAAGGAAGACTATGCGTCACTTCAATATAAAGTTCCCGATGGTGCATGAAAACCTTTGCATGGACATTACATTTTCATGCCTAATTTCCCCTTGTTAGGAGAGTCGCCTGGGTTGGTACCCAAGTGAAGAATTGACCTGGGGACTGTGTGCGTGTTAATTTTAAACATCCATCCTTCACCTGTGCATTACTTCTTTGTTTATATACATTAAGCTATAATCTAGGATCTATCAAAGCTAACCCATAGGAATTTCCTGAAATGTGTCAGGGCTCCAAACCAATATGGTGAATTCAGACTGGTGAGCCTTATTGTTAGTAGGCCTGGGCGGCAAATTCCGTTCCGCTCGCGGAATTTGCGGAATTTGGGTAATTTCACGTTCCGCGGCCAACGCAAAATTGTCCAAAATTCTGCGTTTTGTGATGTTATATGGCTGGTGGAAAGGCGGGGATCTCTTGGGGTTATTGTTCGAAAGTTACTATAAGAGAAACTGGTTTGACACGCTTTCTTGGTACGCAGGTTACACCTGTAGGTCTCTTTATTCAGAAATATGCAGGGGTCCAGGAAGAAAAGAAACATAGAAGTCAACAAAAAGAAATTCAGAGAAAGTAGTCCTTTAAAGACTCTGCCTTTAAAGTCTCTGATGTCCTTTACTCCAGATTTCTCCTCTCTGGGGTGGAGATATGATGTCGTCTCTCTAAAGGATTGAAGATGAAGTAAAGAAAACAAATAAAAAAAAAAAATTGTCAGGTCGCTATATGGCCTCTTTCCCATGGGTGCTACCTTCACCAGCTTGCGTTGCCACCAGAGTGAGGGAAAAGGGTGTGGGGTACTATTTATATTTGGGTGCCCTCCTTTTCTTTTTCCCCAACCCCTCCCTTCTCTTTAGCCTCCCACAAGCCTCCCCGTCCTCTCAGCTTTTGAAGTATGTTTGTCCAGTACACTTGCCTGGAACCACGACCCTCCTGGACCGTGGCAGGGGATATCGAGGCGTCCTCTCCTCCTCTGGGACGTCTAGATACTTCAGCATTAAGAGGCTCTGAAATTGAGCTTCCTCTACACTCCGCTCTGGTCTGTGGTTCAGTTCTCTCCTCTGACGCTCCGCAGGCTTCTTCTCTCTCCCACACTCCGCCACCACTTGTCTCTCTGGTTCCCCTTTTTAAAATCTGCTGCTCCCTCATGTCCTCCTCTTCTCTCTCACTATCGGCGTGTGACATCATCAGTGGGCGTCGTTTCCGCGCTAGAGCGCTGATCTCCGTTCTGAGGGAAACCTTGTCGGGATCCCTGTTAGAGTTCCCGGCCGTCGGGGTTTTGATACTACATTGCCTTTCCTCTAGGGATGGACGATCGGGCCATTCAGTCACTGGGAAGTGTGACAGATAGTCCACATTTCCTTGCAGCTTTCCAGAAAGGTGTAAAGTCTGAAACGAAAAGGGCTGCAGAGCTAAAAACCAGTGCAACACGTTTGCATTAGTGTCTTTGTTGGTGGGCAACCAAGTCAGAGGTGCATGATCAGTTAGCAAAAAAAAACATCCTAGCAGATAATACTGTAAGGATTCCATGGCCCATTTCACTGCCAAGCATTCTTTTTTCATTGTGACATAACACGTCTCCCTCTGGAACAGTTTTCTGCTAAGGAACAAGACAGGGCGTAGATTACCTTGGGAGTCAGGTTGTGATAAAACCGCCCCTAGACCCCTGTCAGAGGTGTCCATCTGTAACACAAAGGTTTTCTGGAAGTCAGGACAAGTGAGGACTGGAGCGTTACATATTAGAGATTTCAGGGTTCTAAAACTGTGTTCTTGGTCAACTCCCCATTCCAGCTGATGTTTGGTGTTGGTGTGTCTGAGTAAATCTGTGAGGGGGCTGGCTATTTCTGAGAAGTGGGGTATGAATCTACGATAATAACCTATTAGACCCAGGAAAGCCCTTATTTCATTCCGGTTGGTGGGAGGGGGTATGTTTTATATGGCCTCTACTTTGATGTGTTGTGGTTTGATCTCCCTTGGCTAATGGTGTATCCTAAGTATTCAATTTGGTGTGTACCCAGAGTTATCTTTTTAGGATTTAATGTCAGCCCTGCTTTGGTCAGTGTGGAAAACACTTTCCGTAGGTGTTGAATATGGGTCTCCCAATCGGGACTACGGACGACAATATCATCTAAATATGCTACAGCATATGTTTGATGGGTTTTCAGTATCAGATCCATTAACCGTTGAAAGGTTGCAGGGGCCCCATGAAGCCCGAAGGGCATTACTTTGAAGTGATATAGCCCCAATGGAGTATAGAATGTGGTATTTTCCCTTGCCGTTCGAGTTACGGGGATTTGCCAATATCCCTTTGTTAGATCTATCGTCAACATGACACGTGCTTCCCCTAATCTTTCTACCAACTCATCTACTCGTGGCATAAGATGGTTATCGAATTTTGTGTGGGCGTTTAATTGACGAAAGTCAATGCAAAAACGGATACTGCCGTCAGGTTTGGGCACTAAAACAATGGGAGAGCACCAAGCGCTTCGAGATGGTTCGATGATATCCGCTTTAAGCATTGCTTCCACTTCCTGTTCTACTGCTATACGTCTTGCTTCTGGTATTCTGTTAAGTTGATTATCTTGCCTTCTGGGGTTATGACATCATGTTCTATCAATGAAGTCTGACCTGGTGTACTGGAACTTATACCTGGAAATTCATTAAGTAGTGTTGTATGTTTTCTTTTTGGTCAGTGGTAAGTTTGGGTCCTATGTTAGGCATTTCGTTTCTAGATTGTTTTTACTCCCTACATATATCTTGAGGGGTCTGGAGAGGGTTACCTGATTTATGGAGACTAATGAATCTTTTTGGGTCCCTTCAGATTCTTCCCATTTTTTAATAGGTTTATGCGATAGATGTGTCCCCTTTTCCCAGTGTGAGGTACTGCCACTCTATGCGAGACAGGAGTGACCTTTTGGGTAACTACATATAGTCCTTGCCATGTGGCCAACAGCTTTTTTTCTGATGATGGTAAAAGGATTAGTACCTTATCCCCGACGTCCAATTTTCTCATCTTACTCAGTTGGTAGTACTGGTCCTTTTAAGTTCTTTGTGCCCTATCCATATTTTGATGTACTGTATCCCATAAGGACGCTAGAGTTTCCTTCAAGGTCTTCATATATCCTAAAAGGGGCCTACTTTTGTCTTCCTCTTCGGCCCATTGCTCTACTGTCATTTCGAGCAATGTTCGAGGTTTCCTGCCAAATAAGAGTTCAAAGGGGCTAAATCCAGTCGATTTCTGTTCATGTGACCAGATAGCAAAAAGGACAAGAGGAAGTTTACAATCCCAATCTTTTTGTGATTCGTTGATCATTTTCTTGAGTATGGTTTTTATTGTTCTATTATACCTTTCTACCAACCCATCTGTCTGTGGGTGATATACAGCTGTTCTGATCTGGTGTATCCCTAGCAACTTCCATATCTCCTTCATTAGCTTAGCCATGAAAGGAGTCCCTTGATCCGTCAGAATTTCCAGGGGAACCCCACTCGGGAAAAGAAGGAAATCATGGCTTGTGCTACGGTAAGAGTAGACATGCTTGTGAGGGATATGGCTTCGGGATTGCGGGTGGCATAATCTCCTAGTACTAATATATACTGGTGTCCTCTAGCAGATGGTATCAAAGGGCCTACCAAGTCCATCCCCACTCTATGGAATGGAACGTCAATTAGTGGTAAGGGTTGTAGGGGTGCCTTTTTATCTTTAGAGGGGTTGATTAGTTGGCAGGTAGGGCAAGTAGCAAAAACCTTGCAGTCTCTTTGTAAATCCCGGGCCAATAAACTGTTCCAGCAAATACTTCAGGGTAAGCTCTTGCCCATAGTGTCCCTCTCCTGCTTGTTGGTGTGCTACGTGTAAAGTTTGTTCTCTAAAGGCTACCGGGACTACCAATTGTTCATTAGAACCCCCATTGTCCCCTATATTTTTATACTATAGGCCTTTTTTTATAACAAAGAAGGGGCCTACCTTTTTGGGGGTCGTCTCCTGGGCCTGGATCCATGCGTTTATAAGGGTGCTGTCCTCCTTCTGTACTGCTCGGAAGGTTCGGGTGGGAATGTTACTATCATCTGGGGAGGAAAGCATACATGAGGAGAGATGTAGGTCACCCTTGGTAAACTTTTGCCTATCTCTCCTTTTCTCTCTTTTAGTTTTTTTCCTTATCCTTGGGCTTGATAAGACTTCTCCAGAGAATGGAGCCTTCTGTAACCAATCTCTTTCAGGGGATGAATTTGTGACTGAGGCTAAATATTCATTAAAGTTTGGTAGTTCTGTCCCTAAGAGTTCTTTTTCTGGGAGGTGGGGAACTACCCCAACATTCCATACATGTGGGTAACCGTCTATCTCTAGCAGTATTTCTGTTAAGGGATAAGCCTTAGTATCACCATGAACACATGAGACCAATACTTTTTCGTTTTCACATATTTTTGCAAAGGGGACAAATTCCTGTGAGATCAGTGTATGATGGCATTCAGTTTCAAGTAATGCCTCTAATGGCCGTCCATTTACTCTTATAGTTTTCGAATACCGTTCCCTAACTTCCCCTGTAAAAAGGGCCTTGCCCCGAGATAAGCCTACTTCCATAGGTTCGGTGGTAACTGTCTGTAGGGGACAATTGCGGGGTATGTGCTCCCATTCAGCACATCTGAAACATTGGGGACCCACAGGAAGCTGGGGGTTTTTAGGTATGGGTTTAGTCATGGTTTTACTAAAGGAAGGGGGATGTCGAGCTCCGTTGTTGCTAGATACTCGGGCCTGGGTTTTGGGAGTAATAACAGACCCTCTCCCTACTTGAGCTTTAAAGTCAGGGCCTCGGTGATAGGCGCAAGCTAGCTCTATCGCAGTATGGGTTGTCAGGTTTGGATATTGTTTCACCCACGCTCTTGTGTTTGAGGGTAAGGCATCTAGGTACTGTTCCAGAAAAATAATTCCTGTGACTTCCTCCATGCTAGATATCTGAGGTCATAACAACCTAGGGGCATATTATCAAGGGGGTTTATCTCCGCTTTTTTGGCTTTAAAAGCCAAGAAAGCGGAGATAAAATTATCTCCCTATTACCTAGCTGCCGCTAACACCAGTTAGTGACAGCTAGTAGGAGATAGCGACCATCTTGGGCCCCACTTTACATGTCAGTGATATTTATCACTAATGAGATGCAAAGTGGGCGTGCCAAGATGTTAGAGACTGAAAACAGTCGCTAACATCGCCTTCTCCTATTACCAACTTTTGGAGATATTCGCGCTAAGCAGGAATATCTCCAAAAGCTAACACCTGCCCTGAGCAGTTCTTAGCCATGTTATCCAATGGGAGGTGGATAACATGGCAAAGAGCATTAGCTCGCTAATGCATGAATATCGCTGACTTTTCAGCGATATTCATGCTTTGCGGCGATTTTTACCGCATTTGCGTTAAACCTTGGTAATACCAAGGTTTATTTGCGGTAAAAATCGCTGCAGCGCTGCGGTAAATTTTTGTCTCTAACCAAGCAATAGCGATAATTATCGCTATTGCTTGGTAATATGCCCCCTAGTCCCTTAATCCTGAATCCTAAAGAACAGATCCCTGGGGTTATCTCCGCTGGTCCACTTCTCCATACAGAAGCAGACTCTGTAATATTCACAATCACAGCCTAGTCTTTCCAGGATAGCCCTTTTAATTTCTGGAAAGGGGTAACCGAGCTGGGATGGCAGCCTGATACGCTGCCTGTAGTTCGCCAGACAACAATGGGGCAATGAACTGACCCCACCTCTCCGGTGGCCATGTGGTGGTGGTGTCTACTCTCTCAAAATTCGTTAAGAAATAATTAGGATCGTCCCCCTTCCTGAAATTTCTGTAATACGCTACTAGGGACATTGGGGTGAACTCTGGCACTAGAGATAGCGTCAGTGAGACGCATGATGGCAGTGTCTTGCATTTTCTGATTATTTGTGAGGAGTATTGCTTGCTCTTTTAGGGTGACTTGGAGTGCCTCTCTTTTTTGCTGTGCGTGTTGATTTTGTTGTTCAAGGACCAGTTGTAAATGTCCCTGCCCTTCTGTCAGTTGGCTCACTATATCCTGCATGGTAATGGGTTGGGACATCTTTTCAATATGGATGTCAAAATCCCACTTCTGACACTACTTGTTATATAGCTGGTGGAAAGGTCGGGATCTCTTGGGGTTATTGCTCGAAAGTTCCTATAAGAGAAACTAGTTTGACACGCTTTCTTGGTATGCAGGTTACACCTGTAGGTCTCTTTATTCAGAAATATACAGGGGTCCAGGAAGAAAAGAAATATCCAAAACAAAAAGAAATTCGGAGAAAGTAGTCCTTTAAAGTCTCTGCCTTTAAAGTCTCTGTTGTCCTTTACTCCTGGTTTCTCCTCTCTGGGGTGGAGATATTATATCGTCTCTCCAAAGGATTGAAGATAAAGTAAAGAAAACAAACAAAAAAAAATTGTCAGGTCGCTATATGGCCTCTTTCCTTTGGGTGCTACCTTTACCAGCTTGCATTGCCACCAGAGTGAGGGAAAAGGGTTGTGGGGTACTATTTATAATTGGGTGTCCTCCTTTTCTTTTTCTCCAACCCCTCCCTTCTCTTTAGCCTCCCGCAAGCCTCCCAGTCCTCTCAGCTTTTGAAGTATGTTTGCCCAGTACACTTGCCTGGAATCACGATCCTCCTGGACCGTGGCAAGGGATATCCAGGCCTCCTTTCCTCCTCTAGGACTTCTCGATACTTCAGCATTAGGAGGCTCTGAAATTGAGCTTCCTCTACACTCCGCTCTGGTCTGTGGTTCAGTTCTCTCCTCCGAGGCTCCGCAGGCTTTTTCTCTCTCCCACGCTCCGCCGCCACTTGTCTCTCTGGTTCCCCTTTTTAAAATCTGCTGCTCCCTCGAGTCCTCGTCTTGTCGCTCCCGATCGGCATCAGACGTCATCAGTGGGCATCGTTTCAGCGCTAGAGCGCTGACCTTCGTTCTGAGGGAAACCTTGTAGGGATCCCAGTTGGAATTCCCGGCCGTCGGGGTTCCATACTCCACGCAGCTTCACGTCATTTTTTGCTTGGTCACGTTCTCAAATGCGTGTTCACAAGATATTTCTCCCCGAGCACGCAAACAGCGATTGCGAACAGTAAAAAAAAGCATCGCTAACAAGCAATTCCGCGTGTTCCCGGAATTTCTGCGTGTTCGCAGAGATTTTTTGCAGTTTCGCAGAGATTTGCATAACGCGACTACGCAAATTCTGCCCACCCCTAATTATTAGACCTGACATCCTTGGAGCGGTTTCACCAGACTTTTTCCCTCAATTTCCTCCTATGTTGCTGGCTTCGTTTTTGCTGACTTTAGCACTCGGGACAACTTACCTCTGCTAATCAGTGCTAATGTGTATGTGCTCTCTGCTTAAAACATGGCAACATTCGCTTATCCACAATTGCCATATTTAATTTACTTATAAGTGCCTAGTAAAGTGTACTACCGTGCTCAGGGTCTGTACACAAAATGCTACTAGTGGGCCTGCAGCACTGATTGTGCCACCCACTTAAGTATCCCTTCAAACAAGTCTCAGGCCTGGCATTGAACAACGTGGGAGTGCAGTTATAACCTGCCATGTGGACCTGGTAAGTGAACCCTCTTGCCAGGCCCAAACCTTCCTTTTCAATACATATAAGTCACTAATATGGTAGACCCTAGACAGCCCAAGAGCAGGGTGCAGTCTATATAAAAAAGTAGGACATTTACTTTTAAGTTCTATATTTCATAGTAGTGAAAAACTCTTGAATTCGTTTTTTCACTACTGCAAGGCCTATATCTCACTTAGGATGACATTGGGATTACCTTATTGCATTCTATAAATGTTATTCCCAGTTGGGAAGAAATGAGACCATCTAGTTTGGTGTCTCTGGAATCCCAATTTTAAATCACAACTTCTAGTGAGGTTGCATTTTAAATTGCAATCCTGAAAATGTAACTTTTAGACAATTGACATTTTTTTACTTTAGCCTGCTGCCTCTCTCTGAATACACTTCTGGGGTGGGTGACAGATGGGGTCTGTACATTCCCTCTAGACAGCTACCACAGGGTGCTTAAGTGTGATTTGATAGGCCATCCACATCCTGATGGCCAATCTTGAACATGAGTGGATGAAGGACCTGGACACAGCCTCACACTTAACATAACATACCATAACATAACATGTGTATTTGTAAAGCGCGCGTTCACCCAGAGTGGTGCTGAATAACAGATGTTCATTGTTACCTAACTCAATGGAATTCATTTTATCGACCTCAGATGGATGAAAGGCTGAGTGGACTTACACCTGAATAGGCTGTGGCCTGTCCCCACACACATGGCTGCATATCCTCTGTAGTGCATCTGGAGACCGGGCAGGGCGGGATGTGACTCTGTGCACTTCAAAGTCATCTCTTTAAAGCCTCCCCCACTTCAAAGGCCCAGGTGGGCATAAGTATTTTATCTCAGACACCGCCACTTCAGTACCCTTCTGTACCTGGGGGTACTCTGCCAGGAAGAAGGTTTGCTGTGCTGCTGAAATGACTGCCACTTTTCTGGACTGCTACTCTTCTGGACTCCTACTCTGCTGACCTGCTGTCTGCTGTTCTCCTTGCCTTGATGAGCAGGTCTGGACCCATATGACTTAAACCCAGAACCCAGAGTTAGACTCCGAAGGGCCTGCTGTCTTGCCTCCTGATTGAAGTCTCAGGAACATAAAAGGCTACCAACTCACCTGCCTCTGCACTGAGACTGCCATCTGTGAGTCTCCCCTGCAAAGTGGTGCCAATACAGCCCAGGGCAAATGGAAGTGGGTTAAAGTGCTTACCCAGCAGAATTCATGCATCGCCGTTGATGCAGAAGCTTGGAACCAGGGTTCTCCACAACTGCAGATGCATTGCCTCCATTGCGAGGATCGACTCTGACATATCACCGATCGCATGGCGCATCAACTCAATTGCCTCTGCATCTTCCCAGTTACGCAGCTCAGAATGGATGGATCGCCTACCTGTGTGAATCGAAGAAGCATTGCTTCATCTGCACCCCCATCCCATCTCCAGCTATGACGTATTTCTTCATCTGCGCCGCGCATCTTGTTGTCGATGTTGCAACTAAGGTTCTTTTGCAGCGGGCCAAGGCTGGTTCGTGTTGACAACCCATGTTCCATCGTGGTCAGCTTGAACTTTGGTATTTGACCCAGTCTAGTGCGACCCGATAGCCTCCATTGGCGCTTTGTGCTTTGAAGGTCTACACTGGGTAGGAGTGGTCTGCTTAATTCAGACACTCTGTCCATCACCACCCCCTTTTCTGAATCGTTTTTGTTCACCATAAGCGTGGAAGGGTATACTCAGATGTGAGTCCCTTGCTCACTGCACCATCAGGAATCAAGCAAGCCGGGCCAAAGAAGGCTGTAAGGCCAGAAACCGGTCCCCGGAAGCTTGTTTCCTTCCCAGGATAAGAATTGGCTTGGTAGTTTGGTCTGCCCTGCTCCCATGATGCACTGGGCCAGGGACACACTAATTTGCATGTAGCCAGGTTCTGAGCTGGGATGGTGCAGTGAGCTAAAAAACGGTGATGGATCAAGCCCTGATCTTTGGACTGGGTAGGAGTGGTCTGCTTAATTCAGACACTCTGTCCATCACCACCCCCTTTTCTGAATCGTTTTGTCCACCATAAGCGTGGAAGGGTATACTCAGATGTGAGTCCCTTGCTCACTGCACCATCAGGATTCAAGCAAGCCGGGCCGAAGAAGGCTGTAATGCCAGAAACCGGTCCCCGGAAGCTTGTTTCCTTCCCAGCATAGGAATTGGCTTGGTAGTTTGGTCTGCCCTGCTCACATGATGCACTGGGCCAGGGACAGACTAATTTGCATATAGCCAGGTTCTGAGCTGGGATGGTGCAGTGAGCTAAAAAACGGTGATGGATCAAGCCCTGATCTTTGGACTGGGTAGGAGGGGTCTGCTTAATTCAGACACTATGTCCATCACCACCCCCTTTTCTGAATCGTTTACAGCTTTCGGCATTCCGCATGCCTGAGGACAAAGGTAGAGAGCAGTATTTCCTGATTGCTCATCCATATCCCCCCACCTGTTTCTTTAAAGCGGAGCCCTGCAGGGCAAGAAAGAGGATCCGAGTCCCACTCAGCTTGACCCCTGCAGGTCGAAAAGGAGGCTCAGTGAAAGACGGTATCTACCTAGGATCACTTCATTGGGAGAAACAGGGAGCCCAGAGTGAGCCCATATTTTACCTTTTCACACTTCACGATTCAACTACTCGAAGAGTATCTCTTTTTAACATTCATGGCTAATGTTTTTACCTAATTAGCGAAGGGTTAGATTACAGCGTGGGTGACAGGGAGAAGCCAAGTTTTGGGCAGTTTTGCCTAGCATTATTTATCTTTTTATCATTACATACTTGAGCATATTGGCGTACATTATATTTTCCGTTTTTAATGTTCTCCTTTGACTTGCATCATAAATTGTTTAATTAATTTTCAGGTTTTAGGAGTACAAAAAGTTTTCAGTCTTGCAAATCCACCATTAGCCGTTGCATGAATCTTTTTATGGTGGTAAATAAATATACTGTTGCTTACCAGAAACAATACATCTAGACTTTATTGAACTTACAGTGAGTGATGTTTGATTGTGTTAATCATGACAAGCTGTGGGAGATCCTTTTATTTTTGGGTGTGGATCCCAATATAGTGTATTTCCTCTGAGAGCTACATGTAGGGACATCCGCTAAAGTTAGGTACACCAGCGACTCTCTATTTTTTTTTTTTTAAATAATTTTTATTGTAGGCATACCTGTACAGGCCTTTACATATATAAGCAGCGTCATAAGAGCAAGCAGTTATACAATGTGGTTTGTTGGACAGTACACAGCCGTTATGCCCACATCCCGGGGGTTGGGCGGCGATGATGTCTCTGCTCTTCCATGCCTGACGTTCGTGACAGAGGAGTGGCTGTCATTCGGATCTTGTGCATGCCTACTTTTATAGTCCTACCCAACTATGCGCTAATACCCCCAACTCCCACCCCCTGCGCTAATCCTAGAACTCCCCCCCCTTGTCCCATCCCACCCACCACCACCCATCTAAGGCTCCTATAGCGGACATTCCTGGAGTACTGGCAATAGCCCCCCTGCATAACTGCTGCTCCTGGGTGCTCAGCTAGCCTCCACCTCCCTATCTTCCTCGGGGGCCTCCTCCTCCTCGTTAGCCTCGCTATCCCTGAGTGCTTGAACCATCACTTCCCACGAGGTCGCAGTGTCTGCCGCAGTCTGGCTAGGGGTCCTGCGCGCAAGCTGGTACCTATGTGTGCTGTCAGCCGCCGCCCATTTTAGGAATTCCTGCCGCCACCTCCGTGGAGTTGGCCCCACCTTCGCCTTCCAGTTCCTAGTGATCTCCCTCTTAGCCACCTTCAGCCCCAAACCAATGAACTTGCTCGTGAGTTTGGTCTTGGGGGTATGGGGGAACCAGTGCAAGAGACATTCCGCCGGTCCATAGTCTATGGCCCTATCTGTCACCTCATTCAACACCTCCCCTATTTCCTGCCAGTAACCCCGTAGGGCCGGGCACGCCCATAACATGTGCACTAATTCAGCCCCTTCCTCTGGGCATCGGGGACAGGTCGCTGTTACCGCACCGAAATACCGCCTGATCCTTCCCGGGGTCATGTACGCCCTGTGTAATATGTAATAGTGGATTAGTTGGAATCGAGCGTTTCTCGTGCTGTTGCGAGCCCTACGGATAAGCTGTGCCCACGTTGTATCAGGTATGTCCTTACCCAGGTCCGCCTCCCACTTGGCTTTTAGGGTTGTAAGAGGGGGAGCGGTCTCTCTAACCATTCGATTGTATAGGCACGTTACCGCCTTGACCGTGCCCGCCGCCATCATAGCGTACTGGCACGCCGCCGCCGTCTCAGGTTCCTCAAGTCCCGCACCCCAGTGGGCCTGCATTGCCCTGGTCACTGCCGCATGAAGCAAAAATCCCCCTCTTGGGATACCAAAGCGGTCCATTAACTCCTGGAACGGGAGCAGCGCGCCATTTTCGTAGAGGTCCCCGACCACCTGCACTCCCGCTTCCTCCCACCCCTGAAGTTGCGACCAGTCGCCGCCGTGCGGCAAGGCCGTGAGCATGCCCAGAGGGATCTCCGGTGCGTATGGGCGCCGAACCCCCGCCCTCCTCTGCACTCTGTTCCAGCATTGACGGTACGTGCGCTGTTCAAGCGACAAATCCCGACTGTCCAGCCGCTGCTGGAGGGTAATATACGCTAGGACATGTCTGGGTGTTCCCCGCAAGCTGTCGTCCTCCAGGCCCCGATACACTCTCGCTACCTCCTGTGTGAAGATCTGCAGTTGGGCTGCTAGATAATAAAGCTCAAAATCTGGCACCGCCAGTCCCCCCTCATCTTTCGGGCGAGAAAGCGTGGCGAGCGCCACTCTGCACCGCCCCGCTCCCCAAATAAACGTCGTTATCAGGGACTTAAGCAGCCTAAAGAAGGAGCTGGGTAGCCAGATTGGGAGCGTCCGGAAGTAATACAACAGTCTCGGCAGGGCAACCATCTTTAGCAAGGAGATCCGGCCCGCCACCGATAACGGCAACGTGGCCCAAAAGGCCATGCAGCCCCGCAGTCCTCGCACGCACCTCCCCAGGTTGCCCTCAAGCAAGGCCTCCGCCTTATGGTAAATATGGACCCCCAGGTACTTAATGCAGGCAGGTTCCCAGGCCGCCTCTGATCGGTGTTGTGGCTGGGCTGTGCCCTCCTGCAGCGGGAACAGACTCGTCTTGGGCCAGTTAACCCTCAGGCCCGACATTTCTCCGAAGCTTCCTAGCAACGCTTCCGCTCCCTGCAGGTCCTCAACGCCGTCGCGGAGGAATAGCAGTAAATCATCGGCATACAGCGAGATAAAATGCTGTCCGTCTCGGGCTCGCACTCCACGGAAGTGCCGTCCCGTCCGGGCTGCAGCCACCAGCGGTTCTATAGCCAATGCAAATAGAAGCGGCGAGAGGGAGCAGCCCTGCCGAGTGCCGCGCTCTACCGGGTAGCGGAGGGACACCGTCGATCCTACCCTCACCCTAGCCAACGCTTCCGCGTATAGGACCTTCGTCCAATGAATATAGCCCGTTCCCAGCCCAAACCGCTCCATCACAGCATAGAGGTAGTCCCACTCCAGGCTGTGGAAGGCTTTCTCAATGTCGACCGAGAGGACCAGCTCCGTCCCAGCCCCACCGTCCAGCCCGTCCATGAGACGGACGAGCCTCCTGATATTTATGGTGGTGTTGCGCGTCGGTATAAAGCCGTTCTGGTCTTCGTGCACAAGGCTCGTCATGTGAGGTAGGAGCCTCGCCGCTAGTATGGAGCTCAGGATCTTATAATCTGCGGTGAGCATGGAGAGTGGTCGATAGGACGCGGGGTCACTACTCTCTCTGCCGGGCTTCAGCAGTGGAACCACTAGCGCCTCCCGCATTGACTGAGGCAGCCGGCCCGCTGCCTTGGCCTCTTTATACACATTCAGTAGTCGCGGCGCCAGAGCGTCTAGATATTTACTATAGAACTCTATGGGGAGCCCGTCAATACCCGGCGATTTGTTCCGTGCCATGCGCCGCACCGCCAACTTGATCTCCCCCAGTACAATGTCCGAGCCCAGGTCTTTTGCCTGTTCTGCCTCTAGCCGAGGCAGGGGCAATCCAGTCAAGAAGGGTTCCGCCAGCCCCGTCCTGTCGCCTGGGGAGCTCTTGTACAGTCCCTCGTAATACGTCTGGAAGCCGTCGACTATGCCCAGCTGAGTGTGTTGCACCGCGCCCGCCGCATTCCTCAGTTGGAGTATGGGAGCGCATCGTCGAGTGGGGTTCGAGAGCCACGCCAGGAGGGTACCCGCCTTATCGCCTTCCAAGTGGGAGCGCAGCACATAACGCTTATAGTCGAAGGCTCGGAGCCTCTCCACTTCAATGGCTACTGCCTCCCTAGCCGAGCAAAGCGTCTCCTGGAGTTCTGGGTGCCCTGGCCGCTCCCTCTCTGCCTCCCTCAGCCTGGCATCCGCCTTGGCCAAATCGCCCAGCAGCACCTTCCTCACGCCCACATAGTCCCTAATACAGATACCCCTGACCACTACTTTAAAGGCGTCCCATTCCGTCGCCCTAGTGGACGCCGTTCCTTCATTCTCCGAGAAGTATAGAGCCAGCCCCTCCGCAAGGGCCGCCCCGAAGAGGGGGTCCTCCAGGGTCTCGGGCCGCAGTTTCCAGGTAGGGACCCTGGGTGGCTCCGCCACCCACGCTAGCCGGATCAGGAGCGGATTATGGTCTGAGATCGTTCTCGTCAGGTACTCAGACCCCGTAACGTATGGCAGCACCCCTCGGGAGCAGAGTATCGTGTCCAGACGGACATGTAAGTCGTGGAGCCTGGAGAAAAATGAGTAGTCCCGGTCAGTCGGGTGCTGCCCGCGCCAGACATCCACAAGTTCCCAGCTCTCTTGCCACTCCCTTCTGCCTCTAGATAGCCTGTGGACCGGGGAATCGTGTAAGGGGGGGTGAGACCTATCTAAAGAGGGGTCCGCAATGGAATTAAAGTCGCCCCCCAGAAGGATCGGGCCCGCCAGGGAGTGAGCTAGCTGTCCTGAAAGCATTGCGAGGAAGGCCAACTGATCCACATTCGGGGCATAAATACTAGCTAAGATAACCTCTCTGCCTTCCAGCTTCCCCTCCACCACCACATATCTCCCTTCCTGGTCTACCCATTGGCGCGTAAGCTGGAAAGGTGTGCCCGCCCTAATCCATATTAGTACCCCCCTAGCGTAGGCTGAATAGCTGGTGTGGAAAACCTGTCCCCGCCATCTCCTCTGTAGCGCCGCCCCTTCCTGTCGTGTAAGATGTGTCTCCTGCAGCATTGCGATGTGCACTCCCCTTCGTACTAAATAGGCATGTACCTTGTGTCTGCGCTGCATAGTATGTAGGCCCCGCACATTCCAGGTAATACAGTTCAACTTTTGCACATTAGCCATTGTCCCAGTGATCCGGTCGAAACCTTCCCTCCAGTTCCTGCCCCTCGGTGGTGGTGGTGCCCCCCCTGAACAAAACAAAACATCTCAACAGTCCTACCCATGGAGTACCCAGGGTCAATACCTGCAAGAAGAACAAACAATCCCCAACTGTGGAACCCCCCCCCCCCCCCTCCCCCAGAACAGGCCCCAATATCATGATATCAGTCCCCATCCAAACACCCATACCTGATTGACCCAGGTCTCAACTACACAGCCGCAGCTGTGGGTGACTTAAGGGCCTACGGAGCGCGGTCTCGGCCAGAGGGGGGCTGCGCCGCCTAGCTCCCTGCCCCCTCCCCAGTTACCCATGCCCTCCCTGCTCTGAGCACCCCGTTGTGCCCCGGCCCTCGCTATACTCGTAAGCACGGGTTCTCCTCCCAGCTCCCAAACATTACCCATCGTCCTCTGCCAGTAGTTCAGACATTCAGGATCTCGTCCGCCGTTTGCGGCGTCACCAGCGGCCCTCCAGTCCGAGGAATCCCAGAGAGGTCCGACTCTGAGCCCGAGGCCGAGACATGAGTGTCCGAGTCCGTGGCCCCTCTGGAGTCGGGGCCCTCTGCCCGTCCAAGCTTCCCCACTTCCAGTAATGCGGCCTGCCGTTCGGCTTCAGTCTGGGAGGCCGTCGGCCCCAGCCTCCCCCTTCCTCGCTTCCTCAGCCTCTTTGATTTCCGCAGCCGTGCTGGCGAGCGTTCTCGCTCCTTCTCCCGTTCCTCCTGCGCCCTCGCTCCGTCGGTTCCAGCCTTGTATGTCTCCCACCAGTCCCAGGCCTCCGCCGACGTGCTAAAGAAGATCGCCTTGTCGTCTACCACCACTCGTAGCCTGGCAGGGAAAAGTAAGGAGTAGGCAATCCCTTCAGTCCGTAGCTCTTTTTTGATTGTAAGGAAGGAGGCCCGCTGCTTCTGTGTCTCGAAGGTGAAATCCGGAAAAAGTGTGACCCTGCTGTTCGCAATCTGAAAGGGGCCATCCTCCCGAGCCTTCCGAAGGAGGAGATCTCTGTCCCTGTGGTGAAGCAACTTGGCTATTATCGGTCTGGGCGGGAGCCCGGGCTTGGGAGGTCCCGAGGGGACTCTGTGAGCTCGCTCCAAAGTGAAGAATGGCGAAAGTCCTTCCGGTGCCACCACTGTTTTTACAAAAGGGGGTGGTGATGAACAGAGTGTCTGAATTGAGCAGACCACTCTTACCCAGTCCAAAGATCAGGGCTTGATCCATCACCGTTATTTATCTCACTGCCCCATCCCAGCTCAGAACCTGGCTATATGCAAATCAGTCTGTCCCTGGCCCAGTGCATCATGGGAACAGGGCAGACTAAACTACCAAGCCAATTCTTTACCAGAAAGGAGACAAGCTACCGGGGAGCTAAAAAACGGTGTTGGATCTAGCCCTGATCTCTTGACTGGGTGAGAGCTTTCTGTTTAATTCAGAGACTCTGTCCCTCACCACCCCTTGTTGTAAATATTTTTGTCCACCCTAAGCGTGGAAGGGTATTCTCAGATGTGAGACCCTTGCTCATTGCACCATCAGGATTCAAGAAAACCGGGCCGAAGACGGCTGTAATGCCAGAAACCGGTCCCCGGGAGCTTGTTTCCTTCCCAATGTAAGAATTGGCTTTTGTAGTTTGGTTTGCCCTGTTCCCATCATGCACTGGGACAGGAACAGACTAATTTGCATACAGCCAGGTTCTGAAACTGGGATGGTGCAGTGAGCTAAAAAACGGTGTTGGATCTAGCCCTGATCTCTTGACTGGGTGAGAGCTTTCTGTTTAATTCAGAGACTCTGTCCCTCACCACCCCTTGTTGTAAATATTTTTGACCACTGTTTTTAGCCATTCCTCCATATAGGCAACCATGTCCCTTGCCCCCTCCGTCTCCGGCACGCCTACGATCCGCACATTACTGCGCCGGCTCCTATTTTCAGCGTCTTCCGCTCGCCTTTCCAGGGTGCGTATGCGGTCTAGGGCCTCCGTTAGCCGTCCCTCGATCACCTTGTGGGCCGGCGCTAGATCCTTGATCACCGTTTCGGCATCCTTGACCCTGTCCTTTAGTTTGTCGTGGTCCGCCCGGAGCAAGCCCAGCCCCGACGCCACCTGCGCTATATCGTTGTGGAGCGCGTCTCGAGTGGCCGTTATGGCATCCAGTATTCGATCCTGCAACCGCTGCAGGTCTGTCTGCTCAGTGGGGCCCCCCTCCGCCGCACCAGACGTTACCGCCTCCTCCGCCTTGGCTTTTGGCTTCCCCATCGTAGTAGGCCTCGCCGCCCACGTCCTTCCTTGTTGTCTGCGTTGCTCAGGGCCTCAGCCACGTGGCCCTCTCCTGTGCGCCATGGGGTCGCTCAGCGCTGAAGCCGTGCACCAGAGGTATCGTCCGCCTCGCAGCTCGTCCCCCGAGGCCTGTGGCAGCCTGTCCTCACCCCCCTGGGCCAGCGTTCCTGGTGTGACTCGCCACAGGGGGCCCGGCGCCGCCGAGGACCCTCCGCTGGATTTTTGGCTCCTCCGCTATGCCCCTGCACACCTCTATAGCCTCCGCAGCGAGGCGAGGAGGGGGGGGGGAGGGGGCCCCGAGTTGTGACGCGCCGTGCTCCGTTCCTCGAGGTGCACTGCTCTAAGTGGCCCCCTCTCACCCGCTGGTATGACTGGGGCTCAGAGCCGGTTCGCTGGTCGGCTGCTCGTTCCTATGGCGGTGGGGGCCGCCTGCCTGCACCACCCGCCTCGGCTTCCCCGGGCGGATCTTCTCTTCCCGCTATCGCGGTCTCAGCGCTCCGCTGCCGAGGGCGAAGGAGCGTCTTCCTCAGCGGGGGTATCGCCGCCGGGGACACCCGAGCCGGTGATCGCGCCCTTTGCGCAAGCTCCGGTAGCGCGGACCTCTGTCTGTCCCCCGGACCCTCAGGGCTCCGCCGTGGCCGCCATCTTGCGTGCCGCTCTCGATCTGTCCGCCCTGGTGGCCGCCGCGAACGGCGGTCGTTCTCGCCTCTGCTTTGCTGTTGGCAGCCCAGATTCCGCCCAGCTAGTCACCGGCAGGGTTCAGGTCGGCGCCGGGGCACACACTGGCTCTTCGGCCCCTTCTGCAGGATTATTGTGGGGAATAGGCACGGAGCTCCGGGCTCACGCCGCCATTTCCCTCGGCGCTCAAGCCACGCCCCACCAGCGACTCTCTATGTAAAGAAAGTTTTAAAACGGGGTGTGGGGTCTGTCAAGGAGTCATCTTTGCCCCTATTTTAATTTTCCCTGTATGTAAATGGTTTGGAACAGGCTCTAATTACTGCAGACTCAGATTTTCCTTTTATTGGCATACACCCCTTGCCAGTACTGTTATCCATGGATGACGGGTGCTGTTAGCGAGAAGGGCCAACAGCCTACAGACTCTTTTGAACACTTTTGACTTCTCTATGAAGGATTTAGATCTATTTGTCAACCTCACTTATTCCTATGTTATGGTGACGGCATTTAAAAAACCAAGAACTTGGGGCTAGATGTAGGTAAATCTTATTTACAGATTCATAAATACCGAATTTTACCGATTCGGTATTTATGAATCGGTAAATTAGAAGGAGGCAGATGTAGGTAATTTTTAAAACACAATTACCGAATCTATAAGATTCGGTAAATACCGATTCGGTGTTATTGCCCATTGATTCCTATGGGCCTTGAAGCCCATAGGAATCAATGGGAAATACTGATTCCGTATTTACCAAATCGGTAAACACGAGTCCTGCAAGGGTGCAGGGGGTGTCACTTTGACACCCTTTAGCACCCCAAGTACCGGCTTGTGTGACATGTGGCACACATACATTCCCTAAGGGCATGTCCGTGTGTCACATGGCACAGGTGTGTATGCACAGATGTGCATGCACACCTGAATTCGGTATTTTACCACCCAATAGGATTGGGTGGTAAATACCGACTCCTAAAGGGCCTGTGGCACTCTGTGAAGTGCCACCTACATATTGATTTACAGAATCGGTAAATTTACTTATTCGGTATTTTACCGATTCTGTATATTTACCGAATTGGTAAATTTACCGATTCTGTATATCAGATGCCCCCTACATCTCAAAAGCCAAATACCGGTCGGAAACGGCCGAAATCGGCCGTTTCCGACAGGTATTAAGGCTCCTACATCTGACCCAAAAACTTTTAGTATAAACTGGCATCTTTTGGCGAAGGTTAAGAGTTTCCCTTATTTGAGAGTGTTATCTGATTCAAAATTGTGTTGGAAACCCCTGCTCAAAGCAAAATGTCAGGAGTTTCAGAAGACCATAGGGACTGTCTTTATTTTTGCCGCAAGGTTGGGCAGCAAACCTCCTAAAGCCCTTGCTAAGATTTATAAAGCAAAATGTATTTCGAAGGCCTCTTATGGGAGGGACATCTGGGGCTTTTCGGTGCCTATAGAGTTTCAGAAAAAGAAAATTACATTCTTCAGGGGCTTGCTTTGTTTTCCCCACAGTCCGTGGACCTTCTGTGTTCATGAAGACTTTGGGCTAGGTAGCTGAGTGACCAGATTGCCATGCGCCCCTTTTGAGTTGAGTTAGGATTTAGTCAAAGGTGGAGCTTGGCCTGTAATGAGGGACTGTATGGCACTCAATCAGGACCATAAATTACCCTGGCTCAGGAATGGATGGGACTCTCACTTAAAACTCAGAAGAAGGGAGTTGTTTCCTAACCCGAGCTCATTAGAAGAATAGGGGCCAGATGTAGGTAATTCTAATTTACCACTTCTAAAATACCGAATCACACCGATTCGGTATTTAAGAAGTGGTAAATTAGAGGGCGGGAAATGTAGGTAATTCAGAATCGGTAAATACCGAATTGTTAAGATTCTGTATTTACCGATTCTGTAAATACCAAATCGGTAATGTCCATTGATTCCTATGGGCATTGAAGCCCATAGGAATCAATGGTCATTACCGAATCGGTATTTATCGATTTGGTAAATACCGATTTTTGCAAAGGTGCAGGGGGTGTCACTTTGACACCCTCTAGCACCCCGAATTCAGGAACATGTGACATGTGGCACACAGACATGCCCTAAGGGCATGTCTGACTGTCACATGGCACAGGTGTGCATGCACACATGTGCATGCACACCTGGATTCGGTATTTTACCACCCAATTGGATTGGGTGGTAAAATACCGATTCGGTAAGGCCTGTGGGACTCAGAAGAGTCCCACCTACATCTCCAATTTACCGAATCGGTAAAAATACCGATTCGGCAAATTTACCGGTTCAGTAAATTTACCGAATCGGTAAAATAGGGCACCTACATATGGAATGACCATTTACCGGTCGGTAACGGCCGAAATCGGCCGTTACCGGTCGGTAAATGGCCAACTACATCTGGCAATAGATTACAAATGGGTAAGGGACCACTTTATGGAAAGGGCGAAACTTTATAGGGAAGAGGTTGAACTGATGTGTTATAGTTTTCATTTGGAACCCAGGAGGGCTTTCAGTGTACCTATTTTAAAAAGAAGAGGCTTTTTATAAGTTTGCCATGCTTTTTATAGTTACTGATGTTAACAGATCTATTTGTTATAGCAAATGTCATAAGATTTTTTAAAGGTGCTGTTTTTTTACGGAGCATACGGGATGAATAGTGGTATATTTTAGAACCTGGATATTTATTTCCTTGTTCGTGTTGTCTTTTTATGTATAAGCCTTTAAGGTCTCACTTTCCTGTGTTGTTTTTAACATTGCTTTTATGGTTCATCTAATATAAACGAATAGCGAATTTGATTTGACTTGAGTACAGACAGAAACAAATTGAAGTGTTTTAAGAAATTATGTGATCCAGGATTCCAGTTTATAGTCTCCTAAAGTAATTGTTTGAGCTTTCTTTTACACAAAGACAACTGGAAATTACACAATAAACATAAACTGGTCCTTATACGTAATATTTACCTAAATACCTTATTAATATATTTTAAATCGAGCCACCATACTCACTTGATTTTGGTACAGCTTCTTTGAAAGTTGGGTCATTCACTCGGGGAACTAATTTAACCAAAAGCTGGAGGACTTGTGCAAACTCTTTTGAAGAGGTCTGAGCACAGTTGGTAGAGCTATCCTGATTGGGAAAGGGTGAGTCTTAAAACACAATCGTTGAAGCCGGGAAGGCTTTCAAAGGGGTATTTTAAGCACAGTGCCGTTTCATCCCATAGGAAGTAGCACCACAAAGGCTTGAGTGTGCGGTTTTGGAGTTGGGTAGATGAAACAATTGGAGGACACCTGTCCTCTAATCCCCCCATCCCACAACAGATAGTCTATTGAGAAAGTTACAGTTGCCTTAGTACCTGAAATATAGGCGTTACTCTCAAATAGACTGCATTAGTAAAGAGATATGACTTATAATTCTTTGATCTTATACCACTGCCCCCCCCAACACAGCTTTCTGCATCCACCACACATGTCCCATTTGAAAATGTAAAAGCAGAGGCGGAGGACAACTATCCTTTGTAGGACCCATTTGTTCATTCACAGCCAATCACAGAGGGTCACAAATTGTTTCCTGTCTCATTATTCTTCATTAAACAAGTAATTTTGTTATCCTTTGTGACAGGATAATTTATGATGTGACCTATTAATACACAGGTCCCATTGAAAATATTACACTAAAACCAGTCAGTGTGCAAATTGCACATTCTGAGAATGATTGTAAGTATACCCGGGGGTTTATCCTGTATTTTTCTTGCTTGAATGAAGAGACCCGTGTTCAGGCGGCCAACTAAAGCAAAACACTGGGGAATATTACCAAGCAATAGCAATAATTATCGCTATGAATGGTTAGCGGCTAAAATTATATCGCCGCGCTCCGACGATTTTTACAGCTGAGATACCTTGATATTATCAAGGTTTATCTCAAAAGCGGTAAAAATCCTGCAAAATGCATGAATACTGCTGAAAAATCAGTGATATTCATGCATTATCGTGACAATGCTCTTAGCCATGTTATCCACCTTCCATTGGATAACATGGCTAAGAACTGCTCTGGGCAGGCGTTAGCTTTTGGAGATATTCGCGCCTAATGCGAATATTTCCAATAGTAAGGCTTTGTTGATACTTGGAGATAGCAATATTAGCGACTGTTTCCAGTCGCCAACATCTTGGCACGCCCACTTTGCATGTCATTAGCGATAAATATCGCTGACATGCAAAGTGGGCCCCAAGATGATCGCTATCTCCTACTAGCTGTCGCTAACTGGTGTTAGCGACAGCTAGGTAATAGGGCAATAAAATTATCGCTGCTTTAGCGGGAAAAAGTCGGCGATAATGGCCCTTGGTAATATGCCCCACTGTTCCTGGACCATAGGCTAGAGACCAACATTTTAGATAAAGCAAAACACTTGATTGGTGCTGCATTTGATTTCAGACATGACCTGCAAGACTTGTTCTGAGTAATTTATACTACATTTAGCCCATCTCCCTTTATCTGTAATGCATGTTTGTGTTTTAATTGCCCTGCTTCTCGTGCTTTTAATATTGTAATTCTGCAGTATTGTCCGCGCTGTAACATTTTAAAGCAGCCTAATTTTCTAAAAATTATACAGTTTATTGCTGATTGTTAGCCAATTTTAATTTTATGTTAGACAACAGATGACATGTACCTGAAGCACCCAATTGTTTTTTTTCACTACTGCCATGTGAATATGTTTCTTTGCTCACCAACCTCCTCTTTCTATATAAAGAGCAGCAATACAATAACTAAATGCAAATTTGGTTTCACAGAATAGTGCTGCACATTTATATAGAAGTGGTGCCCATCACCCTCCAACTGTGCCACTCATCTCTTCATAGTCTTTCTGTCACATATTTTTTTTTATAGTCCTGCTCATCCTAGTATAGGCTGTCAGAGTTCTGTACATCACCTAGTTTACACACAGGCAATGAATCATACAAGCATGTTAATAAATGTTACATGAGACAAGTTTCTAATTTATTTTTGCACGCTTAATTAAAATCATTGAACATGTTTAAAAGAAGACACAAGATCATTACCAATTAAACAATAAGATGTCAAAAGAAGCATATTTTTGCATGTTTAAGCAAAAGCATTGCAAATTCTCAAAAGCACACGCTATGATTATCAATTATAAACAAAGGAGATACAATATACCTAAAAAGAAATGAAGGAAATTCTACAGAAGACATTGTGGGCTACAAAGTATAAGAGTCACATCTAATCCATACTGGCATGAGTTACACGTCAAGAAAAATTAATCCGGAGGGACATAAACTCAGGGTTTAAAATGTAACACACTGGGTGGGGTTGTTTACACTAATAGGCATGTATCACTACCCAAAGAAAGCCTTCTTAGCAACTTTACAGTGATGAAAAATGTATAAACACAAAACCCTGTTATGTCTAAACCCTTGCAGTGCCGTTTTCATGCTGCTCTTTGTAGCCGATGCACAGGGATCACTGACAGCATATCGGAAATAAAAATATAGTGCGGACAGAATAAAACGTCAAAAATATCGAGGACCAAAATATTGAGAAGGTAAGTGCACATGCGTAAGTGTAGATTTACTATCTACGTACCTTGAAGATATATTTATTGTCAAAGTACATATTTCCGAAGTTATATATAGGAACATTTTGCTTACCTATGTCTAACCACTGGTGCATAGATGACCCAGTTCTATAAGAATGATTTTAACTGGAAGTGCGAGGAACAAAAGAACATCTGTGCAAAAGCAGTAACCCACTGAACTACCTATGTGCATGGACTTTTCATACCTTAGGCTTCTCGTGTTTGCAGGCATCTTATGTGGCATGCTTCTCATATTTGCTTGCATAATTAATGAGCATTTTTATATAACGTCTGTTAATTTTTGTGAGAATCCTACATATGAAGTTTTTGTACATTTGTGCATCCCACACAATACTCATTTGTGACCTTCCACCTGCAGTATTCCCTTGTAAGCTTCACACACAAACACTATTTTCTAGTTTTTAAAAGTATCACACTCTGCACCACATATTTGTGTATATGTGTCTCGCACAGCAGGCCCTTTCACATTTTGAGCAGCTCTCTTCCACAGACACTATGTTGATCTCATTTCAGCAAGCATTTTAAACATAAGGCTTGTTCTTGTTGCAAATTTGATGCATAGGGCTTCTCTACACTTATGTCACCCACATGTTTCGTCTATTAAAAATGTGCATTTCAGGACATTTCTAATATCTAGGGGAAGTTTTTCAATGTGCTTTTATTAACAATAACTCAAGTGACAGCCGAAACACGGGAACGTATACGTGGTGTGACGTACCTCTGCTATGAAGGGATTTTCTCGCTTCTGCGCACTAGTGCCAGAAATGGCCGCTTCAAACCTCACATGCTCACGCTTATGCTGCAGCTTGTACTAAGCTTGTTCGTTTTGCTTAACCATTAATGCAAAAGTTAAAATTAAGTAATGGGGTTAGAGTAGAGATAATTGGTATACAGTGCATTAATTTAGTTTTGTATTCTAATATGTTTCTCTTTGACTTTGCTGATAGCTCATACTTTGGGCCTGAATACTGTCACATCCTCCATCTTGGGCGATGCTGCGCAAGCGCACTCAAACTCCGAAATTGCTGAAGCATTGGCATTGAATAGCTGCCAACACCCTTCTTACCCACAATGTTCCTGGGAACCTGCTCTACTGACCTCTAAAGAGGAAGCAAGAAGACTCAAATAAATACAATGTATATCATTTGTATGCCAATATTGGTGGGCGGAATAAAGACGTGAGAAAGTAAATTGTGGTGGGAACTTGGTCAATTCAAGTCAATTTAGATGATCTCATCTTGGTATGGTGTAATGACCTCTCCTCATGTGTGTAAGTAAATATCTAGGCAATTATAGTCGCTTGTCTAAAGAAAAAGATTAAAGGCCAAAGATCATTCTCAAAAAGCATAATACTATAATTTTATTGACATTACATTAATTCATGAAATTTATTAAAAAACACTTATTTAATGAAAACAAAAAATTAAAATAACCCTTCTGGGGCATACAATACATATATATAAAACAAGAATAAATAAAAAACACAAGATAAACAGTGTGGCACAGTAGAGTATGTTCTCGACGCGCGTTTCGGCGACCAGCGCCTTCTTCAGGAAGAGCCACGAGGTAACCTAGATTATGAACATATAATTTCTATTAAAAACATCAATTGATTTAACAATAAAAATATATATAGCAACATACAATAAAAGACTTTGGTTATAGAGAATTAGTCTAAGGCCTATTCATTCGACAAATCTGGCTCATGGATTAACATGAGCAGAACCATCAGGATTTCTCTGCTCATTTGTGTGGTATATATATATATATATATATATATATATATATATATATATATATATATATATATATATATATATATATATATATATATATATATATATATATTACCTACTGGCTATCGCCAGTAGGTATATATAGTTAGAATTTTTTCTCTATGGGACTTTTGAAAATTCTATGTCTAATAACTTTGGCGTTTGTGGGCGGAATCGGCTGAAATTTTCAGGAAAATGGCACATTTTGATTCTGAGCAGCCCCTGAAAATTTAGGGGGGTTTCGTCAAGGGGGGGCTGAGAAAAAAGGGGGGTCCCAAAACGCGTTTTTTCCATTCATTTTTCCATAGGGCGGTTGGACTCACTTTTAGCTCGAACGGCTGAATGGATTTGCACGAAACTTGGCAAAATTGTAGGGACTGTTAGCCCGATGTGCCTTTGCTAGGTCTCAATATATGTGCTCCAGTAGTTTTTGAGAAATTAACGTTCAAACCAAGATATATATCTGTAACAGCGCTCTGGGCAGCGATCCGGTCCGCTTACTTTTCGCTTATCGGAACTTTGCGCGCAGAAAGCTGATTGGCTCTCCGGTGTCTGTCAACATTCTAAACAGTCCGGAGCGGACGCCATCTTGTCTCTCGGTAGGATCGAGAGAGAAGAAGAGGTGGAAAACGAAAGGGGAATTTAATGAAAGGGGGCAAGGTATCCCCCTCTTGACCCCCTAGGAATGTTGTTGGGGTTATTAAAGGGTCCCGTGGGGAAAATAAAAAAAAAATGATTTTTCACGGTAGAAGCGCGGCCGCGAACTGGTAGCGAAACGGGAATTCGCCATTTTGTGCTTCGTTAATTAAATTACTAGTTATAAGTGGGTTCGGGAGACGTATCCTAATCCCCTATGTTTCCTGAGGGTGGCTGAGGAGGCTGATATATGTTGATACATCTCTTCCAGCGGCTGTGCGTGAGCTTTTTTTTTTTGCTGCGTGACAGTCCGGAGCGGCCGCCATCTTGTCTCTCGGTAGGATCGAGAGAGAAGAAAAGGTGAAAAACTAAGGGAGAATTTAATGAAAGGGGGCAAGGTATCCCCCTCTTGACCCCCTAGGAATGTTGTTGGGGTTATTAAAGGATCCCGTGGGGAAAATAAAAAAAAAATGATTTTTCACGGTAGAAGCGCTTCACGGGCCGCGAACTGGGCCGCAAACTGGTAGCGAAACGGGAATTCGCCATTTTGTGCTTCGTTAATTAAATTACTAGTTATAAGGGGGTGCGGGAGACGTATCCTAATCCCCTATGTTTCCTGAGGGTGGCTGAGGAGGCTGATATATGTTGATACATCTCTTCCAGCGGCTGCGCCATCTTGCCTTTTTTCGAATGCCACAATTTTGTCGTGCACGGCAGCCATTTTAGATGCCAGGCTGGTCCCAGACTATCACCTAACCCTGCGGATGTAGTTTATGGCCCCAGCTAAAGAGAATCCAGACATGCCAACCCTCCTGATTCAGGCGTGTGAGTACTGATTTCAGTGCTAGTCTCCCGCCTCCCGATTTCTGCAAGCAAAAACCCGGGGGCATATTACGAACAACTAGCGATAATTTTTGTCTCTAACTTGTTTAGAGACAAAAATTATCGCCGCACATCGGCGATTTTTATCGCAGATAAACCTTGCTATTATCGCAGAAAAGTCAGCGATATTCATGTATTATCGATCTAATGCTCTTAGCCATGTTATCCACCTCCCATTGGATAACATGGCTAAGAACTGCTCAGGGCAGGTGAAAAGTCAGCGATATTCATGTATTATCGATCTAATGCTCTTAGCCATGTTATCCACCTCCCATTGGATAACATGGCTAAGAACTGCTCAGGGCAGGTGTTAGATTCTGGAGATATTCGCGCTTAGCGCGAATATCTCCAAAAGTTGGTAATAGAAGGTAGCGATGTTAGGGACTGTTTCCAGTCGCTAACATCTTGGCACGCCACTTTGCATGTCATTAGTGATAAGTATCACTGACATGCAAAGCGGGGCCCAAGATGGTCGCTATCTCCTTTTAGCTGTCACTAACTGGTGTTAGCGACAGCTTGGTAATAGGGAAATAATTTTATCTCCGCTTTCATGGCTTTTAAAGCCAAAAAAGCGGAGATAAACCCCCTTGATAATATGCCCCACGATTCCTTGGGGGTTTCAGCTGACAGGGCTTGGTATTGTGTTACATGGTAATTTTTCCATGAAACGTCAGAGGGTCGATGCAGGGGTTCTAGAAGAGGTGATAAACCATTTAAGCCTCATGAACAAGCGCATGGTCTTTTAAAGATTTGTGAAGTACTCGGGGCGGCGGTGTGTGTGTGCCCTCTTTCAGGAGCGGGCGGGGGGGCACTGCCAGCAACTTGCCAGGTCAGGTAGTGTTCAACACGTGCATCACCCTTTCTCTGCCTGCTATTGCGCTCCATGCTTCGGAAAGGTAAGAAAAAGAACGTGCATTTGAGTTTGAAATGTCCGATCCTGCAGCAGCACACTTCCAAAGCCCACACATGACAATAACCCGATTCAAGGCCCCATTCACCCGTTTTAAAAAAAATAGATAACACTCCAACAAAGTAAGGTTATAAAACTTTATTAACTACTAACTTTAACGAACGGAACAAAAACTAAAAACATTTAAACATTTCTCAACACAAAAAGCAACAATGGTTAGAAGCTGTCTTTTGTGCGAATAGTCCCAAGGCAGCACAACGTGCAGAGTTCTGGACGGCACCCAGGTGATGTCGCCTGGGTGCCGCACTGGTTTAGGGATCCTACAATGCTGCTCCGAAAATTGGCGTGGGGCGTCCCGGGTGGGGCGGGGGGAGGCCTCGTCAGTAGCGGTCTGTTGTGCGAATAGTCCCAAGGCAGCACAACGTGCAGAGTTCTGGACGGCACCCAGGTGATGTCGCCTGGGTGCCGCACTGGTTTAGGGATCCTACAATGCAGCACAGAAAAACAGCGTGGGGCGTCCCGGGTGGTGCGGGGGGAGGCCTCGTCAGTAGCAGTCTGTGTCCAGTGTCACATGGCTGACACAACATGTACGACAGGCACCCAGGTGATGTCCAGTAAACTGCCGCACTGGTTTTGGTATCCTACAATGCTGCTCCGAAAATTGGCGTGCGGCGGCCCGGGGGTGGGGGAGGCGGCGTGAACGGGCCTCCCCAGGTGGCGGCCATCTAGCTGAGTTGCGCTCGCTTTTGCGGCTACAGCGTCTCGCTCACCATGTTGTTGAGTTGCTTCCACTCTTGCAGTGCAGCGATAGGCGGCTGCCACATGGCTCTTAAAATGGCGGACAGCTCCTCGGTTTTGGGCCTGGTCCACTGAAATGGCCCTGGGACACCTTGGAACTCGGACGCTTGCCTGCTAGGGCTTGGGCTCCATTCTCGTCCCCTCAGCCGTGAAGATTCTACAAAAGTCTTGGGGGCCCCCGACTCCCGCAGGCTTCCGGTGGGGAGCGGCTGCCATGATTGCTCGTGGAATGACCACGACGGAGCCACGAGATGGTGGTGCTCTCATGCTGACGCCAGCTTCAGTCTGAATGATCCAGAAACAAGGTGGGGCTTTCATCGTTTGGGAAAAAAAAATGTTCTAAACCAATGAAAAGTGTTATTTTTAGGTCATATGACCAAGCCTTCCATCTTTAGGAAACCAAAAGTAAAATGAACCAATGAAAAGTTTTATAAACAAGTCACATGACCTGTTATGCGGCATAGGGCTACAAAAAGCGTAGAAAATCCGTTGGCACGTGAGGCGGCGTCAGTAGCGGACCGATGTGCGAATAGGCCGAAGGCAGCACAACGCGCCGAGATCCGGATGGCACCGGGGTGGTGTCCAGCAAATTGCTGCACTGGTGTGGCCATCCTACAATGCTGCGCCGAAAGACGGCGTGTCCAGCTGAGTTGCGGTCACTGTTGCGGTACAGTGACTCGAACGCGCCGAGATCCGGATGGCACCGAGGTGGTGTCCAGCAAATTGCCGCACTGGTGTGGCCATCCTACAATGCTGCGCCGAAAGACGGCGTGTCCAGCTGAATTGCGGTCACTGTTGCGGTACAGTGACTCGAACGCGCCGAGATCCGGATGGCACCGAGGTGGTGTCCAGCAAATTGCCGCACTGGTGTGGCCATCCTACAATGCTGCGCCGAAAGACGGCGTGTCCAGGTGAGTTGCGGTCACTGTTGCGGTACAGTGAGTCGAACGCGCCGGGATCTGGATGGCCCCGATGTTGTGTCCAGCAACTTGCCGCACTGGTGTGGCCATCCTACAATGCTGCGCCGAAAGTCGGCGTGGGGTGCCCCGTTGGCTTATGAGGTGATGTCAGTAGTGGACCGATGTGTGAATAGGTCGGAACCAGCACAAGGCGCCAAGATCCGAATGGCAAGTCCTGGATGTTGAGTGCCTCAGTTGAGAGTTCTGAGCAGTGCTTGTAAGATTATCTGAAGTTTATTATAAGAATCAGAGTAAGTTGAAGACTGTCTGAAGCTTATTTGCACCTTTTGCAGCTTCACTATTGCCCAAGGTGGTGTTCAGCGGAACTTTTTCCCTTTTCCTTTCTGCTTCTTTTCCTACAATCCGTTTCATCTGAAGACACGACCAGGTCCCTGAATGTGTGCAGGGGGACGCTATTGATTGAATGAAAATGGCGGCTTGACACAAAGCTGACTCAAGCGTTACTGTTGATGCTATACAGACAAAAATTGGTTTTCAGTTTGTACATTCTTCAGGTTTTTTTTTTCCATCCAAGTCTGATTGAGAGTTTGTAGAAAAATGGCTTCAGATTTTCCACATACTACTCTTCAACATTCTTCCTAAATGTAACAATGTGAAACTCACTAGGAGAACGGCTGTTTCTGTTTCCTTTCAAAATGCTGCCACCAATATTTTCTGAATGGAAGACACCATCTTGTAGCATAAAGGGCCGAAAGGGGTTCTGGTCTGGCCGATGGTTGGTGGAGACATTTTGAATATATCTTGGACCTGCCCGGCCTCGCCCAAAATGGCGCCGGTATAAATGGGACTCGTAACTCCTTGCCCGCAAATGTATATCTAGAAAATGTTATTGTAAGTGGCCCTGTCGTATTTTAATTACAAAATGTACGTCCACCGATTCCGCAACTGTTAGACACCTTTGTTCTTGTCACCTAATGGCCCGCTCGTTACGTTCTTCTACAATGTAAATGTCTCCTCATCATATACGATTTCAGTTTGCTCCGTGGCCGGCCCACGTGGTTATAGGCCCGTATTTGTATACTGACATTTTCACAATAAAGGTTTTTAAAACAAAACACGGTAGTAGTATTTACATTTGTAAAGTTTTTACTTTTAGTGACTGTTTTCGAATCAGTAAAAGGCAAGTGAAATAAAGCAGTCCAATTACATGACGGATAAAAGGTATAATATGTAGGAACGCAGTAAAGATAAATGGTCAAGGACAGTTGTGTTTTTCATGTCTGCAACATAAAGTGATCGATAAGAATCTGATAATCAGGCGTATCGGCGACTAAGACAGCAGGCCGAATCTCTTTTACTCAACGGCTCCGTCATGGAAGGAAGAAACGCCCTTTTTCTCGAAAAAGGAATATATTTTACTTGCAAGACAGTTGTAAATTTTCCGGGAAAGTACATTAGCCTGGAATATTATAACATATGTTTGAAAAAAAAATATTGTTCGAAAATAATAAAAAGCGTAATTTTTAGGTCATATGACCAAGCTTTTCATCATTAAATTAACAAAAGTAAAATGAACCAATGAAAAGTTTTATTAACAAGTCACATGACCTGTTATGCTTACGTTACGCGCTGCGCGCCGCGCCTCGGATCACTTCCGGGTGCGCTAACGCGGCATGTCATAAAACGCATTACGCGACAACGTAGGTCAAGAATATAGTCTAAATGTCTCCACCAACCAGCGTTCAGAACACAACCCCTTTCAGCAGTCCAAAAAGTTCTGTTAAATGACAACAGAGGGGACAGGCAACAAGAACCATCAGTCAAAGAGGGGAGGGCAAGTTCTTCTCTTCCGGGTCATGTTGGGGCGCTACCGGAACTGATCGAATTGGTAGTCTATAGTGTTTCTGGATGTTTCAGACTAAAGCTGGCGTCAGCATGAGACCACTACCATCTCGTAGCTCCGTCGTGGCCATTCCACGAGCAATCATGGCAGCCGCTCCCCACCAGAAGCCTGCGGGAGTCGGAGGCCCCCAAGACTTTTGTAGAATCTTCACGGCTGAGGGGACGCTTTTCGAGAATGGGACCCAAGCCCTAGCAGACAAGCGTCCGAGTTCCAAGGTGTCCCAGGGCCATTTTAGTGGACCAGGCCCAAAACCGAAGAGCCGGCCGCCATTTTGAGAGTCCTGTGGCAGCCGCCTATCGCTGCAGCGCAAGAGCGGGCGCATCTCAACTACATGGTGAGCGAGACGCTGTAGTCGCAAGAGCGGGCGGTAAACAGCTGAATGGCGGAAGAGGCACAGTGTAGCAAAAGCGGGCGGAATGGCAACTAAAACGATAAAGGGGCGCCCCACTACAGCTTGTCTTCAGGTCAAACGGATTGTGGGACAAGGTCCAGAATTGAAGAGTCATCAAAAGGCAAAAAGTTCCGCCGGACCCCGGGAGCCGGCCGCCTATGTCGGGGGCGATCTCAGGCTACACCAGTGCTATAAGACTTGGGGAGGGTGTCGGAGCCAAGCGTCTTCTCCGAGTCCATGGCCATCACACCGCCCCTCAGGGGCCTCCGTCAAGCTGTTTAGGAAGGTAACATATCACATTGTTTTCTAATGCAGTCAGGTCCACAAACGACACTCACTTACTTTGAGAATAGTGAAGCTGCAGTAGGTGGAAATAAGCTTCAGACAGTGTTACAAGCACTGCTCAGAACTCTTAACTATGGCACCCAACATCCAGAACTTATGCTATTTGAGAATGGTAGTGACATCGAAGCATCTCAGGGACCAAAACCAATAACGTACTTTCACGTATGAAAATCTTACTTGGGGAGGGGGCAGGAGCGAAGCGCCCCCTCCCAGTCAGCGCCACCACACCGTATGTTGAAAATCTGAAGCCATCGTTCTACAAAGTCAACCAAACTTGGATTGAAAAATCTAGAAAAATGTACAAACTGAAAACCAGTTTTGGTCTGCATAGCATCAGTAGCAACGCTTGAGTCAGCTTTGTGTCAAGCCGCCATTTTGATTCAACAAAGCACAGGCATTGAAAAACGCTGAAATTCAGAACTCTAAACTATGGCACCCAACATCCAGGAGCTTGCCATCCGGATCTTGGAGCCTTGTGCTGTTTTCGATCTATTCACACATCGGTCCACTACTGACATCATCTTATAAACCAACGTTATGTAAATAGTTTTTTAATAAAATGTTTTACCCTGTTTCTTTGCTGGTGTGTTGTCTATATTTTTAATATTTGCATAGGGTTTTCGTTATTTTGTGCGGGATGGGTGATGGAGCCGAGCTGTCTTGCAGCCCTCATGGTGTGGAGCTCAGTTCATCTCACTATTTTCGTATTTCTCATGAAGGGTTGTTCCTAATATTTCTATTTTAGCGAGGTCAAAAAGAGATCCAATTAGTGGCCTACTGATTTTGCTCGATTACTTTTATTTTTTTACACGATTTTTCACTATCTGCAAAGACTAAACAGAGTATTGCGACTTTGTGCTTGTTTGTAAATAGAGAATGATCCAAAGAGAACCAATTCTAAAACAGTAAATGCTTGGACAACAATCAATCAAATGGAGAGACAAGGAGGCACGACGGATTACAACGGTGGTAAAGGCCTGCGTTAACTACCCTTCAGTATCTGCAAAGAGAGAGTACTACTAAGACAAAAGAGGGGAGGGGGGGGGGGTGCAGCGTTCAAAGCACATCAGCGTGCATAAATACGAAAATGTTTTTATCTATCACGTACTTGACATTTTAAAGCTTTTCATATTTGCTATTTAAAAACCAATGAAATTCACAGAAAAAACCATAGGTTATAGTGGATATATAGTTAGGAATTTGCATTTAGAAAACCTTGAAAATTCAATGAAAAAACCATTGGTTTTAGGCCATATATAGTTAGGAATTAGCATTTACAAAACCTTATTTTACTCGCATAAAACCATTGAAATTCCATATATAGTTAGAAGCGCTAACTATATATCGCGCACCCGCAATCCACTGCTGATGATGTCACATATTACATCATTCATGACATGGTCAGTGACATCACTGATGACATCACTGATGACATCTCAAATGACATCACTGATGACAACTCAAATGACATCACTGATGACATCTCAAATGACATCACTGATGACATCACTGATGACAACTCAAATGACATCACTGATGACATCTCATTTGTCATCACTGATCACATCACTTATGTGATAATACAATGAACCTCTTCAGACTCTAATATAACCTTACATACACTCAGTATAAACAGACACTCACAGACTGTCACTCATCCATGGAGTTACTCACACACCTAGTCAGTCATGCAAAGAATCAATCACACCTCCATTTCCTCAACTATAAAGTTATACACATCTTACTTATTCAAACATATAATAACACATATTTATTCTCTTATATAATCCCTGATACAAGCTCACAGTGATCGATACAGCCACTCACACATTCACTGGCTCTTATGTTCAGTTATTTATATATCTCAACTCTCACATGTATTGTGTTTTACATACGTACTTACTTGCACATGTAGCAATGAGAAATCCATTCACTCACCAACACACCCATGCATAGTCAACCGCCCATATAGCTGTTTCCACATGCACTCTTGAACTCATACTCCTAGTGAATCAACTGCTTACACATCTATGCACAGAGTCACGCACCTCCCAGCCACCCACACACACACTCAGCCTCCCATTCAAATACTTGGGCAACCAATCAATAACCCATATGGCCACTCTTATAGCTACTGATCAACACATGCAGCAGCTTACACAACAACAAACATACTGATGCACAAATTAAGACAGTTTAGTCACTAACCCATGCACTGAGTGAGACATATTTAATCACTCACTCATACAGTCAGTCATGCACCTACTAAATTCTTCATCCAGACACTTATACATCCACTCATTCTTCAATATGTGAAACATATTTAAACTTTACAGACACATACAATCACTGGATGTTGTGATCAGTGATGTCATCAGTGATGTCATTTGAGATGTCATCAGTGATGTCATCAGTGATGTCACTGACCATGTCATGAATGATGTAATATGTGACATCATCAGCAGTGGATTGCGGGTGCGCGATATATAGTTAGCGCTTCTAACTATATATGGAATTTCAATGGTTTTATGCGAGTAAAATAAGGTTTTGTAAATGCTAATTCCTAACTATATATGGCCTAAAACCAATGGTTTTTTCATTGAATTTTCAAGGTTTTCTAAATGCAAATTCCTAACTATATATCCACTATAACCTATGGTTTTTTCTGTGAATATATATATATATATATATATATATATATATATATATATATATATATATATATATATATATATATATTACCTACTGGCGGTCGCCAGTAGGTATATATAGTTAGGATTTTTTCCCTATGGGATTTCTGAAAATTCTATGTCTAATAACTTTGGCGTTTGTGGACGGAATCGGCTGAAATTTTCAGGAAAATGGCACATTTTGTTTCTGAGCAGCTCCTGGAAATTTGGGGGGGTTTCGTCAAGGGGGGGCTGAGAAAAAAGGGGGGTCCCAAAACGCGTTTTTTGCATTGAGTTTTCCATAGGGCGGTTGGACTCACTTTTAGCTCGAACGGCTGAATGGATTTGCACGAAACTTGGCAAAATTGTAGGGACTGTTAGCCCGATGTGCCTTTGCTAGGTCTCAATATATGTGCTTCAGTGGATTTTGAGAAATTAACGTTTAAATCAAGATATATATCTGTAACAGCGCTCCGGGCAGCGATCCGGTTCGCGTACTTTTCGCTTATCGGAACTTTGCGAAGCGAAGCTGATTGGCTCTCCGGTGTCTGTCAACATTCTAAACAGTCCGGTGCGGCCGCCATCTTGTCTCTCGGTAGGATCGAGAGACAAGAGGAGGCCAAAACAAAGGGGGAAATGAAGGAAAGGGGCAAGGTAGACCCCTTCTGACCCCCTAGGATTGATGAGGGGATATTATAGAGCCACGCTGGGCCAAAAAAAAAAAATTCCGATTTTTTCGCCGTAGAGACGCGTCTTGGTACGCGAACCGGGCAGCTAACCGGCAGTGTAACAGGAGTCTGAGGAGAAGCTGATTGGCTGTCATCATTGTAAACAGTCTGGAGCGGCCGCCATCTTGTCTCTCTGTGGGATCGAGAGACAAGAGGTGGAAAAAAGGTGTAAATGAATGAAAGGGGTAAGGCAGACCCCTCCTGAACCCCTAGGATTGATGAGGGGGCTATTAAAGTTCCCTGGGGGGTGAAAAAAAAATTGCGATTTTTCGCGGTAAAGGTGCTTCCTGGTACGTTAACCGGGCAGCTAACCGGCAGCGTAACGGGAGTCCGACATATTGTGTTTTTTGAACGTTTGTGATATGTGCACGTGTGGATTTTGTCTAATTAAGGTTAAAAAATATATATATATCTTTAAGCGTGTTTTGGCGCGCTTACGTTTTGGGTTTGGTTTGCGCTGCAGAGACGATACGTCACGGTTATGCTATGCATCATGAGGCGTCTCACGGGCTACGTGATACGTCACTTAATAAAGAATATATTTTACAGCTATAGATATTAGCTTTTAAAAAAACCAATGAAATTCACAGAAAAAACCATAGGTTATAGACCATATATAGTTAGGAATTTGCATTTACAAAACCTTGAAAATTCACTGAAAAAACCATAGGTTATAGACCATATATAGTTAGGGATTAGCATTTAAAAAACCTTATTTTATTTGCACAAAACCATTGAAATTCCATATATAGTTAGTTGCACTAACTATATATCGCGGACCCGCAATCCACTGCTAATGATGTCACATATTACATCATTCATGACATGGTCAGTGACATCACTGATGACATCACTGATGACATCTCAAATGACATCACTGATGACATCACTGATGACATCTCAAATGACATCACTGATGACATCACTGAAATCTCATTTGACATTACTGATTACATCACTGATGATATCATTTATGTGATAATACATCTTCAGACTCTAATATAACCTTAGATACACTCAGTGTAAACAGGCACTCACAGACTGTCACACATCCATGGAGTTACTCACACACCTAGTCAGTCATGCAAAGAATCAATCACACCTCCATTTCCTCAACTATACAGTTATACACACCTTACTTATTCAAACATATACTAACACATATTTACTCTCTTATACAATCCTTGATACAAGTTCACAATGATTCATACAGCCACTCTCATATTCACTGGCTCTTATGTTCAGTTATTTATATATGTCAACTCTCACATGGAGTGTGTTTTACATATGTACTTACTTTGACATGTAGAACTGAGATATCCATTCACTCACCAATATACTCATGCACACAGTCAACTGTCCATACAGCTGTTTCTACATGCACTTTTGAAGCCATACACCTAGGGAATCAACTGCTCACACATCTATGCACAGAGTTATACACCTCCCAGCCACCCACACACATACTCAGTCTCCCATACAAATACTTGGGCAACCATTCAATAACCCATATAGTTACTGATATAGCTACTGATTTAAACATGCAGCAGTTTACAGAAGAACATAAATAATGATTGCCAAATTAAGACACTTTAATCACTAACCCATGCACTCAGTGAGACACATTTAATCATTCTCTCATACAGTCAGTCATGCACCTACTAAATCCTTCATCCAGACACTTATACATCCACTCATTCTTCAATATGTAAGACATATTTTAACTTTACAGAAACATACAGTCACTGGGTGTTGTCATCAGTGATGTCATCAGTGATGTCATTTGAGATGTCATCAGTGATGTCATCAGTGATGTCATTTGAGATGTCATCAGTGATGTCATCAGTGATGTCACTGACCATGTCATGAATGATGTAATATGTGACATCATTAGCAGTGGATTGCGGGTCCGCGATATATAGTTAGTGCAACTAACTATATATGGAATTTCAATGGTTTTGTGCAAATAAAATAAGGTTTTTTAAATGCTAATCCCTAACTATATATGGTCTATAACCTATGGTTTTTTCAGTGAATATATATATATATACAACAACACTTACTTGATTATTTTCAATATAGGAAGTTGATATTTTCTAAAATCTTGAATGTTGGAAATAAAAGACAGTGCTGATAATCGCTACGGATAAGACGGGTCAGAGTTCCACTTCTGTCAACAGATGAAACAATTATATTTCAGAGTGTATATTTCATATTCTATACAGTTCATACAATATTAAGCCACTTAACTCTATAATCCACTAAGACATATTGTCAATATTCAGGTCTAATGCTCCAAGGATTAGAAGCGACTGGTTAAAATAAGACTAATTAAGCAAAAGTATAATCAATGGCTCTCTAACGTATGGAACCAGAAGAAAACCTCAATTATAATGTTTACCAGATATGTAAAGGTCCGGTGATATCATGAAAGAGATCAAGATTGTTCATGTATATCTTCGGGGAAGACAAAGCCTGTAGCCAATGACAAAAAATACACATACGGAGGGGAGGGGGGGTAAGAGAAGAAGTCAGAACATCTTTCTCATTTGCCAATACCCTCTCTTAAATTCAGTCTCTATGTCACAAACCTTAAGGAAAATGATTTTCCTTTTATATCAAGCGACGTGTAAACAAATTAGGGACCATAAGCGATATCGGTCTGGAGTTGACGCAAGATTGTGGAAACAATGTTCACGTTATAATAAAAACGATGACACAATCTATAAGAGAAAATAAAATAACAATAATGTAAATAAGGATTAGCTAAAAATTAATAAAAGACTAAATTTAGGTGGATAACACTGACGACTATTACCTGATTTAAAAATAGGCTGCCTTGAAACTCCACGTTAATGTACTGGATGAAAGTCGTAATGCTGAAGTGGAGAAAAAAGGGGAGGGAAACTGGTTACTAATTGACTAGCAACTCCATTAACGTTAAATTCTAACAATTGTTATGCCCAAGAGAATACGGATTTTGAAGAGAATTTATGAAAATGAGTCCGATAGAATAAAGATATTAAACCGCCTATTAGTATGGACCCGTTTAACAATTCATAACTGTTTGTTTTGACAAGAAAATTATATTCAACACTATAAGACTAATTATAGACATTAAAGCCAGAGCAAGTTTTGCCGACTCCAGTCTCCATTCCTGTCGTGTGGATGTTCGGACACGGCAGGGCATAGAGCGGTCAAATAAAGCAAACAATAAATGTCAAGCAAGGAAGAATAATGTCCCGTCACCCCTGATTGTAAAAAAACAAGTATGCCGAAAGAAAGGTGTACCTTTTGCTGATAATCCAAACAGCATACGCGTGGAGGCTCGGGTGAGAGGCAGAACCCTTGCGGTCTACGAATGCAAGGAGGAATCAAAAGCAACTGAGGGAGAACCTTGTTTAAATATTCCCTCTCCGTGTCACTGATTGGCTACTTGACAAACACGTGCTAATACGCGTCATTTGATGGTGGGTAAAAAGTAAAACCCGGTAGATAGAGAGTGTCTTAACTTTGCTGATAGCTCATACTTTGGGCCTGAATACTGTCACACCCTCCATCTTGGGCGACACTGCGCAAGCGCACTCAAACTCCGAAATTGCTGAAGCATTGGCATTGAATAGCTGCCAACACCCTTCTTACCCACAATGTTCCTGGGAACCTGCTCTACTGACCCCTAAAGAGAAAGCAAGAAGACTCAAATAAATACAATGTATATAATTTGTATGCCAATATTGGTGGGCGGAACAAAGACGTGAGAAAGTAAATTGTGGTGGGAACTTGGTCAATTCAAGTCAATTTAGATGATCTCATCTTGGTATGGTGTAATGACCTCTCCTCGTCTTTCCAACCAATCACTGAAAGGGGAACACATAGGTTTGCAACATTTAGGAGTAGTACAATGAACTCAAAATGGTATAACTAAGGTAGGTTTAGATAGAGAAATTGTCCGACTTATCCGAATAGCTGACCTTTCACTGACTCAACGCACTCAATAGGCGATCGAGAGCAGGGGTGCCGGCCGATCACTCTGTCAGAAGAATCGGTTTCCCAATAGGGTAACTAACTGACTTTCCTAGAAAGAGGGGTGTGACGCTGGTGTTGCACTTAGAGGAGGTCACCTGTCCTGATTTTCACCTGTCTTGTCCCGTGGGCACCTGATTAGTCGAGAGTCTGGCCCTAGTCTTTTGCCTCAGCCCGTGACCAGGATTGGTCATTGCACCATTTCAGGTAAATATAATCCAGGTGGTACGTCCTTGTGCTATTTCCCTTTATCACCCTTCCGAGGGACCAATGTTTAAAGGTGTTACTGTGATTTCTTACAAACTTTACGTCCTACTGGTTATATTCTTGCTCGCAAAATTCATAGAGATTGTGGCTTTTTCATTTTGACTCAGAAAATCTTTCATAGATAAATCTTTTAAAACTTCTTCCAGAGTCTGTGGTTTATTACAGGAAAGGTAAATGTATTTAAATACTGCCTGTTTAAAACTAACTCCCTTTTCGATCTCCAGGACTTATAGTAAGGGTGACAAGGATTGGTGAGTCATGGTGTACAGGTTTAAGTCCTGAAAGGACTCAAAGTACTGATAGGGTGATTAAAATTAGTAATTAGTTAGGAAGGACTACTAGTTCAAAGTGTGAACGTTTTATGGGCCCAGGTGAGTATGGTAAACTGAGCTAGTTGGTCCCTGTGCGCTCTATCACAAGGACATCAGCAAACTATATCAGGGCTACTACTAGCTGCTGTGAATGTAGTGAAAAGTGCAATACTAAAGCATTGCAGTAATGGATCTTTCGGTAGTCAGCACAACTCCAATAACCAGTGTAGTGTTTATGTTGCTAAGTACCATCTTAATGCCATTGAACTGCCATGACTGTGGGGATAGATGATTGAGCAGCAGAAATGTTTCACCCTGTAACTGAACCGGGATTGCTATCACTCCCATTATTTTAAAAAACATGTACAGCTGCTTTTCACAGGCAATGGCATTGATACCATTGCTCATTGTGAAGAAATTGACCCTTTGCTGCTTTCAGTCCACATTTAGCATTGAAGTACTGGAACTGGTAGATATACTCCAATAAATGCTTCCAACAGAGACAGCTTTCTTTACACAGGTTGATAAGCTACTAAACATTCTTTTAAATATTTCAGTATCTTCTTGGAGGCTGAGAGAAGCTTCAGTGGTCTCAGCCCACTAAAAACTTGGCTAACATCAACTATGTCCCAGAAAAGACTGATTTGTGTTGCCCTGTGTAACATGCATGAATTGTGTTGCCATGTGTAACAACCATGAAGAGATTGTGGAATCATTTAACACACAGACAATAGCAAAATGATTTGTCCTCGGCATTGAATGGTGCAAGAAAATATTAGTTTTTTCGACATAAAAATGCATGATTTTATTACAGATGCCTGCAACAAGAAATAATGTTTTCTAACTATTCCTGTTGCATTTTTGAGGTTTAGGAATGTCACCAAGAACATTTAGGGCCAGGTGTACGAAGCATTTTACCAGTCACAAGAGGCCCATTGGGCCGTTTGCGACCGGTTAAATGCAGTTTTGCAATGTACAGAAGGCAATATGCGAGTCAGTAACGTGCAAGAAGGATACCGACTCCTAAGCTGTTTGTATGTTTGTATGTATGTGTCATTTGTGACATGCTCATCAATGTGGAATGGATGGAAGCTAATGACATAACATAGCTTCAAAACAGAAATATAAAGCTATGCAGACTGTTACGTTGAACTGTTCGAAATGGGGTCTTTAGCACTTTACTCAAAGCAAGGGAGTTACACACCCAAGATAACCTGTGCTCACCCCCTTGGTATCTTGGCAGAGCAGTCAGGCTTATCGCAGAGGCAATGTGTAAAGCGCTTGCGCAACACACACACACAGGCTCTTGTAACATCTAAACTTGACTATGTCAACTGCCTGTACCTTGGTCTTTCTAAATCCCTGACCCAGCATCTGCAAGTGGTTCAAAACGCGTCGGTCAGAGCCATCGTGAGATCACGACCTAGAGCTAGTATGACCCCGATTCTTAAATACCTACACTGGCTCCGCATTAAAGAGCGGATTGACTTTAAAGCTATGACCATCTTTTTTATAGCCTTTCACAAGGCGAGCGGCTGGTACTTATTTAAACGAGCTAATTTTTATTTATTTATTTCAGACTCTTATATAGCGCATGGCTACTCAGGAGTATCCCAGCGCATGTACAGAGCCCAGAGAGTACACAGGGATCAGGAGCTATTTACATCACTGTATGAATCTAGCTTTATACTCTGCTGAAGAGCCAGGTCTTCAATTTCCTTCTGAAGATCAGCAGGTTGGGTTCATGTCGAAGCGGGGGGTAGCGAATTCCACAGCCTGGCTGCGTTCAGAGAAAAGAGACGACCCCCGGTCCTAGATCTACGGACTCTCGGGATCTCAGCTAAATTCTGATCATCTGAATGCAAGTCTCTCCGGGACTTATAGGGCCTAATCAAGGTCCTCAGAATGGCCGGACCCTGTCCATACATGACCCTATGTGTAATACATAAGGCCTTGAAGGAAATCCGTTCCCTCACTGGGAGCCAGTGGAGCTTCTTCAGGGCCGGTTTAGCCGACATCCTCGGGACAGTGCCTGTCAGGATTCTAGCTGCAAAATTTTGTGCGATCTGGAGCTGCTGGATTACCCCTTCAGGGGCGCCCAGATAGATGGCATTGCCATAGTCTATCCTTGATAGAACCAGAGATTGGACAAGTGTCCTTTTCGCTGCCTCGGGTAACAGGGGGAGGATCTTACGGATCATCCTTAATAATCCAAAACAAGTGGCCGTGGTTTTCCTAGCCTGATAACGGAACGAAAGCTCTGTGTCAAGCCAGAAACCAAGGCTCTTGATCTCTGGTTTCGGCAATGGTCCTAATCCCATACAGAGTGGCCAAGCCTCTGAGTTGTCGAGGGAGGCTCCCTTCCCCAGGAGCATCACCTCAGTTTTTCCTCCATTTAGCTTTAACTGAGACTGGTCCATCCATCCCGCGACCACCTCAAGGCACATCCTCAGATTAACAGAGGAGGACCCGTTCCTGTTCAAGGAGACCACAAGCTGGGTGTCATCAGAGTAGCTCACCAGCTGGATCCCGAAGGGTGCCACTAGTCCCGCCAGAGGAGCCATGTACACATTAAACAGCGTGGGGCTCAGGGAGGATCCCTGCGGAACCCCACACTGCAATGGTACCGGGCACAAGGAGATGTTTTCCTCAAACACCTTGAAGGCCCTTCCCTCCAGGAAGGATTTGAGCCAACTCAAGGTGCTCCCCGTGACTCCCAAGTTGTTAAGGCGGGCCAGTAGGGTATCGTGGTTCACCGTATCGAACGCAGTGCTGAGGTCCAGGAGGATAATGGCCACGCTCCCACCAGTGTCCAGAATCCTCCTGGATTCCTCCACCACGCTCAGCAGCGCTGTCTCGGTACCCTGCCCTCTCCTGAATCCAGTCTGGGAGGAGTGAAGCAAGTTGTTGGTCTCCAGAAAGGAGGCCAGCTGATGGTTGATGTGCTTCTCAGTAAGCTTGCTAATGCCCGGGAGAAGAGAGATGGGTCTATAATTGGAAAAATCACTAGGGTCAAGTGAGGGCTTCTTTATTAAAGCTTTTACCATTGCCAATTTCGAATCCTTCGGAACGACTCCTGCCCTAATAGAGGAGTTCACGAGATTGGCAATGGGTGTGGATAGAGCAGGAAGCATTGATTTTATTACGCTCATAGGGGCGGGATCGAGTGAAGACCCGCTTTTAACAGAATTGATGAGAGCCGGGAGGGCTTCCTCCTTAAGGATTTCAAAGGCCTCGAGTCATGGCCTGTCGTTCCCTCCCAATATATCGGAACAACCGGCTGGGCCAGCTAAGGAAACAGGGGGAATAGAAATCAAGATTTTTTTGATTTTGGTGTCGAAAAAAGCCGCCAGATCTTCGCAGCGTGTGCCGACTTGATCAGGGGAAGAAGGGGGATCAGGAGTTTTTAACAGTGACCTAGCAATCTGAAAGAGCTCCCTCGGAGCATTTGAGGCTGTCTCAATTCTCTGGGCATAGTAAGATGCTTTGGCCCGAGTAAGCGCCGCTTTGTAGAATTTAATAGATGCTCTGTAGATGTTCTTTTTCTCAGAGTCGAAACCTTTGCGCCATTGGCGCTCCTCTCTTTTGCACGTTTGTTTCAAGGTCTTAAGCTCGGCATTATACCATGGTTGGTGATGATTGATTTTTTTCTTGAGCATAGTTTTTACCGGAAGTACCTTATCCAGTGATTGTACAAGCCACTGATTGAAATCTGTATTAGCCCCATCCGGATCTGCATTAGGCGGGGGGCCGTGCTCCTAAGGTTATTTGCCCACTCCTCTCTGTCCAACTTGGACCAAACCCTGGTCGAGAAAGGGTAAAGAGGTGGGGTGGGGATGCCTAAAGGCAGCTTCCAAGAGAAGCATATGACTGAATGGTCGGACCAAGGGACTGGGAGGGGGTTACTTACTGAGAGCCCCATGGAGTTGGAAAAGATTGGGTCCAGATGATTGCCACCAACATGCGGGGGCCAGTGACCTTTTGAGTCAGGTCCATGGCCTCCAGGTCCTTAAGCAAATTAGTGGCTGTGGTGTCTAATACCTGATTGAAGTGAATGTTCAAATCCCCTAAGACCAAGAAATTGGAGGTTCTACTTGCGAGATCCATTGAGGTCTCCATAAGTCCCTCGTGGAATCCGCCCAGGGAGCCCGGCGGCCGGTAAATCAGCAGTCCGGATATGGACAAGACTGCGGATAGAGAGCAGAAGAAATGGAGGTTCTCGCAATCTGGGATGGGGGTATCGTAAACTCGACAGGTTATATATTCCTTGTGGAGTATAGCAATTCCACCTCCCCCTTTAGGTCCTCTATCCTTATGTTGAATCAGATAGCCTGGGGGCAAGGCCTGTACTATGTCTGGGGCTGATGCAACTCCCAGCCAGGTTTCTGTTACAAACAGGATATCAATGTCCAGATCGCTAATTAAAAGGGAAAGGCTGGTGGCGTGTTTGGGCAGCGAACAACAGTTAATTAATGCCATCTTCAACTTTCCCTTAGCGTCGTCGGCTGTCTCCTTGATTTCTGAGAACTTGTAAGGGCAGTGGGAACAATAAGTTTGTCCACTATTAAGATCCAAGGCATGCTGACAGCTCGGTGATAGTACTTGCCTACAGGAAAAAGGTCCTCCCGGGAGTAATAGGGGCTAGGGTTGGCCGGGGGGGCAGGGGTTCTAAGCCCTGAGCACGACCCAGCGCGAACGGGCGCAAACGGGCTTACCTCTGGCACACCTCCGGCGCTCATTAGGCGCTCCCGCTGCGCTCGACCGCTGCGCGTTGTCATGGCCCGTTTTTGTAGTCTCTCCTCCCTCTCGCCGTAGCGCTAGAGCGCAGACCAAGATGGCGCCGAGTAGCGGCGCGTCCTCACCTAAGATGGCGCCTGTATGATGATTGGCAGTGACAGGGGACCCGCTAAGAGCGGTGCTTTGGATCGCCTAGAGCGAATTTTTACAGTGCGGGCAATGAGGGCAGCAAGCGCTTCCTAGCGCAGTTTAAAACCAAGGTAAGAATAAAGTAAAATAACCAAGATATTAGAAGGGGGAAACAGTTAAAAATACGCTTCCTGATGCGCATGAACTCGCGCTGTGATCCCGAAGCGCTGCACCCAGGGGGCGCCTTTACCAGGCCAACCCACCTGAATGAGGCTCTTTTGTAGTCTCTCCTCCCTCTCGCCGTAACGCTAGAGCGCAGACCAAGATGGCGCCAAGTAGCGGCGCGTCCTCACCTAAGATGGCGCCTGTATGATGATTGGCAGTGACAGGGGACCCGCTAAGAGCGGTGCTTTGGATCGCCTAGAGTGAATTTTTACAGTGCGGGCAATGAGGGCAGCAAGCGCTTCCTAGCGCAGTTTAAAACCAAGGTAAGAATAAAGTAAAATAACTAAGATATTAGAAGGGGAAACAGTTAAAAATACGCTTCCTGATGCGAATGAACTCGCGCTCTGATCCCGAAGCGCTGCACCCAGGGGGCGCCTTTACCAGGCCAACCCACCTGAATGAGGCTCTTTTGTAGTCTCTCCTCCCTCTCGCCGTAGCGCTAGAGCGCAGACCAAGATGGCGCCGAGTAGCGGCGCGTCCTCACCTAAGATGGCGCCTGTATGATGATTGGCAGTGACAGGGGACCCGCTAAGAGCGGTGCTTTGGATCGCCTAGAGCGAATTTTTACAGTGCGGGCAATGAGGGCAGCAAGCGCTTCCTAGCGCAGTGTAAAACCAAGGTTAGAATAAAGTAAAATAACCAAGATATTAGAAGGGGGAAACAGTTAAAAATACGCTTCCTAATGCGCATGAACTCGCGCTGTGATCCCGAAGCGCTGCACCCAGGGGGCGCCTTTACCAGGCCAACCCACCTGAATGAGGCTCTTTTGTAGTCTCTCCTCCCTCTCGCCGTAGCGCTAGAGCGCAGACCAAGATGGCGCCGAGTAGCGGCGCGTCCTCACCTAAGATGGCGCCTGTATGATGATTGGCAGTGACAGGGGACCCGCTAAGAGCGGTGCTTTGGATCGCCTAGAGCGAATTTTTACAGTGCGGGCAATGAGGGCAGCAAGCACTTCCTAGCGCAGTTTAAAACCAAGGTTAGAATAAAGTAAAATAACCAAGAGATTAGAAGGGGGAAACAAATAAAAATACGCTTCCTAATGCGCATGAACTCGCGCTGTGATCCCGAAGCGCTGCACCCAGGGGTAGGCATGGGCGGAAAATCCGTTCCGCTCGCGGATTTTGCGGATTTTCGGGAAATCCGCAATCCGCGAGATTTGCGAATTTCCCGCAAAATCCGCAAATCCGCGAGCAGCGGATTTTGCTCGCACTGCTCGCACTGTTCGCGTGAGTTCGCGCCCCGCGAATAAGTGCAAAATTGCAGAAATACGATCTTAGCAAAACTGAAAGTAACTACTTACCAGGTTCAAAAGTTCAGGCACATCATTAGTAGCCATTTCCTGTAGTGCTTCCTGAGGGGCCCCTCCAGAGTTCAGTTGCCAGTTGAAACTATTATGTGACCCTGCTCTGAACCTCAGAATAGTTACACATATGCCACAAAGGTCCTGAATTACAGCTAAGGGAGACAAGCAGGAGCCAGGCTGGAAGTTAAAATCCATTAATCAGCCCCTAATTCATTATTGTCAGTTGGGGCAGGGCAGGTGTTGTAACTAATTTTGCAACAATGAAAGCACTTAGCAAGTGCAAAAGATCACTAATCAGGGCGCACTAAGGAAGCAGGTGCCAGCTAAAAAAATATTCTGTGACACATTAATCAGCCCCAAATCAATTCAGGTCACTTGAGGCAGGGAAGGTGTGCTTTGCTTTGCCGAAAATAATGTACACTGGACAACCAGAGGGTGTGGTGATGAAACAGAGGGTGGCATGGGTGGGCCAGAGGGTGGCATGAGTAGTCAGAGAGTGGCAGTGGTGACAGAGAGTGGCAGTGATGAAGAAGAGTGTCCCAAACAGGCTGGACACGTAGAAACAACAAGTTCGCAAAACTTGCGACCCGACAGGTAAGTTCGCAAATTGCGAAATTGTAAAAACCCTCGCGAACTGGCAGAAACACGGGCGAACAAAAAAAAAAAAATCCGCAAATTCGCGGGAATTCGCGGATTTTGCGGATTGCGAATCCGCAAATCCGCAAAATTCGCGAACGCGAGATCCGCAAAATTCGCTCATGCTTACCCAGGGGGCGCCTTTACCACTCTATATCCAGACCCTTGCATTCCTCTTACATTAATTTGGCCATTGTGCCCAAAGCTCGCCTTGTTTATACTGGCGGTACATCTTTCAGCTTTCTGAGTGCCAAACTATGGCAGAGCTTGCCGGAGTTCATGATGCTTGACACAAACCTATTTTTTTTTTAAAGAATCTACAAACATGGCTGTTCAATCAATAAATGGCTTCTTCCATTCATTTTTTTCTCCGCTATCTATGCACCAGGACGCTCTAGCTTGAGTAGCTGTGCGCTTTACTAAATACATTTCATTTCATCACAAAAAGAGACTCCAGGCAAGGTTATATGAAAATTATAAAAATATCCTTTGGATTATATCTAAAACATTTTAAACCACAATCACATAAATCATTTTGGCAACTAGGCAATTGTCATGATGTGACATATATCATAAATCACTTTGCCAACCAGGCATTTGTCATAACATTACAAGTTAGTGCAATCCATTAAATACTTTCAGGTTTCACACGTTATAAAACCACCATCACTACACATATAATGCTTATCCTAAAATAATGCTCATTATCTAGACCAATGCAAAGCAACATGTCATATATTATTAATTCAGCACATATCCTGTGACAGGTAATGAATAAACACATGAATCACCACATATTACATTTAAAACGTAGTGCACAGCACCCCTGTGCTCCTATTACACTTTATATATTAATTTAGGCACCAGGTGCAGGGAATAGCAGCACCAAGTGCATATAAGCCATATTATGGTAATTTCAAATCATGCAGTAATCGGGGGCCTCGGTCGAGGTCTCACTCCTTAAGAAAACATTAAAGTGAACAGATGCCCCAGGTATGCAGGCTCACAGGGGCACACACACTGGCACAAACACCTGATTCACCATAAATGCATAGGGTGCATCTTCCCTGCACTCCTAGTATACTTTATATGGCATCTCCCAAACACAAGGTTGGGAAGAAACATCTGTGCCTCTATTACATTGAATACAGTTATTTCCTGGGATTCTGTCAAACCTAGGAACTGGCGACCTCATCCGAGGTGTATCCCGTCCTGCCAGATCTGCCACCGTGCTCCCAGGTATGTGGCAAATAAAGGGCAGAGCCACCCGCACTTCCCACATTGGCGGGAGACCTCTCCTCCCAAAAGGCTGGCTCCCAAAGTTGTATGCCAACGCAGGATTGCCTCTCCAGGGAACACAACAAAACAAAATGGACACTGATTCACGGTGCCCTGAGCCCCACTGACACGTGGCAACACTGACTTCTATTAAGTTCCAAAAGAAAACTCTTGGTATAAGTAGATATCACATGCAGCGCTCACCAGGCACTGAGGTAGCAAGAACCATCAGGCCCTTGGAGAACACTGGGGGGCACACAGACAGAGGGCCACAGCAGGCCAACACATAAGGCAACAATTTGCAAAGTGGTAGTTTTTACTGCAGCACACCGATCAGTAGGCAGCAGACCAGTCCAACAAGGCAAGCACTCCAAATGGTGGTTCATCCTGATGCACAGCAATCCTCTGGTGCAGTCTGTAGCATCAGCAGCGTCTAAGAAACATGAGGTCACAGCCCCTGAGACAGCATTTGAAAAGTAGACACAGCCCTATTCAGGTGCAGGTGACAACTACTCTCACCACTCTAAATTCAGACCAGGCCTATTCAGCTCACTATGAGTCACCCAGGTAAGGCAGGACACACGTCAACCCCGCCCTGTTAAAGATTGCAAGAATCGCTGTTAGCTTGAGCTGAAAGACATTTTGTACTTGGCAGCCATTTCAGTTAGCCATGTACTCGCTATCTGCTTTCTCCCTCTTCACTGTTGACTGCCCTTGTATTCTGCTTGTGTCATCTATTTTAGTTAACTCCTTCAGCACTGAGCCAGAGCCTTGCACATGCTCAGAAAGGCCTAGTTTCTAAAATACACCTGCTCTTAGTGAATAACTGTCAGGCTATTCTGACTGATGTCAGCAACTCTATCACTCCTCCTACTTTGTCGACTGCGTATTCTCTGTAATTACCTTATATGTAACTAGCTGTTCATGTGCACACTTGTACTGCCTCTTTTGAACCCTCATACTCACTCAGCAATATACTGGGCATAAGAGGCCCCTGTTATCTGGACTCCTTAGAATGCCTCCTACAGTGGCCTGAGGGTACCTTATGATGCAGTCTCCCTCATGTGAGGTTAATAACTGCATTGTTTTTATATTACATCTTCTGTGCCAATCTCTACTTTGTTGGTTTAAAGGACCAGGTGTATCAGTGAACCCCTAATAAGGTTTTTTTTCTGCACCCCTTGTTACATTCCAGAGTGAATGCACATCCACTGATCCTGTCAGGCTGAGCCAGATGTTGAATACAGAACCAAGCAGGGCACAAAGAGTCATAGGAACACAGAAATGCCCACTTCTCAAAGTGGCATTACTAAAATAGCAATAACAAATCCACTTCCACCAATAAGCAGGATTTATCACTACTATTCCAAACATACCAAACATGGCCACGCTACCACTTACATATCAGACAATACCCATATCATACCCATACACATATCAGGGAATTCACAATGTCACTACCAGGACATGTCACACAACAAGGGCACATATCCTACCTTTTACCTACACAGCACCCTGTCCATAGGACTACCTAGGGCCTACCTTAGGGGTGACTTATATGTAGTAAAAGGGGAGTTTCAGAAGTGGCAAACACTGTAAATGACACTTCACTGTGACAGCAAACTGTGCATGCAGGCCCAGTAGTGGAAGAGCCCCATGACAGGTTTGAAAGGCTACGTCTGTGGGTGGCGCAAGCAGAGCTGCAGAACCACTAGTAGAATTTTATTTACAGGCGCTAGGCATATAGGATACCACTGTATAAGAGGCTTACATGTAAAATAAATATGCCAAACAGGTATAGACCAATTTTACCAGGTTTACAAGAGAGAACACCTGCACTTTAGAACTGATCATCCGTGGTAAAGGGCCCAGAGTCCTAAAACCAACAAAAATGTGTCAGTTCCAACAGGAACTTTTACATTCTCTTTTATTATTCAGATGAAGTAGTAGCAAGAGGGTCACGTGAACAAATGTGGCAGTTGTTCGGTCGGTTGTACATAGCTAGTGTGTGACTCTATGCTCCCAATTCAAAAAAACTGTTTATTGGTTTAAGCCCTTTGGGAAGTTAAACTGGATGAATTTCCAACCTATGTGCTTTCTGTTCCTGTTGTTAGGCTTAAAATGAAAGAAAAGTGTGATTTATTTCAAAAGATCGTGATGAAGCTAATATCTGCTAACACAATTCATCATTGGGTGGGCTCTGATGACTGGTGACTGGGCAATGGCATTGAACATTGGTCTCTGTGACATAGTCACTGTCTTCAGCAAAACCCACCTGACTTTAGTAACCTTTTAAAATAACATCATGATTTGGAAGACTGCGGGCAGCTACTTGTGTTGTTGATAAATGTCTCCCTTCAATGCAAGAGAGTGACATGCAGCCTAGCATATTTTCCCAAGGGATAATGAAGAAATGCAAGAACCAAATAAGTTTATGATACATGTCAAAGAAAATTAATGTGCGGTGGGATCTTAGGGCATTTTTGGCATCTTCAGCCTGAGACAGAACATCAGCCTGTGTCCATCAATATAGCATACTGATCGCATTATGCCAACTTTGCGATCATCCCAGCTCAATATGTATTGGTAGCATAGCCATTTTAACAATATACCAACAAGAATACATCATTAGTTACTTTTATTTGTGGCAAAGATTTAAAGGCGGGTAACAACAACCGGGTATTTCAGTACATTATGCTAAAGAGTGCAAATTAAAGCTCCGTGAGGTAGAGCGGGCCCATACCAGAAAACACAGGTAACTTTATGAAGTATTGGCAGTAGAAAAGAACGCTATCATCAGAACTTGCTTGATGTGCCATTCAGATAGTTACATAACAACCTCAAGCTTATAGTCATGCCCAAGCCATCCTGTCCCACTTCCAAGTGACGGTCCTTTCACCTTCTGGGCATTTCGTAGCAGGACTCCATGAAACCACACATTTGTGCTATTCCCTCCCTACAATTGGTCAAACAAAGGATAAAGGTCACCTCCTGCAAATCAAAAAAAAAAGAGGCATGTCCCTCCTACTCTGCTTTAAATTAAGATTTTTTTTATTAATTATTAGGCTGTTTGTATTACGGATCTAAGTACTGTCATCAATGCAATGTTCAACATTTCTATTTGAAAATATAGTTTTGCGAACTAATGCATAAGTAAATAAAAAACAGATCACTGATTACAAAAAAGGCAACAGAACTTAAGCATTGATTAGTAGGAAGTGGTATTAAAGACTGGGTGCCCCCCTCCCTATGCCTGAAAAGCTAGCATGGCTGATGAGAGGTGATAACCAGAAACAGGGTCCAGGATGCTTGTTACTGGACCAGGGAGGACCTGGCGTGGCAGTTCGGGTTGGACAGTTCCCATGAGAAGCAGGGCCAAGACTAAACACATATGGCTTGGTCTAAACTGGGGTGGCATGGTGAGCAAAAAGAAATATGGATGTAACCCAGATCTCTTGACTGGGGGTGAATGTCTGATTTGTTACGAATTCCGTCCATCATTGAGTGTTTTTTGTATTCTCGCCCTAAGTGTGCCGAGGATGCCCAGACGTGGGTCTCAGGCTCACTGTGGCTCTGGATTTAAGTTAGCCTTGCTGATGAGGGGTGATACCCTGAAATGGGCCCTAGGATGCTTGTTTCTGGTACAGGAAGGAAATGGCTTAGCAATTCAGGCTGGACTGTTTCAGTCAGTAGCAGGGTCAAGACTGACTTGTTGTGGATGGGTCTATACTGCAGTGGCATTGTGAGCAAAAGAACAATGGATTTTACCCATATCTCCTGACTGTTGGTGAATGTCTGATATGCTCCAGATTCTGTCCATCATTTGTGTGTCTTTTGCACTCTCGCCCTAATTGCCCCAGGTATTCCCAGGCGTCGGACCCGGGTTCACTGTGTCACTGGATTCAAGCTAGCCTGGCTGATGAGAGGTGACACCCCAATACCAGTCCCAGGATGCTTGTTTCTGGTCCAGGAAGGACCTGGCTTGGCATTTCCGGCCGGACTGCTCCCATGAGGCGTGAAAATTCCTACTGCTGCCGGGCGGGAGCAATGTCAATTCCTGATCCTCCCAGAATGGGTCCATGCTGGGAGCCAACAGGTCCACAGGGGCACTTGGTCTTCTACCATGGCCCCTGACATAGATTTCTGTGAGCGCCCCAGGTGGGCATCAGGGCTCCCATGGAAGGCCTAAGGGATGGGTCCCGGTGCCACTATTGGTTTAGGGACGGAAAGCTGCACAGCCTCTCCCCTGAAAAAGTTAAACGAACAGGGGATGGGATCCTTTAGGCTGTGTTGGCTCGGGGAAGGGTCTGCATACCACCTCCCCTAAAAAAGAATGGCCAGAGGAATAGTGTACCTAGGGCCCATAGGGGTTTGGTGGGAGTTTGTGTGACCTCCGCCCCTTAATTGATTAAAAAAGCCCTGGGAGATTGGGTCTCAGGGGCCTTACTGGCTCAGGGAGAGGGGCCATGCGTTCCTCCTCCAATGTTTAAAGAAATCAGAATTGCTGTAATGGATGCTAGCATAGGAGATGATGTGCCTGACCCCAAAAAAAAGAATCTAGGGGTCCCATGTGGGCACTGGGGAACTCAAAATACATTTAAAAATGAGTAGTAAATAATCAGGAGGGGGCGATAATTTATTATTCATTGCTCCTAGGAATGAGTACCCCATAATGCCCTGGTGAGTTTTAAAATATCATGTTTTCATGTTTATAGTGTCATTAGAAGAGGCAGGGCACCAACAAGCATTTTTTAATGTTACAAGAAGTGCAGCAGTAAACGAACAACATTAAAAAAAAATAAGCCTCCTGGGTCATTAAATCCATTACTCGAGGAGTACTTACTATATTTTTTAAAGTAATCTAAGCTGAAGCTTTAATCTATTCAACTGTAGTGCAAGGCTCTCTGGTACCTGCTTTTATGATTGCATGTTGTGGGCTAAACATATTAATAGAAAGAACAAGAGACATGCTGGTTTTATTTAAAAGAAAGCAAGATTTCTCTGAGTCTTTCTTTTCAATATTTTCAGCCCACAAAATGCAATGCTAAAAGGTATAGTGAAAGAAATGGGTAATAATCGCAGGACTATTTAGTGAGCACTAAATATTTTTTTTTTGTTTGTTTAAGAAATTTTTATTAAGCATTAAAAAGCGATACAAGAGACATGTCATGAAAAATTAGGAAAAAGTACATATGAGTATGATAATAATTAAAAGACATGAATCTATAATAATTTATATAGAGAAAAGAAAGATATGAATAGATAGAAAGGAGAAAGAAGAAAGAAAAAGAATAGAAAGGAAAAAAGAAAAGGAGGAAAGCAGAAGACAGGGAAAGAGAAGAGGGGAGAAAGAGGGGAAAAAGGAAGTAGAATTAAGGGATCATGAAGGACAAGGAGCACGCGGTAAGGGAGAAGGATTGGAAGAGAGATAGGAAGTAAAGGGAAGCCATAATAAGTCAGATTTAATTTTCAAAGGAAGAGAGGTAGAAGAGGCTATAGAAATTCTATGTTCGTCACATAAATAATTCCACCATGTGTGGACCGGGAGTTTTGAATTATCTTTCCAACACGATAAAATAACTTTAAATGCAAGTGCAATACAAAGGTCTAACAACTTAGCAGAAGAGGGTGTAACAATATCAATATCATCAGATAATGAACCTAAAAATATGTGTATAAAAGACAATTGTGAAGAAAGAGATAACATTTTCATACATATATTCCAAACATCAGTCCAGAAAGATAAAACTGGGGAACAATGGTAAATTTGGTGTTGTAGAGTACCAGGAACTTTGGAACAGGACCAACATAAAGGAGAGGAGGTTGGAGAAAATGTATGTATAGTAACCGGGGTAATAACAACTCTATGGTAAATAAAAAGTAAGGATTGAGTAATGCGTGCAGCAACAGAAACTCTGAAGAGTCTAGACCATAAACGATCCCACAATGCAGTGTCAAAAGAGACATCAAGATCAGTTTCCCAAGCAGTCTCTACTGTTGACTTAGATCGAACAGAACAATTAGACAATAAAAATGAATAAACAAGAGCAGCTTTGGGTTGTTGGGTAGAAAAGAGAGGGTAAAGTGGAGTGACAGGAGTGAAAGAGGAAAACGAATCAGAGGAAGAAGATACAGAAGATAAGTGAGATTGAATAGCAGAGATTATAATAGAATATTCAGCAAGAAAAGAGGAGGGTAAATTAAACTTATTTTGTAACTCTACAAAAGAAAGAAGAGTGGAATCAAGAAAAAACTGATGTACAAACATTATATCCTTTTCTTTCCAGTGTTTAAAGTAGAATGATTTACCTTTATATCTAAGAAATTTGTTGTACCAAACTACAGATGATAAAAAACATTGTAGAGGGGAAAGGGTAGAGGAAAAAATATTTTGCAAGGTAGATTGGCAATATTTCAGAATAGGATACTTGGATATAAAGGTACAATTTGACATGAAAGGAACATGTTGAAATGAGAAATCTTTTAAAAAAGAGCGTTCCAGGAGCACCCACTTAGGAACAGGAGTATCAAGGAAATCATATGCCAAGGAGAAGGATTGTTTGATAAGAAAGGCAGAATGATAAGAGCCAAAATCAGGGAAACGAACACCACCTTCATTTTTAGGACGAACCAACTTATGTAACCCAATGCGGGGATGTTTATTATTCCACAAAAATTTTGTGCATATAGAATTGATACGAGAAAAATAGGATTTAGGGATTTTGAAGGGAAGCATAGAGACTGTATATAAAACATGAGGGGTAATCATCATTTTGATGGTATCTAATCTACCCCACCAAGAAAGAAATAGGGGAGACCAAATCTGCAAAAGGGATTGAATTTTCTTAATTAACGAATCAAATGTTATTTTAAGGGTATCTTTTAGAGAGGAAGAAAACCATATGCCGAGGTACTTAATTTTAGAAGGACACCATGCAAAATCAGTATTATTAAACATATATTGAAAACACAAAGGGTTAAGGGGAAGCACTTCTGTTTTGGATAAATTGAGCTTATAACCTGATATTGAGGAATATAACTGAACTTCATCTAAAAAGGGCGGGAGGGATGTTTCGGGATTGGACATGTAGATAAGGACATCATCAGCGTACGCTGAGAGTTTAGTTTCGACAGAGGAGAATTTTAAACCAGTGATATGGGGGTTGGAACGAATACGTTGTAAAAAGGGTTCAAGGCATAAGATAAATAATAAAGGAGAAAGGGGACAGCCTTGTCTTGTGCCTCTTGTTAAAGAAAAGAATCTAGAAAATTGATTGTTAACAAAAATGCTGGCACGAGGGGAGGAATAAAGGAGTTTGACTAACGATATAAAATTTGAACCAAAACCAAACCAAGTAAGGGTTCGAAACATGTACTGCCAATTAATACGATCAAAAGCTTTTTCAGCATCTAGGGATAGGGCTGCTAATGGGGTTTTGACATTTTTACTGTGAGAGAGGACATTGGAAAAAAGACGGGCATTATCAGCTGCGAGTCTGCCCTTAACAAACCCCACCTGGTCTGTGTTGATTAAGCGAGGGATAATAGAATCAAGGCGAGAGGCAAGAATTTTAGCAAAAATTTTACAATCATAATTAATTAAGGATATGGGGCGGAAATTTTTACATTGGGAATGGTCCTTATCGGGTTTCGGGATGATGACAATGAGGGCATCCAAAAATGACCCAGAGGCCTTAGCTTCAGAAATAAAAGAAGTAAATAATTGAAGGAGTTTGGGAGCAAAAAAAGAATGAAAGGAGGAGTAGAATTCAATTGGTAGGCCATCAGGACCAGGGGCTTTTGATTTCTTAAGGGAATGAATAGCTGAGGTAATCTCTTGAAGAGTAATTTCACGTTCTAGGTGTGAAAATTCAACAGGAAGGTCTGGGGGGGAGGGAAGGCCTTCAAAAAAAGTTGTTAAGTTAGCATCAGAAGGATGAGTATCATCTGTATATAAGGCTTGATAGTAGTTGTGAAAAACCTCCGCAATGTCTTCATCAGAGGTGACCAGCTTGTTGAGTGAGTCATTAAAAATTGGACCGACAGCTTTTCGTTCAGATTTGATTTTCAAGTAATTGGCCAACATTTTACCTGCTTTGTTCTGACCCCCATGATATTTAGATTTTATTTTAAGGAGGGTATGACAAGCTTCATTAGTTATAATTTTATTAAGAGCAGTTTTGGCATGAATCAAGTCCTGAAGGGCAGATGGAGATTTGGAGGAGAAATAAGTATGTTCAAGTGTTTTAATATGTTTAAGTTGATCTTCATATTTTTGCTTATTAAGTTTCTTTTTGGCAGAAACATAGGAAATAGTAAAAGCACGAAAAGAAGCCTTAAAAGCATCCCAAGTGTTAGGAATGGAGGTATCAACGGGGTCATTTAAAGAAAAATATTCATTAAAAAACTCAGTACATTTTTTCATAAAAGTGGCATCAGATAAAAGAAAAGAGTTAAATTTCCAACGACTAAAACTAGAGGGACTAATGGATAGATCTAGGGTAGTATAGACCTGTGCATGGTCGGAAATAAAAATAGAGCCAATAACAGATTTTTGAAGGGAGGGAAGGAGAGACTTACTAATCATAATATAATCAATCCTTGAACGTGTATGGTGGACATTAGAAAAAAAAGTATATTCCAGTAGGTCAGGATTACATACTTTCCACGAGTCATATAGAGGACGAGAGGCAATGGCAGAATGAAAAGCCTTATGGGTTTTATCAGGTTGAAATTTACTCGAAGACAAGCGATCTGAAAAAGGGTCCAACCATTGGTTAAAATCACCAGCAACGATGAAGTTAGGACAATCAATGGAAGCAATAAGCAATTTAATGTCTTTCCAAAATTTGGGGTCTGGACGAACAGGGCCATAAATATTTAATAAGACCATCGTCTTGTTGTGAATAACAACCTTTGCCATTGCCCAACGACCTTCATCATCATTTTGAGAAGAAATATTTTGTGCATTTAAAGCCTTGTGAAATAATATAGCAACCCCTCCTTTTTTGTTGACCGCAGGAGAAAACACAACCTGACCCACCCATTGTCTCTTTAGTTTAAGGGAGTCAATGTCCGAGCAATGAGTTTCCTGAAGAAAGACAACCTGTGAATGAAATTTGGTTAAATGAGACAATACCTTCTGACGCTTGACAGGATGACCAAGACCACGAACATTCCAAGAGACAAAATTACACATGTTGGAAGGAGGGAAGAATGGGCGACGAGTGGAAGCGATACACATCAAGGAGGTCACTACATAGGGGAAGACAAAAAATAACAGTTAAACATTGGAGTTTTAGAACGCTCATTGCAAGAAGGGAAAGAAGAATTAGGCAGCATGAAAAGAAGAAAAGGAGAAGTAAAGAAAACAGCAGAGGGAGCTTGAGAAGAAGGAAGCGAGGAAAGGGAGAGAAGAGAAAGAAAGAGGAAAGATACATAAAGAAGGAGAGAGAATTAGAAAACAGGTCAAGGCACAAAGGCTTGATCTGAGAAGAGAACAGTAACCAAAACATGTGAGACGCGGGTACACCAGAGAGAGGACATGACCCACGAGCAAACCAGATACGGACATATGAGAAAGGATAAACACAAGGATGTGAGAAGAGAGTCAAAAACAAAATAGAATAGGGAGATAAGTTAAGAGAAAGTAGATAGATTGGAGTGGTAATTTTAGAAGAAGAAAAACATAGAAAGACGAAGAGGCTTTAGCTGGCAGTGTCCATGGTGGAAGGCGTGACACTCATCAAAAAGTCTCGAAGTTTCTGGGGGTCATCATAAGACTTGGTACGGCCATTGTGTTTGATCTTGCAGAAACAGGGATGAAGAATTCCATACTGAATGTTGAGTTGTCGCATCGTAGGACGAAGGTTCAGGAATTCCTTACGTCTAGCATTGGTAGCAGAAGAGAGGTCTTGGGAGATGAAGATGTTGTGACCAGACCACTGGAGACGACGTTTGGCCCTGGCGGCTTTTAGAACAGCCATGAGCTCTGTGAACTCCAAGAATAACATGATGATTCCACGTGGTTTGGTTGCATTGGAATTGAGACGACCAAGACGATGCGCTCTCTGGATGTTGAGAGGATGAGTCGATGAGGAGAGTTCCAAGAGTTCCTGGAGAAGTTTCCGGATAAAAGAGACCATGTCGGACCCCTCCAAATTTTCCGGAACACCATAAACGCGTAGGTTGTTGCGTCTATTTCTATTTTCCAAATCTTCGGTGTGTAATTTGAGTTTGTGGATTTCTTGCTCCAAAAGTGGAATCCGAGTGGAGAGGTCTTGGACATCGCTGCAACGTTGCTCTAAGCTCAAAACCTTATTTTCCATAACCACCCAGCGCTCCTCGATCTGCTGAAGTTTAGCGTTGATAGCAGTCATAAAGGGTTGGAGCCCACGCACCTCCTCAAGGATGGAATCCAGAACAGGATTAGTCGAAGAGTTAATGGGGGAGGGTGGGTCATTTTTTGGTCTTTTAGGTTTTGTTCCTGTTTGCGATAACTTCGGCGGAGTAGAGACATTTGCCATGGTGCAGGATGACAAAAGGAAACTATGCCCAACAATGCTGTAGAATATGAAATACAATGTGGATGCCCAAATGTAATAGGGGCACACCCTGTGGCAAAAAATAGGACACTGAGAGAAAAAAGAAGGAGTCGTCCAGTGACACACTAGTAATCAGTGCCAGGATGAAGTAACAGCCACATGAGGACAAACAAGAGGCATCCACTAAAACAAAGTCTTGACACTATGATAGACCATCATGGCAGTATGGAATGTCAGGTTAGGTGAAAGAAAGCGCCAAAACATTCACAGGTAAGTATAGACAGTGCATTAAGGCAGTGGAGGAGACCGATGATCATTTGAGGTCAGAGGAGCAAGAAACTTGAAGTAGCGTTGAGGTATTCATCACATTCCTTGAGCATATCAATAGTAGAAAGCTAGGCATCCAGAGGCACAAAATGGCGGCCGTTCCACCTCATAGAAAGAACTGCGCATTTAAATTAAAAGCGGGAGCATCATCAAAGGTGAAAAAGAGTCCACAGCAACTCCTCAATGTCGTAGGACCATATGTGATGACAGAGCCAAGCTAGTGCCAGAGCGAAAGGGGAGAGAGCAGAAACAGCGCAGATAAAACACACGAACCGGCGGCATACAAAATGGCGGCCGTTCGTAGTGCGAAGTGAAGAGATAATTACCATGGAAAATAGTCCTTGAAAATGCGCTCTTTTCGTTCAGCAAAACGCTGCATTGTGGAGTCCCCACCTTCCGATGCTGAAATCTGGCAAGAAAAAACGTCCGAAAGGCGGTTTGGCGATTGCTCACGGCATCCGCGGGTTGTCCGATACAGAGCTCACGGGAGAGACGTCCTCTATCGCCGGCGCACAAGCCACGCCCCCTTCAGCACTAAATATTTAACAGGAGGTATTCGCTGCGGCTGTAGTCTCTTTCCACTCAGAGTACCTAGATCAACCTTCAAGAACACATGTTGAGACCAGCAGATGAAGTCTGCTTTGAAATACAGTGGATGTTAATATACGCAGTGTCTAACAAACACGAGGTCAAAGTCCCTGAGATAGCATTGTGAAAAGTAGACACTGCCCAATTTGGTTGCAGGTGACAACTCCTTCCACCACTCTAAATGCAGACGAGGCCTATTTGGCCCACTATGAGTCACCCAGGAAAGGCAGGACACACCTCAACGCCCCCCGCCCCTGTGACTGCCCAGAGTGAATGCACATCCACTGCTCCCGTCAGATCTGGCTTGCAAGTTCGGATTGGACAGTTGCCTTGAGAAGCAGGCCCAAGACTGAACGCATATGGCTGGGTCTAAACTGGGGTGGCATGTTGAGCAAATCAGGATGAACAGAACAGCAACGTCTACTCCATGCTGGTTTGAAAATATATCTCATTTTATATTGTGTTTCATTTTAATTCATATTTTGTAATTGTACTGCATTGGTTTTAATTAACTGTGCAAATAAAACTTACTTACTTACAATGGATGTAACCCAGATCACATGACTGGGGGTGAATGTCTGATTTGTTGTTCATTCCGTCATTCATTGAGTGTCTTTTTCATTCTCGCCCTAAGTGTGCAGATTATGCCCAAGCATTGGTCCCAGGCTCACTGTGGCTCTGGATTCAAGTTAACCTGGCTGATGAGGGGTCATACCCTGGAACCGGTCGCAGGATGCTTGTTTCTGGTCCGGGAAGGACATGGCTTGGCAATTCAGGCTGGACTGTTCCAATGAAGAGCAGGGTCAGGTCTAATTTCCTTGGGCTGGGTCTATACTGCGGTGGCATGGTTAGAGAAAGAACAAGGATTTTACGCAGATCTCCTGACTGTTGCTGAATATTTTTTGTGCTCCAGATTCTGTCCATCATTTGTGTGTCTTTTGCATTCTCGGCCTAAGTGCCCCAGGTATGCCCAGGCGTCGAACCCGGGCTCACTGTGCCACTGGATTCAAGGTAGCCTGGCTTATGAGACGTGATACCCTAATACCGGTCCCAGGCTGCTTGTTTCTGGTCCAGGAAGGACCTGGCTTGGCAATTCTGGCTGGACTGCTCCCATGAGAAGCAGAAATACCTGCTGCTGGAGCAATGTCAATTTCTGATCCACCCAGAATGGGTCCATGCTGGGAGCGGCAGGTCCACAGGGACACTGGGTCTTCCCCCATGGCCCTAGACATAGAATTGTGTGGGCACCCCAGGTGGGCACCAGGGTACCCACGTAAGGCCTTAGGGATGGGTCCCCGGTGCGACTTTTGGATTTAGGAGGGGAAGCTGCACAGCCTCTCTCCTCAAAAAGTGAAAGGAACAGGGGGATGGGGTCCTTTAGGCTGTATTGGCTCGGGGAAGGGGCTGCATACCCCACCCTTAAAAAAAGAAAGGCCAGAGGAATAGTATACCTGGGCCCATAGGGGCTTGGTGAGGGTTTATTTGACCCCCTTCCCTTAATTGATGAAAAAGGCCCTAGGGATCAGGTCTCAGGAGCCTTACAGGCCCAGGGAGAGTGGCCATGCGCTCCCTCCTCCAATGTTTAAAAAAATCAGACTTGCTTGCTCATGCTGGCAGCTGTAATGGATGCTAGCGTAGGGGCTGATGGACCCGACCTAAAAAAAGTATCTAGGGGTCTCATGTGGACACTGGGGAACCCAACAGAAATTAAAAAAATTTGTATTAAATAATCAGGAGGGGGGCGATCATTTATTATTAACTAGTCCTAGGAATGAGTGCCCCAAAATGCTCTGGTGAATTTTAAAATAGCATGTTTTCATGTTTATAGTGCCCATAGAAGAGGCAGGGCGCCAACAAACATTTTGTTTATGTTTCAAAAATTCATAAACATGCCTAAAAATATAACATATGTTATGAATTCTTGTATTAAATCACATTGTCAGATAAATAGTAGATGAAAGCGGAAGTGTAGATAAGATTTGGTTATAACATAGCAACACCAAAGGATTGAAATGATATGCACTGTATTCAATTCTTGATTATGAAAATGAAATAAAAGTATTTTTTTTTTTAACAAAATGATAAAAAAAGGCAAAAATATTGTGTTGAATAAAAATAAAAACAATTTTGTACAGTAACAGCAATTGGTATATGTCACATTGGTGGAGAAATCTCCAAGGTCCACTCAGTATTGAATTTCCTAAATGTTTTGTACTCAATTGCAATTTTCTCCCTTATTTAGGAGTAATTTTCATTTGCAGGGGTACCCCTTTTTGTTTACAAATATAAAAGTGAACGTGTCAAGCAAAATACATTTCATCGACAAACTTTAAAACTTTTTTTTTTAAAGAATTGGGTTAAAAACATTCTTAACATTAGTCAGAGGGCCAAGTTCTAGGTAATTGATAAGGAAACCTGGGCGTAGTTCGCGAAGTAGTGCTAGGTGTAGCTAAGTGAAGTGCACTTCGCACTACGCGAGCAACGCCTACCACTATGCGAACTGATTAGGACCCTGTTCGCACTGTGCAAGATGCCGTTTCCAATGATTGCACAGTGCGGACAAGTATCTGGCACTGTGCAATCATTGAAAACGGCATCTTTCACAGTGCGAGCTGTAGTTTTCTGCCGCTTGAGCAGATTTTTACTCGAGCAGCAGCTTTCTCAACGCAGACTGGTAGTTTCTCATTGCGAGCGGTCACGAACATACGCAACCACTCGCCATGAGAAACCTGATCTCCCTTGATAGAGAGGTTTATTTTCTACTCTCGTGAGCGGCAACTTGATGTTGCTGATCGCGAATGAGAAAAAAGTCTCCCCGGGATGTCATTTTGCTTGCTCGCGGCCGCCAACTTGATGTTGAAGACTGCGAGCAAGCAAAAAATGACCGCTGTACTACGTTACGCATGTTTGCACTGTGCTACGTGCAGTTCCCGTAGTGCGAAGTAGAACAAACTTCACAAACTATGCTACGTAGTGCTTTGACCAGGGTTAGTGATAAGACAAAAGCATCATGTAAAGAGCAAAGTGCAAAAATCTCATACAATCGAATATAATAGACAAATATATCAAAACCCCAATATTGACACCAAATGGGCACTTCAATCAAAACAGATAAAGGCTAATAACAGTTAAAATATCATTTTTTTTCTGTACCTAATGGCTCTTGTTAAAAAGCTTCCAACCCCAAAACAGACCATGGGGGAAGATAGCATTTGGAGGTACAGTAGAGCGGGCCTGACTTGGGTAAAATTACAGTCTCTGGGTAATGGAAATTTAAACCTCTTGAGTAATAAAACATAATAATCACAGAAAAAAATGAAGAGTATCCTGCTCAAAGAAATCGTCACCAGGACAAGGTTTTAAGGTGCCAGGTTTTGAAAAACCTTGGGGAACAGCCAAGATCCAGGGGACCAATTGCAAGCAAACAGAATCTGGTTAGCACAAAATGGTGGAAGGTGTTGCCAATGATGAGTAGATATGGTTGAACTTGGTTATAAAGAGATAATGTAAAATATCCCCTCGCCGTTGGTTTTTCCAACTCCTTTTCTTCCCTGAGTTCCTGACGCTTGACCAGGAACTGCTGTTTAATAGTTCTGATTTTAAATTTATCCAAGGATGTAGGACTACAAAATAGGTCATGGCAGCTTAACCAATTTTCTATCCATTAAATACTTTATCCAGGGGATGTGCTCGGCTCTATCTGACGCTAGTGTTAGATCGTGACTCCCAATACTTGCGCAGTAACAGAATGATGATTATTCCCAATGCCGCCACAGGAGTGACTCTAAACATTTATTTTTTAACGTGTTCAAAGATATCTCCTCAAGGGGGAAGGGGGAGTGGATAAAATAATAAAAGAGAGAAGAGACTGCCAAGATTAATTGTTTCTATTCCATCTTCTCCTCAACGAGTCAATGCTGTGGACATCTGGTTTCTAGAAACTAAACAATAACAGTATTACAACCTTTAGTCTGCTTGCTCCTTCACCTATTCATGTTTTCAGTAACTTACATACCAATATAATCTTGGGTGTTAGCTCCTCTTCTAATTAATGTTCTCTAACTCTTTTTCTAAGAAGACTGCCTCCTTACTGATCACTTGCTTCTGGAAAGAACTAACATAACAGTTAGTTAATCTCTGTACAATCTTTATCTATTAACTAACTATTTAATCTACTTTTATTCTAGACCCCTTCTATACCTACCAAGAGCTGTAAGGAAAACTTCTAAACCTTTTTAACTGTCTTTCTGTAGTCTAAGATGTAGATGACAAATGGCTTTACTTGTAAGAGAATATCGAAAAACACACCTTTCCTTAATTTGCACAGCCACTTATTATTCTGGATTGCTAATAATAATAAGATACTTACAGGTACATGCATCAAACTCGGCATTTGCGATTCCTTAATAGCGATTATTAAGGAATCGCAATTAAGGAATCGCAAATGCCTATGCATCAAGATTTCGCTAAATAAATTGCGAATCCTTAGAATTCCTTAATTGCGATTAGCAATTTGCGAATCGCAATTAAGGAATCCCTTCCCATTCATTCCTATGGGCCTAGAGGCCCATAGGAATGAATGGGAAGACAATCTCAATTAGCGATTCGCAATTAGCTAATCGCAAATTGAGATTGCGATTTCAAGGGTGCAGAGGTGTCCAAAGGACGCCCTGTTGCACCCCTGAAATCAAACAATGCACATATGTTGTGTACACACATGCCCTAAGGGCATGTGTGTGCACAACATGAAACTTACAAAAATGCACAAAACTGCATATTTTTAACATTTCGCTAAATTACCATGAGGTCCAACCTCATGGTAATTTTTACTCTCTAATTGTGAATTCGCAATTTTTTAAAGTTTCATGCATTGCTTTTAAGGAATCGCTAAATTGCGATTCCTTAAAAGCAATCGCACTTTCAAAATTCGCTAAAATAGCGATTTCATCACTTTTAGGATGATGCATACCAAATAGCGATTTGGGATTCGCAAACGGCCGATTTTAGCGATTCGCACCGTTTGCGAATCCTAAATCGCTTGATGCATGTGCCTGTTAGCTCTGAGTTGGAGCTCCAGCTCTCGCTTGTGACTGCACTAAATGGACTTCGTCTAGAAAACGATCTTTCTGCTCACTCGGTAGGCTGCGGCATTCTGAGAGACTCTTGGTAGCGGTTCTGTCGATTGAAGACTCGTAACTCTGAGGTTTATTTGGACTTGCTGCTGAAGTGTGGTCACACGCAAGGACTTTTTGCGCATGAGCCGAATGCGGAACACTGTAGGAAATTGAAGAAAGTAACACATCTTCCAACTTGAGCGTCAGGAAGTTGCTTGGCAACAGAGTTTATTTCGAGAAGGATAAACCCGACAGAACAAGAACGAGGAAAAACTAGAAGCCCTAACTATCTACGGGGAATTCTCTTGAACATGTCTCTATCCACTCACAGATTCTGGGAAGTGCGCCAACATTCCAAATCGAGCGCTCCTCATAGAACACAGAGAGTGGTACAATGACTAGAACGATAACTCGGTGGAGGCGGTGGCCATCTTGGAGATACTTAGGGCCCGATGTAGGTAAAAGGGATTTTCCGATTTCAAAATACCGAGGCGGGCCGAATCGGTATTCTGAAATCGGAAAACGAGATGTAGCAAACAAACGGCGAAATAATAGCGAATCGGTCGGCATCGGTAATGTGAATCGGGACATACCGAATCGGCACGGACCGAATCGGAAAGTACTGAATCGGCTACCACCGAATCGGAAATAGCCGATGCGGCTACCACCGAATCGGAAATAGCCGAGTCGGTAAAATCCGATTTGGCAATTAACGAATCGTAGATATGAAAACACACCCATGGCCAAAAAGCCCATAGGAATGCATTGAAGAAACCGAATCGGTAAAATCCGATTTGGCAAAAGCCGATTCAGCCAATGAGGTGGCTCCCCCTCCCCCACCCAAACAGGGAGTGGCAACCCTGGCAGGTGCAGCTAATTAAGAACTTTCTGGAGAGCCAGCCTGAGCTGAACACTCACAGTTAGCAGCAGTGGGAGTAGGAGGTAGTGAACTGTTCTGATCAAGATGGCAAACCAGTGTGAGAGCCAGAAGTCCACCCAGAAGAGGAAGCCTAAGTTCAGCAGCATCGAGCTGCAGGTGTTGGTTGAGGAGGTGGTGAGGGTGCACCGGCAGCTATTTGGAAAGCTGTCCCTCAATGTGCCAGACAGCACCAAGAGGAGGATCTGGAGCGAAATCGCCCAAAAGGTGAATGCTGTGGGTGTCACCCCCAGGTCCCTGGATGAGCTGAAGAAGCGATTCTATGACATCCGCAGCCTGACCAAACGGAAGATGGCAGAGATCCAGAGGCAGGCTGGAGGCACTGGTGGAGGCAGGAACCCGGCGCCACCCCTCACCGAGCTGGAGGAACTGGTCTCCAGCACCATTGAGAGGGAGAGCGTAACCGGAATTGGGACCCTGGACAGCTCAGCCAGAGCTACAGCTACAGGTAAGAAGCATGTGCATCATGACACACCCTACCAGACACCTCCCCATTAGACACAATGCATAGCCAAACCCCAGCACAGTACTGTAACCAACATACAAGAGACAAGCATCATGGTACATGTAGTCAGCAGAAGTCAGCAAAATATGGCAGTGCAGAATCACAAGACAGGAAACAGTGGAACACATTCTAAGGAGATGCAAGGACATGTGGAATGCTTTAATTGTACTGACTGTAATACATCGGCACTCAATTTACAAATGCTTCTTTGTACCTAGGGGCACCATCAGGCGGACAAACAATGACAACATAGGCAGCAGCACCATCCACCACTGCACTCGCAGGGCCGAGCACCAGTCAGGCTGCCGAGGAGGAGGAGGACGAAAACACCATAGGGCTTGGGATAGAGGGAGACCTGGTAATAGACTTTGAAGCACTGCACTCCCCACAAATGCCGAGCACACCCCCCTTGCAGTTCTCCCCAGAGAACTCCCCGACAAGGGACCTCCTTCCACCTACACCAGCTCCTGCCACGATCATGGCTGTGGCACCAGTACACCCTGTCCTGGGAGCAGGGGCTCAGGCCCCGGCCAGCACCACACCCCCACCAGTGGCACCCCAGCCCACTCAGCAGGCCGGCAGCAGCAGTACCCGGCGCCGTGCCATTCCCACCACTGCAGCACCAGCACCGGAGGGCAGTGTCTTCCTGGGCCTCGAAGGTAATATGGTAAAGATCCAAAGGCAGCAGGCGAAATCCATCATGGCCTGCCAACGCCAGCTCCTGCAGCACAACCTGCAGATGGGGGAAATGGTGAAAGGATTTCAGGCCTTTGTGGATTCAAACAAGGAGGTAGCAGCAGGTTTAGGCAGGCTAACCACTGCCATATCCCAGTTATGTGGCAGACTGGAGGAGCATGAGCTGGTGCGCAGGCGGGATGCCCGGGTGCTGAACCGCTCCATGAGCCGCCTTGCTGCTGCAACGGCACAACTCTGTCAGCGCGGTGCCAACATGGAGTCTAGTCTCACACAAAATACGGCAGAGATAACAAGGGGAATGGCCCGCATCACGACAGCAATGGAGGCCATGATTATCTCCAACACTGCCGCAAATCCTGCCCTGGACCTGGGGGATGCTGGGGACAGCAGCAGCCGCAGCAGCCCGGCCAGCGCTGCGTCAGAGCCACGCAGGAGCACCAGGCGCTCCGCAGATGCCGCTGGTCATTCTGAGGGGGCTGAGGGACACCCCAGTGGGGCTGCCAAGCGCTCAAAGAAATAGCCTTGCAAGGGCCGGTGAGGCAACCTGGACCTTAGACTTTTGTTTTCTTTGCTATTACACTTTTTTTTTGTTGCACATCAGTGCAGTAACTGTGTTGCAACAGTATTAAAAATTGTTTTTTCACCACAACCATTTACCTGTCTTTGCATCTGTACTCACTCAGAAATAGTTTTCTGTAATCTCCTCACGTCTGTATCTGCCATCACTTGGCGTACACACCCCAGCTGGCTGTGTCAGTGGCACAGCTTTGTCGTCGTCATGGTCCTCGTAGTCAGACAACTCCACCTCAGTGCCCTTCTTCACCGCAAGGTTGTGTAACATTGCACATACAGCTATGATCTTGCAGCAGGTGATGGGGGTATACTGCCTTGCACCTCCACTCTTGTGCAGGCATCTGAATCTACTTTTCCAGATGCCAAAGGTCCGTTCGACGACATTCCTTGTGCGTATGTGGGCCCGGTTATACCTCCTTTGGCTGGGTGTGGAGGGGTTGAGGTAGGGGGTGAGTATGAATGAGCGGAGGGCATATGCACTGTCGCCTGGAAGAGAAAGGGGTAACATTACACACATGCATACATGTATTCCAACTAGCTACTTTGTGTTATGGGGGTCTGATGATGTGTCTCACCTAGGAGGTATCCTTCACCAAATTCGCCAGCCATCAGCCGTGCATAGATGCCGCTCTGTTGGAAAATATAGGAGTCGTGGGTACTCCCTGGAAATTTTGCTACCAGGTCTGTGATGGTGCACTTCGCATTGCAGATCACCTGCACGTTGATGGTGTGTGTAGATTTCCGATTGCGGTATATGTATTCTGTGTCCGCTGGTGGGCATATCGGAATGTGCGTGCCATCTATGCAGCCAATGATTTGGGGAAATTGTGCCATCTGGTAGAAGTCAGCTTTGGTTTGTAGCAGTTCTGCGTGGGTTGCAGGGAACGAGATGTATTGGTCCATCCTGTCTATCATGGCGTCAAGGAATGTGTGGAAGAACCTTGACAGGCTGCTCAGGGTCACTCCTCCTGCCGCTGCAACTCCACTTTGATAGCTGCCAGACGCCAGCAGGTGTAGGCTGCATAGCACCTGGACGTGTGCTGGGATGGCGTGTGCCCTTGGGGTGGGGTGGTCCAACAATGGTTTGAGGTCCCTGATGAGCTCAAGTATGGTGTCAGAGTCCAGCCTGTATCTCTGTAGGATCTCAGCCTCAGTGAGCATGAACAGGGTTATCCTCTGTCTGTAGACTTGTTAATTTCTTAGCCATTCCCTCTGTCCTTCCTGCTGTAGCCGTAGCCGCCTCGCAATGACATAAAAAGCTGCCATCCTGCAAGTTGCAATGCATTTTGGGGCTGTTTTTATGGGTTGGAGTTGGTTACCACCTGATTGTAATCCATGGTAAATACCGAGGGAATTCTACCGAATTTGAGCCGAAATCGGTGTTTCTGTGCCTCCCTACATCTCCCCATCTGTCCGAATCGGGGAATTTCCCGATCAGTGATTCTACGGAATCGGTAGGTTCTCCGATTCGGCTTATGTCCGATTCGGTTCATCTAACGATTCGGTACATGGACCGAATCGGATAATTTCCGAATCGGTGTCACTACCGAATCGGTACATGGACCGAATCGGATAATTTCCGATTCGGTGTCACTACCGATTCGGTACATGGACCGATTCGGATAATTCCCGATTCGGTGTCACTACCGAATCGGTACATGGACCGATTCGGATAATTTCCGATTCGGTGTCACTGCCGATTCGGTACGTGGACCGAATCGGTATTTGCATCCGAATCGGTGTATTACCGATTCGTTACATATCCGATTTTCGGTATGTACGTATCGGATTCTTTCCCATTCGGTACTCATTCCGATTCGGTTTTCGCTCCGATTTTGAGTTTTTTCATTGCCCTACATCTCGATGGCTTTTTACCGATCGGTAAGGGCCCAAAATCGGGATTTTCGGCCGTTACCGATCGGTAACGGCCTACCTACATCTGGCCCTTATTCTCTATGCCTCATTCCAGGTTCGATTTTTATTGTTTTTAAGGCGTAACCAAGATTGAATGATCCCTATTACACCTAAGGGAAGCTTCATGACCTTTGAAATCATAATAGCTAGACAGTCACTAATTATTATTTGATTTAAAATAATATTAGGGCTTGCCCAGACTCTCAGCCAAAGCAACAAGGGGTCTACCGCTATCTAATCCGATATATATCCCACCCCTACTTCTTCATGTATTATATATGCCGGGGTGGAGGGCAGGACTGCCATGAGCTTACGCAAAAACTTGTCTTCACCACAGTGAATGTCCTTTCCTTCCTTGTATCCCCAAATGTCACAGTCGTAAGTTGCCATTAGGATGCACTTTTCTTTGTATATCTTCATCAGGGCCGGAGTGGGTTTTGACCCTAGTCTCTTAGCAAAATGTAATGTTGCCCCGTCGCTCTATTAAGAGTGTTCTTTTTTTGCATGATTTGTGGACGCCATAACCTACACGCATCAAAAAGTACCCCCAAATAGGGGAATGTTGGGACCTTAGTTAGTTTGACCCCTTTACAATACAATGTGTTATTTTTGGGACTTTTAAGGACAGATAAACATTGTATGTGATTTCCTAAAATGTGTAGAAAGATGTCAAGAGTCCATAAAAACTATAAAACCATTTAAGATTGATTGGAGGCACACTGCAGTTCTGGCTCCTAGGACAGTGCCATCTACATATAAAAGTGAGGTCATTTTCTTATCACCAACCCTAGGGATGTCTTTACAGATGGTTATTAAAAAAATCCCCTAGCTTATATATGTATAGGGTAAATAAGAGGGTGGCCAGGATACAGCCCTGTCGTACCCCTCTCTTCACATCCCAAGGGGTTGTCAGATCGCCATTTCTGTTATATCTGACTGCAGCAGTATTATTTTCATGGATAGTGTGCAAAAAGGCCACAAGCTCTGATTCGAGACCCATATCGCTTAAAATATCCATAATTCTGATCTATTTACACAGTCAAATGCTTGTGTTAAATCCATGAACGCCAAATGTAATGTACACTTTTGGCAATGGTATACTTTCCTACCACTAGATGTAACTTTAAACATTGGTCCAAAGTCCCTTTTCCTGGCCTAAAGCCATATTACAAATTGGAAATATCATTTTGGTGATCCAGCCATACCGTTAGGCGGTCAAGTATGACTTTGCCCATTATTTAATTTACAGACTGTAGGAGTGAGATCGGCCTATAGCATGTAGGCTTGGCCCTCACGCCCTTTTTAAAGATGGGAACAATGACTGTCTTTCCCCAGGATAATGGGAAGCCATGTGAACATGCAGCATTAAAAACATGTGCTAAGATCCTAGCCCAAACATTAGGAATAACCTTGTATAAACCTGCTCGGACCCCATCAGGGTTCGGGCCTTTCCATCAGATGTAGATGTAATTGCGTTATTGACCTCATCTATACTAAAGTTGAGTGGTGTACTAGTTTGCTCACCTTCTCTATACTCATTGGATTCTCCTAGGTTGGCATCAGTAAATATGTAGCCGAAATACAATACCCATTGCTCGGCTGGGATTAAACAATCAGTGTTAGAGTTTATAGTTTCGGAAAGAAAAGGGCTTTTGACTACCAACCAAAATTTAGAGCTGTATTTCAGCACACTATCTTAAACCAGGGCATCCTATGCCTGCTCTCTTAGCTGCTTCTTTGTATTCTGAACTGCTAGATTATGAGACTTTTTTTTGGCCCTGATTTTTGTTTCACCTCTAGGGATAGATTTTAGTGCCTGCACAAGCTCCGTGTGGGTCGTTGAGCATATACCTTTGAACGATCTTTTGGCCATCGGGCATCTGTTCCCTCTCACAACAGTGAGATCAGATGATATTTGCTTTGTTATTTTCCCGAAGGATACAAAGATAGAACTATCATGCAGATCGAGGTCTAGACAAGACTAAATTTCAGGGGCACAATCGGTATACAAATTATTCATAAAGTTATCTGGGACAACCCTTTCCCACTTTAGCCTACAGGCTTGATCTTTAGCACTAATATCTTTGTTCGTTAACACCATCACTGCTGATGGTTTTCCCCTCCTGTGCTGAAAGTTCTTGAATCCCCTTTTACATGACGAGCTCAGCTCGTCATGAGCACTCGAGAGGTGTACCTCATGACGAGCTCAGCTCGTCATGAGCATCGAAGGGTTTAAGCAGGTGGTAGGTTCTTTGGTTTCAATAACAGGAAGTGGTATAGCAGTCTAGTTCCTGGAAAAATTGCCTGGATGGATAGACTGGCACATTGACAAAATAATACCGTAGTAAAGGAAGTACTAGCACTTTAATAAGGGCTATTTTTCCTGTGAGGGCAGGGGTACGCATTTCCAGAACTGGATTTGAGCCTGCTGCCACCTCCAGCCCTTGGAGGGTTGTGTGTATCCCCTCAGTGCTCATGGTGACATCTTGAAGATAAAGCAACAGATCATGGGTGTACAGTGACCCTGCATGTGTGTAACCCTCTTAGGGGATACCCCAAGACACACCTTCCGATTGAAGGCATATAGCCAAGGGTTCTATTGGTAATGACACAGAGTAGTGGGGATAGAGTGCAGCCCTGACAGGTCTGTGGTCTGTCAGAATGAAGCAGATATCAAGTGACTGATCTGTACATGTGAGAACGGATTAGTATATAACAGTTTCGTATAGGCTAGAAGGAGCCTCCAATTCCAATCGCCACTAGCACCTGGGAAAGGTAATCCCCGGATAGCATATCAAACGCTTTTTCCAAGTTAAGTATCAAACACACGACATGGGGAAATTGCAATGAAGCTTGATCCATCATTTGGTATAACATTCTGAGGTTGTGCAGTGAACTGCAGCCTGGTACAAGCCCATTTTGATCAAGATGAATAATGTTAGACATAACGGACTGTGGGAATCTTCCCCAGTATTTTATAGTCAGTGCACATGATAGCAATGAATCAATAGGAGGAGAAACAGGTGGGATCCCAATCTGGCTAAAGTAGGGAGATAAGAAGGGACTCTTGTAGCGGGCGCTGGTAGTTCTCCATTGGCGAGAACCGCGTTGAACATGTCTGCCAGCTTTGGGGTGAGGTGAGTGGAGACACAGTAGAAGAACTAAAAATGTGACACCATCCAGCACTGGTATTTGTTTCCCGCTAAGTCATGGATTGTCTTTTTGACCTCAGCCACTGTAATCAAGTCATCAAGTTCTTCACGTTCAATGGTACTAGTGCTAGGTAATGGTAAGTAGTGGGAGTATTGCTTGGTGTGTGGGACATGCGCTCTCCAGGTGTCCGATAAGGACCAGTGTTGGGTCCAATGGGTGAAATGTAAGGAGTGCTGGTGCTCCAGGGCTTGTTGGAGCGGTGTGTGGGATCTATCTAGATGAATAACTAGGACATTGTAATAATCCCCACCAAACACCCAGGTAATGTCTACACATTGCGATAGTACCATGGATAAGGAGACCCAGAAATTGGACTGATCTGAGTTTGGGGCATTACACTTCAGCAGTACCTGAATGCTGTCCAAGTGACCCTGCACAAAGACATTTCTGTCACCCCTATTGACAATCGTGTTAAGAGTATGGAAGGGTGTGCCTGGTCAAATCCAGAGTAATGTGCCTCCGGCATAGGCAGAGTATGCTGTACTGTATAGTGCAACTCTCCAACCTTTGGGTCTCCTGAAGGAAACGAATGTGACCATTTTTAAATCTAATGTAGGAATAAACATAATGGCTGTGGCACTCTGTGTGCATGCCCCAAACATTAAGTGTTAACAACCTAGTCTTGAGGTGAGGATCCTTGATGTGGGGTCATTAGGATAAACGCTGAGGCAATGTACGTTCATCCATGTTCCAGCCTCCCACTCCTCACCTGTCTACAGGGAGGAGGAGTTTGTGTTGCTCGTGCTGAAAGGAAATAAATGTGTGAACATGAGGAAAAACGTCAAAAAATACCAAGAGACAGCAGCAGGTGGCTGCACCCCGAAACAGTCTTATTAAGAACAGTCCATAATTTGAGGGCAGGCAGGTACTGTTAGCGGCAATCATGGGAGGTAAGCGAGGATGCATTGGGTGGCATAGCAGGGAATCCCTGTATTTGGTTGTCTGGGCATATGAAACAGTTTTTGTAAACTGGGCGTGGGCAGTGATGATCAGGTGATGATCAGGTGACTCATCAAGAGGGAAAGGGTTTCAGAGGAAGTCATCAGCTGTCTGCATGGCAACCAGGGTGTCGGTAAATAATCCTGAGCAGCCGGATAGGCGGGAATTGTTATCACCATCGGTGATGTTGGAGCCTGCTTCAGAGTCTGGTGGGGGTGCTGGCTGGCAGATTGTAAGAACCGTTTCTATTGCCAACTGCTCCTCACATCTTGGTTCATGTTGTTGGGGCTCTCTGATGCCCCCAGCAGGTCCAGTCACTCGGCGACCTCCGTGTCCTCATCAGAACTTAGTGTGAGGTGCACCATCTCCTTTTGCCAAGGGCAAGTGCCCTCAACAGTGTAGGTCTCTATCCAGTTCCAAGCAGAGACTGGTTGAGCGAGAAAGTATGTGTGCTGGTGGTTGATGACTTTCTTTTTTGTGGGTAGTGTAGTGGAGGTATGTGGGAGCCGGGATATAACACTTCACAGAGAGGAAGTAAGAGCTATGTTGCTGCACCATCATTGTGTAATAAGGGAACACTGAGACTTTATAGTAACTGACATGTTTTATAATTAAAACTTTATTAAACATTTTTATTGTAATCACTATTATTAAACATTGCATTGTGTGAATTACTGAAATATGCATAGGCATATCTTTTAGTAAGTGGTTGTTCTGGTGTCTCTATGGCCCCATCTGGCCCCCCTTGGGGAGCTTGACATTTCTTTTTTATAAGTGGGTGCCCTGGTGACCACCCAGGACACCCACAATTTAGCAGGTTATTGGGCTAAGGTGGGAGCCCCTAGGCAACTCTGACCCCAGCCATCACGTCCATTGCTCCCACCCAAGCAGGAGCAGGATTTTTTTTACTGCTCTCACAGGTCAGGAGTAAAGTTGAGTTCCCTGTCCAGGAGAGTGTGGACAGGGTTTGCCTGAACTTTTCTGGATCTGGAATACAGTGTCTTCTGGATAGAGTCCCCAGGACACTGTAAAATATTATGCCCTGGTTGATGAATATCCTTGGGTGAATACCTGCATAGAGTTGTGGGAGCATGGCCCCCTCCCCTTTATGAAGAAATGTTGCCCTAGGAATGGGGTTCTGGGGCCCGAAAGTGGTTCTGGGAGATGGGCCATTTGCCCCACTTTTTTACAAATGAGCCCTGGGGTCCCTGGGCCCAATAGGGGATAAGAGAGGAAGGCCACATGCCACTGCTTCTTCATTTAATATTTGGCCCTGGGGTAGGGGTCCCTGGGGCCCAATAGTAAATTGAGATGAGGCATGCATGCCCATCCCCTTTAATTTGCATTTATATCTGAAGGATGGGGTCCCAGAGGCCCAAGAGTGGCCCAGAGAGAGAGGTCCCACTCATACCCCCTACAAAAATAGTTTAAAATAGTGACCCCCAATCCCTGGCCCACCCCAGGGGTCACAACTATTCAAATAAAAATAAAGTCAACACACTTTCTTTTTTTGGCCCAGGGGGTTCTTCTGGGATCCACACATAAAGACTAGGTGGACATGGTATCCCTGCCCCCACCTCTCATCATCAACTCTCACACCTTCATTCTCCGGGGAGACCTGAACTTCCACTTAGAACACCGCATCAACCACAGCTCCGTCACCCATCTTGAAAGCTTCAGAAGCTTTGGCCTCACCCAGCATGTGACCAAACTCGCCGACAATGGCAGACACCTCATGGATCCTAGCTTCTCATTCATTAGCATTAAGGTCAACAAACATTATCCTATCATCGGGACAGATGATGCCCTCATTTCTTTCAACTTTACCATACTCTACCATAGAAAACTGACCGCCTCAGGAGCAGCCCGCCCTGGCTGGAAAAATATGTCACGAGCGGACTGACTTACGGCCTCTCTGAATAGCAACCAACACCTAACTGAAGATGTAGGGAACATTAATGCATGGATCCCCAACTGCCCTGACACCTTGGCCCCTGCAAGCATGACAAAACAATGAGAAAGCAAAAACAAGTCATCTGGTACACTGAAGAACTCAAGATAATAAAGCACCACTGCAAGCAACTGGAGGGAAAATGGAGAATGAGCCGGAACACAGTGGATGAGGTCACCTTCAAATTATCAGTTGTACAATTTTGACAAGCCCTTAGAGATCACATAGAAGTCTGCACTAATAGCAGTAAGGACATTTTTGCCATCAGGAGAGACCCACAGCCACAATCAGCAACATCACCCCTTTCGAAGGAACTCTGCAACAATCTCTCAAACTTCTTCAGTAGAAATATCACATCCATCTACGAGAATTACCCTGCCCTCCCAAGCAGGAGCCCATTGACCTCATAGCATTATTTCTGGTATCTGCAATAAACAAACCTTGACCACTTGGACCATCATCTCCACAGAAGAGACCACCACTATCATTAAATCTGTCCACTCCAGGTCCCCTTCAGACCCATGTATCCCCCGCTACTTCAACAAAGGAGTCACTACCAATCAGCAATTCATTATACGCCTGTTTACGGCTGCTCATGAACACGCATTCAAACACCAACTACACGTGCGTGCAAAGTGGGAGGTGGATTGTGATCCGACTCTCTGACACAAAATGGAGTCAAGCTTTATTACTAATTAAGGATATATCAAAAATGCTAGATTCAGATCACTCCACTTTAATTATGTACATGACACATATATGATCCCAGCAATACTGTATTGCCAAAACTCTGACACATCAAACGGGTGCCTTAAGTATGGCTACCTATTACCATCAGGTCTGGAGTGTCCCAGAAATGCTAAGTACTGAGGGTGCCAGAGGGAACATTCCTCAGCCCCATCTTGTTTAATACCTACATGACCCCTCTTGCAGACGTGATCAGATCCCACCGACTCAACATAATATCCTACTCAGAAGACACTTAACTGAACCTCTCACTTACCGAGAATCCCTGCAAAACTAAAGCCAACTTCTGCAATGCCATGACCAACATAGCCAAAGGGATGAGAGACAACTGCCTCCAACCCAAATCCGACAACACTGAAGTAATGTTCTTCGGGGAGAACACTTCCACATGGGACTACAGCTGGTGGCTTGCAGAACTCGGACCCATGCCCACATTGACCAACCGTGCACGCAACCTCAACATCATCTTCGACTGTCAACAGACCACGAAACTACAAGTCAACGCAGTCACCTCCTCCTGCTTCCACACACTTTGCATGCTCCACAGAATCTTCAGATGGATCCCAACCAACACTAGTAAGACCGTCACTCAGACCTTCATCACCAGCCACCTCGACTACGGCAATACCCTCTATGCTGACATCCCCACCCAGCTCCTCACTAGACTCCAGACCATACAGAACGCTGCAGCTAGACTTATCCTGGACCTCCCCAAGCAAACAAGCATCGCCTCTCACCTGAGAGACCTCCACTGGCTTCCCATCTAGAGAAGGTGCCTGTTTAAATCCTAACGCATGCCTACAAAGCTCTCCATAACATAGGACCTGCCTATCTCAACCATCAACTGAACATCCAACAACCCACCAAATAACTATGCTCCTGTTCACTTGCCCTTGCACACACCCCTGCATCAATCGCAGCAGCTCCTTCTCCTACATTGGCGCCAAGACCTGGAAAGACCTCTCTCCAGCTTCATACAGCCACTTCAGTGGCACACTGCGGAAATAGAACCAAGACCTGGCTCTTCAATGGAGACACAGCACCCTGATATCCCTAGGGGTGACAGTGTTACACTTTACAAAAGCTGTTTTATTGATTATTACTATTATAGATTTGCTAGGCACACAAATCATCCCCAAGGGGATCTCTCTGCTTTGATTGATGGTAGCCCGATACTCAGCACATTTGCCACTAACAGAACTAAAGAACCCACCTGTTTGTTTATAAGACATTGATGTTATCAAGACCAAGCGCAAAGTCAAAAAGAGATTTACGAACCTTACATTTCAGCTGGCAAAGAACTGGGTGGTTGAGCCCGGGGGCACCAAAGATCCATGAATTGGTACATGATGTGGCGGAATGGACGTCAGCAGAAGATATCAGAATGCCACTGGTCAGAACTAATGACAAGCTGCAACATGACCTCAAACTGTGAAAGGCCTTAGTAAGAGCGCTGGTCTGTACCCCAGAACAACGCCCCCTTTGAAATTATGCCTAGCCATGTTATACTGCTCCTTACACTCACCAAGACTGTGGACTATCAACTGAGGCTGCATGTGCTGTTGTGTCTGCTATATCTTCACGCCCACTCTCTTATGCTATTGACTGTTCTGTTATAATATATGCCACCCTGTGTGCCTACTTTTGCAAAAGTTTGTATCTAATGTACTGCAGCCCCAATTAACACTTTTTGTTTTAAAGGACATGTCTGCCTAGGTCAGTGCTCTTGCTTCATCCTGCTTCTCCACCCTGGAGATGCTGAAGAAAATCTTCAGATGTCTCTTGAACAACAACACAAGAACAGTCACCTGTGCCCTTATCACCAGCAGTCTGGACTATGGAAACACTGTCTACATCAGCATCAACAAACATCTTACCAGATGACTGCAAATCATGCAGAGTGCGGCAGCTAGACTCGTCCTCAAACTCGCCTGCAGGATCCACATCACTCCTCTCTTGAGGGAGCTCCACTGGCTCCTGATAAATAAGCGTGTGCAGTTCAAGCTCCTGACCCACACATTCAAAGCGCAATTCAACATGGGCCGACCTTACTTGAACAGCCACGTCTCCTTCCACCAACCACCCAGGGACCTCTGCTCTGCCAAGCTCCTACTCAAACATACACAAGAATTAAACCGGAGGTCAGGCCTTCTCTTTCATTCTGTGGCAGCTGGCATCTACAGGGAGGGAGGGGGCAGGCACGCACACATGAAAATATTATTAAAAAACACTTAACTGATGACGAACATGACTTCCGCCGTTCTGGGCCTCTTCTTACAATAAATGGATGCTGAATTTCCCTTGACCAATCCTGGCGCAGATTGGAGGGAGTGACCTCACTCGGCACTCCACAGCACTCTGGAGGCCTGCACTTGCTCCAACCCAGTTGTTTAAAGTGCACATGTGCGGCTGTCCGTCACAAGACGGATGGCAAAAAAGACATGCTCACTTTAAACAGCACATAGACAGACCACCCTCTTCCTTGCTGCTGTCATTCAGCAGTGGCCTGCCCCCATCTTAATGCTCTGTTTGGGATGGGGGATAAAAAAAATAAAATGGTATTAAATTACCATTTTATTTCTCATCCCTGGGGTTTTCGGGGTATTTTAAGTGAGGTGACGCTCCAACGAAGGAGATGCCCCTGCTGTCATAGCTGCTAAAGCCTCGAACGACCTCCCACTTAACTTCAGAGCCTACTCCTTGATTCTTGAATTCTGACAATAGCTGAAGACCTGGCTCTTTGACTAGTCCCACCCCAATCTTGGGACCATGCTCTTACCTTCCTTAGCACCTGGATACAGTCTCTGGTGATTGCATGCTTCACAAATACACTTAACATAACTTATTATAACATAACACAATAGGGACTGTATATTTAGTTAATAAATATCCTCAAATTTCTCATGCAAAGACACTGATAGCATTTCGTGCCATTTGTATATACTATGCATACTATGCATAAAAGAAAACATGTGAGGGGAGGTGCTAGAGGGCGAACTGCAAGATGGCTGCGCATTAGTGCCGGACGATCCACAATCCGACAATTATCTGACCGAAAAAAAGGTAGATCAATGCGCCAAAAAGGGACTCAGAGCTAATGTATGCAGCCCTGAACAGATGTGGGGCATTTTGCAGACGCTGATGACTTCAACATCTCAGTAATCCCGCGATGAAAGCTGCTGAACCCGCAAGAGCAAAATGGGGGCCGTATGCACTTGGGCGGCACCAAGCATACCTTACTGAGAGGCTGTCCACCAGGAGAAGGGCAACCGTGTGAGTATCGACGAGCCGGCTGATCCAGCCTATGACAAGTGAGAGGGGGACCAGAGATCAGCCTGTTGCCCATTGCTAGGCACTGCTGTGTGGAAGTGTGCCTGGTGTGGGGGGGTGCAAGGGGCCCGACAGGGCCTACAGCGCTGCGACGCCTGCGTAGCCAAAATAACGGACACACACACCTCTGCTATGCTGGTGTGGACCGGAAGTGCCGTGCCACCTCCGTCCCTTTATTTAAAGCGTTCTGGCCATGCCTGGCCAGAAGGTGATACAATTGTGGGTAGTGCTTCCGGGGCTCAGGCTGAGACCCTCAGAGCACTAGAGCGCTACATCCCTTCCCAACTTGGATTTTGAAAATAAACGAAACTAATCAGTTCAACATGCGAAGTCTGCCAGTCTGTGGTTAGGCCGTGGGTTGGGCCTAAGATTGTATTGCCACTTGCCTCTCAGAGGTGTCTGGTCTCGAGAGGGTCCTGGTGATAGCGGAGATGCTTCTTCCGCCGTGTCTGGGGGCAGGCATGTGCTGGTTGTGGCTGTGTTCCCTTCTTCTTCCCTCGCTGCAGGTTGGTCATGGTCGGGGGTTTGTTCCCTCGGTGGTGGTATCTGTTTAAACCATGATATGTTTCGAGTTACTTCCTCTCCGTTTCGGCTGGCTGTGATTGCTGTTCCCCTGGTCTCTTTGATGACCCAGGGTTCTGGTTCGAACTGTGTTTTGAACTTTCCTCCTGGCCTCCTTGTTCGGATTAGCACCGTCTCTCCCGGGTTCAGGGTCCTTGTCTGGGCTCTCCTTTTGCGACTTGCCTTCTCATTGGTCCTTCTTCTCCGTTCTTGTGTGCCTGCTGGCGAGTATGGTGCAGGGGCCCAATTGTCGGCCATGGGTAGCAGGTCTCTCCGGGGTCCAGCCAACATCAAGGCCCATGGTGACTGCAGGGTGGTACTGTGTGGTGTGCTCCTGTATTCCCTTAAGAAGGCTTGCAGTGCTTCTTCTGGGTCACTCCCTTCTGCTGATGATATTCGCAGCACCTTATTCACTGTCCTCATAAACCGTTCCACTTCGCCATTAGCCTGTGGCCATTGAGGAGTGATTCGGTGGTGTTTTATTCCCAGATTCTGCAGAAATTCTTTGAAATCGCTCCCTTGGAACGGGGGTCCATTGTCCGTCTTGATGACGAGCGGGATGCCGAACATAGCGAATGCCTTGCTGAGGATTGGGCGAATGTTCGCGAAGCTGGTTGATACTGCTGTTTCTACTTTGGGGTACTTAGTGTAACTGTCAATTAGTACCACCGTGATCTTCCCATCCGGGAAACTCCCAAAGTCCAGACTTAGCCACGCCCACGGCGACGGGGCATGGTCTTCCGTGATTACCGGGGCAGGTACTTCAGGGCTACTGGTTATTTGGCATGCTCGGCACTCCTGTACAGTGATGTCAACACTCTCTTCCAAGTTGGGGAACCATATTTTCTCTCGCATCCTAGCTTTCATCCTGCGGGTGCCTTGGTGTCCCTCGTGTGCTAGGGTGGCCGCCCTCTCTTGTAAAGTCTTGGGGATAACTACACGGGCTCCTCTCAGTATCAGTCCGTTGTCAGCGCAGCTGAGGTCATTGTGGATTTTCCAGAATTGGTGCAGGCGTGTTTTGTCAGTCTCGTTCCACCCACTGACATCCTTCAAGAAGTTTACCCATGATCCTGAATGTATTGCTTCTTTCGCCCGTTGGATGACCGCATCATTGTCATAGTGGGAAATGATGGTGTCTGCAGTTAAAGCTCGGGGGCATGCTCCGGTTGATATCATATTGATGAATTCTTCGGTCTGGTTTTCTTGGTCCGCGTTGTGGGGTCCTTCTGCGAAAGGGTGTCGTGACAGAAAATCTGCCGGGTTTCTCGCTCCAGGTCGTTAGACAAGGTCCATTTGATATTGTTGAACTTGGATGGCCCAGCGTTCAATTCTCGGTGGTGGGTGTGGTGCTGTTCCTCGGAACAGAGGGATTAGTGGTTGGTGGTCCGTCACCATTCTAAATGGGTGGCCAGATATGTAGAGGTGAAAGTTGGCGCAGGCCCATTTTACTGCCAAAGCTTCTCTTTCGATTTGCGAGTATCTCGACTCTGTCGCTGTCAAGGCTTTGCTCGCGAATGCTAGTGGGGCCCACACCCCTGTCTCTGCTTCTTGTGAAAGTAGGGCTCCCAGTCCCACTGGGCTAGCGTCCACCAGTATCTCTGTGGGTTTCGCAGTGTTGAAGTATGCCATCGTGGTGCTGTCTAATAGTGCATCCTTGATTTGGTGAAATGCTTTGTCCTCGGTGTCTGTCCATTTCCAAGAACTTTCTTTCTTCGTCAGATTTCTTAGAGGCTCCGCGATTGTGGCTAAGTTGGGTATGAACCTTGCACAGTATTGTGCCATCCCTAAGAAACTCCTCACTTCGGACGCGGTTGTGGGTGCTGGAGCGTTCTTGATGGCGTGAGATTTGCGTGGGTCCACCTTAACCCCTTCTGAGTCAAACACGTATCCAAAGAATTCGATTGATTTTCTGAAAAACTGGCATTTATCTTTGTGTAAGGTGACGCCATACTGTGCGAGCCTCTGCAGTGTGGCTCTCAATCTGTGGTGATGCTCCTCACTCGTTTTGGCGTGGATCAGGATGTCGTCGCTTACATTCAATACCCCTTGGAGGCCGGATAATATTTCTTTAATTGTATTTTGAAAGATTTCCGCTGCGGACGATATGCCGCAATTCAGTCTCTTGTACCGCCTTAGCACTAGGTGCGTTGAGAATGTTGTTATGTAGCGGCTCTCCTCCGCTAGCCTCAGCTGATGGTACCCTGCGTTAAGGTCCAGCTTAGAGAACCATTGGGCCCCGTTTAAGTCTGTCAGAATGTCATCTACAGTTGGTGTGAGGTGCCGCTCCCGTCGTATGGCTTTGTTCGGGATCCTCATATCTATGCAGATACGGATCTTGCCTGCCTGGCGTGGCTTCTCAGCTATTACCATTGGGGACACCCACTGTGTTGGTCCCGACACCTTCTCAATCACTCCCTGTGCTTCTAGCTGGTTCAGTTCTTTCTCTACTGCGGTGCACAGGTGAAACGGTATCCTTCGGTGTCTCAGTGCCACTGGTTGTATGGCGGGGTCAATGTGTAGTTTGATATGCGGTCGCTTGATGGTTCCAAGGCCTTCAAATAGCGTGGGGAACATTTGCAGGATGTCTTCAGTCTGGAGCGCTTTAACTGCGTTCGCAAACGCTATGAGGCGGAGGTCTTCTGCCGTATTGCTTCCGACGAGTAGGTCTGCGTCTTTGTCTATGACATGGAAAGTCGTCATTACTTCATTGTCTTCAGCTTTAACTTGAACCACCATCTTCCCTCGCAGCGGAAGTGGTTCTTGGCTGCCGTAGGTCAGTATTCGTGCCTTTGAGGGGACTAGCTTGGGTCTTGGCTTCAGTGCTTTGTAGTGTTGGATGCCCGTGACATTTACGGTGGCTCCTGTGTCGATGACGCCGGTCACTGGTGACCCGTCAATATGTATTTGGCATTTTGGCTGGGGCCTGCGCCGTCTCTTTAGTTCACTTACGAATGATACGTAGTAACATTCATCTTCATCCTCTGTGGATGACTCGTCAAATTGTGTTTGTCTCAGTGACTTGCCTGACCGGGACGACGCTGCATCGTCTAGTGATAACTGCCTCACGGCTCCGGTGATTGATTTTCTTCCTGAAGCTCCTCTTCCCCGAAAACCACCTCTGCACACGCTTGCGAAATGGTTGGGTATTCCGCATTTCGAGCATGTCTTGCCTCGTGCTGGGCAGCCATCTTGGTTGTGCTCCTCTCTGCCACAGTATCCGCATGGTGTTCGGTGTGGCGTCCTGGTCGGCCATCTTCCTCTGCTTCCCCGACTGGTGCCGCGAACTGCGTCTACCCTTTCTGTCTTCACAGTTGCTCCAACTTTTGCTCGTGGATTCAGGGCTGCTTCCATCGCGGTTGCTCGTGCATCTGATAACTCGTGGGACCTGGCGAGGATTAGTATCTCTTCAAGTGATATGCGCGGTTGCCTTAGAATCAGCGTTCTCAGGTGCTTATTGCGACAACCTTGGATGAGTTGCGCGGTTACTTCCTTGTTTTCGTCATCCTCTGTGCACGTGCTTATGAGATCCCTCAGGCGTGCATGAAATGCGTCCATTGTTTCTCCTTCCCTTTGTTTGGACTGGCGGAATTTGAAGCGTTCATAGTGCGGATTTAATTGGGGGTCAAAATGGGCGTTCAGCGCAGCAACTGCTGCGTCGTAGTCGGTGTCGACCCCCGTATTTGGCAGGTGCTTGAATAATTTATATAGTTCTGTGCCTCCAAAATGTAGTAGCAGGGATCTCTTCACTTCGTTGTCTTTCTCCCTCGTGGCGGTGAAGTAGTTGTTTAACTGTCCTAGCCACACGGCCCACCTGGGCGCTGCTGTGCCCGGGTCTATCAGTTCACTGAAAGGCGGCAACGCTTGGATTTGGGAGTGGACTGACAGTGCTGGTGGTTGGGCCACGGGGACTACTGCCTGTGCTTGGGGTCCTGCTCGCTGTGCCGGGTCAGCTGCTTGCTGCGCTCCACCTGTTGCTCCCCCTGTATTTGTGGACATTCTGGTGTTGGGAAGGGGTTTGACGCTCTCTCACTGGTATTTCACTGGTTTTCTCTCCTTGCCCCGCAGGTTGTGCTTGCCTATGCTTGTTGAGGCAGGTGGATTAGGCACTGGTATTTCGTGTTTCTGGCAGCTGTCATACAGGGTATCAGAATTCACCCAGCTGTGCCTCTGCTTGCCCCACTTGTTCCTCTGCGTCTCAATATTGGTTCTAGTTCAGTTATATATTTTTTTTTTCCATGCGCTTGTGCTTGTTACTTTTTTTTTTTCTCTCTCGTGTGGTGTGGCGTGATTCGCAGCCTCAACGGCAGGTGTTATTGCTCCCCTTTGCCTGCGGGGTGTTTGCGTGTGTTCGGGGCCTCGCGCTCATTTGTCCTGAGGCGCCTCTCTTGCTTCGCGCTCTCCCAGAGCCTCCCTTGAAAGCGTCGGCTCCTCACCTTCTGCGCATGCGCGCACTGCCGGGCCTGCTGCCGGGTCGCCTTCCTCGGCGCGCTTCCTCGCTTGGGCCGTCCTGCCGCTGCTGTCACCGGTGCCGCACGCAGCTCCTTGCATGCCCCTGAACAGGTACAATTAGTCATTTAGCTAAAACACTCTTTGATCACTTCCCTGTGCTGCTGGAGATGCCTGTCCCAGATTGTGCGAGACCTCCGTTTCAGTGGAGACTACAGCAGTGTTCAGGAACACAATTAAGAACGCTATCAGAAACTATTTTGCAAGAAATGATTGAACAGTAGACAGTGCGGGGACACTAGGAGTGGCCTTCAAAGTGATGATTGGGGGTAGTGCATAGGAGTTCAAACTGGAGTTTTGAAAGATCTCAGGCATAGAATCAGTGGGTTGGCAACAAAGATATCAGCATTGGAGCAGGAGTACGAATTGCACCCCACACCAGCAACACTTGCCAAAATCAGAGACCGTGTGGCTGAACATAACCAAATGGCCGATCAACAGATTTGCATAGTTCAACAGATTTTGCATACATCTAGGGGGCATATTACCAAGCAATAGCGATAATTATCGCTATTGCTTGGTTAGCGATAAAAATGTATTGCCGAGCTGCGACGGTTTTTATCGCAGATAAACCTTGCTATTAGCAAGGTTTATCTCTGAAACGATAAAAATCGTCCAAAATGCATGAATATCGGTGTAAAGTCAGCGATATTCATGCATTACTCATGCATTACCGAGTGAATGCTCTTAGCCATGTAATCCACCTCCCATTGGATAACATGGCTAAGATCTGCTCAGGGGCAGGTGTTAGCTTTTGGAGATATTCGCGCTTAGCGCGAATATCTCCAAAAGTTGGTAATAGGAGATAGCGATGTTAGCGACTGTTTCCAGTCGCTAACATCTTGGCACGCCCACTTTGCATGTCATTAGTGATAAATTTATCTGACATGCAAAGCGGGGCCCAAGATGGTCGCTATCTCCTACTAGCTGTCGCTAACTGGTGTTAGCGACAGCTAGTTAATAGGGAGATAATTTTATCTCCGCTTTCTTGGCTTTTAAAGCCAAAAAAGCGGAGATAAATCCCTTGATAATATGCCCCTAGATGATTTAAAGCCCGATACTGTGGATACTGTGGGGAGGGTGGCAGGCCTAGTCGCTCACTAGCTCAAAAGATAACAATGTCGAGGGATCAGGAAAATATTAGAGAGATATTGGATGGTGTCGCTATTGCACGACATTCCACGTCCGATGTCAACAAGATTCTTCTGGATTTTCACTCAGAACTCAATGGGAACAGGCCACAGGTTAATGAGATGGAGATATTTACTTATCTGGAAGATATTGCTCTTGGGTGGCTTTCAGAGGGCCAGAGGGAGTATTTGACGCAACCCTTTGATGTGGAGGATATGAAGGAAGCTATATTGTCCCTCCCCACATATGTGGGCAGGATGGTTCTGCCTTCTTGCTTCTCGCATGGGGCTGTGACATAATATGCGTTCTGGCGGCGCATTGTGGAGATGCTCACTGAAGTAGCTCTTGAGAGAGTTGCATGTACTCCCGAAACATGCTTGCTTGGCATGGTAAAGAAGCTTAAGCCCTGTAATTGGCGTAGCGTTGCAATATCCACCCTGTTTGCAAAGCGCGCAGATGCAAAACACTGGGGCGTTAGGTCTGGCTCCACTATCCAGAAAAGGATTTGAGAATTAGTATATTGGAAAGAGCAAATGGGGATCTATGCAGAGGAATGGCCTGTCGCCTCAAGGCCAAAAGATTTCTGGAAGCCACTCTCCATGTTTCTACTTGAAAACCCAGACTTGCATCAAGCACAATGAATAAGTGTTTAGGACGAAAGGACAAAACGAACTAGATGATATCAAACTACAGTGCCAAAATTGTAATATGTAAACTGTATACATGTCTGACAAACAGCAATTGCCGTATGGGAGAAGTTGGGGGGAGGGGCTGGGATGGGTTTGTCGCTTCTATTTTGAAAATTGCTTGCGCCACGTATTGGACAATGAATGGTTGCTGGGTTCGTTTTATAGAACTATGTATATTGTAATTTGCAAGCTGATAAATAAAAAATTAAAAAATTAATTTAAAAAAAAGATGCGAGCGCCTGAAAGACTCACTGAAAAGCAGAGCTGCAGTCATGTTTTTTGTGCATTTTTATATAGCAGTGGAGCGCTTTGAATGAGCACAGTACACAGGGTCGGATTCTTGTGTGTTTTTAAGGCAGGAGAAGATTGCTCCAAAGTTGGTAGCTCTTGCCGTTGGGACACATCTCCCCCCCCACATATGTATTCTTTTTGTATCCTCCTAGCTGCCTGTTTTTTTTTTGCGCAACAAGATTGATGAAAAGCTCGCTCTATATTTTTTCTGTTCAGCTGCTAAAAAAAACTCTCCCGTCATCCGTGCCGTGTATAAACCAGAATAACTCAGAACCTCAGCGGATGTCTAATATCGGGGGCGTCGATGAAGGCAGCTGTAGAGGTTGTAATAAGAAGGCACATAAGGCCAGCAACAATGATAGTGAAAAAGACAACCCACCTGTCTCTCTCAGTGTTGATGCTTGAGAGCCTTGTTAAAGAGCTGTGAGTAAGCTCGTGAGCTGGCAAGTGACATTCCTTCTCCTCAGAAACAAAGGTCACACGCCTTCTCTACTTTAAAAAATATATTTACCGCTGGTTCTTAAAGAGAATATGTCTATTTCTTCTGAGTGAAAATGAGTGTAGCCAGCACTACAGTCAACGTTAAGATGTGTTACTGGCATATAGGAGGCTGGATCAGTTTCTGGCTTCCTGTCTTCAAGATGCTGATCAACGCCCTTGATGAAAAAATTGGGAGCAATTTTAAACTTGTAAAGGTCAAGAAAATCAGACGTTTTGCAAAGTATTGGTAACCATGCACTTGTGCTTGCTACAGGCAGTGTGTGTGGTAATATCAGATAAATCAACGGTAAAAACTGGCTCACTAGACCATGATCCAGGCCCACAAACAGTCAAACAACAGGCCCACACACTGATATCAGACCAACCCATCAGGCACTGCCTGGTTGCCCTGTACCCCACGCTCCAGACCCAGACAGCAGCTGTCAGTCCAGGAGCCCGTTGCCCGTGCACAGTGCGTAGGGGGCCCCATGGAGCCCCAGCCTCCACGCACTGCGGGAGGTGCGGGGGCTAATGTTAGCCACCTAGCCCAGTCCAACCCTACATATGATTCTGCAGCAAAGACAGAGCTGATTTTAAGACTGAGTTGCTGGAGTCCTCACAATTGGAGTAACCGCACTCAGAATGGCTTCCAGAACAGGGGTAAATGATCATGCCAACGAGTATCCACCACTGATGCATTAAACGTCACTTTTATTAACTATTCCCCTAGGTACTCAAATGAATCCAGTACACACCTCCCATGTTTATCCCTTTCAGAAGCTTTTATAGGAACTAACCTGGGCAACATTTCTGTTATGGTAAAGTAATCTTACATAGTTTTGCACATGTTACATTCGGATACATGGATAAGAGTGAAAATGGGTGATGGTACTATTTTGTTTAGGAAAGTTAAAACTTTTCAGAGTTTGAAACAAGGTTGCACACTTGCACAATACTTATTTAATTTGTTTTTCGCTGATTTACCTCAAGATCTAGATGAAGTTAATGCACATCCCCAAGCTTGGACGAGAAATATATATCAAGGTCCTATATGCCGATGATGTGATTCTGATGAGCGAAACAAAGGTTGGATTGCAGAGACTGATAAATAAAATATCAAACTGTTTGTTACTGAATGAGATGGTAATAAAAAAAAAGAAAACAAAAGTGATGAAATTAAGAAATAAGATTCTTATAAAATATAAGTGGTTTCCACAAACCCAGCAACTAGAACAAGTTAAGATATATAAATATCTTGGTGTAATATTTGATGAACAGGGCTCTTTCAAGCAACTTAAAATGATGTGAAAAAGGAAAGGAAATTCCTTACTCTTTGCCTTTCGTTCGCTACAGAGAATTAGGAGGTTGAACCACCAACCACTAATACTGATAATATGCGCAAAACCTTTACAAACTATCTTGTATGGGAGCGATGCAATGAGAGGAAAAGATGCAGTAAAACTAAATAAAATTGTCGCCTAAATATTTAGATCTCTGTTTAATCTACAATGCATCGCAACGCAAGCCCAGATTCGATTAGAATTTGGTTTGATAACCAAATCATTGGCTGAAAGGGATCGTACTTTAAAACCTGGAAAAGAATGATATCAAATACTCCAAACAAGTTAGATCAAGCCCTTTGGCATGAAGTTGAAACAAAACCCTAAATCACCAACATTGAAGTATTTAACGGAGGCAATAGAAGATTTGTCCATCTACTCATTGTGGGTAAATCCTTTGACTCCAGCAACTTTTACAAAAACCATCAACTGCTTAATGAATAACACATCAATGTGTATTGGCCAAATAATTAATCGTATCTAGGTCACATGCCTGGATGATATTAAATGAATATAAATGCCTTAAACCATAGTCTTATTTGAGTCTGGTTGGTCTCCACAACAAAAAATAACGTTCATAAGAGCACAATTTAGAATTCTTCCATGCCTTATGCATGCAATGTCGTGACTGAGACAAACAATGTCAATTTGCTGTAGAACATGGCCAAGAGAAGATCACATATTTAATTTGCCAATGCTCGGCTCTATTCGATGTAAGACGCACATTGCTAAGGATACCATTTAACAAGTGGGACATTCGCTCAGGCAGACAAGTGGTGATAGCATGCTTTAACCCATCTGATATGGGATTGAATTGTATAGTTGTAAAATTTATGACAGCAGTGGAAACTAAAATGCATATATCATGTGACCATACTTTTAACCTTTTGTAATGAAAACTTTCTTGTAATAGGTAAACATATAAGGAAATTGTTCCTTGTTGGCTCCTTATCAATGTAAATATGTAAAAACGATTTAAAAAATATTAGTGTTTTTAACAATAATGTTAACGTTAACTTTTGTCATAATATTTTTATTTTTCCCAATATTGTAAGATTTTAATTAATCAACAAAAAACTAAACAAAAAAAAAACATAATTTTGGTAACTTCCTGTTATGTTTGTTATGCGGATTTCCTGAATTCACATAATTATATTGCACCTATGTTTGGCTGATTTGTAGCACGCTACTCACTGCAAAGTTGGGGTCTCAGAGCATGCAAATACCTATAAGAATAAAGATGGAAAGTCTTGGGTGAACATTTCTCCCCAGAAGGGGGGGAACTAGGCTTAGGTGCCTGACCAGTAGGACGATGAGTTTAGGGAAAATATTCCATGCAGTGATGTTACCAGGGAGAAGAGGCATGTCAGTCGCCTTCTATCAGTGGCTCTGAGAGACCGTGGTGACTGTTAGGGAACAAAGAGGCTGGTGATGTGGTCTGAAGTATGGTTATTTAGGGCCTTGTAGACGAGGCAAAGAGATTTCAACGTTGTCCTTTCCAGGACAAGGAGCCAAAGAAGATATTCGAGGGTAGGGTAACTGTCTCAGCCGGCATGACTCGTGGGTGGTTGGGCGGGTGGAGGGGTCGCAGAAGGGTGGTTTCGCACAGGGAGGGGAAATTTAAACATTTTTAAAAACTTACCTTACTGGGTCCAGCGCCGCTTCCCCTCCTGGCGGGGTCCCGCATATTCCTGCTGCTTTCCTGCTCTCCTACCTCCGACAGGAACAGGAAGCAGGCAGCTTCCCTCCCCTCTCCTAAGCCAATCAACACGCTGCAATGGCAGCATTATGATTGGTGGGGACCGCTCCCATGAGGAGGCCATTTTCTTCATGTAGGCTGCATGCAGCCTACATAGAGAAAATGCAAATTGCGCCAGAGGGCCGATCAAACAGTCAGGGCCCACAGCATTGGGCAAGCCACTCCTCCCCGACCTGCCCACTCGCCCCCAACCAGGCATACCCTTCTTGCAGCGTGAGAAGCAGAAACATAAAATGGTATTTAAAATACAATTTTATGTTTCTGCTTCTCGCACTGTGAGAAAGCAGTGGGGCGATGCTCCTCTGCCATAATGGAGGAGCCGCCCCTGCAGGGTAATATGTTCCTGTTATTTGAGGTTGTAGACCATTCAATAGGCCAGGTGAAAGGGAGTGAGTAGCTAACTGGATCAAAGAGCAAGATTTCAGGTTTGTTCCCAATGAGGCACGAACAGTTATTTTGCATGCATGAATGAATGTATGAGAGGCCTTGGGATAGAATTAGTGAATTGCTAGGATTGTCTTCTAGCTTGAAGATGAGCTGAGTGTCATCCGCATACACTTGGTAGTTAATGTAGTATTCAGGATGTTGGCCAAGGGCGCCATGTCAATTTTGAATAGGTTGGGGGGTCAGGACTGATTCTTGGGGTACACAGCAAAGAATTTTGGCTCTTTTGGACAGGTTGTTGTGTGCGGTCTTGGGGTAGGAAGTGAAACACGACAGGCGCAGTACCGCCATTTAATATTGATGATGGTAAACTACGAGTATATTGTGGTTAATGTTATTGAATGCAGCTGAAAGGTCGAGTAATATCAGCACGCAGGGAAAGCCAAGATCTAGGGCAGGGAAGAGTTCCTCTGTAATGTTTACGAGTGTGAATTCAGTGCTTCTTTTTAGCTTGAATCCACATTGGAATTTACTAAGTAGCCCATTAGTCTCAATGTAGTGTGATAATTGATGGAAGACTACTGTTTTAAGTTCTTTTCCCATACAGGGCATGCCGGAGATGGTTCTGTGGTTGTCACGGATATTCAGATCCAATGATAGTGTTTTTATGAGTGTTTTTGATGTCACCTAATTACACCCTATTCATGGCAAAGCTTTTGACATGAGCACAGAACAACAACGCAAATGACCAGAATTTCAATGGCTGGTGTCTGCAGTTCTTGAGTTTGTTGCTCTATTTTTAGTGCAAAATGTGTGCTCAGAGCTAAAATGATTGCAAGGTCCCATTTCCGTCTAAAATACAGCATCAAAGCCATTTTTGCATTTCTCGTAATATTGCACAATTTCACACAATTTAGCAAAATGTTGCATTAGTAAACTAAGTTAAATTACGCAGATTTTGTACACCCCTGATATGAACCTGAAGCCCTTTCGAAGGTAAATATACAGCTTCTCAATGTGTTGCTGAGGACTCCCTCTCCCCTTTTTGGGGAAGGATCCAGTATGGAGGCCTTGGAGTCTCAGAGACCCCTCTGAGAGAGTTTACTGCGTAAAGGGAGCCTCTTGCAACAGAGATGGGGGAAATGATACCCCTTTCCCTGGGATCACAGCTTACTGGACTTTGGACGCAACTTTGACTCGTCTACCGGTTTGTGTCCCCGTCACCCTCCCCTTCCTCTTTCCATGCTGTGTCTCTCACCCTCCCCTCCTCTTTTCCTCCTCCATTCTCTATCTTCTTCCCCTACTACCTCTACTCTCCTGAATCTCTCTCCTTGCCTGCTTTTTCCCTTACGTATATGTCATTTTTGTTTGTCTCGACCTTACATGTAACTATGTTTGTCAAGCTCTAATAACTGTGTAACCTGTGTAAATGATGTAACCTGCAACTATGGTCTGATACTCATGTAAAGCGCTCTGATACCTCCGGGTATAGCCAGCGCTATATAAACCGTTTAAAATAAATAAATAAAATAAGGAAAGAAACAGACACATGTCGAATCATTTTGCTGTCTTGGAGTGTTTTTGCTCCTGAAAATGTGTTTAATTATAATACATAATTGGTGGCTGGCCTATAATTAGTTTTGTTTTACAGTGGAGTTAGACATTAACATTGAGGCAAAATTGTTTGATTAGGTTTGTTTAAGTGATATAAACTCGTGGTGGTTGCTGTTCATACCCTTGAGGGGAGAGGGTGTTGGGCGAGGGTGAATGTGTGATTTATTTTGCAATACTCGGCCAACACCTGCGTAATATAGACTGAACTTCCCACACCTGTGCAGATACTGTGACATCCCCAAAAATAAGTACAAGTCAAGCTAACATTGACAACTTAAGCACAATTTTTTGGACCCGAAAAACAACAAGCCCATCTTTAGATTTTTTACAGGATGCTCACACTACTATGGCATGGATTCTGGCAGCTATATTACAAGTGCCATAGAATATAAATCACTTGTAAGTAAGTGGATGGGAGGTTTGCCACGTTTGTGAAGAAGTATCCCATCTGTCAAATTGAACATCTGCCCCATAATACGTAAAAGTATACATTTATTGGTTTTAGTGTTGTGACATTAATGAGTAAGCCACTTGCAAAATAACATTTTTGCAATGCAGTACAGCCATTCCCAAATCTATACTTCAAATTTAGCTCTAAAAATTATCATTTTGTTAGCTAGCCTATGAATACATGTATTGGTAGGCTTTCAGCCTTATTTAGAGTTTGACAGCTGAGATACCCTCCACAAAAGTCCTGACGGCTGTATTAGAGCGACACAGGATAAAACACACCTGTAATATGGCACACAGGACATCAGTTACATTTAAGATGGGATCCCTGTGCATCAATCTCCAAATCAGGCCCATATTTTTTTTAAAGAAAACATGTTGAAATGCAAACAATTAATACATGATTCTTAGCATTGACACAAAAACATATTTACATGATAAATGCCTAGGCCTTACTGATGGATTCTGTTGAACCCTGCAGGAGTCCAAAAGATTTTGGAGACATTCCCTCACCTACAACATATTGAGGCATGCTTCATTATGGGTGATCTATCCACATAAAGGTAGGTGTGAGGTTTCAACCAGTGCTAAGAGTTCGTAAATAAATCAACATTGGATTATAACAGGGGTCATGATACATCATAAAAACATTCCAAGGTACACCCAGGGAGCATCCTTTACTTCATGGGTACTTCTGATATGGGTACAAAATAACACATGTCAGAAATTGGGTTAGTAGTTGAAAGGGCTTCAGCACCATTGAAATAATGAAAACAACCCTTGTAAGGGTGAACCATACAAATGTACTAGATTACACTGTGCTCAACCCTCTGTAAGCTTAGCACAAAGCAGCCAGGGTTAACTCAGAGGCAATGTGTAAACTATTTATGCAGCACTTAGGCAGTAATAATCAACAGCAGTTGAGTTAGAGTTATGAATGTTTAAAGTTTTTATGTGAAAGTGGAACTTCAATGCACAAAGTGTCACTCTTGGTTATCTGGTTTTGCTGGACAGGGATAAAGTTACAAGTTCAAGCTGATTGCAATGGATCTTGGACCCAATATAGGGTCCAGGTTGGGCCAGCTAAAGAGTTTTCTTCTCAAGTCTCTACGAGGAACTCCCATTCACATTGGCATGGGCCTGGAGAAGGCCGTTAATGGCGTGAAAAGTAATTTGAATATCGTGGATGGTCACTGTTTTGGTGCGAAGAGCTGATCATCACTGGAGCTTCTCATTGGTGGCTGTCACTATCGAAGCAAAGTGCATGCCTTGGTAGAACCTCATATAAGTGGTGGTCGCAGGATGTCTCTATCAGTGCAAAGTGCAGATTTGCTGGAGCTTCACATTGGTGGTCACCATGTACAATCTTTTTTTGACACAAAGAAGTGACCCATGTTGGCGGTTTTCATGGGCTGTCACTGTCGGCACAAAATGCAGGTCTCACTAGAACCTTGCATTGGTGTTTGTCACAGATGGTTGCTGTCAGCATCTATTGCAGGTCTCGCTGGAGATTCACATTAGGGTTCTCCATTCATTCGCTGTCACGAGAAGCCAAAAACGTCCTTATTTTTACCTGGAGCTTGAGAGGAGTACATTCTGATACCAGCCAAGGGTCCAACACCTGGGAGGGCACCTCTTGGGGATCAGGAGTCTAGCAGAGGCCAGCATCAAGGCTCTGAAGGACGTGACCCTCTAATGGGCCCGCAGGGTATTTCCACAACCACCTACTATGCCTTCCCAAATGAAGAGTTGGTCAGTCAGTAAAGAATATAAACTTGCTTCAGTCGTAATATGCTCTGCAGGGGAGCCCCAGGTCAGGCCTTCACCCTAAGATGGTTGCTGAGAGGGACTGACTCCCCAAGGCTCACTAATACATGATAACGCTTTCTCGAGACCTCAACCCCGCCTACTATGGAAAAGTACCAGCCTGAGTCGAGCATGAACAAAGAAGGTACAGAGAGATGAGCTAACACCTGCCAGATGGGTACATTATCAGTGCTCCATGGCTAATGTGCTGGGCTTCAACGTCTCCTAACGTGGGAGCAGAACTACACATACAGAAAGGAATTTAGCAAATCAGACTTCAACCTTGGAGAGCAGAGGAGAAATATTAATGGTACTGAAGGACCGGGTTTTAGAACCCAGCGGCGTCAGGGAAAACGCCCAATGCCTTCGAGTTCCCCTGCCTTGGCAAACAGAGACATGGGACACTTCTTGATGACGTCAAAGACCAAAGTTTGTTGGCTGCAACCAGGAACAGAGATCTACGAAGCACAACACGGAGGGTTCGCTAGAGACTGCACAAATTCAATGAGCGGAGCATGGTCTTTTATGCCAAAAATCACATTCCAAAGGTGACATCGGTTACACACAAACTGACCAATCACAGTGGGACATTTCAAACATATCGCATGACGACAAACCCACTTTCCGTTGTCCAGCCCACCAGAGATGACCAAGCACATTCCAATATCCTGTCGGATCAGGCCGGACAAACCCATCATAAAACCTTAACCCAAATCAGTGATTATGTTGTAAAGGAAGGAGCAGAAACAGATTGGAAGCAAGATAGAAAGGTGGGTGCAGTGTACCATAAACTTCGGCATGTCCTGCTCTTTGATCTTAATCTGACCAGCTGCTTAACAAGGAACTGGCTCAGCGAGGTCAGCCTCAGGCAAGGGAGTCAGTTCGGCCAGGTCATTCAGTAGTTAGCTAAGGTGTATGTGTCCCAAAGACTCGTTCGGCCGCAGTCATCGGCCTCTGTGAGGGCAACCACACAAAATGGCTTCCGTACACAAAATGGAACCCGAAGGTTCAAACGAAATCTCTAAATACATAGTGTTCTCATCGATCGATTAATGCGAAAACACTCGTACATACCACACTCGTCATTTGCGGTCCGCTGACACCAAAATCGTCTATTTCCGACGACCTTCATTGAACGGGTTCGGAATCACCGAACCTCAGACCCTCATACTACAGAACTACAGACCTCCTTTTGCCCTTACATAGGCAACAGACCCAAACCCATGTAAATCTGAATCCAGGTCTATCATCATCAGATCATCGATATGTTGCTGTAGCATCATCCTAGTACTTAGTACCTCTCTCTGGACAGGTCTCCTTGCACACGAAGTAGCACAGAGGCCACAAATAGCAGGAGCGCACTGTACACAGAGGCAGAATAGGAAAAGGATAGCTAAGACCATCCCAATGACCATCAGAATCTTCCATCCCCATGTGGATATCAATCCCCATAACCATCCTATCAATGACCAATCTCCGTCATCCAAATGGACAGAATCTGAGCTCTTATGTAGCTTGGAAAAGGCCTGGAAGACTGTTGGAGCGTTGTCTGGAATGAAAACGCAGCAGCTCGATTGAATGAGTTTACATACTCCACCTCGATCTGCCAGTATGACATCAAGGGCAACCCTATTCTGAAGTGTCATAAGTCTATCCGACTGGAGCTCAGTAGTCAAATTACTAAGGGCACCGGCAGTGTCGACTATGGTGGACTCAACCACTCTCGTCAACTGGCGAATATTCCTGCTGTTAGCCATCGGTCCCCAGAATGGCAGAAAACCCTTAAAGAAATCTCCCAACTCTTGTCCTACAGTGTCTTCCTGACTGAAAACACCTCTGGCAACTCTTGTCTTATGGTAATCTGCCACAGCTGTGAAAGTGGGAGGCAACAGGAAGGAAACAAAACATGTGCCCGAAAAATCAGGGGGCAACCATGTATATGCTTTGTCATAGCAAACAAAATAGGTACCCTTAGCGGCTAGAAATGCTGGGGAAGACCGAGACGTAAATACATAAGTGTCAGTACAAACGCTCTTCCCTAGCTGAGCTCTTGGATTTTTGCCATTACCCTGCAGACAATAGCGACCCTGATGGGGCACTATCCAAATCGGTGAAGAACTTTTCGCTCGCTGGTTAACACTCAGACTAACTCCATACCCAATAACGTTCCAACCAATGTATGCTTGTGTCTCATCCCTCGGAATAGTCTCATACGAACGAATCCCTTTAATCATGTCGACTATACCCTTGACCAGAGCACTATTCTTCGGGTTATCTTTCACTGAAAGTTCGGGATGGACACTGTGGGCATAGATAAACATCGTTCTGTAAGCCCAAATTGAACCATTTAAACTAAAAGGCAAATCCAAGTACGGAATACCTTTATCGGTCGTATGGAGCATTAAACCACAAATCCAACAATTTGTTGTGTTCATCACTAACTGGTGTTGGTGCAAAAGTTGAATAAAGAAATTATTGGCAAATTCTAATCGTCTAACTACCTCATGTTCAGGCAAAGGATGAAAAGAATGAGAAGAAATAGTGGGTGGAGGTGTAGGTTGTACAGTGGGAATAAACGTCACTTTAAAAGCAAATGTCACATAGCCAATTAAAAATATCATTAAACTCAATTGCAAAAACAAACACAGTATTAAAAAACTTTTCTTTGTGATTAGTTTGTGTATCTTATTCTTAAAGTTCATTGTCCTTACAGGTCTCTCCAACTCAAAGAAATCCATCCTAACTAAATATGCTGCTCGCGATGGTAGGGTGTTCTTTGCTAAGGAATGCCTCTGTCAACCCAGGGCAACTCCCTTAGGCCAAACAGAACCTTCAACCTATTGTCTCAGGCTTGCACTCCAAAGACTTGGCACCGCGACCCTACAGCTGAACCCGGATGGCGGTTCGAAAAACAAAAATGAGTAGATCCTCGATGGAGAGTTAACCTGCAAAATAGAAAAATCATAAAAACTTCATTTATCTTTCATTTGTCCCACGACTCTTGGTCTCAAATTATAATGATCTTTTCCAGGCAATGTTTGGTCTTTAAACAAAAACTCAGACTCAGTAGTGTTCAATCGATTTAGAGGAGACACAGCTTCTTGTAAAAGATCATCACTTTCTTTTTCAGAGTTTGTTCCAATCAGAAGGGCATCGCTGAATGGCAAGAATCGTGGCACAGTTTCTGTTTCAGAGTCTGGGAGTCCCTCCTGGACCCACTGGTCGTACGGTAAGGGCAATGGAGCCCGCTTGCAGTGTATGCCGTGGATCCAGTGTTTCTTGCCTTGTACTCGAACTGCAGAACGTGTAGACAGGAGAACTAGATGTGGTCCTGTCCAACGGGGCTGATCATTCTTGTTCTGCTGGAAATTCTTAACAAAAACCCAGGATCCAGGTTCAATAGCGTGGCCTGGATCTCCAGAAGCTTGTGGCAGACTGTTGTAAACCTGTTGGTGTAAAACACGCAGTTTATCCGTCAGTTCGTGCAAGTAATCAAGCAACACTGGATATTCAATCTCGCTGAATATAGTTGGCCTTGGCACACCCCAAATATTCGCCGGGCGGCCAAAGACAACTTCGTATGGACTCAAACCCATTCGCGAATGCACAGTCATTCTTGTGGACAGAAGCGCTAACGGCAAAGCATCTGGCCATTGTAAACCAGAGCTCGCTTGGATTTTGGCACTTGGATTATAGCACTCGACTAAACCAGCTGATTGGGGATGATTTGCAGCGTGGAACTTCTGCCGAATTCCTAATCCTTCACATACTCTCTTCATCACTTGACCCACAAATTCACTCCCATTGTCACTCCAAATAATTCTCGGCAATCCAAACCTAGGGAAAAATTCTTTTATTAGGGCTTTCGCTGTGGACAAGGCAGTATTGTCCTTTAGGGGATAATCTTCTACCCATCTAGAAAAGGAGCAAACAACCACTAAAACATATTTCAGGTTGTTGCACCTCTCCATGTGAATGAAATCTAGCTGCAAAGCCTCGAACGGATACGTAGGAGGAGAAAAATGACCAGCTGGTGTTGGAGTCCCCTTACCAGGATTGTACATCAAACACACCATACAATTCTTAACCAAATTCTCTGCACATTTTGGAATTCCCGTATTCTGCCAAACTGGAGCCAACAACTTACAAATCCCTTTCACGCTAATATGTGCCATTCCATGAGCCATTGTAACAACTGGAAGCACATACGCGTCAGGCAACAACCATCTCTGATGCTCAGACAAATCAGTCCAACAACCATTCGAATCCAATCTACCCTTACTTTCTCTCCATTCATTCAACTCTTTCTCTGTAACTTCAGCTTGGATGGATTTCACACTCTCAATCGTATCTTCACACATACTTTTCTCTGGAACCCATCTCGCCGGACCTGCAACATACATTCGGCTCATCACATTTCTCGCAGTTTCTTTCGCAACTTCATCCGCAAACGCATTTCTGCGACCAACATCATCCGTAACTTTCTTATGGGCACTATATTTCACAATCGCTACTTGTAACGGTAAGGTAAGAGATTCAAGAAGTTCATTCACCAACTGCCCATGCTGAATCTTCGTTCGATGCGCATTCAGGAACCAACGTTCACACCACAAACGTCCAAAGCTATGAGCCACACCAAACGCGTACTGGCTGTCAGTGTACACAGTCACTCGTTTTCCTTTCGCCAACACACATGCTCTCGTTAATGCAATCAACTCTGCTGCTTGCGCTGAATTATGTGGGATACGTGCAGCTTCAACAATCGTATGCAAATTCGTAACAGCATATGCCGCAGTCGTATCACCATTCGGCAACTTAAAGCACGAACCATCAACCCACAAAGTACCATCACACTCTGGAAGAGGAGTATCCCTAAGGTCTATCCTCCCTTTCGATTCTTCCTCAGTTCTCAGAAAACAATCATGTTGTTCTTCAATATCATCTGTCTCAACTGAAATTGGCAACAACGTGGCTGGATTCAACGTGTTGCATCGTTTAATGTGCACATGACTCGCTAACAAGGTCAACTCGTAACCTGACAACCGAGCACTAGTTAAATGGTGTGTTTTGGTACGGTTTAACAGGGTATCCACTGCATGTGGAACCATTACCACTAACGTGTTGTCCATAACCAAACCAGCAGACTGTTGAATCGAAACAAGCGCTGCTGCTGTTGCTCTTAAGCAACTCGGCAATGCTCTTGCTACCGGATCTAAAGTCGACGAAAAATAAGCACATGGACGTTGCTTATCGCCGAACTGTTGAGTCAAGACTGACAATGCACATCCCTCTCTCTCATGGACATACAATGTGAAAGGTATACTGTAGTCGGGAGTACCCAACACAGGAGCCGAACACAACGCATTGCGCAATTCGGAAAAGCTCTTCTGACATTCGTCAGTCCAAGGAATAGGATTTGGAGTATCCTTAACAGTAAGAGCTATCAAAGGCTTCGCTAACAAAGAAAAATTAGGGATCGACTGTCTACAGTACGATGTAATACCCAAAAACGCACGTACTTCTCTCTGTGTCGTAAGCACACTCATTTTCGCAATAGATTGAATTCTCTCTGGGGTCAATTTCCTTCCCTCCTCCGATAAGAGGTGACCTAAATAGGTTACTTCTTGACAACAATATTGCAACTTGGAGAGAGAAACTTTGTGATGAAAATCAGACAAGTGGCGTAACAACAACAAGGTGGCTTCTCTACAAATCTCTTCATTATCAGCCGCAACTAGCAAGTCATCAACATATTGGATAAGGGCAGCACCATCTGGTAAAACCAAAAATCAAGTTGTGTTTTCAAAGCTTGACTATATATCGATGGACTCTCGCAATAGCCTTGAGGAGCGCGCTTAAAGCGGAAACTTCGTCCTCCTAAAGAGAATCCAAAGATGTCCCTACTCTCTATGGCAATCGGGATGCTGAAGAAAGCATTCTTCAAGTCAATCACCGAAAACCATGTGGCCGTAGCCGGAATCAAAGTCAACAAAGCTGTGATATCAGGTACAACTGGAAACTGTGGAACGACAATCTTGTTCACTTCACGAAGATCGATCACAAACCTATATACAGCAGGCTGTGAAGAATCTGTTCTCTTCAGAACAGCAAAACGGGACTATTGCACACATTACCTCTTGTTTCCTCAATGACACCCTTTGTTATCAGATGTAAATGATCACTAAAAGTGCACGCTCACCATCACTCGAGATACGGTACTGTGGAATGTGCGGTAACTTAGCATTCGCCTTCAGTGTCACAACATATGGAGAAATCTCTAATAGATATCTAGAGAGAGAGTACCCCACTACCACCAGGGATCAGGATACAGTGACAACCAGTCTGGGAAAAATCCCTGGGTACACACTATCAAAGAAGTTCACTCTATTTCTATACCTTATCAGTCTAGGTATTCATACACTCATACTTCCACCAACACAACCCAATCAATCACAGTGATGGTAAATGGTCAATTTCCACACTAAAATTGAACGTTCACAGTCTCTTTAATAAAAAAACATAAAAAGATCTTTTCACATAAACAAATTAAAATTTCAAAGAATAATCTTTGAACCTATACATTAAGAAAACAGATATTCAAAACAATTCAATATAGACATTGGGCAAGCACAATTTCGTTTATCTGAATTAATGTATCAAAATTATAAACATGTTAAAAACAAATATAGCAAACAAAAATACTATACAATCATAAGAAAAAAAACCCTACACAGTGTGGCCTTTAAATTCCTGTGCCACTCTACTTTCTAGATCCAATGGTCTTCAGTTGATTCGCACGTGGTATAGTCAATAGTACCCTGAATGTGTTAGTATCTATTGCTTCCCAGACCCTTCTTGGATTCTGCACACAAAAAAAGGAATGAGTCGACTCGTTTCGGTGCTGTGGACACTTGATATTGTAGCACCTTCTTCAGGACTGCCGTTTCTTTGGGGTCACCGGCTTCAAGGATTACTACTTAACACCCTCACCTGTGGGTATAGGTGGATATCCCCTGCGGATGTTTATCTGGTCTACCACTTCAATTCGTGGCTTCTCATATGGGGTGAAATCCTTCCTCTTCACTGGTATATGGCTGAAGTAAAAGGGGCCTCTCCACTTCTTTGTAGATCTATAGAGACCCTTCCACTCTTCTTATTTGACTGTATATGTCTCTGGACGGGCATATGTCCGCGTAGTTCCGTTGATCAACTTGATATATTCTCGTTTGTTCGGCGTTCGCTTTTCTGCCTCGTCCTCGTTCCGTCAGTTGGTGGAAGTATGAGTGTATGAATACCTAGACTGATAAGGTATAGAAATAGAGTGAACTTCTTTGATAGTGTGTACCCAGGGATTTTTCCCAGACTGGAAATCTCTAATAGGGCCACATCATTCGGACCAGTAGCCCACAAGGAATCTGGTAAAGAAGACAATTCAGGTGGAAGTCTGTCTTTCGACATGTACATCGGAGAGATCACTCTCTCACCCAATGTAAGATGTACTCCTGACGGAGAACAATACAACTTTGCACACAATCTCTTCAATAAATCCAATCCCAACAAGTTCTCACCACAACCTGTAGTCAAAATGAGGGGTGCTTCAAATTTACAAGGTCCAACAGAAAGAGACAACGGAGTAGAAATCGGATTTGTAACCGGGGCGCCAGAAAAACCTACAGAAGCATTCTCAAAGCCAGACAAAGGTGCGCCAGGGAGTTTAGAGTGCATTATAGAACTCTTTGTAGCACCAGTATCTAACAGAAAAGGCTCTGACACACCTGATGCAATCACTTCAACATAAGGTCCACTCTGATCTACTGGAACTGAAACAACTCCCTCTCTTTGTCCATGGCTGTCCTAACAATCATCACCATCCACTTCCTCACCTTCGACGTAGTAATCGCCCGCATAGTACTGTGCTGTCCTACCATACGAACCCTGCTGCTGAGCAAAACTATTCATTGAGTTCTGTGGAGGCAAAGAACGCCCATTCTGTCCGCGACCTCTACCTCTAGGTGTTTGTTGAGCACCTCGACCTCTCGCACCAGAAGTACCATTTGTGGGATGTAACAAAACCGGACAACTATTCTTGAAATGGCCTTCTTCTCTACAATACACAGACTGATTAGGCCCATACGGAAAACGCTGTTGAGAAGACTCGTTCCTTTGCGAGTTTCTTGAATATTGCTGAGGTTGCTGATAATCTCGTTGATTATTAGTACGGGGTGGATAAGCTTGTTGCAGAAGAACTTTAGTCTTTAATTCCTTAGTCTTCTTATCCGCTTTCTCTAACTCATCTTTGCACCTATTTTCATAGTACTGGGCTGTAGCTAAAATCTGCGCTGACGTGGAAACAGCCCAAGCACTCTCAGAATCTTTCAGCTTAGTGCATAACTCGGGAAGCAGATTATGTACAAATGTCAACGAACAATCTCTGGCCACCTACAGTAGCCATATCCTGACCACTATGATCTACAAAAGTCTCTTTAAACCACGTGAAAAAGTCAGACACGGTTTCATCTTTCTTCTGCTTACATGCAGACAACTTGTCCCAATTAACACGTCCTTCAGGCATCAATGTCTTCATGTAATTAATTATCCTACCAGAGAGTTGAGTAATAAGATCTTCAGGCTTAACACCTCCTACTTGTCTATCATTCACAGCACTAATATTAACCCATGTATCACCCAATTCCTGATCATGATCCGTATGTCGAATCGTACTCCAGATAGGCTGTGGGACAACATTTCCAAACCACATAGCTATGTCTGCTAAATTCATGATGCACAAACTCACAGTCTGAGTGAGCTCTTTATAATATCCCGCAGGATTTTTGTGCGGATCAGGTAAAGACTGCTTAAGAGCTAAGACTTGAGCACGCTTCCAAGGAATGTTTATTTTGCCAGACCTAAACCAGACCTAAAATACTTTTTGCCAAGTTGGAATGGCAGTTTTAAACTGCACTACAGGCTGCAGAAGTTGACCGGAGACATGTTTTATAATGCTACTTTACTGGTGGTAGGATGAGTGCTGCTGCCCACTAATAGCATTTCATTTACAGACCCTGGTTACATGCAGTACCACATACTAGGGACGTGTGTGTGAGTGCTCTGTGAAATTTTACTTTGCTGCTATGTTTTAAATTTGCGTATTTGCACCAGTTTTAGAAATACTGTATATTCCACTAGCCCTGTTAATTTTAATTAGGCTACCTCAATTTTTCTTGCTTCACTTTCCTTCTTTGCTGGCCTCTTCGCCCGACCCCAGTGGTACCCGAAAGTTAGGCGGGACCGCAGTGAACTTGGGGTTGGCGCTCTAGTTTTTTCTTGGCTGACAGCATTTAAACACATGCTGAGGCGTCCGCGCAGCGGGCGCGCCGCTGGCGCACCAAAGGCAAGCCCGTCTGCGCCCGTCCGTGCCTGGCCTGGGCCGAGGGCCAAGACCCCTGGGGGTTCGATACTGTATAAGTATAGTCGAGCTCAGCTCCTTGCTTTACGGAATACTGCCTCTCGACCCCTGGGTGCATCACTTTTAGCTCCGAGTACTCAAGAGGGTCAGGTCTCCGACTGCTCCCCCTACCCTTTGATAGACAGCAAAAAACTGTCAAAAAAGAGTAATAGGACCGGGGAACTGCAGATGAAGGAGTCCGTGGAATCGGACAAGGTGGGAGGAAGGAAGACATGGGGAAAGGCTACCAATAATGGGGGACTAATCAAGGACCAACATGGGTCAACTCAAGGGACTGCCGAATGTATTTTATTAAACGTCCATTCCATGGGAAAACACAAATACGAAGTGGAGGATATGATTCAGGCATCCTCCCCAGACATATTATTTTCTGACGGAAACATGGACGGACAATACCGCTGTTCCCGACTGGAACATTGCAGTGCCAGAGGGTTATGCCATCCTATCACAAGATAGAGAAAAGGGTTGTGGTGGGGGAATAGCTATCATATACCGGGAGCAATTTAAGATCCGGACAGAATCCATATCAGTCTTGCTGGCAGAAGCATTACGTTTTTGTATTAAACTAAATAATGCTACCTCATTTCAGGGATTCTTGGTATACCGCCCACCTGGGCCAAGGCAAGCCTTTACTCAAGCCTTGCAGACACTGTTGGAGTCCTGTACCGACGCCTTGTCTCTCACTATCCTCAGAGATTTTAATTATCACCTAGAACTGTCAGATAACTCAGAATCTGCCAAATTGCTAGATACTTTGGAGGCGTACGGTTTTGGACAATTAGTTACTGGACCGACCCATAAGGCAGGCCATACCTTAGATGGCATTTTCACAAATAATCCAGATCTTGAGTTGGGGGGACATATTGCCCTTGACCTGGACGGATCATAAGGCTATCCATTTCACTAACAGAACCACAAATCTTGTTCGAGAGCCCGTTGCCAAATCTGGTAAAGTAAAGGTTCGGGGCAGGAAAAAGGTTCAGGGTAGTGACTTTGAGATAGCGTTGGACATGGGCCCTGACTTGTCCTCTTTGGACAATGATGCTGTGGCATCCCTGTTCAATGAATGGATTGAGGCGGCGGCTAAGCAGGTAGCCCCTGAGAAAGAGCTAACTGAAAGAAGGCCAAGGATATCCTCTCCTTGGTAAAGTCCTCAGCTCAAAGCTCTAAAGGTGGAATGCAGGAAAGCGGAAAGTCGGTGGAGACAAGATTACAGTGAGAGCAGTAAAACAATTTATAACCATGCATTGCAGAAATATAAGAATGAGATAATCATCGCTAAGGAGCATTACTTTAATACCAAAATCAGAGACGCGGCCAACTCTAATAAAGAACTTTTTAGAGTGGTCAACTTTTTGGCAAAACCTCAGCAGAAAAATGCTTTTAGGGCAGACCAGAAGATGTTTAACAATCTGGCCCTTTTTTTTCAAAACAAGGTGCAAGTGATATATGAGGACCTTTTAAATGCACAGGGATCCCAGGATGTCAACAGACAATGAAGAGGATGATCGGCCACTGACGCAGTGCAAGTTATCCTGTTTCCCAGAAATGGCAAAGGAGGAGGTGCAAAAGCTGCTGCTCTCTATAAAAATCAGGCTCTCCCAGAGACCCTTGCCCCCCTGCCATTATGCATCTAGCCCCTAATAAGATTTGTGAAAAGCTGACGCCCCTCATTAATCAAGTACTGACAACAGGATCATATCCGGCTCGGTGGAAACAAGTGGCCATTAGGCCCTTGCTCAAAAAACCCAACCTGAATCCGGAGATACTAAAGAACTACTACTAAAGAACTACTGTCCGATTGCAGGACTACCCATGGTGGCGAAGGTCATAGAGAAATCACTGAACAAAGTGCTGAGTGACTATTTAAATTCTTAAAAGTTGCTAGGCTCAACCCAACATGGCTTTCGCGCATGTCATTCCACTGAATCGGCCTTGATTGTTGCAAATGAGGAAATTCGGAGTGTGGTTGACGAGGGGGGCAGGGCGGTCCTCATACTCCTAGACCAATCGGCAGCATTTGACACCGTGAATCACACGGTGTTAGTGCAGCGGCTGAAGGATCTGGTGGTTGAGGACACCGCCCTTGCCCTGCTCGCCTCCTTTTTGGATGATAGGGAGCAAAATTTGGTTTGGGATGGACTGGAGTCTAAGAGTTTTCATCTTCCATGCGGGGTCCCACAGGGATCATCTTTATCCCCCACACCTCTTAATGTCTATGTCACTCCGTTAGCGAGGCTCATCAGAAGACATGGTTTTGCGTTGGTATCTTATGCTGATGACTCACAGCTTGTTATTTCCATCTGCAAGCAGCCTGAGGTCACAGCTGCTAAATTCCACGCCTGCCAATCCGAGATCATCATCTGGATGAACTACAATTTTCTGAAGATTAATACAGACAAAACGGAGGTGATAGAATTTGGAGTGATGTCCCCCATATGTAATGACTCATGGTGGCCAGTCGAGGCTGGGAAATGTCCGGTTCCTGTCTCTAAGGTTAGGAACCTGGGGGTCATCTTCGATGATAAGTAACATTTCTCAGCCCAGGTCAATAGTTTGACATCGTCCTGTTTCTTTCTCCTAAAAACCCTAGGAAAGATTTTCCCATTCATCTCACGCCGTCTTCCTCCAGAAGACGGCGATAGTGAGTCTTTTTCTCTCCAAATTATATTACTGCAATGCCCTGTTTATGGGTTTAGATAAAACGCAGATGGGAAAGCCCCAGTTCCTTCAGAATGCAGCAGCAAGGTTGCTTCTGAACATCCCAAGGGGTTGCCCAACCTCGGCTGGCATTAAATCATTGCATTGGCTTCCAGTACAGCAGCGTGTTCATTTTAATGCCTTGTGCCTGGTTCACAAGGCAAGAAATTGAAGACGCTGCTTTTTGTAACTTAGGCTGGACTAAGCTATGGTTTTTGGATCTGTATTCACACACATCAGCGCCAAGACACCACGGCAATCGAGCACTTTATAAACCTTTATCCTATCCTATCCTATCCTATAAGTAGATTAAGTTACCTACCATATCTAGTCCCATTTTTCTATGTTTCAGGGAGAGAGCACAAGCACTTTACCACTGGTTAGCAGGAAAAGTGCGCAAAGTCCTAAAAGCCAACAATAAGGGGATCAGCAAATGAAGGCAGAGGAAGGCAAACGTCCTGGTGTGTCCCTGTAGAGAGGGACAGGTCCATCATGAACCCCTTTAGTCAAAAACTAAGGTAGACTAATCAATACCTTGATGGGCTTCCCTGCTCAGACTATAGATAATGGACAACTGGCCTCGTCTTCAGTGCCACTTGCCAGTTCTATGCCACTCTGAACCTAGGTAGCCCCCTCTTTCAACACTATCCTGAGCCACTGGGCTTACCCATAGTGAACCTCGTGATGGGCACTTCTCCTCTTATGTGGAACCCAAATGTGAGGCTCATAACCTTAGTTTGCTCACAGATGCAATACCACCATGGCCAACAAGGTTATGCGGCCCATTTTGCCCGTTGGATCAGACATTTGTCCGTAACCCATAGAAAACTCAACCCAATGGGACAACAGCCAATAGAGGCTATTGACAACTGTCAATATCAAGAGCCAGGCTTGGGTCATCCACTGTGAGGTATAAGCTCCAAGATCGGACTTTGGGCAGGCCTCACTTCCAGCCTTGGGTCAGGCAGGAGGTCTCCCTGACCTCTGAGATATTTCAAAGAGAGGGGTACCAGCCCTAGGGGTTAGGCATTCTACTACCACTCTCTCTTCTCCCATCTATGGGGTGGTAGCCTGAGACTGGCCTCTCAGCTTAGTACCTTCCTCCTTTATCTGAACAAGTGCCTGGCAAGCCAGAACTTTCAGGAGGTACCACTACTCCCTCAAAGGTTACACATCCTGTGTCATAAAGTTGTCTGCCTATTGCAGGTCTCCTGCCCTCTGCCTCTGTAAAAGCCCTGTTAACACCTCCAGGTTAGAAGTAACCTCACAAAGTTCAGTCTTGGGGTGCTGTGCTCTCAGAGCTGGTAACCCCGGCACACTTGTTTTCCTAATGTGGAATGTCTCCAAATCCATTTTGCTTAGAGTGAAAAATGCCAGCTTTCTAAAGGTAGTATTTTCAGAAAAGGAACTTAAAATCCAACTTTAACATTATATTTGATTTCAAATCATTTGAGTAGAAACAGCATTTCTCAATCTGGTTTCAAACTGAAGGCATTGGTTATTAAGTAATAAGGTAACCCAGTGTTAGTGAAAGATAGTCTTTCAATAGGGAAAAGCAACCTTGGGAGTTTTTCACTACCTAGATATAAAACCTTTGTGTACATATGTCCCACTGTTTATATACTAGGCACCATGCCTTGGGAGTGGTGATGGCATACATTAAGAATTGTGTATAAACATTAAAAAGAAAGGTTTAAACATGGGGAAATGTTTATTTTGCTGGGTGAAAATGGTCATTTAAAGCTACACTACAGACTTCAGTGGAAGGCTTGAGATCTGTTTCACATTGCTCCTTTATTTAGTGCGTGGCACAATGTATGCTGCTGCCTACTGGTAGCATTTAATTTACAGGCCCTGGGCACATATAGTACCTTATAATATGGACTTATAAGTAAATTACATGTATCAATCAGGTTTAGACTAATATTACTAGATTATATTGACAGAGCACTAGCAGATTACCACTGGTTAGCAGGGAGAAGTGCACAGAATCCAAAAAGCCAGTTCAGATATTTGATGTAGTGTAATGGTTGATCTGTCTGGAAAATTGTGGCAATATGATTCAGACACATTTCTAGCCCACACCAGTCATAACCCTTTGTCAAGGGTTCTATAATCCCTGATTATCAATACACTTGTGCCATAAACTAACATGAGGCTTAATACTCTCATACCTGTTTCTTTATTATTCAAACTGCACCTGCAGGATTATTTTGGATGAGATAAAAAGTAATTGTATATCTAATATATTAGATAAACCATTAAACCAATTCAATACACTCAAACCAAACTCGACAATGCGAATCTCAAGGCATTATAATGGGGTTATCCTGAAATGTGTGCTGCATATCACTGCAAAGAAATACATTCCAATCTTGAATATGAGTGTGCTTGTTTTACCCATGCCTATCTACGACTTACCCTAGCTTTAGTACCGGTTTGAGCTTGCTGGTCAAATTGAGGAGGCACTCCCTTGCAGTCATACATTTAAGATTAAAAAAGGCAAGTACATTATAATAAAGCAGGGTTCTCCAAAGTTGGCCTGGAGAGTCGGATCATTGCCAAATTTTCAGATAACTACATTTATCTAAATGGGGATATGTTAAAAATCTGGCATAAATCCGGCCCTCCATGTTTGGCTTTGGAGAACACTCTAATAAAGCAATTCTTTCGCGTTGCACTGATAGACGGCTGTCTTCTAATAACAAGAGTAGCTCAGTTGGTAGTACCCTGTATTGGTGACCCAAAGACAACCAAACATAAATGTTGCAGGCAAATCATTGATTGAAACAGTTTTTGCCACCGCAACAAGAACAATATTGCCGGTTGCTGAGGGATTATATTGTTGTTTGAGATCCAAAGTGGAGAAATAAACATAAAAAAAGGTTGTAAACTCACTGGTATTTATGGCATCAACAAAGACAAAAACACATTTTTCTATAGGTTTTTGCCAAATTAACCTTGTAACTTAGGTGATTCATAGGCTGAAACAGATTGTGCCACCTCAAACATATCTATATTGCTATTTGTGGCTAGACTGTAACATTGGTTGAGATCCACAGTGGAAAATCTTCTAAATGTTTAGGTGATGTCACCAAGGACAAACACATATTTATAGGTCTTTGCCATAATTACACAGCAGTGAATAGAAAAACCTTGATTGGTCTATTTTGTTTCTCTCGTGGGATAATTCTAATTCCTACCCCTGAATGAATTAGTGCCATTCGTTATATTACAGCAATCATGTTTCTTACAATAGGGCATCTTTCTACTAAGTTTGAAAAATCTCCCTTGTCTCCCATTGCTACACCGAGACAGAATGTGAGAGGCTGGCCTTGTGTATGAGGTCAACTAATGTAAGTGGGCACCTTGCACCAGGTCAGACTACCCTCATGGTGATTTAAGAGGTCTCAGACAACCTTAGAAAGCTATCCAAGTGGTAGCTGTGGAGAGTAGCCTTCAGGCTTAGTCTTAAAAGAGTGTAAAGCAGCGTGCTTTACTAGAATACTCCTTATAGTATAGATTAAATGAAAAAGAGCCACACAAGGTACTTATAAAAATATGTATTTATAATATAATACTCTCAAGTACGTTCCAGTATTTCCCACATGGAGATATACACAAAGCACACAATACTATAGCAAAGAAATCACAGTTAATAGCACTATTACACAGTGGGCCCCAGGGGAGGGGACCAAACCATATACTAAGAAAGTGGTATGAGAACCACAACTAAAATCAGGACAATGTCAAGATGTTGTAGAATCGCTGGGGACCCCACGGAGGAACATGCAGTGTGAGGACACGACTGAGGTCTTAGTATAACTCTACGTGTAAGTCATGGTTGGATTTTTAAAGATTAGGTACCGTTCCCAGTGGACCCTGAAGAAACCCTGTGGAAGACAGAAGGTTGGAGAGCCACCCCACCCGTGGATACTGTGGTACCCAAGTTACCTATCCCAGGGGAGCTGGTTCATTGGTGTTAAATGGCATCGGAAACCACAGTCAAACCCAATGGAGGACTTCAGAAAAGTGCTGCTCCTGGAAGGGGCGAAAGTGTCCGGAGGAATCCAAACATGGATTCTTGATGGAAAGTACCTGAAAGCAGAGAGGACTGAGCCTGGGTCACCGGAGAGTGACCATGGGCTCGGTAGATGTATGCCCACCGATGTTGGGTGCTTCAGGATAGATATTGATGACCTTGACTCTGCAACAGTGGGGAACAGGCAATGCTGAAAGTTAGGAGCCAGAAATGAGCTGTTCCACGAAGGATATCATGAGCTGAGGGGTTGGTGTCCAGTGGGAGCGCCAACAATCCTTGGCAAAAGCAACCCATGCAGTAAGTCAAGAAGTTGCAGGAAGGGGACCAGCAAGGTTCAGGAGACTCACCACTAGCAGGGAGTTGACCCTCGGCAGGACCCACAGGTCGAAGACACTGGAGCCACAGGAGGACCTCGTGCAGCTTTACAAAACAACAGGCCACGGAGAACACAGTGTGATGTGGTTGAAGATCTTTGCAGGAGAAGTTGCCAGAGGTTGGAGCTACTAGGAGCCCAATGCACTTGTTGCAGAGTTGCCAACAAGGATTTTCACTTGCAATAGTAGGCAGTGCACAGGGGTTCGGGTATTGCAGCCCCCATGAAGGATTCCGGCCTCAAACTGGGTGAGAGGGCAGCTCAGGCCTCAGGGGATGTAAAAATCCATCTCCTGTTTTGTTGAACCCTTCAGAGTCCATAGGAGCTCAGTATCAGCACACCAGTCAGCAGTGTTGCAGTGCCTGTGAATGCAGGGAAGTGACTCATTCGCTCCAAGGGAGATTACCTTTAGGTGTCTTGGATACTCCACAGGCACTGTACGGATCCCGTATGGAGCATAGGCACGAACGAGGCATTAGATTGAAAGGTAGGCAAAGTCAAGCCCAAACGAGGTCCAGGGAAGTCCAGAGTGCTCGGACGGTAGAAGTGCAGTGGTTTCAGATCTGAATCTTGCCCATGACAAATCTTGGAACCTGCAGCCAGGTAAACCCTTAAATACCCTAAGGAAAGGGTTGGAAAGATTCAGGGGACCCTCCCAGAGGAGGCTCTGGACAGGGGAGAGGTTACTCCTATGTCCTTTGTCCAGTTTTGCGCCAGAGCGGGAGCCAACAGCTCCCATCACTGGTTTAAACTGGACTATGCACAAGGACACCAAATATGCCCTTCAGGCACTGGCAAGCGCACCCACCCAGCCCTAATTTACTAAATCCTGTCTGGGAGGTGGTCACAGCTCCCTGTGACAGGATGCCTATTGTTCTGCCTTCCCCAGCTCAAGCTTGGATCAGCAGTAGGAGGGCAGAAATATGTCTCTGGTCGGCAGAAACCATTTTGTGCTGTCCGGGACTAGAAGGCTGGTACCGGGAACACTGAGAGCCTTACGGAGGGCTCTACCAGTTGGTGGAATCATATCTCCCACACTGGTAATGGTGTGGGGGTTTGATTCCAACTTTTTTTACACCAAACACGATAGGGTTTGTTGCAGCCATTTTCGAGAAAGTCTTCGCGGGGTCTATTGTTCTGCCTTCCCCAGCTCAAGCTTGGATCAGCAGTAGGAGGGCAGAAATATGTCTCTGGTCGGCAGAAACCATTTTGTGCTGTCCGGGACTAGAAGGCTGGTACCGGGAACACTGAGAGCCTTACGGAGGGCTCTACCAGTGGGTGGAATCATATCTCCCACACTGGTAATGGTGTGGAGGTTTGATTCCAACTTTTTTTACACCAAACACGTTAGGGTTTGTTGCAGCCATTTTCGAGAAAGTCATTGCGGGGTCACGTAATGCCCCTCTATACTGGTATATGGCTGCTTCACTGGCAACCGTGGAGAATGGACTTCGTAGGCTGCAGGGGTGTCCTGCTCATGCAGGGACACCCTCTCACTTAGAACCAAGCACTCTGCCCTCAGTATTGTAAAGTCCTGCTAGAGGGGTGACTTATAAGTTTTAAGCGAAGTGACCCTTAGATATAGTAAATCTATATCTTTCGCAAGTGGTACATGCACCAACATACACAGGTTGCAATAGGAGGCCTGTAGGTCCATTTTAAATGGGCTCTCATTGGTGGCACAATACATGCTGCAGCCCATGGGAGACCTCTGCAGTACCTATGCCCAGTGTACATGGGTACCATATACTGGGGACTGACAAGGGTACCCCATTATCCAATCTGGGGTGTACCTAAGTACATAAAGCAACACTTTAAGGAGAAAGCAGATAGACTGGTTCCTGATTAGCAGGATCCCAGTCAGATTAGTCAAAAACAGGGTCACAGAAAGCCACATCAAGCAAAAAGTGGGGGTAACCATAAGAAGCAGATCCTACTTAGCTACACAGAATATTTCGGCCTCTTTTCTAAAAAAACACTCACCCATTCAGTGCTGAAACACTTACAATGTCAAGGTTAATGGGCCTGCTGTCACACCTACTTGATGCCCTTTCTGCTGAATGCTGAAGACAGCAAATACACTTGCGTCTACTTTTAACTAAAGTGGTACGAAGTCCACTCAATGTGGTGATGTCAAATCAATTCAATTCAATAATCTTTATTTGATTTTATAAATAAAATCATAACAGCCAAGTCATAAAAAGTACAACTATTTCCCATTACCAAATTCAATATTGCTCTTACTTTAAAACCCCCATCAAAAAATGTACTAGAGAAAAACAAATCAAAGAACTATTTAACAGATGTTGAAACAGTAGGGCTGGCTAAACTTGGCTTAAATTAAATGGTTTTCGAATAGGATTCAATATCGTGATGTCATTATGGGAGGTCACTTGTTGACCAGTCGCGTCAGTATCTGCTGTATAGTATATCAGAGTACCACAGGTACTAACATGGATTTAATTACAGAAAAAATATATTTTAAAAAACTGTAAGCAACTTGGTAAACATCAAATCACTACTCTATTATTCTATTTCTAAATTTATTTTAAAGAATATTTTCAGAATTACTTCTTTGGTAGCACATGTTGGATCAGAGCTTTTCTTCAGTAAGTGGCACACAGTAATGCAAAGCTCAATTTCAGAAAGGGCAAGCTCGGGACAGGAATAACAGACCTAGAGGACTGGTTGATAGAACCTAGATTTGGTGAGCAAGGGAACCCCTACTTCACTATTGCGAGATTATATTCATTGCTAGAGTGCTTAGTGTGCACTTAAGTAAAACGTTTAGTCCATTGTTTGTTGTCTTTCAGAGCTAAGCTAGGGATTTTAAGATGGCAAATGTAACATTGTTAAAACTAAAGCAGGTTGGATTCCATTTTCTCTGTATCTTGGGTTACTCTTTCAATAATACACAATTCTAGATCATTCTCAGAATGTCATTTTTTTTAGAAATGCCTCATTAATTTGGTTATTGTTTTCCTGCATCTTTTTGTACTTCTGTGTTTATTTATCCTTGTCAGGATCTTGTGTATCTTCATTCATATCTACTTAATGTTACATTGGCTGATGAGCATGTTGATAATCAATCAATCAGGATTTATAAAGCGCGACTTCACCTCCTTAGAGGATACAAAAATTGAATTACAGTTGGTATGATGCTTCAGTGATCAGGGAATCACAGTTGACGTGATGCTTCAGTGACCAAGGAATCTTCATACCTAAATCTAGTACCTTCACTTTTATTAGTAAATGGACAGATACTGCAATATCCACATGGGTAGTATCTAAGAATAGAAGAAAGATTCCAAGCTGTTCTCAGTGTATGATGTTGTATGATTGTTTTCAGTCTTGTTTATAATAGTGAGTCTTTCAATAACCTGCCCGATCTGAATGAAAATATCAGTTTTTCAAATATTAGAGGACTAGATGCGAGGATTCTCCATTGCTACTTAATAATGTTGTTTAAGTGATTTGAGTGTATTCAAAATAAAGATGATGCAAATCATAGTCTGTCACTGCCTTTTGAAATTATTTGAGACGTTTTTATGGAGATTATTTAAAGCCTGTTTCATGGCTTTTTGTTTATTACCTTGTAAGAATTCTCCTTTTTCCCAGGTTTTTAGCTAAATTGCATTCATGATGTTTTCTTGGTACAATTCCTCTTATGTCTGAGGAACTGACTGATCAGTAAGTTATCTCTCTGTGATTTTGGATGGAAACTGTCATAACTAAGGAGATTGTTCCAATCTGTCAGCTTGTCAGCTTGTAAAAGACCTTACATTTCCGTGAATTATTATGTGCTTCTATAGGTAGATCTAAGAAGGAAATCTCTTGCTTGTTCATTGTCATTGTAAATTTCAGAAATGCATTTCTGTTATTTGATCAATTTGTAAATTCAAGTGGTTAATTCTCACTTAATTCTCAATTCTTTTCCATAAGATGAATACATCATCAATGTATCATTTCCAAATCAAGTTATTGTTGGAGTAAGGATAGGAATCGTTCATGATATGTGTTACTTCAAATTATGGACATACAAATATGGTATGCTGGGGGTAAATGTGCTGCAAAATGAAGTGCCATCCACTTGTAGTTAGAATTCAGCCTCAAATTTAAAATAATGTATGTTAGCGCCATATGTGGGCAGACTATTGCACAGTCAACTTGGGTAAATGAGACCAACTTGGTACCCATAAAAAGTTTCTTCGGTACCCTCAATGATTCCTCTTGGGGTTTACTTTTGTAAAAGGACACCACACCCATTGTCATGAGTATTTCTGTGTGTGGATTGAACTTAAATCCCTCAAGAATGTTCAGGATGTCTTTGGTGTCCTTCACGTATAATGGCATTCTGAAAACTAGTATTCTCCTCAAAACATTATTGGATTTATATAGTTCTTACTACCACTGACGAGGTGTCAAAGCTCTTTTCAGCGAGAAGCATGCTACTCCAGAACCCAAAAAGGATTGGTGGTGAGTTAGTATAAAGAAATATAAATTAATTGAGTGGTGGACATGTGAGTCTGCTAGTTGGATTGCAAAGGATAATGGAGGGATAGAAGAGGGAATGGTCTAGAAACTGTTTATTTGGAGATCATAGTAGTAGTAGTACGAGGCTTGGGATGAGTAAAGGAGAGATGGAAGGGGAAGAGTCTCTAGTAGTGGATTAGGGAGAAAAATGAAATCTCAGAATATTCTATGGAGGGATACCTGATGAAGAGATTAGAAAGGGTTGGTTGTGAGATGGGAATAGTAAAATGAGGTTTGAGAGGTGATGCAAGGAGGTATAGAGGAGGTAAGTGTCTAGAAAGTGTTATTTTGGAAATCATAATAGAAGAATAAGGTTTAGGAAGAGTCAGAGAGTGGAGATAGAGGATATTTTGAGGGAGGTATAGGGTGTTATCTAGGGAAGTGCATTAGAGAGGGTACATTTTGTTTGGTTACAGTAGGAGTAAAGTAATAAGTAAATAGATACATACATACATAGAAGGTATATATGTATAATGAAGGTAATATATCAAGATTTAAGTTGTATATAACAAACTCAGTGTAAAGAGGACCGTACCTGGACTCTAGTATTCTGTGGGAACGATCTGGAGAGGGTCTTTAGACGAATAACTCCCAATGCCCCCACACCCCTGGTCCCAGAGGACTCTGAGCCCAGGAATGAAAGGGAAAGGGGAAGTGGATGACAAACAAGAGAGACGGCCACACCCTGGTGTCTTCTAGCTTTGTATTTGCTTTTGGATACCTGTAAGAGGAGCATAACATTAGTACATTCTCATAAGTCTTGGCATTCCTACACAAAGGCTGTTTCGATTCGCACTATGTATACCTGTGTAGGGTGTGGAGTGCGCTTCTCTCTTAAGACATTGAAGACATAACTTGCAGGGCTGGTGGTATGACGGTTCAGCTGCTGACGACGAATAGGCTAACAACCACCCATGGGAATAAGGATATAACCTACATGCGCATGTATTATACCCCTAAACACTATCAAGGGGAATTGCCTGCAGTTTGGAAGGAACTTGCTGGAACCTCAAGCTTCTAATATCTTGGTGTATTGAACTGACGTTTTCTAAATAAAATGTTCTTCGTGCTGATTGTCAGTTGAACTCAAAAAGGAACTCGATGAGGCAAATTCATATTACATTCATAGAATTGTAGCCAAGCTCGAATTGTCCAGAAAATGAAACAGCAAAGCCCCAACTGAATCGCAATGCTTCAAAAAATAGCTCTCTATGACCAAGGCTCTTCAGGAAACAGTGTATTAAAGAGTTACAAATTAACAGTTTGAAAGCGCTCGTAAATTCTGTTCCAGAAGCGCTTCCTAAAGCTAGAGTTCAACAAGAGGTCACTGGAACTTGATGACAGTCGAAAAAATACCAAAACTCTCACGGGAAAGAGAGTTGTTACTCTTTTGACCTCTCAGAAAACGTCTTACCTCGACTCCGGTAAGATAACAGGAAAGACCGGAGGAGACTCACTACTGCTCAGAAAGTTGTCCGAAGGCTTCTAGGGTACTGGAATGTTCAGAGGAAATCTTCGAACTTCGGAAACAACAACCAGAAGGGAAGCGGCTCAAGGGTTGAAAATGCCTCGACGGAGACTCTCACTGGAACGTCCGCTCCCACTCAGAAGGCAGTTGAAGTGCGCAGCACAATTACAGAGCGCGCACGAAATGGCCGATCAACCGGAAGACTAGAACGTCAACCGTCAACCGTCAAGCTTGGACGGCACCATTGATGGAACTTCCTTGTTCTTCACCCAATTCTATTGTGAGGCGGATCTCTTGGAATGACATCAGAAGAACTAAGGAAACCTCTTAAGCCTAGAGCCAGGTAAAGAAGCAAGCTGCGACACCAGGGCGGCTTTGACACTCAGACATTCAAGTGTTGCTGTACTTAAAGCTAGTTTATTTGTGTGGTAGTTTTCTTTTTTACAATTTTCTTTAAATAATTCAATAGTGATGTATTTGTAGATAAAAAGCTATGATAAAATGTACATAATGTGATAAATAAATAAATAGAGAAGCAAGACCATCTAATCAAATAACTTATATGAAAACTATGCAGTGACTTATCTACATTTTTTAGAATAGTAAAATAAAACCATAAGAAGTATGTACATTTGTTAAGCAGACATAAATATTAAATTCATTTATACGGAAAAAAACATTTAGATAAATACATATAATTAAATTAAATGCTTACATGCACAGAGATATGCTGTAAATCTATGTCTGAGTATGGTGGTTATGTAGGGAGGAATCAAATCTTCAGCAGTGTTTTGAAGATAAGATAGTTATCAGTGGATATTATATTTGGGGTAATGCGTTCCATAGTTTGGCTGCTTGAACAGAGAAGGATGTGCCACCTATAGTTTTTTTCTTGTATGGTGGGATTTTGAGGAGAGGTGCCAATCTGGAGCTAAGGTTTCTTTGCTGGATGTAAATGGTAATTTTACTCCTAACGGAGAGCAGCCTTTTTCCATGTATTGCTTTGTGGGTGATAAAAAGCAGTTTGAATGTGGATCTTCTGGAAACCGATAGCCAATGTAGGCCTCTCATGGTAGGGGAGATGTGGTATTGTGTCTTCACACGTAGGAGTAGTCTGGCAGCTGAGATTTGACTCTGTTGTACTCTTTTCATAGATGATAAAGTTGATCTGTGGTATAGGCCATTGGCATAATCAAGTTTAGACAGTACAAGAAAGATAGTAGCTTGGACTTTGTGTAGAAATCCCAGGTTGGGGAAGATGAGTTGCAGAGTTTTTAATGAAGCTTGATCTTGCTAGTTTGTCCACTTGGGTATTTGGTGAGAGCTCAGAGTCCATGGTAATTTCATTATTTCTTACTTCCCTAGATACTTTAGGAGGTAGTCCCAGATTGTCAGGCCAGGTGGCAAGTGGGTCATAATTTTTCCAATCGTCACATGTGAGTATTTCCGTTTTGGAAGTATTCAATTTGAGATGGCTCCATGTCATCCATTAATCAACGGCTCTGAGGCAACTGAAAATGTGAGCGTTTCCAATGTCTTTGAGGCTTTCCAGTTTAAGGAGTATTTGAGTGTCATCTGCATAGTTATAGCACGTGAGGTAACATTCATTAATCATTGCTGGTAGTGACTTCATTTAGATGTTGAAAAGCATGGGAGAGATGATAGAGCCTTGAGGCACCCCTGCTCTTATGAAGTATGATTTGGATGAGAAAGGGGGAGAATGGGTGATATTTGTTCTGTTTTGAAGGTAGGCTGTGATCCAGTCAAGAGCAGTGCCTTCAATATCAGCTTCATAGAGTCTTTGTATTAGAGTGTCATGGTCAAGTATATCAAAGGCAGCTAAGCGGTCCAAGAGAAGTAGTGCAGCAACCCCGTTCCTGTCTACTTGGTTCCTAAGATCATCCCAGATGATGATGAGGGCAGATTCTGTGCCTCTTCCTGGATGGAATCCTGTTTGGAAGACTGGGCTTGTCTTCAATGTATTGTACATTGCTGCTCTTTCTATCAGTTTGCCCAGGAAAGATCAATTTGTAATGGACGTATGTATGCCCTTTTTAGGTCTTCTGGAAAAATTCCCATGATTAAAGAATTATTGATGATTCATTTAACTGGTGTGGCAGCGGAGGTAGTTAGGAGAATGTTCTTGAAGGTTTGTAGTGGACACAGATCAGAAAGGATGCTGCTTTGACTAGATCCATAAATTCACTTTGTGATATTTGTCTGACGGAATGCGAGGCTGGGCTAGCCTAGACATGGAGGGTCTTTATGGAAAGGGGTTGGCACTAGTGGTTTTCCTTTGCTTAAAATAGGAGTTCAATATGTCTGCTTTGGTTGTGTAATGATTTGCCAGTTCTTTTCCAAGTGGCTGCCGATGCTCAGCTTGTGGGTGAACACGAGTGTGGCATTTTTGTCAGCATTTGGATTTTAGGACTTAATACTTGAGCAGCACTACCATGTCCCTCAACCCGGGGACAGGACAGCCTTCAAAGAAGTAAAAATAGGATTTCCCCTTGGGAAGTAACAACCTATGAATCCACTCATGTTCAGTCTAACAACAATAATCATACATGTGTGATAAGGATACAGCCTTCTTGTAGCACTACAACATGGAAAAACAACAGTTCAGAAAAGTTGAGTTAAAAAAACTCTTTCATTGCTTTACTAATAATCATCTTTTGAAAAGGCACCCATTTTAAAACAATGATAAGGCTTTTAATAAAATACAACCCTTCTCAGCCAAAAGGTCAATTACTATGGGGCAGATGTATCAAGATACAATTTTGCACTTCTCAAATAGCGATTGTTAAGGAATCGCTATTTGAGAAGTGCAAAATGGTATGTATGTAGAATTTCGCTATTTATTAGCGATTCCTTAGAATTCCTTAATTGCGATTAGCAAATTGCTAATCGCAATTAAGGAATAATTTCCCATTCATTTCTATGGGCCAGGAGGCCCATAGGAATGAATGTAAAATTATACTCAATTTGCGATTAGCAATTAGCTAATCGCAAATTGAGAATAATTTCAAGGGTGCAAGGGTGTCTTAAGGACACCCTGCTGCACCCCTGAATTTGATATGTGTACGCATATGGCGCACATACAAGGGCATGTATGAGCGTCATATGGCACCTTTAGAATTTAAAAAAAATGCTTTTTGAAAAGCATTCGCAAGTTACCACCAACTACAAGTTGATGGTAATTTGCGAATTCTTAGTCAAAAATCGCAACACTGAAATGCTTGATACATTTCAAATATTAAATCGCACTTTGCCATTTCTTAAAAGCCTCGCAATGTTAAGGAATCGCTAAATAGCGATTCCTTAATATTGCGAGGCTTTTTGAATGATACATTCCAAATCCCGTTTTTTTTGTAGCAAACGCTGCTATTTTCCGAATCGCAGCGTTTGCGACAAAAAAAACGGATGATACATCTGCCCCTATATCTGATAAAATATACAGTAAAAGGTACAGTAAGAACTATACTGTCGTTCTACAGTATGGTGTAAATGAAATCCATAAAATCACCAAAAACAATATAGCACAGGGAGACACAAAGAGACAACGAAAATGGTCCATTGCACATTACTGCCATGTGTTAACATTATACATGATATTTGATCTAAAGGTGATCAGATATCAGATATGTTCACTGATCATCTCTTTTCTTGACCTCGCTGACGTGTTTTGGTGGATCGCATGATTTATATCACTTTCAAGACAACATATATTTTCTCCCACAAATAGAACAATTAATTTAAAACCTGTTGAAGAATAGTGCACATATTAAATCAACAATAATGCAGTGTAGATCAACTACAATAATTGACCCCTAACCTGGATCGCTGCTTACAGAAAGCGGTACAACCCTGTATAACAAACTCCATCTCCCACTCTTTCTTTCAATCCACTGTTCCCCACATTTCTCAGAAAATGTACTACCACACACTAATGCGCGCAGAAAACAGATATTAACTATTGCACCACCTCTTACAACAAAGAATCATATCCTTCATGTTATTCCATTATTTCATGTTCTACTCATCAATCAATTTAAGAGGGGCGGTTCTACCTGGTGGCCTGTATTTCGAATACACAATGCCACCTGGTCTCCCTCTATAAATGGTTCCACAAGGTCAGAAACTCAATACCGGGCCCTAGATGTGAATCAGTAAATTAATCAAAGGTTATGGGGAATCGTCATATACCTGTATCTACCACCCCAAGTATTCTTACACATTATACTTGTATTATATCGGGCCTGCTTACTCTTTACGAGAAAGATCTCTTACAGTCCTCTAATCCTGGATCTGTCCATGCCCAACTGGCGAGATTAAGTGGGGAAACTTAGGGGCATATTAGCAAGAACCTTGTTAAAATTATTGCTGTTTTAGCGGCAGGAAACTGCAGCTAAAACGGCGATAATGGGCTTGCTAAAATGCATCATAGAATTGCAATAGGAGCCCAGCTTAGATGCCCTGGATATCTAACCTGGGCTTCCATTGGAATTCTATAACACATATTAGCAAGCCCATTATCGCTGTTTTAGCGGCAGTTTCCTGCCGCTAAAACTGCGATAATTTTAACAAGGTTTTTGCTAATATGCCCCTTAGTCCTCCTCATTGTTACTCTATGCCACCCACTTTTACTTCACATGGGTAAAGGTCAGGGCAGAATGCTACCTAAGACAGGTATGGTAACACATTATGGGTAAAAATAAATAATTGCATTACATACAACCTACAATTGTGCCCAAGAAACAAAATGTGCACTATTTTCTCCTATGAGATCTTTGACATGACTCTGTATGGGTACAGACAAAGCAATCCTTATGTACGTCCGCCTCCCTGTGGCCTTAGCTGTTGTGCTAGCTACACCGCTAGTATGTATACCGCTGGATATGTACCAGTCTCCTTACTCCCACTCCCCTAGGGGCTTTTATAGTATCCTGTCAGCAGAAGAGCCCGTATTCCTACTTCGGTAAACAGACAGACAAAGGGTGCTTTGGCCCGAAGTTGTATACATATAGGCATGCATGCATATTACCAAATAAACAAAATTCCATTTTGCTGCATGAACTGTGTGAGGCTGTTCAGCAAAGCGGTTTCCATTGGTGAGGTAAGCACAAAAGCATACATGCATGTAAAAATTACCTTGAAGTTATACTGAAAGGTAAGGTTTATTACTATACAAAGAACAAGTCTTCCTTAATATTTAAACCACATCATCTAGTACTCTTATTACTGGTTATTTTCTCCTGGATTAACCATCTGATTTCAGAGATTGTGTGGCTTTTTATTTCTAAGAAATTTTCCAACTCAATTAGGAGCTCTTGGGCCAGAGTACAGGGTTAAGGGAACGCCCTAGAGATTGGGCCCCCGCACCACGGAGGCTGCAGGGGCTGATATTACAGCACTATCTAGGGGGGAGTTGGTCTTCAGTGTTCTCACTGCCGAATTATGCACACATAGTCTGAGGCTCATTCATCTACTGGCTTCTTCTAATTCAATATCCTCTCTGATATTGGACTCCAATTACTCAATCTCCAGTTTTTCGATAAAGACAATTTCTTGAGCAGTTTCTGTAATTCTCACCTGACGTCTCCACAGGGGGAGAGATGCAAGATCTGAAGCAAGGTCCCAACTTCCCACACCCACCAATGCAAGCCTAACAATGTCAAAGCTAACACACTAGAAATGGGGGAAGAGGGGAAACAAAACAAGGAAAGGTAAAAGGGGAGACACTCTACCAACGCACATCAGGTATGGATATTCTCAATGTTTGGTCCTTATGCAATTCCTGTAGTGAAGATAAAGTTATATGTATTACAATGTGCATGTATTAGGGAGATAATACTGATGCACAATTAGGGTATGTTTTTACTACCTGTAAAAGATCACTCTTCCACTTAGGTCTATTGATATCAGAAAGCAGAGTCAGTGGCATATATCTATATGGAAGAGTAGTTTATTAGGCACTTTCTACTTAGTACATCAAGACAGAGTAATCAAGGAACTATATGGGATTACTAACCTAAGAGATGATCAGCGTGGAATCCAGTTAAGCTCAACTTATTCATATTAATTACAAGCATATTCTCCCGAAAATGGATAAGGATAGGAATATAAAAGGTCCCAACTTCCCACACCCACCAATGCCAGCCTAACAATGTCAAAGCTAACACACTAGAAATGGGGAAAGAGGGGAAACAAAACAAGGAAAGATAAAAGGGGAGACACTCTACCAACGCACATCAGGTATGGATATTCTCAATAATTGGTCCTTATGCGATTCCGGTAGTGAAGATAAAGTTATATGTATTACAATGTGCATGTATTAGGGAGATAATACTGATGCACAATTAGGGTATGTTTTTACTACCTGTAAAAGATCTCTCTTCCACTTAGGTCTATTGATATCAGAAAGCAGAGTCAGTGGTATATATCTATATGGAAGAGTAGTTTATTAGGCACGTTCTACTTAGTACATCAAGACAGAGTAATCAAAGAACTATATGGGATTACTGACCTAAGAGATGATCAGCGTGGAATCCAGTTAAGATCAACTTATCCATATTAAATACAAGCATATTCTCCCGAAAATGGATAAGGATAGGAATATAAAAATATACATAGAAATGTGCTGGGCTAAAGTACAAAGAAACCGGTCCCAGGATGCTTGTTTTCTGGTCCAGGGAGGACCTGGCTTGGCATTTTGGTCTAGACTGTTTCCATGAGGCACAGGGTCAAGACTAACTTGCATATGGCTGGGTCCAAACTGGGGTGGCTTGTGGGCAAAAGAACAAAGGATTTAATCCAGGAATCACTGACAAAATATCGGACCTACAAAAATCGACATACAAAATAATGGTCTACTAAATATCGATAACAAATACATCGACACTATATTTAACTAATAAACTACAGAAACATCAATGACACAGTATCGCAAAACAAGAATATTGACTCAAAAAATATTGTACACACACATATCGATTTTAAATATATCGACAATCATAAATAAAGATAGCACCTAACAAAAACATTGATAACACAAATATCTACATCAATATTATAGCAATAAAAAATTATCGACATCACAAAAACCCCTAAAATTAATATTTAAACACACTATAAATTTAAACTATAATAAATACATGCATATAATACTTAAAATACTTACCTAACACACCTTAAAATTAAAATATGCCCACATTAATAATTTAAAAATAATATATCAAATTAAACATTATAAACAAACACTATTAAACTATACACATATCTAAAATAATATAATACATTTTTAAATGCAAAACCACTTATAAAAACACTTCTAAATACACGAATAAAACAAATACCTCAACATTAGGAGTTCACATACAACTAACACATTCAATTAACTGGAAAAAAATTCAAACTAACCAATAGAAAACCTTTGAAAGTGATCTAACCAATCAAACACAAGAAACAATTAAATACACACTATATAAACCAAAAAACTCTAACCACTAACACCTACAAAGAAAATTCAGGAAGAAGAAACTCTACTCATTTTTCGACAATATCACATACTACACTGAAAAGAAATCTACTCCAGATTACAAAAAGTAAGTAGACACAACTTGGTAAAATAACTAGATAACCAATACCAAACTACAATGCTTAAAATATTCTAAAATAATTAACATTTCTTTCTTTTTATATCTCCACAACAGATCCAACTTTACAAATAATCTAAACATTTAAAAGTAACAAAACATACAAACTACAAAAGTAAGTATACTAATTTATTTATCTCTACACTTAAAAACGCAAAAATACATGCTCACATTTTAAAAAGAGCAAACTAAGTCCATGTTAAATTTGCACAATGTATAAAAATGTACAAACTTTTTTAAATAAAGATATTAGACAAACTGCCTCAAAAAATCTCCAACTTTGCATTAAAGATAATACATTAAATAACACTTTCTTTTATTTCTTTCCACAGACCAGCTTCAAAATAAAAAAAGCAACAGATCAACAAAACATCTACATTCATCTTCAAATGCATAACACTTGGTAAGTATAAAATAAATAGAAATATACTATATTTCTAGTGAAATATAGCATATTGTAAAACTTCATTTAGACTAAATAAGTAACTTATATTTGTAAAACATGTTTAAAATATTTTCAAATTAATATAACGTATCCATAATTAAATGTTTTATCCTGCAAAGTGTTAAACCAACATACATATCTAAACATTGAATAAAACATATTTACCTTTCTTTTCACAGAGCACTAAAAGACAAAACCGCATCAACTAAACAAACAAATATCTACTTTCAAAGGCAACACATCAATAATTGGTAAGTACATAAGTAAATTAGAATAGAATACATTAATCCTATTTTATAAAAACATTTTCTAATTATGTTTAATACATCTTTCCTAGATTAAAGAATTTCACTATGACTGAAGATGCAAAATGTATTACTTCTCAAAAAAGGATCATTTTTGTTATGCTATATAGGATATACTTATACCCAAGAGAAACAAAAAGACCTTAAAGTAAACTGGAAATGTACAAAGTATTACTCTAACAAATGTTATGGGCGAGCAACAACTAGAGAAACTACTGTCATAAATACAACTGAACACAACAATCCACCTAACATTTCTGAAATAGAGGTTAGATCTACTATAGAAAACATTAAAGAATTAAGTAGCACCTCTGATTTACCAACAAGTGTAATATTAAAAGAATTACTTCCTAAAGTACCTAGAGAAGCAAGAGATCAACTACCAACGGTTGCTTCCATAAAAAGAACAATAGCTAGAACAAAAAAATCCACATGGCCTACAATACCAACACCTAAAACCTTTGCAGAGGTAATAATTCCACCTGAACTTACCATAACCCACAATGATGAACCTTTTATCTTCTACGATAATAATAACAAAGATAAAAGGATAATAATGTTGGCAACAGTAAACAATATTAGAAAATTAAAAGAAAGCCAAACATGGATGATGGATGGCACATTTAGCATATGCCCTAAACCCTTCTATCAACTATATACTATACATGGACAATACCATAACACTTGCATACCTTTTATTTATTGATTATTACCAAACAAACAAGCTTCAACGTATGCAGAAATTTTAAATAAAAGAAAAGAAAAAACCACAGACTACTTTCCCCTAAAAATTAATAATGGACTTCGAACAGGCCATGATACAGTCCATCCTGAAAATATACCCTCACACATTCATACAAGGATGTTACTTTGACTTCAACCAATGTCTCTGGAGACACTTACAAAAATCAACACCGAGGAGTCCATTAGGATGCCCGCCCGCCACCCTATCGGTAAACGGGACTGCCCGCCTTAAGGGCGGGGGTCCCGACACCAGCATTAGGATGTGCCCGCCACAGTGGCGGGCACATCCTGCATTTCTAGCATTGTGGCGGGCGGTGCTCTCAGCACCGCCCGCCACAATGCTAGAAATGCGTTTCTGCATTCTGCATTTGCATTAACAAAGCGGCAGGCACTGCGCGGTGCCTGCCGCTTAGTTAATGCAAATGAAGGGGGATACCACAGGTACACCCCCATGTGCAATACCCCCCTCCTTCACTCTGGGGGCCCGCAGGGGGCACCCAGAGTGAAGACCGCCTGCTTTTAGGCATCACCCTCAGCCCATCATGATATGGCTGGTGGTGTCTGCTTGACACTGCCACCATATTAATCAAAATGCGACCGGGGCGAGAAGTGGCGGGCGGTGTTTTGCTCCGCTGTGGTCCCCCCTGCAATTATAATAAAGGAAGTGTAAAAAAAGTATTACTTTAAATAAGTAAAATACACTTCCTTTAGTTAAAAAAATGGAATACTTCCGTAAACGAAAACGCTGTAACCAAATACCTGTAAAAGGAAAATAAACACTCCTACCCTCACAAAATATAAACATATACATTATTCACTAACAATAAATATGTATTTAACACTAAAACTAACGAAATATACCCAAAACAAACAACTCAAACTAGGCCTAATGACGTGCAAATTGTGATAACTCTTAAAACGTAAATAACTAACTACAAACATCAAAACCCCTAAAACCCTAGTCCACACACCAAAAAAACCAAACTACTACCTTCAGCACATACTTACAATACTTAAATTTAAAGAAAGAACTCCTACCTTCTCAGGCGCGAAGTAGCTGCCAACCGCGATCTTGAATCTTCCCAAATGACCCAAAAAGACTAAGAGCGGTTACAAAATATAACACCCAAATAATAATGACAACAAAAAAATAATTAAATAAATGAGTAAATAATTTTTTTAACAATTTTATTTTTTGTACATGTGCATTTTTATGCATATGTATTATAACCATATTATAATGTGTTCAAATTGTAAATTTATAAAAATAATATTTAATATTATAATTATAAATATATGAGTTTGTAAAAAATGTTAAAACATTTATACTTTTAATGTACTTTTTACTTGAAAATTCGAAAAATATTAATATTAATAATACAATATTAATATTAATATTACTAGAAATAAAAGTGACATTATAATACATTTTGTTTTATATTGTATACAATATTAGTATCAATATATTATGTAACTGTTATAATTTAAAAATGGATCTACCTTTATAACATATCTTCCATAATAAAATATTATATTAATAATATTATAAAATTTACAGTACTAAATATTTTGAAATGTGAAATATAAAACTGTTTACAACAGTATGTACAAAATATATTATTATGTTAAATGAATGTTTTTGTACTGTATTTTTTCAACATACCTATTATTTACTTTACTCAACATCTGAAAAAATAACGTTTTTTGTGTGTGAAAATAAAAAATGTCAAAAAGGTATACATTTACACTTTCATTTTTAAAAATTATCTACTTACAGTTATTTATTATCTAAATAATAAAAATAAATAAACAATATTAAAAACTGTGCATGGTATTTTTACTTACTGTAAATTTAAAAATTGTAACCATTTCTCTAAATGCAGGTTTTTCAGAAAATAATCCCACTACAAGGTACTGTTAATTCTAGTAGATGCTGAACACTGAACCTATTTAATTTACTATTCCAACTCCAATCTACATTTAATTAGGGTAGGTGCTGGACACTGAAACTGTTTAATTTACTATTCGAACTCCAATCTACATTTAATTAAGGTAGGTGCTGGACACTGAACCTAATTAATTTACTATTCCAACTCCAATCTACATTTAGGGGCAGATTAGGATTGCGGTTTTTCCGCATCCTCGGGGCCGGCGGAAGCCACCGCCGGCCCCGAGGATGCGGAAAAACTGCAGCGGACTGACCAAAGACCCACCGCCACAATAGGATGGCTGGTGGGTCCTGGTTTCTGTCCGCAGCTTTTCCGCCGCAGTTGGCTTTCAACCGCGGCGGAAAAGCTCTAATATGATGACGGTGTCTCTCAGACACCGTCCGCCATATTAGGATGGGCTGTCAAATATGCTTTTCTGCGGCGGCTTTTCCGTCGTGGAAAAGCATACAGAATTTCACTGCGGGGGCCCGTTGCGGGCCCCCTAGGTGAAGGGGGGGTGGGGGGTGCACATGGGGGGTACCTATGGTACCCCCCTGCATTTGTATGCAGAAAGCGGCAGGCACCGCGCGGGGCCTGCCTCTTTCTGCATGCAAATGCAATGACTGCATGTTTAACATTGCCGCGGGTGCAGCTTGAAGCCGCACCCGCCGCAATGTTAAAAATAGAGGATGTGACTGCCAGGGTGGCGGTCACATCCTAATCGCACAGGAGGGGACTCTGCAGCCCATGCGGACATCCCCTCCTCCTCAGTGATCGCGGACGGATGCAAGTGCGTCCGCGATCATAATTGGCCCCTTAATTAGGGTAGGTGCTAGAAACTCAACCTAATTAATTTACTATTCCAATTCCAATTTACATTTAATTAAGATAGGTGCTGGACTCTAAAACTATTTAATTTACTATTCCAACTCCAATTTACATTTAATTAAGATAGGTGCTGAACACTAAAACTATTTAATTTACTATTCCAACTCCAATCTATGTTTAATTAAGGTAGTTGCTGGACACTAAAACTATTTAATCTACTATTCCAACTCCAATCTACATTTAATTAGGGTAAATGCTGAACACTAAAACCATTTAATTTACTATTCCAACTCCAATCTACATTTAATTAGGGTAGCTGCTGGACACTGAACCTATTTAATTTATTATTCCAACTCAAATCTACATTTAATTAGGGTAGGTGCTGGACACTGAACCTATTTAATTTATTATTCCAACTCAAATCTACATTTAATTAGGGTTGGTGCTGGACACTGAACCTAATTAATTTACTATTGCAACTCAAATCTACATTTAATTAGGGTAGGTGCTGGACATTGAACCTAATTAATTTACTATTCCAACTCCAATCTACATTTAATTAGGGTAGGTAGTGGACACTGAATCTGTTTAATTTACTATTCCAACTCAAATCTATATTTAATTAAGGTAGGTGCTGGACACTGAACCTAATTAATTTACTATTCCAACTCAAATCTACATTTAATTAGGGTAGGTGCTGAACACTGAACCAAATTAATGTACTATTCCAACTCCAATCTGCATTTAATTAAGGTAGGTGCTGGACACTGAACCTATTTAATTTACTATTCCAACTCCAATCTACATTTAATGGGAGTAGGTGCTGGACACTAAAATTATTTAATTTACTATTCCAACTCCAATCTACATTTAAATAGGGTAGGTGCTGGACACTAAAACTATTTAATTTACTATTCCAACTCCAATCTACATTTAATTAGGCTAGGTGCTGGACACTGAAGTTAATTATTTTACTATTCCAAATCCAATTTACATTTAATTAAGGTAGGTGCTGAACACTAAAACTATTTAATTTACTATTCCAACTCCAATCTACATTTAATTAGGGTAGGTAGTGGACACTGAACCTAATTGATTTACTATTCCAATTCAAATTTACATTTAATTAAGATAGGTGCTGGACACTAAAACTATTAATTTGCTATTCCAACTCCAATCTACATTTTATTAGGGTAGGTGCTGGACACTAAAACTATTTAATTTACTATTCCAACTCCAATCTACATTTAATGAGGGTAGGTAGTGGACACTGAACCTAATTAATTCACTATTCCAATTCCAATTTACATTTAATTAAGATAGGTGCTGGACACTAAAACTATTTAATTTACTATTCCAACTCCAATTTACATTTAATTAAGATAGGTGCTGGACACTAAAACTATTTAATTTACTATTCCAACTCAAATCTACATTTAATTAGGATAGGTGCTGGACAATAAAACTATTTAATTTACTATTCCAACTCCAATCTGCATTTAATTAGGGTAGGTTTCAGACACTGAACCTAATTAATTTACTATTCCAACTCAAATCTACATTTAATTAAGATAGATACTGGACACTAAAATTATTAAATTTACTATTCCAACTACAATCTACATTTAATTAGGGTATATGCTAGACACTAACCCTATTTAATTTATTTTTCCAACTCCAATCTACATTTTATTAGGTTAGGTGCTGGACACTGAACCTATTTAATTTGTTAACCACTACCCACCCTTATCCCCTATAAAAACAAAAACTCACCTCTAAAAATTAGTATAATTTTAATAAAATATATTTTGTCATTACCAATTTACATTACATATTTCTATAAAAAAATTATATTTAATAAATAATTCAAATTTAATTTTTACATTGAATATTTAAAATAAATGTTTTAATTTAAATACAATTTTTTTTATTCACCGCCCTTATCCATTATAAACATGACATAACAATATAAAATGTATTTACAAATATTAAAAATTAGAAATTTCAATTTTATTTTAAGATTTTAATTCAAAATTTCCTTTTAAAATTGTTTACAAATTTAAAACACTTATCCTCTATAAAATATATATAACACTATTACAATTCCTTACCATACATTTAAAAATTCTAAAAATAAATTTTCAAATTTGTGAAAATAATTAATAACTTTAATTAAATATTTTAATACACTCCTCACCCTTATCCCCTATTAACCCAACATCCCACTCCTAAAATTATGTTCAAATGTTCGAAAATGTTAATGTAAATTTGCTATTTACATTTAAAATTTATACTAAATGTAAGTTTTTTTAAAATGTTTTCTTCCAAATTTGAATTTCAATAAAATACATTACAATTAAATTAATAGTTTTTTAAAAGACTCCCCACCCTTAATCCCTATTAACCCTACATCCCGCTCCTAAAATTATTTATACATTTTTGAAAATATACATTTATATTTCATATTTAAAATTTAAATTTTTAAAATTTTAAATAATAAAAAAAATCCAAATTAAAATTTCAATAAAATACATTACAATTAAATTTAATTTTTTTAAAACACTCACCACCCTAATCCTCTATTAACCCTACATCCCACTCCTAAAATTATTTTAAAATGTTTGAAAATATAACTTACAATTTCATATTTACATTTAAAATTTTAAATATTTTTTTTATTTCTATTTTAAAATTTGAAATTCACTAAAATACATCACAATTAAATTTCTATTTTTTAAAACACTCCCCACCCTTATCCCCTATTAACCCAACATCCCGCTCCAGAAATTATTCACAATTTTTCAAAAAAATAATTTTAAATTTCATATTTACATTTAAAATTTTCGAGAATATATTTTTACATTTCCTATTTACATTTAAAATTTTAAATAAAATCGAATTTTATTTAAAAAATTTCAAATTTCAAATTTAAATTTCACTAAAATAAATTACAAATAAATTTATATTTTTTAAAACACTCCCCACCCTTATCCCCTATTAACCCAACATCCCGCTCCTAAAATTACTTACTATTTATTAAATTAAAATTTCAAATTCAAATTTAAATTTATATTTCATTTTACAAAAATATATTTATTTAAATATTCACATTTTTATTTTGAAATTTATAATTTATATTACAAACATTACATTACAACTTATATTTTTTAAAACACTCCCCACCCTTATCCCTTATAAACACAACATCCCACTCCTAAAAAAATCTAACATTTTTAAATAATTATTATTTCTTCCTATTATATAAACATTTATATCTATTAAAAATAAGATAAATATGATACATCATATGACGATATTTTAACATTTCGATATTTACAAAATCGATATTTCTTACTTCGACATTATTCACATAGATATTACATACAATGACACAAAACGATATTTTTAATTTCGATATTAAAAACATCGATATTACTTACCTGCGAGATTTAGAACTCGATATTTCAGTACCTCAACATTAAAAACTCGATATTTTGACTGTATACCATAATCCAGATCTCTTGACTGGGGAAAAATGCTTGATTCAATCAGCATTCCGTCTATCATTTGTCGCAGTTACACTTTATAATAAAAAGAGCATTCGTTTGGCCTCTGGCCATCCTGCCCCAGTCACTAACCTATTGAAGCTGGAGATGTAAGTCATCAAGTCTTTGGACCCAGGTTTTAGATTTAAGAGTTCAGTGTCCATAGATGCATAAATGAATGCCTGTCGAACAACCTACGCAATTCGGATTTAAACTCTGCTTAGTTATATGGCAAGGAGTAATTTTGTTCCACTAATGGGATAGACCAAGAGGCAGCCTTTCTCCTGGTATGACTACACAAACGCTACTTTAGCATGTTCAGAGGGTAAGCAAGGTGCTTTGCACATTAAAATGCAACTGGCACTAATTTATAAAAGTAGTGAACTTGGCATAGTCCCCAAAAATTGCTCAGGAAGAGCTAGAGTTATTGTGGAAGAGGCACTGTTAGGTGAATTATCTAATGACCCACACTAGAAGAGGAGGGAACAGAAGAAAATAGATTACCAGAAGACCGGGCATTAGAATCAGCAGAGGCAGCAGGAAGGGAGCCTTGCTGCAAAGTGTCTATACTAAGGGTAAGAGCTTGAGTTTCTTTCCACAGGATCCCTACCATGTGAACTACGTCAGCTATGGTGATCTGACGTTCTTCTGTCTCGCTCAGGTGGAGCGGGGCTTTGCATTCTGTAATTCTCACCTGATGTTTCCACAGGGGCGAGATACAAGATCTAAAGCAAGATCCCAACTTCCCATATCAACCAATGCCAGTCCAACAATGTCAAAGCTAACACAGTTAAAATGGGGGAAAAGGGGAAACAAAATAAGGAAAGGAAAAAGGGTTAACACGTCACCAACGCACATCGGGTATAGATATTCTCATTGAATGGTGCTTATGTGATTCCTGTAGTGGAGATAAAGTTATATGCATTACAATGTGCATGTATTAGGAAGGAATATATGATATTACAATACAAACAATAACAACGCATGCCTTTACAATGCAGTATTTACATCGCAACTACCATTACAACGCATGATTTTACAATGCATGCCATTACAACGCATTTTTAGAAACTACCATTACAACGCATACTTTTGCAATGCATACCATTACAACGCATGATACTTTTGAGGCAACAGTGGGGTAAGTGTAGGATAGTGAAGGGTCAAAAATTACTATTCCTACTCCAGTGGGTGCAAAAGTAGGGTAAGTGTTGGATAGTGTAGGAGTAAAAATTACTATTGCCACTCCAGGCGATCTGTTTACTTATCAAAATGCCCACGTTAGAAATTGCAATTGGATTGGGTAAATTTTTGAAGGGTTTAAAAGAATATGGAAGGGTGATTTCGAAAGAGGGGCACTGATTTTAACTTGTTTTAAAGTTTTATAAAATGAAAAATTTTCTTCGTATCCTTTTAGTGATTTTGAGATTTCTGTAAAAATAGGGTGTATTGTATGTTGTGTTTCTGAGGGTGTCACCCTCTTTTAACGTTCTTTTAACAAGTACTGAATTTTACCTATTTAAGATGTAGTAGAATTTTGTCTGTCTGTACTTTTTGAGCCTAACTGCGTGTGTTCTGTACTGTTTAAGAGACCAAGGTCTAAATAAACAAGTTTCTCTCTCTCTAACTCCAATGAGTGCAACAGTAAAGTAAGTGTTGGATAGTGTAGGGGTATAAATACTATCCCCATGAACCCCAAATCCCATACCAACCCTAAAACTAAAAAACCCCAATACTTACCTTATAATGCATTGTAATAGCATGCATTGTAATGGTATGCTTTGTAATGGCATGCATTGTAGTGACATGTGTTGTAATGGCATGCATTGTAATGGCATGCGATGTGAAGGCAGCTGCACTGTAACAGCTGCATTGTAAAGGTAGTGTGTTGTAATGAGTGTGTTGTAATGGTTGTTTCCAATTAGGGAGTTAACACTGACTCACAATTAGGGTAATGGTATGGGCTATAACTAACTGTAAAAGATCCCTTTTACACTTAGGTCTGTTGATATCAGAAAGCAGAGTGTGTGGTATATATCTATATGAAAGAGTAGTTTATTAGGTGCTTTCTACTTAGAACATCAAGACAGAGCAATCAAGGAAGAATATGGTATAACTAACCTAATAGATGATCAGCCTGTAATTCATTTAAGCCCAATGTATTTTTAGCCAATAAAACCAGGAAAAAAACAAAAAACACATTCCATCGGAAATGGTTAAGGATAGTAAAATAAAAATATACACAGAAATGCACCGGGCTAAAGTGCAAAGAAAATAAATCAGCCCCTTATGTTATCAGGAGACTAATTTTATATTTATCTTTCTTATAGCCATCAAGCAATGCCAGCAAGGGAGCAGAATCTCCACGCACCATGGAGTCTATCAGGCACATGCATCAAAGCTTTTTGCGATTGCAAATGGCACGATTCGCACAAATCGGCCGTTTGCGATTGCAAAATTAGCTTTTGCGATGCATAAGGGTCCAGGCCCTTTCAATTTGAGAATTTGCAGTTAATTGCAAGTTTTCAAATTGTGATTGCATTTAAGGAATCACATTTTGCAATTCCTTAAAGCCCTGTACACTGCCCCCCCCACCCACTCGACCCTTCCCCCCACCTTGCTTGCCGGCCGTGACTGACTTGAACTCTCCTAAAAAACAACAGACAAGAAAGATTGAAAAACACTTTGCCACAGAATGCTATCTTTCTTGAAAGCATTAGCGCTCCAATTGGCAGGAAATCAATGGGGTCTTCAGCAAGAATGATTATGCAGTTTTGTGCATGCCCACGCTGTTTTACTTACATGCCCACGCAATACTAGGGACTAGTGCCTATCACCCCTCCCTGAAGATAAATGTTCAGAAACTTGAGCCAAGCTGATTAATAAATGTGTAGCGTAGTTGTGATCAGCACATAAAATATCCCATGGAAGGAACTAGATAGGTACTATACCTCGAGCTATCTAAACATCACCAAAATGCAAAGAATGCTGGTTCTAGCTCTTTTCACGTAGGTTTTAATTATGAGACAAAGAAGAATAACTTTCAAGCTGCTCAGGCACGCCGCTAACACGAGGAAAAGAAACACCAAGTAGCTGAGAGAAATGGGTATTTGCTGCTCAGTGGTCGAATGGGCTGAGAATCTGTTTTTAATTGGGTGCCAGGGGTCGAAATCTGGAGGTAAACGGCCAGCCGAGGTCTTCTTTGCCCTGGATGCAAAAGCTAGAGCAGTTAAGTCATAGTGGAGGGTGTGTATGAATGTTAAAAGCATGCACATAGGGTCGGATTCCGGGCACCTATACAATGGTCTTGGGAGGGCCTTACTGATGTTCATTCATTTAAATGTCTGGAGGATGGACAGGCTGATAGAAGCAATGATACAAGTGGGTGGTAAGAGTTATCTCATCATCAGGAGGTACACTGTCAGAGGAGTCCAGCTGCTCTTCCAGTAAGTTCCGGTACCAGAACGTGTGTTTTCACGTCTTTTACTGGTTTTTCGAATGGAAGAGTAATAGAGCTGCTGCATCACTTTCAATGTCTTTATTCCAAACTCCCAGGATCGGTGCGTTGCTCAAATGGGTCCACCTCTCAATCGATCCTCCCTCTGATGCTATAACAGCCCAGAGGGTAGGAATGATTAAGCGAGGGAAGGATAGCATGGGGACAGCGGGGAGAGCGATCTACAATACACAAAGACAAAACACAATCAATGACCAGATCTACCTCTTTAGATGCAAACAGAAAAAATATAAACTATTCTGAGCAACAACTAGCTGTAAAGGAAAATAAACTTTGCCACCCTTTTAAAACTGAGCAAAAAACATTTCCAAATCGCAACTGCGTGAAGATTTTATGTATGCCCCTCCAGAGCGGTGACTTAGTCACCCTTACCGCCCTTCTGCCAAATGTCTCGTAAATCTGAAGATTCTCTGAGCGTGGTTTATCTGTGCTCCAATGTCCCATCCAACGAAATTCACAGCACTGATCGCCGCGACTGCTCTGCTTACATGCATTCTGGGTAGGCGCGTCACCAAGACGATCGCACGCCTACCCAGAAACAGGAAACATGGGAATTGTAGTTTTTCCCTATATCGTGCACGAACGCTGTCTTTGTGCTCGCCGCATGCCCTGCAGCCGCCTCACTCGTGGTAAGTGTGACAGTACATCCCCTCCCTAGAGGGGCCCACGAAGACTCGGTTTATCGAGAAAACGCCGATGGAAAGCGGGTATCAATTGGCGAGCATGAACGCTCCTTGCCGGTTCCCAGGAATTTTCTTCCTTGCTATATCCTTTCCAGGAAATTAGATACACAACAAGGATCCCCTCATTTTGTAGTCCAGTATCTTAGAAACCTCATACTCAGGTTCCCCATCCACCAACACAGGAGGGGGAGATTTCTTCACAGATGTGTAGGAGGGTTTCAGTAAAGATACAAGAACTACTGGGTGTATCCTCATGGACTTTGGTAAGGCCCAATGGATAGAGACAGGGTTGATGCACCTTAATACCTTGTAGGGTCTCAAGTAGCGAGGGTTAAAGATACTGCATCTACGAAACCTGAAATTCTTCGTGGATAACCAGACCACATCACTTGGCTTGTATAGGGGGGCCTCCCTACGATGCACATCTGTATGTCTTTTGTAGCTCTTTTTAGCTTTCTGGAGATTTAGCTGTGTTGTTTTTATAACGTGTTGAATTTGCTTCACTCGGTCCTGCACTTCAGGTAATTTATGATCCATCCCAGGGTGGACCAAAGGCAAAAGTCTAGGATGAAACCCATAGTTGCTGTAGTAAGGGGTGTGGTTGGTGGACTGGTGGATAGCACTGTTGTAAGCTGTTTCTGCCACCCACAACAGATCCACCTATTCATCAGTGTTTTCCTGGACATAGCACTGCAGGTGTTGTTTTAACGTTTGATGTAAACGCTCAGTCTGTCCGTCCATTTGCGGATGGAAACTTGTGGATTTTGCGGACTTTAGTTGAAGCGCATCACACCATACCTTCCAGAAGTGTGCAGTGAATTGGGATCACGATCGGATACAATAGTGGAGGGCATGCCATGTAAGCGCACTACCTGACTCAAAAGTATCTTAGCTATCTGCCCAGAAGTAGGTAGCGACTTGCAGGCAATTAAATACCCCATCTTGGTGAGACTGTCGGCCACTACCAAGATTGCCGTGTGCCCTTGATCCTTAGGCAAGCCTACTATAAAATCTATGGAAATTGTGTTACATGGGATCGATGGTGAGGTAATGGTTGCAACAGCCTCTGTGATCAGTTTTAGCTTTTGCATATGTTTCACATTTCTGCACAAAAAGTATCACGTCAGACTTTACAGAGGGCCAGCAAAAATACCTCAAGATTCTGTCCAGTGTCTTCTCATTGGCTCCTAGTGCCATTGTGACCTGCACTAGGAGCCATATGATGCCAATCAAGCACTCTTGCTTGTAACACTTTTGTAGGGTTTAACATTTGTTGATTTCAGATTGGCACCCCTTGTTTCATCTTCCATTAAGGATGTTCATTGAGCTATTGCCTCCATAAAGGAGTTGTGCTTCCGCGAGCCCCTGAGCGTAAGAATTGTTCCGGGTGCACCACACCTATGACTTGCTAAGGGGCCAATATAGAAAGTGTTGAATTATTCTCCTTACCACTCACTGTTTCTCGTCTGGTTAGGGCATCAGCTTTCCCATTCGCTACACCTGGTCTGTAGGTAACAATGTAACCAAATTCTGAGAAAAACAGCATCCAGCACATTTACCTGGGGGATAATAAGCGGGCTGACCTCATAAATTGTAAGTTTCTATGGTCCGGGTATACAGTAACCACATGCTTGGCCCCCATCAAATGATGTCTCCATGTAGAAAGGCATCCTTGATGGCCATTAATTCCTTTTCTGCGATAGTGTATCTTGTTTCAGCCTTGTTAAGTTTGCGAGACATGTATGCTACAGGGTGTAGCTGTCCTGTCTTCGCATTCCTTTGTGACAAGATTGCACCCACTGCTAGGTCTGAAGCATCTGCTTCCACTAATATGGCTTATCCGGATCTGGATGGGCCAAAACTGGGGCTGAAGTAAAGGCTCCTTTCAACCATGAAAAGGAAGAGTCGAATTCTTTAGTCCATGCAATGGAACATTTTTCTCAACAGTTTTGTTATTGGTGTTACCATTTTTGAGAATTGTGGGATGAACCTTCTGTAAAAAACTGCGAAGCCCAAAAAGCATTAAATTTCCTTTATGTTGACTGGTTAAGGCCAGTCCTTTACAGCTTTTATCTTGCGATCAGACATTTCCAATCCTTGAGGTGAAATGATTACTCCTAAAAACTCCACCCTCTGAACATGGAATTCGTATTTACTTAGCTTGCAAAATAACGCATTGTCACGCAAGTAGTCTGCTGGTAGTGCTGGTCCACAAAATCAGAATAGACCAAACTATTGTCAATGTACACAACAGTGAAAACATCTAGATACTCCTGCAACACTTAATTTAAAAAAAATGAAAAGCAGTGGGAGCATTACATAGCCCAAAGGGCATCACTGCGTATTCAAATAACCCAAAACGAGTGCGAAAAGCGATCTTCCACTCATCGCCCTTTCTTACCCTGACTAAGTGATAAGCTCCCTTTAACCCCTCCCTGCTGATGACGGAACCGCTCCGTCATCAGCTACGGTTGGGCTGTGCTGATGACGGAGCGGTTCCGTCATGGCCCGGCCGCCGCGCCTGTGCGGCGCTGATTTCGAGCCTGCGCGGCCGTTCTAATGAGCGGGGCGGGTCATGACGGAACCGCTCCATCACCAGCATAGCTCAACCGCGGCTGGTGACGGAGCGGTTCTGTCACCAGCATGCGGCCGCCGCGCGGCCGCCCCACCCCATTAGCGCTGCGGCAGAATAGCCGCCGCAGCGAAAGGGTTAAGTCCACACGGGTATAGATTTGATATGTTTTTACCTGATCTAATAGAACAGGAATGAGGGGTAGGAGATACCTGTTCTTGATGGTGATGTGGTTCAAGTCTCTATAATCGATGCACGGGTCTTTTTCCCCATTTTCTTTCGGTATGAAAAACAAAGGGGAGGCTGCAGGAGACTTAGAGGGTCTTATGAAGGCATTTGGCAAATACCGATCTAGGTATGACTTAAGATGTTCGTTTTCCGTATCTGTGAGAGCATAGATCCTGCTACATGGTACCACAGCACCTGGTACTAGGTCTCTTTGACAATCATAAGATCTATGCGGGGGTAACACATTCGCTTTTTGTTCATTGAACACTTCTTTGCATGGTTCATATTCCATTGGTACGGAAATGTCTTGATCTGCTGTGGTAGCCATGTGCAGAAGGGCGGCTAAAGCTTTTCCTGGAAGATCACTATGTTCTAGGCCCCCATGCTCCTTGCATTCTGGACTGTACCTGTACCGTCCTGGCAACCCAATCTATGGAAGGATTGTGTTTGATCAACCATGGCAACCCCAGAATAATGCCATACTGGGGTACATGTATGATGTTAAAGGTCAATGATTCTACATGTTGAGGCGCACTACGCACTAATAATGTTCTGGTGGAGAAACTGATGGGACCTGTGTTCAGCTCTCTCCCATCTATGGCCAAGACAATTTCAGGTACCTCTTTCTTAACCAAGGACAAACTTAATTTGACTGCTAACGTTCTATCCATAAACAACCCAGTAGCCCCTGAGTCTATCATGACTTCCAGGTCTCGCCACCCGTTATGCAATTGAATACTAATGGTAATCCGAAAATGTTTAGTCTTAATAATCTGTATCTCCTGAGTTGAAGGGATTACTAAATTGCTTAAAAAGCCCCCCCCCCCCTGTTACCTTTGAGCATTCTAGTTTTCCTACTTAGGGGACATAGATACATTCATATTACCAAACCCAGGTTTATTCTTTGGTTTGGCTCGACAATCTCTTACAAAATGACTTTTCTTGCCACAATACAAACATAACCCATTATTGCTTCTTTGATCCCTTCCCTCTTGTGATAAAGGGCCCCTAACTGTACCTATCTCCATAGGTTCAGGCCCTCCGGCTGTGCTTGGTTTCGAGAACCTTGGTCTCTCATATCTCGAAAAACCCCTGTCTGTTCTTCTCCTATCGTTCCTACGATCATTCATCCTACTGTCTAACCTCAGGGTCAAATTAATAAGATCAGTGCACCTGGATGGTTGAGGATCTACCTGGGCTATTAAATCCTTGAGCTCATCCCATAATCCCTGTTGAAACAAAGATGCTCTCTTATCCTCAGGCCATCAATCTCTGAAATTAATCGCTGAAAGGTATTCAAATACACTATTAAATCTTTATTGCCCAGCCTCAGTTATAGTAACTCCTTGTCTGCAGTTAGACTATGAGCTCGTCTATCAAAAATATTCTCAAACTCTTTTCTAAAACTATCCCAATCATATAAGAGCGGGTCATCACATCAAACCAACGGGACAGCCCACAAAGCAGCATCTCTGGCCAAGTATGAAATAAGGAAAGCCACTCTTGCTTGATTAGTAGGAAACGCCTTAGGTTTGCAGGTAAAGTGCAACAACACTTGTGTCATAAAAACCTGTACCTTTCTCTCATCCCCTGTGAACCTTTCAGGGACCGCCAAAGGTATGGGAGTGGGAAAGTCCACTGACAATGAAGGTGCCGCTCCTGGAAAGGAAGCTAAGGACCACGTGGCACCACTACCTGTACTTGCACCCATATCAAACGAGTTCCTCTGTAACTTCTCAACACGGTCCTGTAAAGCAGCAGTTTCTGCCCTAGAGGTAGCTAATTCCTGTTGAACTATAACCAAGGCCACCATAACATCATCTAAGGTGGCCATCATCAACTAAACACCGATCAGGAGAGAATACATTCTTGGGCTGCAAATTCTGCCAAGGTCTTTATTCCAAACTCCCAGGATTGGTGCATTGCTCAAATGGGTCCACCTCTTAATCGCTCCACCCTCTGATGCTATAACAGCGCAAAGGGTAGGAATGATTAAGCGAGAGAAGGAAAGGATGGGGACAGTGGGGAGGGAGATCTACAATACACAAAGACAAAACAAAATCAATGACCTGTTCTACCTCTTTAGATACAAACAGAAAACATATATACTATTCTGAGCAATAACTACCTGTAAAGGAAAATAAGATACGTGCATTCAAGAATGCCCCCCCAGAGGGGTGACTTAATCACCCTTACCGCCGTTCTGCCAAATGTCTTGTAAAACTGAAGATTCTCTGAGCGTGGTCCATCTGTGCTCCAATGTCCCATCCAACGGAATACGCAGCACTGATCGCCGGGACTGCTCTGCTTACATGCATTCTGGGTAGGCGCATCATCAAGACGCTCGCGCAACTACCCGGGAACAGGAAACATGGGAATTGTAGTTTTTCCTTATAATGCGGATGAACGCTGTCTTCATGCTTGCTGCACGCCTTGCAGCTGCCTCGCTCGTGGTAAGTGTGACAATCACAGTGCTCCTGCCTCTCTCTCTCTTTTCCTTTTTTTCCAGCACTAGGCTACTGGCAGGCAGAAGACTGGGTCCACCAGACAGTAGCAAGTGGAATCCACTGTGGAAACGGACAGAAGACACACTGACACGCACTGCTCGATTTACAGCCGATTTAATTAATGTCCCCATGACCAGAAACAGCCTTTAAGTTTACGGGCCCAGGCCTGCAGCAAAATGATCAGAACAGTTCCTCCTCTCCAATCTGAAAACAGAGCAGCACATGGCTCCCATAACAAAACTAATTGTAGCGTGTAAGGTGTCAGAAGAGTGTAAGAGTATCACCTGGGTGATAAGACAATGCTTCCATGGCTCTTGCAGAACAGAGTGCATATGTATGGCCCCTAGAAAGCAAGAGTGCAGGGCAATCAAGTGCCAGAAGTGTGAGGTGTTGGACAGGTGTGTGGCAAGAGTGTGTTTTCATGGCACAGGTGGCAGAGGAGTACATGCCTCTTAGGAAGAAAGTGTGCAGTGGACAAAGTTGTCCAAAGTGTATGCGTGTTGTACAAGAGAGTGAAAACATTTTTCAGTTAATTAAAACCACAACAATACATTTTAAAAGAGTCGATTAATATGTTTAAAAATTTATTGATATATAAGTGCGATCTCTGTTGGTATATTCTAGAGCATTCTCAGTCTAATACCAAGTTTGTTATTTAAAATAGAATAAAGTGTAATTAAAATACAGTCTGTCTAACTTAGTGCAGAAGTTCTTGTTTTTTTTTCTCTTTCAATGCTCCAGAGAGCTCTCTCCCCGAGCTACCACAGTTATGTTATCCTTTTGTGGACAGGGTGCCCGGGTGTGCTTTAGCGCTTGGGTGTGGGCTGCAAGGAACTTTAGTAGTAGGCAGTTCAATCGCGTGTCTACTGGGTTCAAGGTTGCCATAATTGCAGATCTGCACGTTCTTATGCCCCGCTCGTTCATAGACTTTTTTAAAAGAGAACTTCGAGCTTGAGCTAGATTTGGGCAGATACAGACAAGATGAATGAAGTCCTCATTACTCCTACCGCATAGCCTACAGATTTTGGGTCCGTCGTGCACCCAGATTGGTTGGTCCATAGTCGATGGAAATTTCCCCAGACGGAGTCCCATCAATTTCTGTTTTCTATGAGCTGGGAATGTGATTGTTAGATAGGGGGCTGCCACGAGTGTTTTGTAGTTTGATATGACCATCCATGCATGTTTTCTGGCACTAAACATGGCTTTATCGAGTAAGAGGGAGTGAAATTTTGTCAACTTATTTATAGCATGTTTGAACGCCGGGTAAGGCAAGTTAAGTTCCCAAAGTTTTCTTGTTCCGTTCTCAGTTATGGCCTTTTCAAGATACTGATTGTATGGGGAATTAACATCAGATCTTATTTCTTCCCATAGTGTTTGGTGCAATTCCGAGGCTGACGTGTTCTGTTTCAGTGTGTGCCAGTACTTAATGCTTGCGTACTTCCTTCCCAGTGTCTCGTTTATTATTCCGAATTCTAACCTCGTCTGAGCTGGTGAGGTTCCCTGATGTATGTGAAAGGTGGATTTGAAGATGGCTGTCTGCATTTTGTTAAGCAGATCTGCGTCTTTCCCATGCAATCCTACACTGCCATATGACAGGGTTGGAAGAACTGTACAAGAGAGTGTTTTGATGGCCCATGGGTAGTAGAGGAGTGTGTGTGGATGGGACATATGAGACCCAGGATTCTTTGTAGGGTTCAAATGCAGAAGGAAAGCTTACAAATATCACATGTAGGATGTATTTAAGGGGTGAGAACCTACTGTAGCTGTCTGTGTGTTCCTTTTTACCATCATATAATAATAAATAATAATAATAAAGGAGTTTGTAAAGCGCCTGGTGGCGCCATCCCGGCGTGTCCCCGCGCTGTGGAGAGAGCAGCAGGAAAAAAAGTGGGAGACCTATAGGGTATAAAGGTTTTTAAAAGTTTCCTAAATATTGTCTCAGTCTCTGCAAGTCTGATGTTTAATGGGAGAGAGTTCCAATTTTTGGCCGCCAGCGCACGAAAGGAGCGCCCTCCCATTCTGGCCTTGTTTATCCTGGGGGCTTTAAGAAGACCAGTTCCCCTGGAGCGAAGTGCTCTGTTGGGTACGTAGGGGATAGCAAGATCCTTCAGGTATTCAGGGGCTTCGTGAGAGGTTATCCTGTAGCATATTAGGAGCGCTTTGAACAGGATCCTCTTTTTTATCGGGAGCCAATGAAGAGCAGCCAAGGTGGGCTTAGAGGCAGCTCTTTTGGGTAGCCTGAGGACTAGCCGCGCTGCCGTGTTCTGGAGAACCTGTAGCTTTCTGATGTTCTTCTCTGTAGTCCCTAATAGTAGTACATTACCGTAATCAATACGGGAGGTGACTAGAGCCTGGGTCATCGTGCGTCTGGCCTCTAAAGGAAGAAGGTCCAGAGTACGGTTTAAGGTCTTCAGCACCCCAAAGCATTTCCCTACTAGCTTATGGACGTGGCTATCAAAGGACAGCTTGGGATCGACCCATACACCCAAGTTCTTTGCTTCCTTGCAAGGAGAAGGTAGGGGGCCTAAACAAGGAGGCCACCAGTCCTGAGTCCAACTAGCCGTATTTCCCCCAATCACAAGAACCTCAGTTTTAGAGCCAGTGAGCTTCAGGCAGTGTTGGTTCATCCAGCCTGCAAGCTCTTGCATGCACGTTTTAAAGTTTGCGGCTGCTAAGGTGGGTGCCTGGGATAGGGAGATGAGGAGTTGGGTATCATCGGCGTAGGATACTAATTTTATGCCGTACGATTGGATCACATCCGCCAGCGGGGCCATATAAAGGTTAAACAGGGTGGGGCTCAGGGCAGAGCCCTGAGGCACCCCCTGTTCTAGGGCAATGCTGTCAGAGAGGGAATTTCCTCTCTGAACCTGGAAACTGCGATCTATGAGGAAGGCTTTGAGCCACCCGAGTGCAGCCTTGGTGACCCCAGCCTGGTTTAGACACTGTAGCAAGATGGAGTGAGCTACAGTGTCAAACGCAGCACTGAGGTCCAGCATAATGAGTGCCATCGTATGACCCTCGTCAGCTCCTGCCCGTAGAGTTTCAGTCGCTCTCAGGAGGGCTGTCTCAGTGGAGTAGTTAGTCCGGAAACCAGACTGGGAGCTGTGCAGGGATTTATTAGCTTCTAGGTGAGCCATCAGTTGGTTATTGGCAATTTTTTCGGTCACTTTAACAAGGTATGGCAGGAGAGAGATCGGTCTCAAATTTTCCAAGATATCCTGACTTACATTGGGTTTCTTTTTAATTGGCAGTACAATTGCTTTTTTCCAATCTAGCGGTAGGCATGCTGAAGAAAAGGAAAGTTGGATAACGTGCCTAAAGTAAGGTTCTAGTACTTGTAAACTTTCTCTAAGTACTTTCGGGGGGGCCGGGTCACGAGGGGAACCCGATTTGACGCTCTTACAGATGTTTATAAGCATTTCAGGAGGGGGAACCGAGAAGCATTGTAGGCAGGACTCAGTAGAACTAACATCTACACTTTCCATAAAATCATGGCCAGAAGTCAGGTTGTCAGAGAAGCTGGCATAGATGTTGGTGATTTTCCCGGAGAAATAATGTGCAATTTTATTGCAAGTTTCCACCGAGTTGTTGCATGACACATTATCATTTGTGAGCACTGAAATTTCTTTAAAAATTTTAAAAAGCTCTTTAGAGGAGTTCTCTGCCTCCCCAATGCGGGTTTTGTAATGCAAGGCTTTGGAAATGCGGATTTTTTTTATTGTATTCCTTTAGCGCTTTTTTATATTGTGATTTGATAGCTGGGCAGAAGTTAATACGCCATTCGCGCTCTAATTTCTTGCAAGCGGATTTGATTGTCTGGAGTTCGGGAGTGTACCAAGGAGTAGATTTTCTGGCGTTTTTGGAGTTGTTCATGCTGCGAATAGGAGCAGTTTTGTCTAGGGCCGTTAAAATTCGACTCTGCAACTGAGTGTAAGCAGTTTCACAATCAGTGCCTTCTAGAGAACCTCCTGTTACGAGCAGTTTGTTGAAAGTATCATGGGAGAAGCTTTTCAATTTCCGGCGTTGGTACCGGTGGTCCGTGTCATTTTTAGGGTCAGACTCAGATCTCTGTAAATAAAATGGAATAATGGAGTGATCAGACCAGGGTACCGTAATTGGAGGAGAAGCTTGCACTCTGGAACCGTTCCCAAAGATAGGGTCAAGGAGGTGACCAAGTCTGTGAGTTGGATCATGATTTGTTAAGTCCAGCTGAAGGGACTGGAGTACAGACCTAATGTCCTTGGCAGCGGAGTTGAGGGGGTCGTCAAAATGAACATTCATATCACCAAGCACAAGGAAACTGCTTTTCCTTATTGCTAGGTGAGCAGTGGTTTCTAACAGGCTAGATGTGAAATCATACAGTCTCCCTGGAGGTCTGTACACAAGAATGCCTGAGAATGAAAGTTGAGGGTTTATGATGATAGTAAAAGATCCTGCTTCACAGTGATCAATAGTAAGAGGAGATAGGGAGCATTGAATGGGAGTTTTAGTGGCAATAGCAATTCCTCCTCCCCTGCCATCCTTCCTATCCAATCTGGACAGGGAGAAGCCAGGAGGCATAGCTTCTATGATGTCCGGGTCTGAGAATTCCCCTAGCCAGGTCTCCGTAAAAAACATAATATCAAATCCATCATCCTCCAGTAGCTGATGTATTTGTATACTATGTTTGCTGAGAGATCGGCAGTTAATCAAGATTCTCTTGTGGGTGCCTCTGCCTTAGCTGCTCTCAAGTGATCCCTATATTGGTTTCTGTGCCTCCATCACTGAGTTCCCCACCTAACCTACATCCTCTCCATCACCATACCCCATTTCCCCCCTAGACCTTTTTAAGTTTGGGCTCACTTGCCATGAACAGTTGCCAGGTCCTCCGGAAGCTCTGAAAGGGAAGAAAAGCATTGGTACTCCAAGGTCATTTCACCAATTGAAAATGTCCTCCTGTAAGTGTCTGATGTTAGCATCTCTATTATCCATGATCCTGTCCCTCATTTCTCTTCTCTGGCTCATGCTTATTATCTGGACCTGTTCTACACACAACTAGGGTTCAGATCTAATATGTCATCCACCATGACATTTTATTCATTTTCTGAGAATTTGTGTTGTACCACCCATGTTTGAAAATTGTCATCCAGGAGCTACTCCTGTGTTTTATGAGTGGCACATGTTTTTTGAGATTTAAGAGTGTCTTTTGTTATGGGAACTTCAGTTGTTGTTGCTGAGTTGATTATGAGCAGGTGTGTGCTGGTGGATGAGTCCGTCAACGTTACCAGGTGCGTTGGCACTCAGAAACACTGTCCTAAATTGCTGTCCTCAGTTGCGAGGGTCTCTCTTTTCCACCATGATGGAGGACACCTCTAAATACAGTGTACAGATGTCTGCAATGACAATGTTGATGGAAGATCATCTGTCAACGAAGCATTGGTGAACCAATAATGGAAGACTGATGGATATCCGATGGCCTTCCTAGATCATGATGGATGGTAGTCTTTAGCCCAAACCCTAAAGACCCTGGAGAGTTACCCACCACCCTGGCCAACAGATCACTTCCTCCAGGACGGAGGTACAATAGTCTGTTCGCAAAACTCTATATCCGGTACTTTGTCTTGTAGCTACAGTTTCGACCTGCTCTAGATGGAAAAACACATTCCCATACTAGTTTCATTCTTGTTGAAGCTCCTCTGTAAGCTGCAGTATACAAACTATGGCACAGTGAGCATGGGACGCAAGTCTGGGCATGTCCATCACACTCCCTTAGAAAAACAAAAAAGTGAAGGGTGGAATACTTAATTAACCTCCGCCACAAGTTACTTCTTAGGCCAAATTCTATTCTACTATGAAACGCAAACAGAGACCACCACATGCAAACCAGATATGCTTGCACACCAGTAGGAACAGGCCAGCACTAACTACTGTACAGGTTGAATTTAGACCGGAAAACATGCAACCAGAGATCAGTTTCCACTTTGTTAAGTCTCAGTGAGATGCAGCTCCACTCTTATGACATATCAACTAAACATATCAAATACATAAATATACTTTCCAGCTACAATAAAACAAATATATTTTTCTTCCTCTGATAACGGGATTCTTGCACCAGATAAATGAACCAAAAATGTGCCATTATACCAACAATGCATAAATAATGCTTGTGAAAAATAATAGGAGATATGATAGTGATCAAACAGCACAACAACCAATTAGAGGATAACACATCAAAAGTCATAGAGTTTATTGTAAACAATAGAAATCTTTGATCCAAATATCACTTCTAAGCAACCCTAAGTACTATGTGAGATTACCCTGAGTCGTATCACTACAGCCAAAGCAAGTTGTTTACTGGAATTTATAGCTTCTAATTTAGCATTGCGAGTATGAAGATTTCACAAGCACCAACAGGCAAAGTGCTGTTGCCTAAAAAAGCCAGTACTAACTGAAGGTGTTTCACATCACAAGGGAGACACCTGGCAGTGTTAAACTAAAACAAGGTTTTCCAGATATGTCTCTGCAAAATTGCCATAGCAAAGCATGACACAATATCCGATATTGTAATAGAAAAATTGCTCGATCGAAGTCATAATATTCTACTGCAAAGACAGCTTATTCCACTCTTCTTTGCAGTTGCTCTTGAATTATTAGTAGGAGGTTTCCTCTATTAATCTAGGCGAGACTGGAGAGTCGAAGCTTGCTAAAATGAATTATAATCTCGACTATTTGACAAATATATGCAAGCCGGGGCAGAAAAGACAGTGGGCGACAGAAAATAGCTTTCGGCTATTTTTGCCATGGAATCATTTACGCATATTAAGGTTGTGGAATTGAGAACCACTGATGCGTCTGACAACTGCAAAATAATCGCAGCCCTTGCATCGCTAGTTTTCATTTTTTCCTCAGTAGAGGCTCGAGAAACTCCACGCTGATAATAGCCCCGGTGCCATCTGCGAATATTGCAAGAAGTGCCAGCGCGCGCTGCATTATGTATGCGATAATTATCTAATGAAGACCTGGAACCACCGCGCACAAACACGCTTCTTTGCATTAACCCGATAGACCGGAAGACACAAAATGCAATATGCGTAGCAATCGTTTAACTGATTGGACGAGCATCTAGAATGTGTTTACCCTCCGATTTGCATTAGTAGACGCTACTTTATGTCCATGCAGCCGCTATGAAAGATAGAAAAATGTGCAAACTCAACTGAACCTTCGTTGAAATTTGGATGCTGCTTACTCCTATCATAAATCATGTCATCTGGTTTAAAAATCACCATATGTTTCAAGGGCGTAGCTGCTATTGGTGTAACAGGTACAGTTGTCGAAGGGGTCCATTGAACTCTGATAATTGCTTAGTTTACTACCCCGGTCAGAAACACAAAACAAGCAAACCTCTCTGAAGGCAAAGTTTTTATATATTGCGGGGAATGAGATTTTGGTATCAATTTATAATCAATTTAATAGTTTATCTCATTCGTAATTTTTGGACCGCTCGTATCTGTCATTGAGTAAAAGACCACCCCCACACAGGTTTAGTTCCGCCCCATTAAATGACGCCACTCTGAAGGACCACTTACAACTGATAAAGTTTAAGTATTTTTATATAAAATCAAATTGAATGCAATTTACAATCCTTTCAGGATAATTCTCAATGTATACAAAGAATACAAAATCAATTCCAAACTCAGCAACTTAAAGCTTCGATGTAAAGTGGTTCCTTTGCGTCATCTACAGAAAGAGAAAATAATCAAGTTAAATCTGTCCCTACTCTATACTAGGTGACATCCCTACTTCGTAAGTTTCTTCCCTAAAAAGGTGTCAGTAGTTTGACCTCTAAAGAAGTTCAAACTCTCTTAGCCTCTAAAGGTAACTTAAGTTTAAGAAGCAGTACCCTCTCTGCCTACCCATCCGCTCTTCTAAGGGTCCTCGACCTACTGCTCCCTTGCGCTCTGATCTTTCTCAGCGCATCTGCTCAAGGCATCTACCCTTCTAACTCGCCTCTCGCAGTTCTCTCTCTGAGCTCTTCGCTAACTTATCCCCGGGGTGCTGTCCCTAAAATACACAATCACAGTGTGGGTGGAACGCCCCTTGACGCCCACCACGGACTTTCCCCGATGATGTCAGTTTCTGGCTCTTTCCATTACTTCATTTCTTCGCGTCGTCCGTTAGGTTGACCCTTCTCCTTAGATGTCATCTTCATCTTCTCGTTGGCGACTTTTAGTTGACACTTTCATCCAAAATCAGATAACCTTAAACAAGACCTTAACATTACAACTCTTTCTCTGACCTTACGAGATTCTGTGAATGGTCATTCAAAAACAAAGCTCAAATTCCAATCGCCTCCTCTCATGTTTAGGCAATAAACTTCGTTCGACATTTGTCACCTTAAATCTAACAAATGCTAGACTCTTCGGCTCGCACCTTCATGTGAAGACTGTTCACGACTCCTGTGAGCCCACTAAATTACATACATTGGACTACACTCTTGCGAACCCTTGGTTAGTCAAGTTATAATCACAAATGACCTAACTCTTCCAGCATTCCTACAAACTTCTTCTACACAGTATAACCTTTAACATACATTTATATGTGAACGCTTTTAGCAATTACGTTTCTTCTAAACGAATACGATTTTACATAGAATATAAAGTTCACACAGAATATAATCTCATACATAGAATATAAACCCTATACATGGACATAACTTTATTCTCATTGATTACATCGTTATGTGTATGCTCCTTGCACATTTCTCCATGTTGCATTTCTCGCCGTTTCTGCATTTAAAGTTACACACGTACATGAATTCTACTCTGCACGTTCTACTGTTCGTAAGCACTTCTACATTAGCCCACTACGTATACGGCCTTCTAGATCTAGTACATTCTAAAGTGAATACAGTTATACATTTCCTATACCATGATATCATTTTAATTGACTTTATGCTATAGTCATCAACTTCACATTACGATATGTATTTCATTCCTACGTTTATAACATATACGTCTAAATATGGTTACGATATACTTTATATTCAAATTTCGCTCTCTCAGTTCCCCCCTTTGATGACTTTTAGGAGTCATCACTAAAAGCAATTTGAATACAACCCTTATACAGAACTAGTTACATCATTTCCTCTTTTCATCATTTCAAGTGCTCTCAAACTTTTATACTGTTGATCTTGCAAAACAGCTAATCTCCTTTCTTGTTCTTTCATCGATCTTTGTAACCGGTTCGTCTTATACCATTTATATAGTTTCACAAATCCTAACAATGAGATTATGCAAATTAATACTATTAATACAGGTTTTAATATATACCATATAATATTTTTGCCAAGGTTAGCAAACCAACTCCCAACTTTTCCTACTCCATTACCTACTTTTTCCCAAACATTTATTTTTGTCAAATCTTCGATTTCTCGGTGAATCTGTGTAATGTTTCTTATAACCTTCTCAAGTGGTTTTGAATTATCAGGAATATAAGTACAACATTCCTGAACCTTCAAAGCCTTGCAAACTCCGCCTTCTTTTGCTAATATCACATCAAGAGCAAGTCGATTCTGAAGAACCATTGCTCTGATCGATTGCATCTCACCTTCTATTAGCATTAATGACCTTGCAGTACTTGCAGATAATCTATCTACGACTGTAGCTAGTCTCCTGATCTTAACATCGTTAAGTATTAAACCCAACATAGGAAACATCGCTCCAAATACATCTCCTACTACTTCTGCTTCTCCTACTTCCCTTTTCATTCTTGTCGAAGCCTTTCTTTCTATTATCGCTAAATCCTTTGCATGATATATTTTGGGGAAGACAATTGCCAAGTAACACGAACCATACCAATTGTCAGGCAGTTTTACATAGGCATTTCTCCCACACACAAAATATACATTAGGAATAGCCTGCATCCCTTTCATAAAATCTTTCGTGTAGTACTCTAATTTAAAAGAGTGCTCGCAACTAACTTCACCTACAAATTCACTCTCATAATATGTCTTGCTTCGAGTTAAACATAACTTTCCTTTCTGCGTTCTATCCAATGCTATTGGACCATTGCTACCTTTCCTTTTATGTGCCTTCTCTTCTTCGGTCCAATCAGTTTTCCACTGTCCTGACATTTTTAAAATTTTCTGCCTTCTGTACCGGTCATCTACTTGTCCTATAAACTTCTTTTCTACCTCTGACACTTTGCAAGTCAGATTATTTCTGCGTGCATATGACGTATCTAACGTATCCCAAGGAAGAAAGAATTTGGCTAGTCTATCCTCCTTTTTGTAATAGTCCCACTTATTCATTTGCTTATAATTCGGAACTTCAGGCAGTACCGAATCATAATTCGAAAAGTAGTACTCGAATCCTTCTCTACCATAAAATATGCTAAGCAGTAAGCTACATGTTATCCCATAAGTCAATGGGAGATGATGATATCGAATGCCCTCATCTACAGAAGCCGGCAATTGCATACAAACGTAGCAATCTTTGGCCTCCATGGCATCGATATATTCGTATAATAGTTTAGCATATGCGTTTGACCTAAAGTTTCCCTGTGACTCATCTACGTGTAATCTACGAGTTTCATCTGCTAGTAACGCCTTTTCATGTATAACATTGCTCTCCTCCTTCTTTCCCACAAGAGCAGGTTTCAAAGTCGTTACAAATTTTACATTTGCTACTTCTTTATCACTTTCATGTCCTACTATGTATGATATAGTCACTACTGTAATTATGAGAAAAATTACTACTGCTATAAGTGTACCTATTATGCATTTGGCTTTTCGGTTTGGGTTGCCGTTCTCCATGTTGTCAAAACAGCGTGACTCTTTCTTTTGCGAAAAAGTTTATCAGTTCAGTCCTTTGTTTGCCTTGTTTTCTTCTCTGTTTGTAAAATTCTTTTTATCAACAAAAGTCTCTTTTTCGCAACAGTGTCTCTTTATTTTTAACAACAGACAACCCTAACCCTTCTCCGTCCTCTAAATGTAAACCCTAATTTTATTCTTCTTTCCACTCGGCGCTAAGTTATCTTCTTCTTTGTAGCTTATATACAAAAGTCTTTTATGCATCAACAATTATTCTTGGACCTGCAGCCCTTGCAACAAGTTCCAATAATTCAAAACGAATGACTTTGTCTTCTTCCTCTGATATTTGATGACCAAAGGTTGGAAATTGTAATCTGTTCAACACTAAATCCTTAATCCGACTCAAGTATGGGGGTATGGGAAGTGTGAAAGTCAGTAACCCCTCAGTCTCGAGTCCAGGCGTCAACATCCATATCTCCACTGCCACAAATGGATCGAGATCGATTACTTTCACACTCTTCACTCTCCCAGATTTCTGTCCCCAAGACATCTGCTAGATAAGTCCACTCTGGGGTGGCGTACCTTCTGCAGGGCACACGTACCCTTCTCGACCTTCGTGGACTCTCAGTTCCTGAGTCTGTCGTTTCTTCCTCCTGATCCGATTCTTCAGCGATCGGGACAAGAGTTCTTTCTTGCTTTCCTTCCGAGCTTGGCCTTTTCTTTTTCTCCGGCCAACTGGCTTCTTCGCTCCTTGTTCTTCTGCTCCTTGTTCTTGGACCAGTCTCTTGGTCACTCTCAGCTTGTTCGGTATCTGATTCAGTCTCCCAGTTACTTTCTTCTCCTGAGGCGACTTCGGTCTCGCTAGTGTCTTGACCTTCGTCGACTTGTTCCAACACAGTTTCAGCCTCTTCGATCACCTCCACAGCTTGGCTTTCCCCCTCTATGGCTTCTCCGTTTTCCGCTGGATTCTCATCCGAGTGAGGAGCTGTTTCTTCTAGAGGTGTTGGCACTCTTCGAGTGTGTGAGGCATGTATCCAGTTCGGCAGGCCTCCACACTTCACCGCAGTGTTCGTGACAAGTATGACTTGAAACGGTCCTCGCCAACGCACGTCTAAGCAGTTCTTCCTGACATGCTTCTTCACCAAGACCCAGTCTCCAGGACTCAGGTCATGGCACAGGTCTTGTGCTGATGGAACCTCTGCAGCCTGGACCTGGAGGGACACAGAATTAATGGCATCAGATAGTCCCTTGCAGTAGTCCAAGATCAAGTCGTCTGTGATGTTCACTAGCGCTGCAGTTGGAACCGATGGCAATCTCATAGCTCTCCCCATTAGCACTTCATGTGGAGAGAGGCCTGTTTTCCTATCAGGTGTGCTACGTATGCTCATAAGAACCACTGGAAGTGCGTCTGGCCAACTCAGGGACGTCGATGAACAAACTTTAGCCAGTCTGGACTTGATTGTACTGTTGATTTGTTCTACAATCCCTGAAGCTTCTGGTCGATAGCTGCAGTGTAGCTTCTGATCAATATTCAAAGCTGAGCACAACATCTTCACTATTTCGCTATTGAAATGAGTTCCTCTGTCTGATTCCAAAGAGGATGGCACCCCAAACCTCGGTATTAACTCTCTAAGTAACAGTTTTGCTACTGTAAGTGTATCGCATCTACGTGTAGGGTAAGCCTCAACCCATCTAGAAAATATGCAGACAATCACTAAAACGTATCTGAGTCTGTTGCATGGAGGCATTTCTATAAAATCAAGCTGCATTCTATTGAAAGGCCCCCCAGACCTTCCTATATGACTCAATGTAACTGGTGTTCTCTTTCCCACGTTTAGTTGCTGACAAATCGCACATCGCTGACACACTGCTTCTGCCGCTACTCTAAACTTAGGATTAAACCACGTTTGTCTGAATACTCTCACCATGGCATCTCTACCTATGTGTGCTGATCCATGCAATTTCCTTGCCATTGGACTAACGAGCTCGTTTGGTAAAACTGCTCTCCCATCGGCAGAAACCCAAAAATTCATTTCGCTTTTCTCACAACCCGCTGTTTCCCAGCCCTTTTTCTCAACATCTGGTGCACTCTCCTGAACACTCCTTAATTCGTCCCACGTATCCACTGTGTCTAACAACATGGTCAATTCAGTTCTTTCCTGTACTCCCCCCACTTTCACATTAGTGTGAGAATATCCTTGCTCTGCGCAATAACGCGCTACTTCATCAGCATAGCGATTGCCCTGCGACACAAAGTCTACGTTCTTCGTGTGCACGGCACATTTGACAACGGCTATGGCTGACGGACCTTGCAATGCTTCTAACAATAATCTCACGAATTCTCCATTCCTAATGGGAGAACCCGAGGAGGTCATGTAACCTCTTTGAGACCATAACTGCCCATAATCGTGAACTACCCCGAAACCATACTGGCTATCGGTGTATATGGTGACTCGAAGTTTGTCGCCTGCTAAGCAAGCACGAGTCAAAGCCACAATTTCTGCTACCTGTGCGGAGTGTACTCCTTCCAGGCAGGCGGCTTCTATAACTCTGGTAATCGTGCAAACTGCATAAGCTGCTCTCAGCTGACCGATATCGTCTCTTACGCATGAACCATCAACAAAGAAAATTTCATCAGGGTCAGTCAATGGCTCATCTACGATATCGGGTCTCGGTTTGGTGCATAGTTCAGTCACATCGAGGCAGTCATGATCTGTACAATTTTCATCTTCCACTTCATTCGGAAGTGGCATCAAAGTTGCAGGATTCAAGACAGAACATCTTTTTAGGGTCACATTCTCGGCAGCCAGTATGACTTGCTCGTAGCGTGTGAGCCTGCTATTCGTCAGATGCTGAGTCTTAGTCCTGGTCATTAACAATTCCACAGAATGCGGTACGTACACCACTAACTGATGTCCCATCACCACGCTTTCAGATCTTTCAATGCTGACACCCGTTGCAGCTACGGATTTGAGACATCCGGGCAACGCTGCGGCTACTGGATCTAATGTAGCCGAAAAGTACGCTACTGGCCTACGCGCATCTCCGTGGATCTGAGCTAAAACCGCTAAAGTGCATCCCTCTCTTTCGCAGCAGTAAAGCAAAAATGGTTTTGTGTAATCAGGCATTCCTAAAGCCGGGGCACGACATAAGTCCTCCCTCAGCTGCAAAAATGCCATCAAACAGTCTTTGTCCCATGGTACCGGATCACTCACTCCCTTGTGCGTCAGTTGTAATAACGGCTTTGCCTTCAGTGAGAAGTTGGCTATCCACTGTCGACAATAACCGACCATGCCTAGAAACATCCTGACCTCTCTTTGAGTTGTAGGCGCGTTCATTTTCATAATCGCCTCTATTCTGTCTGGAGACACCTTCCGTTTCCCCTTTTCAATCCTGTGGCCCAAGTATTGCACTTCAGTCTTACAATATTGCAATTTACTTGGTGACACCTTGTGCCCGTTCTCGGCCAAGTGATTTAACAAGGTTATGGTGTCCTCTCTGCAAGCTTCCTCTGTTTCTGACGCAACTAGGAGGTCGTCTATGTACTGGACTAGAACTGAGTTCTTGGGCAGTACTAGACTTTCAAGATTTCTCTTTAAAAGCTGGTTAAAAATCGATGGGCTTTCTGTATACCCCTGAGGAATACGACACCATGTTAAAACGCGATCTTCCAGCTTAAAAGCGAAAAGATACTGGCTATCTTCATCTAAAGGAATCGAAAAGAAAGCCTGGCACAAATCTATCACGGTAAACCATTCAGCTTGGAACGGTATCTGAAATAATATCACTGATGGATTCGGTACCACTGGACAACATGAGACAACAATATTATTAATTTTTCGAAGATCCTGCACTATTCGGTATTTTCCACTAGGCTTCTGTAAACCCATAATCGGTGAGTTACATGGACTACCCACGATCTCCTTCAGTATTCCCTGTTTAATCATGGATTCGATCACAGGCTTTATTCCTGCAATCGTCTCTGGTGTCAACTTGTACTGTGGTGTCCTTGGGTACTCAGCATTGAGTCTTACCAAGATCTTTACTGGTTCTACTCCTTTGATCAAGCCTATTTCTTCTCCAGTAAAATCCCACACCTCAGCTGACACTTTCTCCCTCAAGTCTTGTGGAAGCTCCTCCACTGTTAAGGTAGGATATAATTCCACACATTCCTGCGAGTTCACAACCTTGAAATCGGCATCTTCATCGTTAGTCTGTACTTCTACTCCTTCAGGTGTGCAATGTATTGTGCAATTTAGTTTACACAACAGATCTCTTCCTAGCAAGCACACCGGGCTAGAATCACAGATCACGAACTGATGTTCGTCACTGTAATTCCCTATCTTTACTGACACTGGTTCTGTCAGAGGATTCGTCATCCTCTTGTTTGCGACTCCTACCACCTGAATCATTTCTCCTGATATTGGCAGACCTGGGACTACCGCTGATCTCAACGTGGATCGAGTGGCTCCCGTATCCACCAAAAAGGTTGTAGGACATCCAGCTACTTCAGCTTCTACGTATGGTCCCCTCTGATCTACTTCCAGGGCTGCTCCTAAAGTACAGTCTTCTTCCCTATTCACTCGTTGCCCTGTAAGAGGATCAACGTAGTAGCATTCTTCTCCTCCTACGAACAAGGGCATTTGTCTGTAGGTTTTCCCTCCATTCGCAATTCGAGGTGGTTGAGGAAACGGGGCTCGAGGAGTCTGGGTCCCCCCTTTGATAAACTTTCCCTTCGGGACTGTTGCTCCCTTAACCACGTTATTCTGTACCTCTTCCTCCTCCTGTTCTAATTCCCCTGTCTCAATATTATAAGGACACTCGCGTCTCCAATGTCCCACTTCGTTACACTGATGACACCTGGTTGTCCTTTTCAGTGTCGCGATATCCATTCTCGGTCTCGGTCTTTCTTCCTCTTCTCTAGTCTGATTATTCTGTTTCTTTGCTTGCGCTCCTATTCCCTGCTGTCGCTGTCCACCCTTTCCAGCTGCTTGCATCTGTACTAACATTAACTTTTCCTTGAGCTTCTTCGCCTTCGAGTCTATCTCATCGCTACAGTACCTAGCATACCTCAGAATTTCGTCTAAAGGTTTGTTCTGCCAACAGATCAAGTGCTGTTGAATCATCAGGCTTATGTCTGGTCTCAATCCGAGAACAAACTTTGACACAAACTGTCCTATGTCCTTAGGATCCATTACGTCCAACCCACTATACTGTTTAAATGCTTTCAGTAACCTCTCATAGAACTCGTGAACTGTCTCTTTAGGCTCCTGAGTTGTTCGATCTATCTTAACCCAGTCTATGTCTTGTACCGGCACTTTCTCTTTCAGCCATGTTATTACCCTTTCGTATTTTTCCATGACTCTGTCTGATGGACCACCTGTCTGGGTATCTCTCTGAGGCTCACAAGTGGGCCATTCAATACTAAGTTTGCATGCCGTCCACAAATCTCCGGGTACCACGATATCGAACAATGTGTTCAAATCGATCCAGAGAACCTTAGAGATCTTCACGAATCTTTCTACCTGCTTGTACCACTCAACGGGATTTTCTCTAAGTTTCGGGAAGGAATTAGTGAATGCCGCTAAATCCCCCCTACTCCATGGTACATGCACGTAGTTTCCGTTCGCGATTTCTCGCAAAGGAAAGGCTTCCATTCGCATTAGGTCTGTATCCTGAGACTTCACAAGTGTACTCCGTCTGACAGATCCCTTCTTGGACCATCTTTCCTCCCATCTATCCAGATCTCTCCAAATTCTAATACACATGACCAATTCCCTTATGTGTACTCTCAGCCCAATCGTTCTGCGCTCATCTAAGTCTAGATCTGTGCAATTCAGCCTATGATTGGCCTGCAAAGCCTTAGTTCGTGATATGTGTATCATGTACTTGTCAGCCAGTTCAGATAACTTTTCATGAGCTGCTCTTGCCTTTCGAGTAACATCCTTGGATAAAAACAGTATCTCATCTGGAGCGTACAGCTCTAACCTCTCGATTGTCACTGTGCCGTCAATTATTTCATCTAAGTCTGATTTTAAACTCATTACATCTATGCGTCTTGCTTTTATTTCGGCTTTCAGTACGTCTGTCCTAGGTTGTTCTCTTACATCCCTCTCTCCTCCACTATGCGCCCTACGCCTGAGCACAGGTGAGTTATGAGGAATCTTTCTTCCATCTCTTTGTTCCCATCTCTCTAAATCCCAAGCCTTTCCGTCTTCCCTTGGGGTGTGGTGGAACAATACTCCATCCTTCAACCCTACACTCCGTCTTTTCGGTTCGCTTTCTCTAGATACAAGATAAGATCCTCCGTGCTGTTCTAAACCACTGTAACTCGCTTGCCGTCTGGTATCGCTTAACAGACGATAAGGTCCTTCATGGCTCTCCATGCTCCCGCGATCTCTTTCGGGATCACCGGATGTATGGCGAGACGTTTCGCGGCTCCCTAAATTCTCATGACTTCTTCCACTATCACCGGATGCATGTCGAGACGCTTCGCGACTCTCCATGTTTCCGTGATTCCAATGTTGAACATTTTCATCCGGAGTATGGTGTGTGCATCTGAAAGTGTTCCGATATTCCTGCGTCCTTCGTTCTCCCTCATTGAAAGTGACGCGGGGCACTTCGCCACACCCTGCACTCCTGTCATCGCACATTTGCCTATTGCCACTAATGGTAGGACAATTATCTCTCCTGCTTCCTTGACTCCCTCTCTCCCACTCTGGGCTGCTTTCGCCAGCTCCACAATGAGAGAGGACCTTGTTATCCTGGTCTCTCCATTCAGCTCCTGTTTCTAAATTTTTATTCCTAGACTCTTCGGCAGTATCCCATTCTTTCAGATATTCCCTTAATTCCTTATAGGATTTCGGTTTTGGTCCCCTCAAATCCATCGATCCTCTTTGATCCCCTTGTTCTATCCAGGGACCCGTTGCAGAATCTAATGGGGTACTCCGACTCACTGGTGCTAATCTCTGTCTTTGAGGATTCATCGTGGTATTCCTATTCTCCATCTCTGCCCTTTCCCTGTCCCATCGTGCCTGTTCCTCCTGCTGGACCCCCTCTGGGTTGTAGATTGACACAATAGGGCCTATGGTAACAGGTACTTGTAAAGCGTCTGGCATTTGGTACGACCTTGCACATTGCGTCTCTGGCACCTTCTGGACCACGAATCTTCCCACTACTCTCTGTTCGGAACTAGTTTGGGGTATTTCCTCACTCTTGTTGGAATCCCACTCTGTTACTGGGATCGATTTATATTCTCCCCATCTAGCTCCTTCCCCTTGCTGTAATATGGGACTTGCGGATTCACCGCTATACGGAGGTGGTCTATCTGTTAATAGCCTCTCTAACAGTTCTTCTTCCGTTTCACTATCCTCGTCTTCCTCTTCTAGGGGTTTCTTTTCTCCCGTAGCTTCTATCATGGTGAACAGTTTGTCTGCTTCTATCTTTTGCACTCTCCACTTCTTAGCTTCCTCATCCCATTTGGCATCCTGCACTGCCTTTACTGATCGTCTCACTCTTTCTTGGCGTCTCTTTACGCCTTTTGCGTGTGCTGCTTTAAACCATGCACTAAGAGCTTCGAATTGTGTCGGCCTCGGTAGAGGTCTTGTTGCAAGCATTACCGCTTTCAATTGGTTCAACACGTCTAGCTTAAACGTTCCGAATCTTGGAAACGTCAATTCCTTTTCTCCTTCTGTTAGCCTATTCCACTCGGAAATCCATAATATCGAGTGCAAGCCTACATTTACTGCCATATGATAAGCTGGTGTGCCTTCTGGTGGAGCTTCTTCTCCGGCATATAAGTTTCTTCTATTCTTCCTAAAGATCTTTCTTAAACCCTTGAAGCACTTCATTTTTGATAATCTACGATTTTTCTCTTATTAATTCTCTTCCTTATTTACGTCCTGATGACAACCACCAATCCCGGTGCGACTCTCGCTAGTCAGCCTGTCTCAACGCTGTTCTACGCCGACTGACCAATCTCAGCGCGACTCTACGCTGACGTCACTTGTTCTCTCTGCAGCAATTTCCTTCGTTCCTCAACTCGTCTCACGATCTCACACGCGTTTCATTCATACGCCGAAAAATGACTACTTCCGTCCAAGCGATCACTTTTCTCTGACTGTACGGCCACAGTCTAACTGTAATTGCCACCTCAACTGGCGAGACGTCTTTCCTTGTACGGTCAGACGTTCACCTCACTGATAGGTTACTTTCATACAGTAAACGTACGACCAGCATGCGTTTACTCATACATTCACTCAAACGCTCCCCCTATCATCGGTCTGCGGGCGATCAATGGTACCTCATGACCCCCTTTCAATGGTAGACAAATTACTCTGGGTGTTCGATACACCCGAACCACTTAAGCCCTCTGGACATAAGATTTTATCCGGTTGCGCACGCTCACAACCTTCCCTCAATCACACTACAGGCATTCAACTCTGCTTGACACTACAACACAGGAACAACATAAAACACCGCAATCTTACAACGCATGACCCTTATACTCACTCTCGACCGATTCTGCTGCTTTTCTCTCGACGCACCGTCTCCGGTAGGGATTCTTCTTCCGGTCGTCGATGACTAGGGACCTTGGGGTAAACTAAACCTGGCCTAGGTCGTCTTCCTCAAGAAGATAACCATCATTACTCTGCTACCAACTGCGGGGAATGAGATTTTGGTATCAATTTATAATCAATTTAATAGTTTATCTCATTCGTAATTTTTGGACCGCTCGTATCTGTCATTGAGTAAAAGACCACCCCCACACAGGTTTAGTTCCGCCCCATTAAATGACGCCACTCTGAAGGACCACTTACAACTGATAAAGTTTAAGTATTTTTATATAAAATCAAATTGAATGCAATTTACAATCCTTTCAGGATAATTCTCAATGTATACAAAGAATACAAAATCAATTCCAAACTCAGCAACTTAAAGCTTCGATGTAAAGTGGTTCCTTTGCGTCATCTACAGAAAGAGAAAATAATCAAGTTAAATCTGTCCCTACTCTATACTAGGTGACATCCCTACTTCGTAAGTTTCTTCCCTAAAAAGGTGTCAGTAGTTTGACCTCTAAAGAAGTTCAAACTCTCTTAGCCTCTAAAGGTAACTTAAGTTTAAGAAGCAGTACCCTCTCTGCCTACCCATCCGCTCTTCTAAGGGTCCTCGACCTACTGCTCCCTTGCGCTCTGATCTTTCTCAGCGCATCTGCTCAAGGCATCTACCCTTCTAACTCGCCTCTCGCAGTTCTCTCTCTGAGCTCTTCGCTAACTTATCCCCGGGGTGCTGTCCCTAAAATACACAATCACAGTGTGGGTGGAACGCCCCTTGACGCCCACCACGGACTTTCCCCGATGATGTCAGTTTCTGGCTCTTTCCATTACTTCATTTCTTCGCGTCGTCCGTTAGGTTGACCCTTCTCCTTAGATGTCATCTTCATCTTCTCGTTGGCGACTTTTAGTTGACACTTTCATCCAAAATCAGATAACCTTAAACAAGACCTTAACATTACAACTCTTTCTCTGACCTTACGAGATTCTGTGAATGGTCATTCAAAAACAAATCTCAAATTCCAATCGCCTCCTCTCATGTTTAGGCAATAAACTTCGTTCGACATTTGTCACCTTAAATCTAACAAATGCTAGACTCTTCGGCTCGCACCTTCATGTGAAGACTGTTCACGACTCCTGTGAGCCCACTAAATTACATACATTGGACTACACTCTTGCGAACCCTTGGTTAGTCAAGTTATAATCACAAATGACCTAACTCTTCCAGCATTCCTACAAACTTCTTCTACACAGTATAACCTTTAACATACATTTATATGTGAACGCTTTTAGCAATTACGTTTCTTCTAAACGAATACGATTTTACATAGAATATAAAGTTCACACAGAATATAATCTCATACATAGAATATAAACCCTATACATGGACATAACTTTATTCTCATTGATTACATCGTTATGTGTATGCTCCTTGCACATTTCTCCATGTTGCATTTCTCGCCGTTTCTGCATTTAAAGTTACACACGTACATGAATTCTACTCTGCACGTTCTACTGTTCGTAAGCACTTCTACATTAGCCCACTACGTATACGGCCTTCTAGATCTAGTACATTCTAAAGTGAATACAGTTATACATTTCCTATACCATGATATCATTTTAATTGACTTTATGCTATAGTCATCAACTTCACATTACGATATGTATTTCATTCCTACGTTTATAACATATACGTCTAAATATGGTTACGATATACTTTATATTCAAATTTCGCTCTCTCAATATTAAAAACAAGGTTCAACACTATACACTGGAATTACTTCATTCCGTTATAGTACTAATAAATACTTCAGAGAGGTTTGCTTGTTTTGTGTTTCTGAGCTGTTTCAGCCTCCTTTAAAGTAATTATTGTGAATACCCAACAGAACCATTTTTTTGTTAATCACATATACCCAGGTTCTGAGGGACACAGGGTTTCCCCTTTTTGTTAAAATATAGTTTACTACCCCAGCAGTAGTCAGAGTGACTACTGGTATGTTTACTGTACCCAGGGGCGCAACTAGGTCTTAATTTCGGGGGGGGGGGCGAGGGGGGAAGGGCTAACATGGCAAATGAAGGGGCGTGGCTAATGTTAATCAATGGGGCAGGGCTAAAATGGCAGATAATCAGGATCGATTAATGCTCAGGTCAAGCGGAGAAAACCTGATGAATTCTGCATTTAAAACTGGACAACAATTAGAGCACACATTTTTATTAATTTGATGCATTTATATGCTATTGTCTTATGAAAAAGGAACAGAACGTACTGAATTAAAAGGCCAATTTAATATATTTTACTACAAAGTAGTAAACTACCCTGGCACCCCAAAGCCCATCCCCACCCTGAACCCTAAAAATTACGCATTACCACTCTGACCCCCAAAATTACCTCCTGAACCCTAAAATTACACCCTTGCCCCCCAAAACCCATACCCACACTGAACTCTAAAATTACCCCTGGCACCCCAAAACCCATACCCGCCCTGAATCCTAAAATTATCCCCGGCACCCCAAAACCCATCCCGATCTCTAGGATAACCCGCCCTAGAACCCCAAAACACATACCCACACTGATCCCTAAAATTACACCCTTGCCCCCCAAAATCCATTTCCACCAGGAACCCCCAAATTACACCCCTGGCACCCCAAAACCCATACCCACCCCGAACCCTAAAATTACCCCCTCGCACCCCAAAACACATTACCACCCTGAACCCTGAAATGATCCCCCAAGAACCCCAAACCCCATCCCCACCCTGAACCATAAAATTAACCCAAAGCCCATACCCACACTGAACCCTAAAATTACCCCCAACACCCTAAAAGCCATTGCCACCCTGAACCATAAAATTACCCCAGGCACACCGAAACACATACCTACGCTGAACCCTAAAATTACCCCCGGCACCCAAAACCCATACCCACCCTGAACCCTAAAATTGCCCCCCTGACACCCGACAACCCACACCCACCCTGAAACCTAAAATGCTTCCTCACACCCTAAAACCCATACCCACACTGAACCCTAAAATTAACCCCATGGCACCCCAAAACCCATTACCAGCCTAAACCCTACAATTACCCCCTGGCACCCCAAAACCCATACCCACCCTGAACCCTAAAATTCACCCCTCACATCCTAAAACCCATACCCACCATGAACCCTAAAATTAACCCCATAGCACCACAAAACCCTTCACGACCCTAAACCCTAAAATTACCCCTGGCACACCAAAACCCATACCCATGCTGAACCCTAAAATTACCCCCTGGCACCCCAAAACCCATGTCCACCCTGAACCCTAAAATTGCCCTGCCCCCCTGACTCCCGAAAACCACACCCACCCTAAATCCTAAAATTTCCACCCCCTCACACCATAAAATCCATACCCGCCCTGAACCCTAACATTAACCCCATGGCACCCCAAAACCCATTACCACCCTAAATCCTAAAATTACCCCATGGCACCCCAAATCCCATATCCAACGTGAACCCTAAAACTACCCCTGGAACCCCAAAACCCATACCCACCCTGAACCCTAAAATTACCCCCGGCACCCCAAAACCCATACCCACGCTCAACCCTAATATTACCCCTGGCACCCCAAAACCCATACCCACCCTGAACCCTAAAATTACCCCTGGCTCCCCAAAACCCAAACCCACCCTGAAGCCTAAAATTACCCCTGGCACCCCAAAACCCACACCCACCCTGAACCCCTAAATTACCCTCCTGGCCCCCAAAACCCATACCCGTCCTGAACCCTAAAATTACCCCCTGGCACACCAAAACCCATTACTACCCTGAACCCTAAAATTACCTCTGGCACCCTAAAACCCATACCCACTCAGTATAACACAATTTCCTATGCACACAACTTATCAATTTAGGTACAATTATATCTTGAGCAAACATCCAGTATGTTTTAGTCCTAGAAAATAATATTCCGCTTCTTCTGTTTGAGCAAATGTTGTTGTTTTATTGCCCAAAAGACCTTACGCCAGCCGACACGTGTTTCGTCAGAGTACAGATTGCTCTGACTCTTCAGGGCTTTCTTGCAATGATGGCGTATATTGTAATTCCACTTAACCGGTGATACTTCCAACCCGGTAAGGGTATCGTGTACTTTCAATGGATGTAGCTATTCCTCCCGCGTGTCTTCAATAACTTTAACATGGAGACGCAGTCACAAGTATCACAATGTCCCTTCAATCCGTGTTTAGTGAACAGGTAGCTGTATCTGAAAGGCGTGTAGGCAAACACGATAAATAAGGTAAGATCCACTCGACTCTGTTAATGGCGGCGTGATCCAATGTAGGCGAGAGGATCGTCTGTAAGCGTGTGTGCCTTGCAGTATCAAGTCCGTATGTCCCTGGACCTTAGTAATCGGTTAATCCGCGAATCCGGCGTTCTACCTTCCCAGAGTCATTGTGGAATACGGAAGTCGATACAAAACCCATTGCCTTTGAGAATATACCCATACCCACTCAGAACCCTAAAATTACCCCCTGGCACCCCAATCCGTAACCCACCCTGAACCCCAAAATTACTCCCTGGCACTCTAAAACCCACACCCACCCTGAACCCGAAAGTTACCCACTAGCAACCCAAAAAATGAACACTACAAACTAACACTACACTTGCATATTCGGAGGGAACTCTCCTCTTTGACGTTTCCATGTATGTAAGTCAAAAACAACATTCATTTAGAGTAACCTAGATATGCAGGCAGTAGGTAATGCTGTGCTGAATAATGCATTAAAGTTACTGAAACTTACATAAAAAACGGCTGCCTGCTCTTCTGATACTATTCAGTTGAGTTGGGCTGATCAGCAGCACTGCGTCCTGGCATCCAGCCCCTTTTTAAGATCTCACAGTGTAGATAGGGGTGGGTCAAATGTTTCCTGGCTTCGTTGGTGCCCTTGGATGCAAAAAGAGAAAGATCTATGGCCCTGTTCACCATTTATCTGGTGAGCAGCACCCTGGATGTTAATTTCCTACAAGTGCACAGACAAGTCAAGTCAAGTCAAGTCAGCAATTTGTATAGCGCGCTACTCACCCAGAGGGTCTCAAGGCGCTTAAGGGAGAGGGGTTTGCTACTGATCGAACAGCCAGGTCTTGAGTTGCTTTCTGAAGGAGAGGTGGTTCTGTGTAAGACGGAGGTGGGTGGGGAGGGAGTTCCAGGTCTTGGCCGCCAGGTAGGAGAAGGATCTTCCTCCCATGGTGGCTCTTCGGATTAGTGGAATCGCGGCGAGTGCTTGGTTGGACGATTGTAGTTTGCGGGTGGCGGTGTAAAATGTCAGGCGAGTGTCTTCGGATATCTGGCTCCTTGGTCGTGGAGGGCCTTGTGTGCGTGGGTGAGGAGACGGAACGTGATTCTCTTGTTGATGGGGAGCCAATGCAGGTCTCTCAGGTGACCGGATATGTGGTTGTGGCGAGGTATGTCTAGGATGAGTCTAGCGGAGGCGTTCTGAATGTGTTGAAGTCTTTTCTGTAATTTGGCTGTGGTCCTGGCGAAGAGGGTGTTTCCGTAGTCCAGTCGACTGGTGACAAGTGCTTGGGTGACCGTCTTCCTTGTTTCGGTGGGGATCCATCGGAAGATCTTTCGGAGCATGCGTAGGATGTTAAAACATGATGATGAGACGGCGTTGACTTGTCTGGTCATCGAGAGGGAGGAGTCTAGGATGAATCCCAAGTTGCGAGCATGGTCCGTTGGTTTGGGTGCGCTGCCTAGGGCCGGGGGCCACCATGAGTCGTCCCAGGCAGAGGGGGATGATCCCAGGATGAGGACTTCTGTCTTATCTGAGTTCAGTTTTAGACGGCTGTTCTTCATTCACTCGGCTACGTCTTTCATCCCTTCGTGTAGGTTGGTTTTGGCGGTGGTTGGGTCTTTGGTGAGGGAGAGGATCAGCTGGGTGTTGTCTGCATATTTATTTATTTATTTATAGTCTTGTATCGCGCTTGAATCAGCCCCGGAGGGGTATCTCCGCGCGTGGCTTCTGAGTGAGTTAGGCAAAACTATAAGTCGGAAAAGGCAGAGGGGAGGCTAAGTTAGTCCTGTGTAAATAAGAAAGTTTTCAATTTCTTCCTAAAGTTAAGAAGGTGAGGAATTTGTCTTAGCTGGGGGGGGAGGGAGTTCCACAGCATTGGACCTTTAAGGGAGGGGGCACGGCCACCCTGTCTTGCTCTGTTTACTTTAGGTACATATAGCAACATAGTGTTGCTGGAGCGTAGGGTGCGTCCAGGAGAGTAAGGAAGAAAGATATCCTTCAGATATTTGGGCCCAGAGCCGTAGATACATTTATGCATGATGCAGCAAAGTTTAAAATGGGATGATGATGTTGAGGTTGTGTTGGCGTGCGATGGATGCGAGGGGACTCATATAGACGTTGAAGAGGGTGGGGCTGAGCGATGATCCTTGTGGTACGCCGCATATGACCTCGGTGGCCTCTGATCTGAAAGGGAGGAGGCGGACTCTCTGGGTTCTTCCGGCGAGAAACGAGATGATCCAATCCAAGGCCTTATCTTGTATCCCAACGTTCCTGGGGGCTGAAGCCCGGTGAGCCCAATGGGTGTTGCGCGCCTGACTGTACCCAGCAATATGAATTAAACGTCCATTCACATTCTACTTTCTTTAACATTCTATTTCCTGTCTTCTATTCGCCATCCTGGTAAAGCCAGAAACTCCTTTCCAGATAAAACAAGATTTTACATTTTAAAATGTTACCGCATGTGGAATTACCAGCAGTGGCGGCTCCTCCTACAGCGGTGGCCTCTACGCTAAGGCAGAGGAGCTTTGCCACACTGCTTTTTAGCAGTGAAATAAAGGGAAAATAAAACAATAATAACTTGCGTTATTATCATTTTATTTTCTCCTACTTCCCCAGCTTTGTGTGAGGGGGCGGGGCAGGTGGGAGTGGCAGCACCCTCTTAAGTGCTGAATGACTGCTTGGAACAGTCTTGCGCACTTTGCATGTTCTCCATGGAGGCTGCATTGCAGCCTGGGTGGAGAACGTGCCCAGGCTCCTAGTCAGAGTCTGAGGACCAAACATGACGCTTGGACCAATCACAATGCTGCTAAGGCAGTGTTGTGATTGGCTTAATGGGAACCTGTGTGTGTTTCTTGTTCATACCAGCAAAGGAGGATTTGGAAGGAGAGACGCTGTGAGGATGCACCGAAAAGAGACGTTTTTAGTATATTTTTAACATCCACCATCCCAGCGTCCTCCACTGCCCCGCTACCTCCAATTCTTGCTGGCGCTGCTGATCACCAGGTGTGTTAAAACCCAAGCACAATTCAACAGAGGTGGCCGCAGGGCTCGAGTCGAGGTACCACGAGGGTGGACGGCGTCACCCCACTTATTTTACCAGGTGGACCCCGTCCCCCCTGCCAAACAGCTGGACTTCACTCTTTGGCCTCTCTGGGGCGAGATCGGAGCTCACAGCACGTTGCTCACGCGCTGACTTCTCAGATGCAATCACATCTAACGGTTCAGCGAGGGGAAACAATGAGCCCGATGGTGCAAGCCACCTTTTGTGACGTCACTTCCAGTCGTGACGTCACTTCTGGTGACAGCCTCCCCCCACTTCTTTTTTTAGGTCTTGTGCCCTGGGTGGCCAGTGGCCCCTCATTATTAGCTCCAGGACTCTGCACCCCTACCTTCTACAAAGCATTAGGAATAAATATCAACGAGTAAAGGTCAGCAGACTGAGTCAAGCTTTGTGGTGCTGACGGTTTCACAGCCCTGCGGGTAGTGACCTCATCAACAGCTCAGAAGCACTGTGAGTTCCTCTACCTTATGATAAGGTAGAGCATCACAAGAGAACGAGCTGTGGGTCCTTTAGGTTTAAGCCTTGAAGTTCCCAGGGCTGACTGTCTTTCAATGGCGCCTGGTCACAGAGTAGGGTGGGATTGGCAAGTCTCACTAGCCCCCCCCTGTAGTGTCCTAGCAATCACACAAGGACAGGAGGTTCATTATCAACTCTGCTCTTTATTCTCTACGTCCTCTCTCCACCAGGTCCCTACTCTAACTGCCCTCTTCCTGTGTGTCCACTCCTCCTCTTCCTCTAGCCCCCTAGCTCCGCCCACACCCAGCTACTAGACTGCACTCCAACATTACATCACCCCCCTTGTTAACAAAATGAACTTAGCGTCTAACATATTTAGAGTTCCTGGGTCAGCCATACAAGTCCGCGGGCTGTTCGCTTGAGATATATGGATGTGTCTCAGTTTGCGTTGTGTGGCCTTCCGCTTCCTCGACAAAAGCCTCTTTTATTATGAGAGTACATCTTTGCACTTGCGCGACTTCTCGTGTGATGTGCATATATTCAGATTCATGATGTTTGTTTCTCAACTTCTGAGTGATCCACTCACCTTCAGTGTCTGAGGTGCCTATGGAGAACTCAATTTGATATTGGCAGTCTGATCTCTTTTGTGACTCTTGCTCACGTGACGCTCGGCCTCTTTTCCGAGGGTATGTTATTCTGGTTCCCTTCCAAGTGTCTGCATGTATTTTTACTTCCTTTTGCCTTGTCAGGTCAAGAACAACACTGTCTTCCTGTTTCAAGTCTGGGATGCCAACCAGTGGGATATGAACTGTGGAGGTCATCTTGGTATGGCTTGGAGATTGATTTACTCTCTCGGGTTGTCTCTCCCACTCCTGCTCGTGCCTAGAACAGGTAAACCCTGGAACCGGCTGGGTATTTGTGTGTTTCGTTCTCATCCGATGATGACTTGTCTCTCCTGACGTGTCCGGCTTCCTTTGCAGATTGACTGGTTGGTCCGTTTTTATTTGGGTGCTAATGGCTACGATGTCGGTTTTCCTTTTATAGGACCAGGACCTTCGAGTCAACCTTGCTGCCCCCATCCGGGGTGACGGTGTAGTATTTGTGTCGCAATGCTCCTGTAATTGATATGGCAGGTTGTCTGGTGGAGTGATCGAGTGTGCATTGACGTTGGTGTGAGACGTGTCGCTCTTGACGGGAAGAGTGTCCCTTGGCTCTCTGGTGTGTTCGGGTGCTTGGCGCCATGGCCGTTGTCGGGACCACGACTCAGTCGACTCAAAGGATCGGACCGAAATGCTATCTGAATCAGAGGGGTTCTCTGTCAGTTCTCTCGGTGAGTATTCTTTTGAGAATGTCTTAACAGGTGGTCTTCGGAATCGAGTAGTCCGTGACGAGCTGCTTTTCACCTCGGAATTGTCTTTGAAATACTTCTCCGTGTGTCTTTGTTGGAACATCTTCAATGTTGTCTCATTTGGGAGGTTGTTTGATGATTCCGTGCTTGTTCCTTGTGCTTGATCCCAAGCTTTTGCCTCTTCGTCCTTCTCGCCTGAGGTTAACCATCTCCGCTCTGTTTCTTCGTTGTCGCGGGGCCCATGGATGCATGGATCTTTTCTTGCTTGTTGTTGTTGTGAGGGACCAGTCCGTCTTGTGCGATCTGGTTCTCCTTCCCGATTGTTTGGTGCTCTAACATCTCTGATCTGTTGTTGGTGTGTTCTCCTGCCAGCTGTTTCTTCAGACTCATCTTCACTCCTTGGCGATTGATGTTCCGGCGTCGATTTCCGGTGTTGACCATTGCAGCCCCTTCTTCTATGGTTTGTCTTTCTCCCCCACTTGTTGTGCAGAATGCCATCTTGTCCAGGAGTGCAATCTGTCCCACTGGACGCTCTCTCCTCGTCAGAGTAGCGTGTGTCATACTTTGAATGACTCCTTGAGGGACTCCTGGGGGATGAATAACTCCTGGGAGTTGTTATTTGGATGGTTGACTCTGAGTAATCTTTGGTTGATTCTGAGTGGTCGGACGCTGAGCAATCTGACTCTGAGTACTCTTTGTCACTTTCCTTGTCACTGTGTCTCTCCCGTTGTCTTTTCGCTGGTCTGCCTTCTCGCTCTCTCCTTTTGTGTTTGTTGGATTTCTGGGTTTTCTCTTCCCAGGTATCTCGAACTTGTGCACTCAGGTGCACATCCATCAATTTGTCTCTTGCTTGGACTTGCATTCCAATTTCGGCTTTCTTGATAATTTCCTTTAGCGACCAATGCCCTCTCAGTATTTTGTGCTTTGTTTTGGGGTTTTCACAGCCTTCAATTATTCGGAGCCGAACAGCATCCTCATTTGTAAACGTGTTGAAATGGCAGCCTTGTACCAGACTTTGCAACCGAGTGATGAAATGTGGCAATGATTCGCCTGGATCCTGCCGTGCTGTGTTGAAGACCATGAGATTATGATCTACATCTGCCTGTGCATTGAGATATTTACAACAAGGGGTGGTGAGGGACAGAGTCTCTGAATTAAGCAGAAAGCTCTCACCCAGTCAAGAGATCAGGGCTAGATCCAACACCGTTTTTTAGCTCACTGCACCATCCCAGTTTCAGAACCTGGCTGTATGCAAATTAGTCTGTGCCTGTCCCAGTGCATGATGGGAACAGGGCAAACCAAACTACAAAAGCCAATTCTTACACTGGGAAGGAAACAAGCTCCCGGGGACCGGTTTCTGGCATTACAGCCGTCTTCGGCCCGGTTTGCTTGAATCCTGATGGTGCAATGAGCAAGGGTCTCACATCTGAGAATACCCTTCCACGCTTAGGGTGGACAAAAATATTTACAACAAGGGCTGGTGAGGGACAGAGTCTCTGAATTAAGCAGAAAGCTCTCACCCAGTCAAGAGATCAGGGCTAGATCCAACACCGTTTTTTAGCTCACTGCACCATCCCAGTTTCAGAACCTGGCTGTATGCAAATTAGTCTGTTCCTGTCCCAGTGCATGATGGGAACAGGGCAAACCAAACTACAAAAGCCAATTCTTACACTGGGAAGGAAACAAGCTCCCGGGGACCGGTTTCTGGCATTACAGCCGTCTTCGGCCCGGTTTGCTTGAATCCTGATGGTGCAATGAGCAAGGGTCTCACATCTGAGAATACCCTTCCACGCTTAGGGTGGACAAAAATATTTACAACAAGGGGTGGTGAGGGACAGAGTCTCTGAATTAAGCAGAAAGCTCTCACCCAGTCAAGAGATCAGGGCTAGATCCAACACCGTTTTTTAGCTCACTGCACCATCCCAGTTTCAGAACCTGGCTGTATGCAAATTAGTCTGTTCCTGTCCCAGTGCATGATGGGAACAGGGCAAACCAAACTACAAAAGCCAATTCTTACACTGGGAAGGAAACAAGCTCCCGGGGACCGGTTTCTGGCATTACAGCCGTCTTCGGCCCGGTTTGCTTGAATCCTGATGGTGCAATGAGCAAGGGTCTCACATCTGAGAATACCCTTCCACGCTTAGGGTGGACAAAAATATTTACAACAAGGGGTGGTGAGGGACAGAGTCTCTGAATTAAGCAGAAAGCTCTCACCCAGTCAAGAGATCAGGGCTAGATCCAACACCGTTTTTTAGCTCACTGCACCATCCCAGTTTCAGAACCTGGCTGTATGCAAATTAGTCTGTTCCTGTCCCAGTGCATGATGGGAACAGGGCAAACCAAACTACAAAAGCCAATTCTTACACTGGGAAGGAAACAAGCTCCCGGGGACCGGTTTCTGGCATTACAGCCGTCTTCGGCCCGGTTTGCTTGAACCTGATGGTGCAATGAGCAAGGGTCTCACATCTGAGAATACCCTTCCACGCTTAGGGTGGACAAAAATATTTACAACAAGGGGTGGTGAGGGACAGAGTCTCTGAATTAAGCAGAAAGCTCTCACCCAGTCAAGAGATCAGGGCTAGATCCAACACCGTTTTTTAGCTCACTGCACCATCCCAGTTTCAGAACCTGGCTGTATGCAAATTAGTCTGTTCCTGTCCCAGTGCATGATGGGAACAGGGCAAACCAAACTACAAAAGCCAATTCTTACACTGGGAAGGAAACAAGCTCCCGGGGACCGGTTTCTGGCATTACAGCCGTCTTCGGCCCGGTTTGCTTGAATCCTGATGGTGCAATGAGCAAGGGTCTCACATCTGAGAATACCCTTCCACGCTTAGGGTGGACAAAAATATTTACAACAAGGGGTGGTGAGCGACAGAGTCTCTGAATTAAGCAGAAAGCTCTCACCCAGTCAAGAGATCAGGGCTAGATCCAACACCGTTTTTTAGCTCACTGCACCATCCCAGTTTCAGAACCTGGCTGTATGCAAATTAGTCTGTTCCTGTCCCAGTGCATGATGGGAACAGGGCAAACCAAACTACAAAAGCCAATTCTTACACTGGGAAGGAAACAAGCTCCCGGGGACCGGTTTCTGGCATTACAGCCGTCTTCGGCCCGGTTTGCTTGAATCCTGATGGTGCAATGAGCAAGGGTCTCACATCTGAGAATACCCTTCCACGCTTAGGGTGGACAAAAATATTTACAACAAGGGGTGGTGAGGGACAGAGTCTCTGAATTAAGCAGAAAGCTCTCACCCAGTCAAGAGATCAGGGCTAGATCCAACACCGTTTTTTAGCTCACTGCACCATCCCAGTTTCAGAACCTGGCTGTATGCAAATTAGTCTGTTCCTGTCCCAGTGCATGATGGGAACAGGGCAAACCAAACTACAAAAGCCAATTCTTACACTGGGAAGGAAACAAGCTCCCGGGGACCGGTTTCTGGCATTACAGCCGTCTTCGGCCCGGTTTGCTTGAATCCTGATGGTGCAATGAGCAAGGGTCTCACATCTGAGAATACCCTTCCACGCTTAGGGTGGACAAAAATATTTACAACAAGGGGTGGTGAGGGACAGAGTCTCTGAATTAAGCAGAAAGCTCTCACCCAGTCAAGAGATCAGGGCTAGATCCAACACCGTTTTTTAGCTCACTGCACCATCCCAGTTTCAGAACCTGGCTGTATGCAAATTAGTCTGTTCCTGTCCCAGTGCATGATGGGAACAGGGCAAACCAAACTACAAAAGCCAATTCTTACACTGGGAAGGAAACAAGCTCCCGGGGACCGGTTTCTGGCATTACAGCCGTCTTCGGCCCGGTTTGCTTGAATCCTGATGGTGCAATGAGCAAGGGTCTCACATCTGAGAATACCCTTCCACGCTTAGGGTGGACAAAAATATTTACAACAAGGGGTGGTGAGGGACAGAGTCTCTGAATTAAGCAGAAAGCTCTCACCCAGTCAAGAGATCAGGGCTAGATCCAACACCGTTTTTTAGCTCACTGCACCATCCCAGTTTCAGAACCTGGCTGTATGCAAATTAGTCTGTTCCTGTCCCAGTGCATGATGGGAACAGGGCAAACCAAACTACAAAAGCCAATTCTTACACTGGGAAGGAAACAAGCTCCCGGGGACCGGTTTCTGGCATTACAGCCGTCTTCGGCCCGGTTTGCTTGAATCCTGATGGTGCAATGAGCAAGGGTCTCACATCTGAGAATACCCTTCCACGCTTAGGGTGGACAAAAATATTTACAACAAGGGGTGGTGAGGGACAGAGTCTCTGAATTAAGCAGAAAGCTCTCACCCAGTCAAGAGATCAGGGCTAGATCCAACACCGTTTTTTAGCTCACTGCACCATCCCAGTTTCAGAACCTGGCTGTATGCAAATTAGTCTGTTCCTGTCCCAGTGCATGATGGGAACAGGGCAAACCAAACTACAAAAGCCAATTCTTACACTGGGAAGGAAACAAGCTCCCGGGGACCGGTTTCTGGCATTACAGCCGTCTTCGGCCCGGTTTGCTTGAATCCTGATGGTGCAATGAGCAAGGGTCTCACATCTGAGAATACCCTTCCACGCTTAGGGTGGACAAAAATATTTACAACAAGGGGTGGTGAGGGACAGAGTCTCTGAATTAAGCAGAAAGCTCTCACCCAGTCAAGAGATCAGGGCTAGATCCAACACCGTTTTTTAGCTCACTGCACCATCCCAGTTTCAGAACCTGGCTGTATGCAAATTAGTCTGTTCCTGTCCCAGTGCATGATGGGAACAGGGCAAACCAAACTACAAAAGCCAATTCTTACACTGGGAAGGAAACAAGCTCCCGGGGACCGGTTTCTGGCATTACAGCCGTCTTCGGCCCGGTTTGCTTGAATCCTGATGGTGCAATGAGCAAGGGTCTCACATCTGAGAATACCCTTCCACGCTTAGGGTGGACAAAAATATTTACAACAAGGGGTGGTGAGGGACAGAGTCTCTGAATTAAGCAGAAAGCTCTCACCCAGTCAAGAGATCAGGGCTAGATCCAACACCGTTTTTTAGCTCACTGCACCATCCCAGTTTCAGAACCTGGCTGTATGCAAATTAGTCTGTTCCTGTCCCAGTGCATGATGGGAACAGGGCAAACCAAACTACAAAAGCCAATTCTTACACTGGGAAGGAAACAAGCTCCCGGGGACCGGTTTCTGGCATTACAGCCGTCTTCGGCCCGGTTTGCTTGAATCCTGATGGTGCAATGAGCAAGGGTCTCACATCTGAGAATACCCTTCCACGCTTAGGGTGGACAAAAATATTTACAACAAGGGGTGGTGAGGGACAGAGTCTCTGAATTAAGCAGAAAGCTCTCACCCAGTCAAGAGATCAGGGCTAGATCCAACACCGTTTTTTAGCTCACTGCACCATCCCAGTTTCAGAACCTGGCTGTATGCAAATTAGTCTGTTCCTGTCCCAGTGCATGATGGGAACAGGGCAAACCAAACTACAAAAGCCAATTCTTACACTGGGAAGGAAACAAGCTCCCGGGGACCGGTTTCTGGCATTACAGCCGTCTTCGGCCCGGTTTGCTTGAATCCTGATGGTGCAATGAGCAAGGGTCTCACATCTGAGAATACCCTTCCACGCTTAGGGTGGACAAAAATATTTACAACAAGGGGTGGTGAGGGACAGAGTCTCTGAATTAAGCAGAAAGCTCTCACCCAGTCAAGAGATCAGGGCTAGATCCAACACCGTTTTTTAGCTCACTGCACCATCCCAGTTTCAGAACCTGGCTGTATGCAAATTAGTCTGTTCCTGTCCCAGTGCATGATGGGAACAGGGCAAACCAAACTACAAAAGCCAATTCTTACACTGGGAAGGAAACAAGCTCCCGGGGACCGGTTTCTGGCATTACAGCCGTCTTCGGCCCGGTTTGCTTGAATCCTGATGGTGCAATGAGCAAGGGTCTCACATCTGAGAATACCCTTCCACGCTTAGGGTGGACAAAAATATTTACAACAAGGGGTGCATTGAGATGGGCACAGAGCTCCTCTTGGAGTCTATCATAGATGTCCGCTTCTTCTTTGGAAAATGTTCTAATTGGGCATCGGCCCCCAGAACCCACCAGATGGAGGAGTAGCACCAGACATTTTCTTTCTCTTTGCTCACCATTGGCTTTCAAGAAATTGTCCAATGCTTCCAGCCACCAGTGCCGTTTGAGGCCCTTGATCCAATCGTCAATCTGCGCCGCTGGGGGCGATACTTCAATGTGTGGAGAGAAACATTGAGCTACGTCTCCTCCCGCCATGAGAGAAGGAGGTTCTGATCTGTCATAGACGCGGGGCATTGTGCTGTTCACTTTTCTTCGGGTTTTCCTTTCGACTGTTGCAAATTCTCCAGTCCCATTATCGATGAGATAGCCTAGTGTTTGTTGTGCTCGTTTCAGGTTTCAGTTGCTTCTGCTTGTGTTTTAACTTGAGCTTGATTGTCAGTTCTTCCTTCAGTTCACTCATGTTTGGTCAACATTGCACCCTTGAGTTTATCCATGGTTAGTGACAATGTTGGGTTTCACTTGCTTATTGTGTGTGTTCATTGGCTACTCCACACTTGCAATGGCTTGTGCTCGTTGCTGATTCCGTTGTAATTATTTATGCATTGTCTTTATTTATGTTTGTTTGTTGCTTCTTTTATTTTATGGACACACGTTACTTCATTACATTCGCCACTGCGCATTTGCTTGCGTTTCTCACTGTTCGCGTTTCCACCCGTGCTGACCTTTGTTTTGTCAATGCTTGTTTGTTAAGTCACTCTTGTCGTTGCTCTTGCTTGTTAGTTGATTCACTCTTGTGCTTGCATGTGCTTATTCTGTTTGGCTGCCAAGACTTGTTCATTGTTGTCCACGTGCCGTTATCCACGCTTATTTATTTGCCTTACCAACGCCTACTTCTTTGCATTTACCAGTGCTTGTTTATTTGCACATACCAAGGCTCGTTGACTTGCACGTACCAACGCTTGTTTATTTGCATGCACCAATGCTTGTTTACTTGTCTTTGCCAGTGTTTGTTTGGTCTTTGCCAATGCTTGTTTATTTGCATATACCAATGTTTGTTTATTTGCTCCAATCAATGCTCGTTGGTTCTTCGCCAATGCTTGTTTGGCCTTCGCCAATGCTTGTTCGGCCTTCGCCACTGCTTGTTTTCTTCCTTTGCCACGATTTATCCAATGCTTGTTGACCTGCACGTATCAGTGCTTGTGTCTCTTTGCATGTATCAATGCTTGTTTCTTTGCATGTACCAATGCTAGTTTGCTCTTCGCCAATGCTTGTTTCCGTTTGTCCAATGTTTATTGATTTGCATGTATCAATGCTTGTCTATTTGCAGGTATCAGTGCTCATTTCTTTGCATGTACCAATGCTTGTATGCTCTTCGCCAATGCTTGTTTATTTGCCAATGCTCGTTTAGCTTCTGGTGCCAATGCTTGTTTCCTTTCTCAGTGCCTTACTTCAAAATGGCCGCCTACAGTTTGCACAGGGAGGGTGTCTCAGAAGTTGCCTGACTCAAAGATGCCCGCCCAACTCTCACGAGACTTGGCCACATGCAGCTCTTCTCACCATGCAAGCTTCACAGCTCTTCACAGGGACTCACCCCAGCCTTCATTTCAGTCCCACGCCTTCCTTCTGGGGTTATTTCTTCACTACCACCAGGTAAGCTCACCGAATTCACTCCGACACGATCTCTGGACACAGATGCGAATTCCCACGCATCGGGGGTGAGGTTTTCAACAAAGCGGCACAGTTCTTCTTTTACGGGATGGCGCTTCTTCTCACAGCGCTCAGCCAGTCCCCAACATTTACTCCAGCAGTGCAGCAGGGTCGGGGTGGGCTCCCGAGCCCTTGCTCAGTTTCCTTTAGCCTCGCTTCACCCCGTACTCACGTGGGCACATGCAGTCTTTATTTGGCGCGAACAGCGCTCGATTACAAATTCCTCCCTGGTACTCAAGCAGCACTTTGTTCAGCTGCGCCAGGGGTCTTCATGCAATTCACTGATCGAGACGTGTAGACCTTCTTCTCTGGTCCTTGTGACGGCGATCTTTGGCGGGCTCGCGTGTCGCAACAGCAACTCGGTCAGTGCGACGCCCAGGGACCGGACACTGCTCAATTAGGGGTCTTGGGATGGCGAACTGCCATATCCCACCCTCGTCGCCAGTTGTAGTGTCCTAGCAATCACACAAGGACACGAGGTTCATTATCAACTCTGCTCTTTATTCTCCACGTCCTCTCTCCACCAGGTCCCTACTCTAACTGCCCTCTACCTGTGTGTCCACTCCTCCTCTTCCTCTAGCCCCCTAGCTCCGCCCACACCCAGCTACTAGACTGCACTCCAACATTACACACCCCACTCTGGAAACTGTTTCCTTTGCTTCCCAAAGCTTCCTGAGGCCGTTGTGGTTCTTCTTTCCACCACTGGCTATCACCGCTGTGGACTGGAAGGTGCTTGTTGTATGATTGTATGTATGAATGAATGTGTATTTGCGCAAGCATGTTGTGAATGAGTGTGCGCGAGTGACAGTGCTTATGTATAGTGGGTGTATGTGTGTTCCACTGTGAATGAATGGGTGTGAATCGGTGTTCATTTGGATGGGAACGTGCGAGTATGTGTGTGCGCTTGTGAGTGGATGGGTGGAAGTGACTGCATGTTTGTGTGACTGTCTCAATACTCATCCACAATACAAGCCAACACTGCAGTTCGAAATGCCAAACGTAGTGGGATATGATCCCTGAAAATGGTAAAGTAATCGGGAAAACATGAAGATGTATGTTATATAATTCTGCATCCGGCATATTATTCCCCATTACCGGGCAATTCATTTGGAATTGCACAGAAGTGGTGAGGTGAAACTACATAAAAATACAGCAGTTTCCTGTTTGAAACTACTACCAACCCGTATTACTGTGCAACCCATGTTTGCCCATCAAATTAGGGCTGGGGGATTTTCGCATAATTTATTATGCACAAATTACTTAAAAGTTAAAATGCTACAAAAATGCGAAATTACGCTTTACAATGCAAAATGTCAGTATGAAATGCATTTTGGGTCTGATGATGCGTTCTATAAAAAAAAGTGCACACATTGACACATGACATTAACAAGAGCATCTTGCATTCAGTTTGTTAGCGTTGTTCCGGTACTCTAGCGATAGGACTTTTACTCAAATGAAATCTCAATTGCACGATATGGCGTAATGGTGTAATATCAGGCACTTAGCTTAACAACCATAACGGGGAATGCTGGATATGACTCGTGTTTATGATATAAACGAAATTTCACAAAGGCCTCCACCAAACGTCCTATTTATGGATTTGTGTACACGAGACCGTATGTCAAATGCACTCAAGTAAACTAATTTTATATAGATATGATAAGCACAAAATGAACTACACAAGTGCAAAAAGCCTGTGCTGCCCAGTGTTGCTGGCTTTGCTCACACAAAATCTCTCGTTGCAACCTATAAACGTGATACTGCATTTCAAAAATGGATTTCCAAACTTCAGTGACTGTATTGCAAGCCTTTGTGAATCTCAAGAGAAATTATGTAGTAAAAGAACCTTTCCACCTCGGGCAAATGTATCATTGCTTTGTGATCGCTCGTACCTGCACTAAGTGAAAGCTGATCATCAGAGATGGGGGAGGGGCGGGGGAGGGAATCGGAGGGGGGAGGGGGGGAGGTTGCGGTGGGCGAGTGTGCTAGTGTGAAGCACTGTCTGTTGCTTGACTAACCCGCCCCCAGCACTGCTGCTTTTGTTACTGGGGGTCGGTTTTGCAGCACTGCTATAAAACCGGAGCCATTAACAAAAACGCCCCCACACTTCTTAAAGCAGCCCCCACCCTCCAGTCCCCGGGGAAATTCCCGATGGCCGCTACGGCCAGTCCGGCCCAGGGAGCAGAAAACATTCTATGGAACCCTGACTGCTCAGTCTATTTCCCTTTCACAAAGCGACATATATTTTGGTGTTGTGACTGTTATCTCCATACGATTAACGCGGGAAAGGCCAGTATATTGCGAAATGCAGGGCAGAGATAGACGGCAGCCGTTTCTTGCATGTGCATCCACTTGGTATGGAGGACAGAGATTTTAGACTGCAGAACCTTTGTAAAAAGCTGCTGGCATACACTCATCACTGTGAAAATACCTTCCCATGATGCAGCAAAGACGAGCCAAGCCAATACAGCAGAATGTTCAATTAGCATTGCACCCTATGCAAAATATGTACATTTGTTTCTCTCTGCAGTCCTCACATATAGGCACCAATTAGGAGTAATGAGGAATTAGGTGGGAAGATTCCAGGTGGCCAGAAACTCCACAGAGAATACTTGTAATTATGAGTTAGACCCCTCATAAGAGTAAATAACTGTGCAGACCCAGATTGCCAAGTGGAATTTTGCACAGAATTCCTGATTGCGGTGGATTTAATTTACACATTTATCATCTGTTCTAAGATTGCCGCTGACCGCGTGACCCGCATGGGAACATGGGTGGTGCAGCGCTTTAGTCCCACCCGGCAAACTCAGCCGTTGTTGGTGGGGCGCCCCACCCACCATTCAAAGGCCAGGGGAGGGCCTACATGTGGGAGGGGCCAACCCGCTATATCTATCGCAGTGGCCTAGGCTCGGCCTCTCTCCCAGCTTCCCGCGGCTCAAGCGCTGTTCTGTTCTTCAGGCGCTGTTCTTGTCTCGGCCTCAGGGTGGCCGTCCTGCGCCTGCCTACCTCGCTGGTCTTGCATCGGGTTTTCCGCCTCGACGGGTGTGCAGTGAGTGCTGGTGTTCGGGGGCCGCTTGCGGGGGGTTTCACGGAGTTTTGGGGTCGTTTGTTGTCCCCGATGCAGAGCGGTTGTGTGGCCTGGGGGGCCGTGGGAGAGCGTGCCCGGCAGTGTTTGTTCGGGCGGGTGATGGGAGTGTCCATGCCGCCTCATGTTTTCTCGCCGGGAGAATCCGTGTGTACGTAGCTGTAGGCGAGAGTTGTTAGACTAATGTTTCCGGATTAGGCCTCATTTCTCTCCTCTGCCGCTAAGAGTTATTAGTCGATGCTTGGAGGCTTAAAGCGCTAGGCGGCCCTGAATTATGGGCGTGCAGGGTCAGTGTGTGGAGACTGGGTTGGTGCTTTAATTCGATCGCCGGTATCAGTCCCTCGTTCCAACCCCCTAGTGTTAGGCGCTCTGTGGCGAGCGCACGCTGCACATCCCCGTAATGTGTCTGATGTCTCCCACTTGTCCGCTAAAAAATTTTGTATTCAGCCGAAGGTGTGTTTCTGTTGTCTACCGCTTTCCCGCTAATTTGGATTTAGCCGAAAGTATGTAGGTTATGGTCCCGCATCTGACCGCCCTGGTGGTGAGCGCGCGTTGTACACCTCCCTTTAATGTTTCTGGTGTTTCCCGCTTTCCCGCTAAAAAAATTGTATTTAGACGACAGTGTGTTGCTGTTGTCTCCCGCTTTCCCGCTATAAAATTTGTATTTAGCTGAAAGTTGTGTTGCTGCTCCCGCTTTCCCGCAAAAATGTTGTCTAGCCGAAAAGTTGTTTGGGTCGATGGTCCCGCAGCAGACTGGCCCTGGCCGCTTTCCCTCCTCAGTGGTTCAAGGCACTTTTCTTTCTTTTTTTTTTTTTTGTTTTTTTTTTTGTTGTTGTCCTCATTAGCCCTTGGCTCGGTCCAATTGTGCTCCTGACCATATAGCCATCGGGGCGGCTCTCTACTCAACACCGCGAAGCCCATGAGTGAACTCCCAGTACACAGAGAGTCCGCCCCGATGTCGCCCGCAGAGCTTGGACGTACCTTCTCCCTTCAGGCCAGTTTGACCAGTTGTCCAAAATCTGTACTGTGCCTCCCTTTGGACAAGGAGATTTTAGGCCTAATCATCGGACCCGGGGGAAAAAAAAAAAAAAAACCCCGGGTTGACTAACTGTCCCTTTTCCAATTGACCAAAAAATCCCAAAATCTCACCGATCGGGGGCTACATGTTCTGGATAAGTCCTGCTTTGATGTTACATATAATGAAGACAGCCACTCTGCATGTGTTGGGGGGTTTATGCTTATCCAATTTTTGCAGATCTCCCTTCTTGCCAATAAGATGGCGTAAAACAGAAATTCTCTTTCTAGTCCCTTGATGTTCTCGTTGGTTCCAAAAATGATCAGCAGCCATGAGCACTGGATGGATAAGCCAAGAATAGATTCAAGTGTTACTCTAACTTCGTTCCAGAAAGTAGCGATATTCGGGCATTCCCAAAACATGTGGAGGTCTGAGGCAGCTGGAAGAGAGCATTTGGGACAGCACTTCCCTGGTTGAAATTTTGACAGGCGTTTAGGAGAATAATATGCTCTATGAAGTGTATAAAAATGGTTACGCCGCAACCATGCGGGCTTGATAATTTTATAAAGAAGGAGAAAAGATTCCTCCCATGTGTTCTCCATATGTGCTTCCCCCTCCGCACCCCAGAGTTCTTCCGGTAAGTTGAGATCCCTCTCTCCATCCTCTATGATATGCCAATAAAAAAGTGCTACTTCCTTTTTCCCAGGAGGTCTTTCAACTAGGGTGTTTTCTAACAAACTCTCCTCGCCCATCATTGCTTTCTTCTTGGTTTGAGCCCGAAGCCAGCTACTTAATTGCCAATATACTAACCAAGAGAGTGTTGATGTTACCTTATGCTTGAAAATATCCCAGCTTATGATTGATCTTTCCACCAGTATATCGCCCCACTGTGTGATATCCGCATCTAACAAAACTCTTTTGACTGTGTTGGCTTCTTGTGATGTTAATCCTGGTAAATCCCAAATCGGGGCATGTTTGGATAGGTAACCTATCTCACATTTAGATTTTATTCGAACCCATTCTTTTACAGTGCCTGATAATGTTTTTAATCTAATTTTTTTGAAGAACTTCTGGTGCCCGAACTTGAAAAGGAAACCGTTCACAGGAAGGTCAGAACCTATTAGCATAGCCTTATACATAAGCCCATTTGCATTTTCCCAGGGGATCTTCAGCAGCATCCTAGAGTGGGTCAGATGGAATGCCCAGGAGTAGTATTCTAGGTCTGGCAATGCGAGCCCCCCTTTTTCTCTTCTCCTTCTCAGTTTTTTCCAGGATAATCTGCTGGATTTATACCCCCAGACAAATGAATTTATGTTTTGCTGACATTTTACAAGCTGTTTAGTATCAAAAGATAACGGGATAGAATTAAAAATAAAAGTAAATTTCGGAAGGATACTCATTTTTATCAGGTTGGTTCTCCCATAGATGGTAAGCGGGAGAAAGGACCAAGCTTTCATCAAGGTTTGAGATTCTCGAGAAATACGAGCTAAATTGTTTTGGGCCAAATGTTGTAACTCTTTAGTGATTGTAATTCCCAGATACCTCAACGAAGATTTTATCGGAAGCTGAAGATTTTGAATGTTCCAGACCATAATTTCGGTTTCCCTGCGTTAATTTCATATCCTGAAAATCTACCGAAGTCCTCCGCTCTCTTTATAATAATTGGATATGCCAACGCAGGATCAGTTGTGTAAATGATTATATCATCGGCGTACAAACCAATCTTTTTTTCCCAGCCCGAAAAATTAAAATGTGGTATGTTAGTATCCTCCCTAATGGACTGAGCAAAGGGTTCTACATACAAATTAAAAAGAAGTGGGGATAAGGGACAGCCCTGCCTTGTTCCTCGACTAATTTTGAAAGGAGTGGTCCGTGTACCATTAATTAATAGGGAAGCTCTGGGATTATTATATAATAAACTTATAGCCCTGCAAAACTTAGGGCCCAGATGATATTTTTTCATAATTAAGTTTAAATAATCCCAGTTTACCCTATCAAATGCTTTAGTAGCATCTAGGGTCATGATAGCCAGGGGTAGACCAAAAGTTGAGGCAATATCCACAGCTCCCACCATGTCATAAGTTAAGTCGGCCAGTTGCCGGCCTCTAATAAAACCCTTTTGATCAGGGTGGATAATTGTGCCTATCTCGCTTCCCAATCTCTCGGCCAAGATTGAAGTAAAGATTTTGTAATCGTTATTGAGAAGCGAGATTGGGCGGTATGATCCACACTCAGCTGGGTCTTTACCTGTTTTCAATATTAAAGCTATATTGGCTTCTCCCCAGGAGCTTGGTGGTGTCTCTCCCCTCATCATTATGTTGTTAAAAAGATTCGTAAGGACAGGGGTAAGAGTAGAATTAAGTGCCCTATATAATTCTCCTGGGAGGCCATCTGGGCCCGCAGCCTTGCCCTGGGCTAGTAGCTTAATAGTGTTAAGCATTTTTCATTTGCAAAGGCGTCGGTTCGCGCCTCCCAGGGCTTGCCCGATGGGCGGCAGCAGGTCAAAACGGTTTTCCGACAGGGTACGGCTGGTTCACATGCCGCTTTACAACCAAGCGGAAGATTCTGCCGGAGTAAATGCGAATCAATAAACTTGGTTGTGAAAAAAAAAAAAAGCGTTTGCACGTGCATCTTGGTTTAAAACCCCTCCCCATTCACCTTCATTGTACCAGTGTGTGGGTCTCTACATCCGCTTGTAGCCTGCCACATCTGTGAGGACACACGATCCCAGCCGTAACTCTAAATGTACTCAGGCAATTATTTCACTATGATGGTGCAACTTCTACACTCATGTGGCATACCATATCCTCGAAAGTGCTCATGGCATGGGCCTAATAAGAGTTAGTCAATATCGAGTTTGCGACAGTTGGCTGAGAATTTTAGACGGTCAACAAGGTACACAGCAGAGACAGTGTTTTTAATCTGCCAGTCTGTATACTTTCTATGTAAAGCATGTAGATGCATGCAGGTTTTGGAGAGGCGCTATAATTCGACCACTATTAGCTGGCCACCATTGCCGGTCCTTTGCCCCAAGCCCTGCGGTAAGCGCGCTGTGGTGAGCGCCCTGAGGTTGGTGGCGAATATTGATCCATCCTAGCGGCTGTCCGAGTTGACACGCGGTGACTGCCTTTAGGGAAGTCGGTTCTAGCGGTCTGTCCTGCAGGTACAGAAAAATCAAATTCAATTGAATAAATGAATTGCAGGTACTGTGACCAGTGGGCTGCTGGCTGTAACACTGTACAGTCTCCATTCTCCCCAGCTTTTGTCCTTTAATTCATACACCAACATGCCCCTGTTTGTATCAGGTCCCCTTACATGATTGTACTGTTCTTAACGTGTGCCCGTAGTTGCAAGGCCGCCTAGGCATATTCGGTTCTCGGGGGCGGCGGGGGGAGAATGCAAGTGATGGTCGTTTCACGCGATGATACATTTACACAGTACTTGAATCTGTGTTGTGTATAAAATAACTGGCGGAAGAAAATGTCCTTTTGTATTGAAACCTCTTGGGGGATAGCATATGTACGTCTGTCTCTGCACGGGTAAAATGTAAAAGTCTGTATTGCATTTTATATTATAGACTGAGCTTATGATTTAAACTGCTAACGTTGGCTTTGCCAATGCTTGTTTTCCTTCAATTAGTCCGACAGGAAAACGAGCTATTCATAGCAGCAGCACAGCATCAGTGCGTGCTGAAGGGAGTCAGGTCAGAGGTGAACGGGCACTGACTCAAAAAGGGGGGGGGGGGGGCGGTCCACCGACGCGGCCCTGAGGGGGGAACTCATCTGCATATCTCGCATCGTGTATTCCTCAGGTTATAAGCTAAATTACTAAAACAAAATGCGATTTAGGGAGTAGCATTTTAACTAACGGAACGCCTAAGAGTGCTTTATGCAGAACACAATGTGACTGATTGGAAACAGCGTCTTAGACATAGTTTTTCCGATTGTTGAGCACAGATAGGGTAATTAATACTGTGTTTTAATCCACGCATTCCCTGAAGACAAGAGTCACGGAGCAGGTAATCGGCCGCTCCATTACTCAACATGACTACATGCCCTCAGCTGATTTTCTACTTATTGATGTCAAGTTCATTATTGCGGCTTAATTCTTAACTTAGCATTGCTCCACATATCCTACTAGCGGTAAATAAATTCTGCGGGGCTGCGCCTTTTTTCGGATGTACTTTATTATGGACTTTTTCCTGCTGTTCTTTTACGACTCGAGTTTCTGATGATCTAGTTACTTATGTGCACTTACTGAGTACTTTCCAGTGTAATACAGTTCATTATTTATTAGCCTGGTTTCATATGAAGCCTGCAGGATGCTAGTCTGTTGAATTCGTTCACTTGGGGAATCTACAACAATTAATGGAAATATTAACACTGAGATAAATCTCATCTATTAGGAGTCTGCATAGAAATAGTACCGTGAGAGCTTAAGGTAGTGGTACAGTTCTTGGGCAATAAATACATACACGTTTGTACATTGTACACGCAGCTTTAATGCATGCCAAAATATTGAGATATAATGTAGCAATTTCTCTGTAGCGGTTCCATAGTAGAGAGAGGACTACTTGTCGTAAAGTGCTGATGCATTGTGGGTCTCCGCATTTACATCTTTTCCGCGCCGTTTCCTTCACCCTCTTCTCCTTTCCTATTCGGATAGCCATGACAAGAGATAGTCTATACATCATCCAAAGGTGTCGGCAGCTCACAGGTCAAAGACACCCAATCGAATTTAATGAAGCATTCTAAATTTAAGACTCCACAATATGTTACATGCTACGGCCCAGTTGCCTTAACAGTGTACGTCTGCTGTATATACCCCGAGCCCAGTAGTAATAGCACGGAATGAACATTCCACAATGCTACGGCCCAGTTGCCTTAACAGTATAAGTTTGCTGTATATACCCCGAGCCCAGTAGTAATAGCATGGAATGAACATTGAATGAGACTGCTCTAACGAACATTGAATGAGAATGCTCTAACGAACATTCAATGAGACTGTTCTAATGAACATTGAATGAGACTTTATTTGCGCGGGGCTCGTGGAGAGCAAACTTGGTACCATCATACAATATCATCAAACGAATTACCTGGGGCTTTTATCTAATGTTATTTTGGAAACATTCTGGCACCTAACGGAGCTGACAAATTAAGGTAATGAATCGTAACAAGTGATGTGTATATGACAATTCAGGCTCGCTTATTTGTCTTGCTAACTAAGATGAGAACCATTACTGACTCCGTCACACATCTGCTGTAGTTTTAACCTTAGCAGTCCATCGTTAATTCGGAGTGAGTTATGTGCACATTGAGAATGCAACCATTTGTGAGGTGTGGGCTCTGGTGGTACATGCATGGCATTGTGTGCGGTGGATTGACATGTAGCGCACAGTGACTGTATACGGTATATATAAGAGATTATTATTTAAAATATATCTGGTTGTCCTAGCAGTGCACCTACAGGCTTAAAAAAAGATGTGAGACTAAATCACACACCCAAAGTGCAATGGTCATTATCAGGCTTAAGCATCTGAATAATGGGCTTAATTTAAATGGTTACAACGGTACTGCTGGGTTCAAGGTGAACGGTGCCTCTGTAATAGATCCCGAATGTGATGTGCAGGGGTAAGTAACGCCACTAGGTCAGATCGCCATGTTTTCTTACTGGGTAAATTCACCCTTCCATTGGGGGAGGTGAGAGTAATAGAATTTAAATTCAGGAATGGGAGGAGATGAGTGCGGCATTTTACACGGACAACAGTGAGTAAATTAGTGGTACCAATAAATTACTAACCTCCCTGTGTCAAACAGTGTGAAGACACATGTAATAGCAATGCGAATATAAGTGCGGGCACCGTAAGAAATTCAGTTGTCTTGTCTGCCCCGGTACTTACCCAAAATAACATCTAATAGCACAATTTTATTACTTCATAGCACCACGCATCCCAAAGTAGGATGGCAGAGCGCTTTTTGGTATCATGCACATTATACATGGACGAGACATTATGTAAGTGGGTAAATAAAGCAGTGTGCACAATGTATTACATGAGACAGCGAGGGTGACAAGGTACAGTGTCCCATACCCTTCATTGTCCACAGTGCTATGTTAGAAGGATTCCAGTCTTGTGAGCTGCAAGCAACAAGCTACAAAATTCAAGTCAGTCTTCGGCATGCTACATGATGTGCTTGTCACTGGAGGCATTAACTTTATGCCAGCTATATTCATAACATTGTGTGATGTCCTAGTGTGCTAGCACAATGCTTGTAAAATAGTCATAGTGTCAATCAGCTTCGATTAGCATCCACAAGAAGTGGGCTAACCATAGGCATGTTGCACTATCACGACTGTAGAAACTGTGCCCATCCATTTTCTCCCATATCCGTGTTTACTAATATCCTGCTAGCACCATAATGTTCCTGATGTGATTGCCAGGACATTCATTGTCGTACGTATTATAGCTACTGTGGTCACGCTGCAAGTAAATAACCATGACCACAGGATAACTTTCATAACACCATCACTTTGCTTTCTTAGTCAAGGTAAAGTTAAGTAAGTAGACCCCAGGCAAACGGAGAAATAACTTCTGTAAAAGAGCCAGAATAGCAATTTTTGAGTGTCACATTCAGAAATACTTACAACCCCTGAAGTAACTAGACCCTAATTATGGGGGGTAGAGGAATGGAATGACAGGTTAAATCTACCCAAGCATGCAAAGGTGCGATTGATCCTGTTTAAACTAAGAGCGACATGGAAGATACTGATCACATGGTGGTGTACTACAGTTAAGACCCAGACAAAAAGGTCATAAGTTAATTCCTATGGGTCGCCGAGGTCGCCTTTTTGTAGGCTTAAGGAATGGGGATGGTGACTAGCCCTGCCCTAGCAGCATAATCAAGGGCATGCAGTGGTTCAGAAGGGGTCATTACCAATGCGATAATCTTTGTATACATTAGGTGAGGAACAAATTTGAGGCGCAGAGGTAGAACATTCATCAAGGGGGTCAACAGATCCATGCAGAAGATTCATGGGAGGAGAGGCCTGGGTTTCATTAGGCAAGTACCATTCGAGAAGAAAACTGAAGGGTACTATGATAAATACAGGGAACATTGTCTAGATTGGGGTGGACACACTCCTCCTGGACGTATAAGAGGCACAAAACAGCGACGGGGAGTAGCTAGGTGGGTGGGGGGGCTCTGTCATCGACGGGGGCCTCCTCCAGAGCTGTGGCGGAGGATAGGGCGATCTGGAAGCAGACGGGTACAGTAAGGGTACCTCTGCGGCAGGAGGGTACAGTAAGGGTACCTCTGCGGCAGGAGGGTACAGTAAGGGTACCTCTGCCAGGCACAGTAAGGGTGCCTGAGCCAAGGACCAGGAGCCGAAGGAGGTTCCGGGAAACCGCGACGGCGCCCCGTTAGTCCTTCGGGCTGTCGGGGGCTTGAACCGACCGGGGGTGTGCCACACCGCTCCGCCCCGACAGGGGGGGGTGGGAGTATAACGAAGTTGGTAATGTGCTGCACCGTCAGAGCATCGACTCGCCGTGCAAGATGGCTCCTTAGGCATGCGGGTCAGCGAGAGGCTGCCTGCTTTGGATCGCCCGTAAGATGACCCACCTTAAAACGTCATACGTGTGTTGTATGAAATAAACTTGCAACAGTTCTTTCCCATAAATATGTCTCCAAAGTTTCATTGGGGAGGAATTGTGTATATGTACAAGCGGCGGGAGTGAATGGCGGTGTGGGCACTATGCCGCTGACCGCGTGACACGCAGGGGAACATGGGCGGGGCAGCGCTTTAGTCCCACCCGGCAAAACTCAGCCGTCGTTGGTGGGGCGCCCCGCCCACCATTCACAGGCCAGGGGAGGGCCTACATGTGGGAGGGGCCAACCCGCTATATCTATCGCAGTGACCTAGGCTCGGCCTCTCTCCCAGCTTCCCGCGGCTCAAGCGCTGTTCCCACCCTGACCAAGCAGCTTGAGCGGCGCGCGAAGTGATAGAATGTTGTAATGCTCTTCTTTGTGTTGCAGGCCGAGTTACAGGGCGATCTGGAAGCAGACGGGTACAGTAAGGGTACCTCTGCGGCAGGAGGGTACAGTAAGGGTACCTCTGCCTGGCACAGTAAGGGTGCCTGAGCCAAGGACCAGGAGCCGAAGGAGGTTCTGGGAAACCGCAACGGCGCCTCGTTAGTCCTTCGGGCGGTCGGGGGGCCTGAACCGACCGGGGGTGTGCCACACCGCTCCGCCCCGACAGGGGGGGGCGGGAGTATAACGAAGTTGGTAATGTGCTGCACCGTCAGAGCATCGACTCGCCGTGCAAGATGGTTCCTTAGGCATGCGGGTCAGCGAGGGGCTGCCTGCTTTGGATCGCCCGTAAGATGACCCACCTTAAAACGTCATACGTGTGTTGTATGAAATAAACTTGCAACAGTTCTTTCCCATAAATATGTCTCCAGAGTTTCATTGGGGAGGAATTGTGTATATGTACAAGCGGCGGGAGTGAATGGCGGTGTGGGCACTAGGAGAAAATGTCTGCAAAGACCAGTGTGGGGTTGGAGGGAGAGTTTGGGGATGGAAAAGGTGGGGAAGGGTAGGTGAGAATGTTGGCCGGTAGAGGGCGCATTAAATGCTCTCAATGCTTCGACTAAGGGTCAGGTGGATGCTAAAGATTGGGTTGGACCATGTTTCTTGGTCAATAAAATTGAGCCTGGTGTTCCCCCTCCTGTAATATCTGGGTGCCTGAGCACTGGCTCACTTCTAATTGTTTGAAGCGGAACCACATGGAAATTTCACTCCTCACAGCTTGTAATGGGGTCGCGTGAAATCTCATGCAACCTTGCTATGTTGGCAGGATATAAATGCACGGATTGATAACATAGTGTGCATGTAAATGAATGAGAGCATGTGCATGGGTGGATGAATTAGTGACTGGCTGTGAGCTAAAATGGTGAGGCATTTACTTCTCAATGGATATTGAAATAGTGATGGCTGAATGGGTGGTGGTGTAAGAATGGATGCATGAGAGTGAATAGATGATGAGAACATGAATACATTGATCAATGAGGACAGTGTGAAAAGTGCAAAATGCGATGCAGGGTGCTCTATGAAATTTGTTTCATTTATTAAATTGTTTACTTACCTTCAATTATCCATACTCCAGTTTTTAGCACCCCCCGCCCCGCCTCTCCGCCCCACCAAAACTACCTCCACGGGCCGTGGCTGGTTGTGTACAGTAGCTGCAAAAAAAGTAACTACAAGGTCCCCTAAGCAACGGGTGTGTCTATTAAATGCCAGAATTGCACCTGGAATATTTTAAGGCTGGTTTCATAGAGAGCACTCATATGGTGAGAAATGGATACATTTCACCCTTTCTTTTACAAATGGAAATACATTTCCTGCTTGTAAAATAAGCCCAGGGGATTTCCTTCCCACACCCATTTCCCACAAATATCGTCCAGCTTTTGACAAGCATTGTAACAAGGTGATGGAGGAGCTACACATAATTTAGTTGTTGCAAAAAGCATATATTGGATACATATTTACATATAGATTCCAAACATATGGGATCTTATAAGGTTAAAGTCATAACAATACCAAAATTAGATTAATGTGTTGCTAGGAATAGACGAGAAGTGAAGTCAAATCATAGGCGGGAAACCAATACAATATCTATTTCAAATCCAGGAGTGGCCCGTGCAGGTAAGAGCGGTGGGGCGGGGTTGGGAGGCAGTCAACAGGCGACGGTGAGGGATAAAAAAACTCACTTACCTTGCACCCGCCGCATTGCCGACTCGGTGATGTGGCAAGCATAATATACATGTTTTTCTTTTTTTAAAATTTTATTTCCCTCGTTGTGTGCACAGTGCAGCATGCATACAATGTCGAAAAATGAAAGAGAAATGAAAGCATTTCTCATTCCTTTTCATTATCGTTGTGGAAAGAACAATGATAATAAAAAGGAATGAAATTAAAGTCATGGAGTACATAGATTTATTATTGGAGAAATTGGAAAAGAAAAGGAAAAAGTCATTTAAAATATGTGTGACAATCATGATATCAGCTGTGTGCCTGGATCTGGAGTGCAGTGGCGCTCCAATTTTGATGTTGTTAAGGAGAGAGGCCCAGGTGCAGCTGGCTTGTTCTTTGGGGTCACCCCTCCTTGGGCTCATCTTTATTTGCCCCACTGACCGTTTGGCTGAGGCTTTGGGAGATCAGATGGGGCTCCTTGGCCAAAATGGCTCTCTGTTGTTGATCAGTAGAGTCGGCAGCAAGCATTTTCTCCCATTCTTGTGTGTTCAAGCAGGAGAGGATTGCCCTCCTCTCCTCTTGATGAATCAGGTCGTTGGACCCTCCTGTCCCTTCGGATAGTCTGGTCAGCTGGGGTAGTGGCCAGAGTTGTGCAGGTAGTGATGCTGGGGTCGATGCGATTGTGCCTGCAAGCCACAGTGGTGATGCAGGGGTGGTGTTCCTGCAGATCTGTGGTGGGCTAAGACTGCCCCTCTCAGTATATGTTGGTCCTATGGTACTCCTTTTGTAACTGGGTTGAGCTATCCTCTGGAGCACATTCTGATTGTTAATACAGGGGGCACCTTTTGTAGCGGAATTCCTCTTGTATGAGGCCCTATTGGGATGTCTGCCTTTGGGACCGAGCACGCAAGAAGTACTGCCCCCCCCCCCCCCCCTCTTTGGCCAGACATGGAGGATGTTCAAGTACTGATTCCGATCCTGTGTAGTTAGATGCTCGAGGCTTGTTTTGACCTTGTTGTGCTGATACTTGTAGTAGTTCACACGGGTTCAGGGTTCCAGAGTGCCTTGCGAGCCTGGTAGAGAACAGATCTTTTTCGCTGTATTTGGTGTGGCATTTGATGTCCCCGGCTGTCTGGGGCAGGAAGAACAGTAAGAGCAATGACTGCTGCGTATCTCTAGTGCCATTGGGCATGGTGATGAAATGGGAAGATTTGCCATTGAGTTGTTGAGTGGTGATGGGCTTGTCAACTTCTCAGCACTTAGGCAGGTCTTCACTTGTAGTTGTGTAAGAGGTGGGGTCGGCTGTGGTTGTAAGGGGAGCAGAGGGGACTGCAGGCCTTTGAGGGTGTTGCTGCTTGAGTAGAGTGCAGGGCCTGCATCCTTAAAAAAGCTAAATGTTGTGTACATTTTCAGTTGGCTTGAGTTTATTCGGCCTCTAGGTGGGGCCCTGTCTTTTCGTGAAGGGTCTGTTATAATTAGTGGAGGCTCGATGCTGAGCTGAGTGAGAGGCGTGGCGCCATGGCCAGGGCGACTGACGCTGGGATCACGATTCAATCCCCGGCTCCGGCGGCAGGGGTCTGTCCAGCACCATGCGACTCTGGGCAATAGCTTGCTTAATCTTCCCAACGGCCTCCAGTGCTGAGATACCCCTTTGGGGGTGACTTGTGCACTACACAAGTACTGGATTTATTTACTAGGGCATGTTTTTGTCTTTTCCCTTTTTTGACCCCTGGCCACGGAGGAATGATTGCTCTGGTTTTCTCTGACCTCATTTGCAGCCCAGAGGATACGCTGCACGTAGAGCTGGAATTGATGGCCGCAGGCTCAGGGGTCTAATGTTTGGTAATGCTTGATAGTTGATATGGTGTGGATGTAGTTTTGAAAAGAAAAACAATACTTAGCAGGGTGAAGGTTACAGCGCTGGCCCTAGCTTGGTGCCTGGATTAGTATGAGAAGAGCGGGCCAGGGCAGAAGCCTCCGTGACTTTGCTGTGGATTTGCCGCAAGCTTTACAAGCTGTGGGACCTTAGCTCCCCAGTTCCTTCTTCGCGGTAAGCAAAGTAATAAGATGCGGTCTGCCATGGCCTAATGCCAAGCGCTTGTGTGCGCAGCAGTCTCTCCCGCTAGGGTCTAGCCTTGCCACTCCCAGCATTGTTCCGTACTCCATCCCTGAATCCAGCTCGATAGATGTCTGGGTTATAGAACCACTGCCCCCTCTGGGATGCCGCTGAGCCTGCCAGCTGCTAGTCTGAGGCAAAGGCGGGAGCTGGCTGGTGGCATGGCCTGAAATTCGGAAACTCTGAAGGTTAGAGGCCAGAGCCAGGAGTACCGTGGGGGTGGGCTGTGCCTCTGCTGAATCCCCCCCTGCCACCCTACCACCCCGCTACCAGGGCTCAGCAGGCTTTAATTGATTATTTTAAATTACATTAAATTCATCAGGAGGGAGGGGGACATCTCCGGGAGTGAGGAAGAAAGAATGGGGACCCAAGTGGGAGCACTCAGGATCACCGCAAGCCACACCCTGCCTGGACAGGCTGCTTCTGCAGGAGATCCGGGCTCGCACTCTGCGATGATGATGTGTATGCCCTTCTGCTCAGCTCCCTACCTTGTTAACATGGCCCTTGGGTCCATAGGTCCTTAGCATTTGGCGACTGACCCAGTCTTCCTCCTCTACTCCACTCTGCGTTCGGGTTGGGCTTCCAATTTGCTGCTACTGCTCCTTCTTTCGCTCCAAGCAAAGGGATGATTGTGTTCAGTTCAGAAGGTCTCCTGAAGGTAGTACAGGCCAAACTACTCCCACGATAACCATTGACAGCAGGGCATTGCGGGGCAGAGATGCAAAACTACTGGACAGTACTCTAGTTAACGCCTACAGAGCATCCCATACTACTATTCTCCAACGCAAATAAGGCTGGAGTTTGGCTTACAAAAAAAATCTCTGACTAGGCACGGAACTTACATCATCTGCTGAAATAAGATCAGTGTCCTCTGCCTCAAACACTTTAAACCAACTTCTATGGCAAGAACTTCAGCACAGGGAAACTTCTCCCACAGGACACTACCAAAAGACTCTCTTGAAACAACCAAGATCACTGATCTCTGGAACACACAGCTTCAACAAACAACCTTAAAAAAATTGGTATGGAAGGCAGTAAGACAACTTTCACTGTTGGAGGACAAGGTGCTGTTCTCGGGCAGATCCCATGTCTGGATGACCCTAAACTCCTATAAAACACCTGCACCCCAAATATATTTCAATCAGGGCTACCCTAAATCATTACAAATAACAAAATGTAAAGCACCGACTGGGCATTCTCACATGTGCCCAGAATCTTCTACCATGACAGAGTGCACTGACCCAAAGGACTTGTAGCCTGTGTAACACGGGCCCAGGAGATATTTTGCATCTAATTTGTACATGTAGGGCACTGCAGGAAGAAAGAATACAGCCGCTAAAGGCCCCCTTCAATCAGATAGGAACTCGCACTAGGATTCAAGCAGTGCTGGTATGCTTTGATCCGAGGGTCACACAACGGATCTGCAGATTGGTCAAACGTGTCATGCTGGCGGAACAATAAATGACTAATGCGTCAAGCTTGTATTAGCACTTTTAGCAATAGGCAGGTGAAGTAGAAACTGGCTCTTAAACTGGACAATGTCATTTTGTAATCATACTGCTACAATTAAAAATGAGTTCTCATTATGGTGGATGATTCCTATTCTGTTTTACACCTACTAGGAGTCTGCTCCAGTAACATATGCACTTCACTGCACTTTACTATGTGGACTCCTGGTCTCATTTGGCATATACTAATGATGTATACTGATGGTCCTATCAGCCAATCACTGGTGTAACAAAACTAGAGGGGGGCCCCCTGCGAAGTATGTGGAGGGCCACCCTCCATACACAATCAGGAGGTCTCTGACCACAGTACTGGGCGGAGGGCCCCCCCTGGAGTTTGCTGGCACCCCCGCTCTGCAGGGGCTGTGGGGGCCTGTGTTATGCCACTGCAGCCAATTCTACATCATTTACATCTTTACAGCACTGCACACTCCCGGTACTCTTGATTTTACTGTCATGTACCATTGGTGTATAGTGAAGGCACTTATCAGACATTTTTACACAAGTTACGTAAGCATTGTACTGCATTTTATCATATGTACCATTGGTTTTATTGATACATAATAATGAATTTTATTGGTAGTTTTATGATGTTGCAATGGTTTTAAGTAACTATGCAAAATAAATAAACTTGAATTTTAAAATTGGTTTGGGATTTTTCTTGTGCTATGTTCTGACTTTATCACCATTTGAGTATTTCATAAATACTTTACACATTGTTTATATGAAACAACAAGAGAGAAAGGGTCAGAAGGTCACTCTTATACCCCTTAGAAATACTCAATCCAAATCAACAAAAGAGTGACTAAATAAACAAGAATATAAAGAGAAAAAGAGGGGCAGTAAAATTATGAGATTATAAGATTACTACCACCAAGGTAAGAATACCAGACCCAGAGGGACAGCAATAGGATGGGTTTTGCATGCACAGTGTAGAAAAAGAACCCTCAGGCACTAACTGAAAGTCGGTTGCCAGTTGTCTTCATTGGGTTCTTGTTTGGAAAAATGATCTCCAACAGTAATAGAAAAGTGAATTAAAAGGAGCACGGGTTACTCCCCAAACCCTTTTAATAAAGGGGTAGCTCTGACTCCATTAAAAACATTAGTGAAAGACGGACATAAGAGTGGTTATATTAGTTAGAACCAAAATGTCCTATACACATAAACACACAATGGTCGACATGTTTCTGCTATACAGAGCCAAAATTCAGCTCAGCATTCGTCAGGAACAAGATAGACCTCACCTCATGAGTGACACACGCTAAGGCGTCGCTGCCAACTGAGGTGGGATAAACAAGAATATTACAAACTTGGATGTAACCGGGGCATAGGTACTTCCTCGTGCATTCCCTGCACAGCGTGAGGGATGTAGGATCTATAGTAAATCAAATATAAAACAGGGGAAAAATGGTAAACTAATAAACATTTCCCAATTTAGCCGTACATTAGCAGCAGTACAATTATTATCAAAAGTGCAGGAAACAGAACCCACCACATACCCAGTGGAAGATGGTAACTTCATATTATAGAATGTGTACTACAAACACTTTTGTGTATTGATTGGCTCCAGTGAACCAAAATAACATTCATATAAATCAAGTGTCTTCAACAGTCACTGCATCAACTTCGCAGCGTTACTGGCGATATAGTCACTTAGAGGATATCATCCTCATCTAGGCGCACACAATCTATTATGATTAGTAGGCCAAGAGGGATTCCCATAATCATAGTTAAACAAGTGCCCGTTGAAAATTAATAAATATATAAAATACACCTACAAAGATCGAAAATCGGTAGAAATGAAGCCTTAAAGTATCACACTTACTCGTGCGTATTAAGAGAAGTGCCCCTTAGGCTCGTGGCAGGGGGAATTCTTCACGCCAGGAGCATCTAGAGAAACGGGAGAGACCGGGTCAAACAACCGCCTGATTTATCTGATTCAAGTCTCTCTCAAAAAGGTACAAGTCGCCCATGAAGAAACGAGCAGCACGCGATGTAAAAGTAAACAAGTTCACATCGTCATTTGACTTACTGTCGTCCCAGCGACTACCCTCCTGTGAACCTAACGTGTCCACATCCACGGCCCGAATACAACGGAGCCAGGGGGAAGACGCTAGTTTTGTTAGTGCGTGATCGACGTGGGTTACGGTCACGTGACCGTCACTCAGTTCTAAATGCTTAAAGGGGCCAAGCTGTTTATATGTTTTAAGGTAATACGTGTATGCAGCACCTATCTTCATTGAGTGGAAAACTTTATCAATGTGACAATTCATTAAAAAATGAGGCCATTGAAAAAGTAGATATGTCCATCGTTCTTGATTCATGCACACATGAAATGCAACACAAACCTGAACGGACATAGACAGAAAATATTTGTCGTCATTTGCTGGTGCGCACGATGTATTTAAAGTAAACATATTCGGACAGCCAGGTGTGGTGTCTTATTAAAGCGAAAGGACACAGTTATAAAAAAAGCTTTTAATTGTTCCATTTAGCTATGACTGCCCGGTCCAATCATTGATATTGAATGTCATTCGTGGGAACCCCCAATGCTAAATACAACAGGAAACTCATAGTTTGTATAGGTCAAGAGAAGTGGATGTGTGTAAAAATCACACATGCAGTGAGCCATCTGAGACAGAGAGAGTTGACAATCATAAGTCTTATCAACCTAAAGTGAAAGTGTATAATAATGGTAGCTGTCATGCAGCGATGGTAAAACCGAATGGCAGGCATGTCCATCACTTCACATCACCTTATCCTTTTTCTTTTTTTCATTAGAAGGTGAAATGGATAACACTTTGAGACCAGAGTAGATTTATGTGGAAGTGCTGGTGGAACATTTACCGTCGCATTACTGAGCCCCAGGGTATAGCATCATTAAGTCCCTGTGTATGTGTGGAAAGGCGGTAATCCATCTTTGTTCCTTCTCAAATAAGCTACTTTCACTACTCTGACTGAGTTGCTCTATCACTGTCCATCTGATATCGTTAGGACAGTGGTCAAATTCCAGGAGGTGAGCAGTTAATTTTGTAGTGCTCTTACGGCACCTCACATTGCTGCGATGTTCCCCAAAACGCATTTTTATTTTTCTCGTCGTCATCCCTACATATCTAAGATTGCAGGGACAACTGGCGAGATAAATAACATTACTTGAATTGCAGTTTGTATGTCCTCTGAGATGCCAAAGTTTGCTATCCTCTAAGTTAAGTGTCTTAGTTGCAGTGGTGAGGTGGCAGACGCTGCACCCTCCGTATGGGAAATGGCCATTGACAGGGGGTAAACACCATGTGGTAAGTACATTGTTCTCCTGAATTGTGGGGGTTGTTCTAGGACGGGTGTGGATGAGAGCATCTTGCAGACTCCTTTCACGTTTATACGAAAATAACGGTTTTTGCCAATTCCGCCCGTTACTCGTTAGAATTCGCCAATGTTTACTTATACAGCGACTCACAGCATTAGATATATTGCTGTAAGTTGTTACACATGTCAAAGGCGTCTCTGCTTCACTGTCCTTACTGTAGTCCTCTAAAAGGGCTTCTCTGGTTTGGTTTTTTGCCCTCTTGCGACTTTTTTGTAGAATTCTTTTGGGGTAACCTCTTGTAAGTAGTTTGTTTGTAAGATCCTCTGCCTGTGTATTAAAATCAGTCAGGTTACTACAATTTCTACGAATACGTAGATTGACCAAAAGGTAAATTCTCCCGCAGTGGACGCGGGTGAAAGCTCGAAAAGTGGAGCAGGTTGTTTTTACTAGTGGGCTTGTAGTAGGTTTTGGTGGTTAGATGGTTATCCTCCCTAGTTATTACAACGTCCAGAAAGACAATGGAGTTGGGATGGTACTGGTAGGTGAATTTTAGGTGAGGGTCACATGTGTTCACCCAATCAAAAAATGCCAGTAGGCTTTCTTCAGAGCCCTTCCAAATTAACAGCACATTTTCAATGTACCTCTGCCACAGGATAACATTGAGAGTGTAAGGATTAGTAGCCGACAAGATGTTTGTCTGCTCAAAATTGTACACTTACAATCCTGCAATACTGGGGGCAAAAGTGCTGCCCATCGAAGTTCCCGTCTTTTGTAAATAGATAGTGTCTTCATATTGGAAAAAATGATGTTTGAGGGCTAATATAACACACTCAATAATGAAAGTATGGGAAGTGGTGTAATCCCAAGTAGTCTGTTCTAGGACATCTGCCAATACTTTTATAGTTGCATCCTGCGGAATGCAGGTATACAAGCTTTCTATATCAAGGGAGACTAGAAAGCATGGCTCTTCCGGCATCTGGACAGTTCAAAGCAATGATAGCAGACTTTTGGTGTCTTTTATATATGTACTGGTGGACTGTGCCAATGGTTTACAGAAAAAATCGCAGTACTTGGAAAGTGGTTCCAATAAGGAACCAATACCCGAAACTATCGGTCTTCCCGAGGGGGGGGGGTCGGGAGACGATTTTTGTGGGTTTTTGGTAGGGTATAAAAGTACGGGATTTTACCTTCTGAGTTGGTTAGAAAATCTGCTTCATGTTTGCTTATATAGCCATCCCTTTCTGCTGTCATGACCAATTCCATTATTTCGTTTTTAAACACATCCACTTCTCTTGACCTATACAAACTATGAGTTTCCTGTTGTATTTAACATTGGGGGTTCCCACGAACGACATTCAATATCAATGATTGGACCGAGCAGTCATAGCTAAAAGCAACAATTAAAAGCTTTTTTAATAACTGTGTCCTTTCGCTCTAATAAGACACCACACCTGGCTGTCCGAATATGTTTACTTTAAATACATTGTGCGCACCAGCAAATTACGACAAGTATTTTCTGTCTATGTCCGTTCAGGTTTGTGTTGCATTTCATGTGTGCATGAATAAAGAACGATGGACATATCTACTTTTTCAATGGCCTCATTTTATAATGAATTGTCACATTGATAACGTTTTCCACTCAATGAAGATAGGTGCTGCATACACGTATTACCTTAACATGTATAAACAGCTTGGCCCCTTTAAGCATTTAGAACTGAGTGACGGTCACATGATCATAACCAACGTCGATCACGCACTAACAAAACTAGCGTCTTCCCCCCGGCTCGGTTGTATTCGGGCCGTGGATGTGGACACATTAGGTTCACAGGAGGGTAGTTGCCGGGATGACAGTAAGTCAAATGACGATGTTAACTTGTTTATTTTTACATTGCGTGCTGCTCGTTTCTTCATGGGCGACTTGTACATTTTTGAGAGAGACTCGAATCAGATAAATCATGCGGTTGTTTGACTACGTCTCTTCCCTTTCTCTAGATGCTCCTGGCGTGAAGAATTCCCCCTGCCACGAGCCTAAGGGGCACTTCTCCTAATATGCACGAGTAAGTGTGATACCTTAAGGCTTCATTTCTACCGGTTTTCTATCTTTGTAGGTGTATTTTATATATTTATTAATTTTCAACGGGCACTTGTTTAACTATGATTATGGGAATCCCTCTTGGCCTACTAATCATAATAGATTGTGTGCGCCTAGATGAGGTTGATATCCTGTAGGTGACTATATCGCCAGTAACGCTGCGAAGTTGATGCAGTGACTGTTGAAGATACTTGATTTACATGAATGTTACTTTGGTTCAATGAAGCCAATCAATACACAAAAGTGTTTGTAGTACACATTCTATAATATGAAGTTACCATCTTCCACTGGGTATGTGGTGGGTTCTGTTTCCTGCACTTTTGATAATAATTGTACTGCTGCTAATGTACGGCTAAATTGGGAAATGTTTATTACTTTACCATTTTTCCCCTGTTTTATGTTTGATTTACTATAGATCCTACATCCCTCACGCTGTGCAAGGAATGCACGAGGAAGTACCTATGCACCGGTTACATCCAAGTTTGTAATTTTCTTGTTTATCCCACCTCAGTTGGCAGCGACGCCTTAGCGTGCGTCACTCATGAGGTGAGGTCTATCTTGGTCCTGACGAATGCTGAGCTGAATTTTGGCTCTGTATAGCAGAAACATGTCGACCTTTGTGTGTTTATGTGTATAGGACATTTTGGTTCTAACTAATATAACCACTCTTATGTCCGTCTTTCACGAATGTTTTTAATGGATTCAGAGCTACCCCTTTATTAAAAGGGTTTGGGGAGTAGCCCGTGCTTCTTTTAATTCACTTTTCTATTACTGTTGGAGTTCATTTCTCCAAACAAGAACCCAATGAAGACAACTGACAACCGACTTTCAGTTGGTGCCCGAGGGTTCTTTTTCTACACTGTGCATGCAAAACCCATCGTATTGCTGTCCCTCTGGGTCCTGTATTCTTACCTTGGTGGTAGTAATCTTATAATCTCATAATTTTACTGCCCCTCTTTTTCTCTTTATATTCTTGTTTATTTAGCCACTCTTTTGTTGATTTGGATTGGTACTTTACACATTGCCCTAGGTTAAGCCTGTCTGTCCTGTGCCATAACTTCCAGGGGACAGATCTCAGGTTACCTTATTGACTTTAAGGGTTCACCATAACAAGGATTTTGGTTATTATTTGAGGGGAGTACTCCCACCTCATCTAATACCCCACTGTATTACAGTTCTTTTTTAAAAACATCACCTTTTTGTATCCCATATGGCTAGGGTTATCTGGTTGCACCATGTCACTGGGATACAACTTTACCAGTTCTGGTCTTATCTTTTACAATTCATTTTTTTCTAGTGTTTTAGTCTGATTTGCTTAATTGAACTAAACTAGAATTACAAATTCCAGAAAGCAAAGATTTGTTACATGAAATCTCAGTGCAGAAAAAGAGATGCTCATAACATGGAACCTTTTGGTAATCCTAAATCTGTTGCCGGTGCATTCACATGACTTTCAGATTAAAATCAATTACATAGCCCTAGTAGAGTGAACACCTACACCTAGTCTTGTGAAGGATCTAAACATCTTCATCTTTTGCCACCTCTTTGGATACATATGAAGGAGTCACAGCATTTGAAGAGTAAGCAACAGCTCCATATTCGTCATTCCATGTTGCTGTATCTTGGCCCTGTGAACAATGAATGACATTTTGTACCATGGTTTCCAAGGTAACTCAGAAACATTCAGATATTCTCTTTGATGGCTATTGGGACTGGTAGATAGTGCTGTGTGGTTGCAAATTGCATCTAAACCAGTTTTAGCACTAACTTCCATAAGGAGATGGGTGCTAATTGTGTTCACTTTTTGCAGTTCTACGCGGTGGTAAGTCCTTATTAGAATCTGTGCTACACATCACAATTCATAATTTCATCTGCTTCGACATCAGCCAGATAAATAATGAACTTTCTCCAGTAGTTGCCTAATCACCATAGTATAATGTCTGCTATTTAGCCAGTGCTAAGTTAAACATTTCTTTGCTATTCGCACAGCTGCTGGCCAGACCACATTATTTCTGCTTTTTATTCAAGCAGACATTTAAATAATGAAGTTATATTTGCGATTTTCATGCCTGCTAGTCAAATTGTACTTTATGTCTGCCATTTTGCAAGCAGTTTAGTTTCTGCGTAATTTGGAGGGCTACTGGTCAAACAATGCATCTACTATTTAGCCACAGCCTGACTAAATAGAAATGTTTCTTTGCTTTTTGCTCGACTGCCACACACCCAGTACATATTCCCTGCTATTTAACCAGCAGCTTGGTAAATAATTATGTTTTCTTGGTATTTGCATCAAAGCCTGCAAAACAGTGTATCATCCCTGCTATTTAACCACCAGCCAGGTGAATAGTGAAGTATCTCTCCTATCTTCAAAGCGGCAGGACAATAATCTCTACTATTTAACTAGTGGCCAGTTAGATACCAGAGAACATTCACTGATAATCTGCGACCGGCAAATTAGCCACTACATTGAAGGAAAGGGAAAAGCAAAAATTGGAGCAGGAAGGAAAGGTAAGAGGAAAGAAGAAAGAAAAGTAAAAGCTAAAATGAAGATATGAAAGGAAGAGAGTAAGAATGTATGGATTGAAGGGTGAAAGAATGGATAGGCGAAGTGTGAAAAGATGAAAGGGTTAAAGGAATAATAGATGGAAGGATGAGGGGATGGGTGGGTGAAAACTTGGGTGATTGATTCATGGATGTATCCATGGGTGATTCAGTAAAAGGCAGGGGCGGCTCCTCCACTAGGGCGGAGGAGCATCGCCACACTGCTTTCTAGCAGTGCAAGAAGCAGAAACATAATATGTAAAACTAACATTTTATGTTTCTGGTTCTTGCACTATGAAAAAGCAGCAGGATTTGCTTGGGGGCGGGCAGGTCTTCTCTGGGGCAGGGAAGGAGTAGCTTTCCCACTGCTGAGGGCGCTGACTGGTCGGCCCCAGGGTCGACCAAACCAGTTATGCTCACTCTACCCTTTCTACATGTAGGCTGCATGCAGTCTACATGGAGAATATTGCCTCCCCTGTGTGACGTTCGGTCCAATACAATGCTGCCATTGCAGCGTTGTGATTAGCTTAGGGGAGGGAGACTGCCTGCTTCCTGTTCCTGGCAGGAGAGGAGCAGAGATGACATGGGACCAGGCAGGCGGGGGTTATTTAACTTTAAAAAAAAACTTTTTAATTTTAATTTAAACCCTGCATGACCCCCTCCCCGCGTACCCCCCTGCAACCACGAATCATGTCGGCAATGATTGATGAAATGATGGATTATAGCATAAAAAGAGCTGGCTGGAGTGTGAGGAAGAAAGCATGGTTGGAGGGTGGATGGTTGGTGGAAAGGTGGAGAGATGAACAGGCGTATGGTTTAATAAACGGAAATCAATACATTGAAGGGTCAAAGCATCGATGGTATGTCAGAAAGAGGATGAAAAGGCGAAGGAAACTCTTCTAGGGAAGGGTCATCTGGACCCACTTCACATGTTATCTGTAATTAATTGTAAGATTCAAGATGAGGGTGTTCACATTTTCTGGTTGTTCCCATGCATATACCAATTGGTGAACCAAGGGGAAACTGCTGGTCACAGGGGGGAATCTCAGTACATCGTCCTAGCTTTTCACCCTTGTAAGGTTGCAGGTTTGATCAAATATGTATGCTTCAGTTATATACTAACACCTCTTATTGACAGGTCAGACATTTGTAGGAGCAAGTGTTAAATTGAATAAGTATCAGGAAAAAAGGCATAGCTAGACCTTTTTTAAAGTGACAATAAAGATGGAAGTAGATCCAGGTTCTGCAGATCTTTTACAGAATTAGGCACCTTTTTACTTGTTTCAAAAATCGCAATGAGATATTTACTAGAAAGGCATATTTAGACCATATATATTTTAATTCATTCATGATACTTTGTAAAATAGTAGACAGGCGACGAATGCCAACCTGATCTGGCATTGATTTCATTTTGTGTCACCAGGTTGCTTCCATGTGCTTAGAAATCTGTAGCAATTAAATTAAAGAATCATCTGTTTTTAAATGCACGGCACTAGTATAGTGAGATTTTAGACTGTCTCAATGTCTGCGTCTGGGAGGGGGAGCCTTAAAAGGTGGTGGCCCTGAGCAATTGCTCATTTTGCCCATGCCTTAACCCCTCCCAGGCATGTGAGTTCACCCCCTTCCCTCTCAGCCGGACAGTGCATCTTCCGCCTCCTTCAAATCACTCAGTGGACAACAGTTTATGGTGCATCAGAGGCCACAGTTTATTTTCAAACATGGATCATACATTTTGCAACTTATTGGTTGGTCATTCAAATACCATATTTGCCTGTTACACATGACACTTGTCAATTAAAACATTGACCCAGTTTTTTTACCTCCATTTGTGGCTGACAGCAGTAACCCTGCGCGATGGCCCCTTTTGCAGGTATCTCCGTGTTCTTCGGGTTCTAGGCTTCACTTGCTACCAACATTGTAGGCGGCAATCAGGCCGGGCCCGGCTCCAAGTGCAATTCCTCTTGCCCTGTATCCTTGCTGACTCCTGCTGTGTGGCATCCCAAGGACCTTGTCTGAGCAGCTATTCTATTCTGGCTGTCATTGTGTGCCCGCACCTGCTCCCCCTGTTCCCTGCCGTAAGTCATTCCAAGGACAATGTTTGAGAAGCTCTTCTACCTAGATTACTCTTTCTCTGGGTACCTTTCTGTGCTGCCTCCGCCTTGCCATATTCCACTATCTCTGCAGCTGTGACCACTGCAAATTCTTGGTGTGGGTGGGTGGGCTCCAAGGCAATGGTCAGTTGTGGTCAAAGGGCGGGCTGGCGCCCTACCATTTGACCTCTTTATTTGCCCACCCTCTTTCTCTCATTGCTGCACTGCTTTTTTTTGGGCTAAACTGCCTCGTGTTTGTGGTGTTCCTGCCATCAGTAGGGGTTCCCTATGGGCTCCAATTCGATCCGGCTTCGCCTCCCCGGCCGCATCAAAAACACCATAAGGATGCCACTCATAAAATCAAAAAACAGCATGGGACTCCAAGAGCTAAAAGAAAGTGCCTGAAAGGGGTTCATGATACGGCCCCATGCGCTTTGTGTTTCACTGTTCCAAGGAGCAGGATGGCAGCCTTTCTCGACACCTTGCCATGACCATCTAAGGAGCATTCAAATGGAAATTGTTGGCCTTGGTAAGCCTTCAGGACCAGGAAGGGAGTTTGGGGTAAAGGCCCCGGCTCAACAATGTGGCCTCTTAGTTTCAGAATAGTGGATTAAATAAGGGGTTCTGATTCCCCAAGGAAAACTTACTCTTCTGTGTAAATTTATAATTTTTTCGGTGTACACAAACTACAAATTAATTTTATGAATACTAATTTTACCACTGCAGAGATTGTGCAATTGGGTCGGTTTACTAAACACATACACAGGACAGGCCTAAGTTGATCCATTTCATATATCTACAGGAATCAAAAATTCCTAGTTAACTCTCCGGCCACAAGGACCAAAAAAAGGAAATGGATCAATTTAGGGCCTTTGGGTTCAGTGAAGATCAATTGAACAGGATTATAAATACTAAAAATGGGAATAAAATCACAGTTCTTACTGGAAAGGGCGAAAATTTGGGTAAACTCCTAAATTTAAAAAAGAAATTGATCCGGACTGAAGCCAATGCTGACTTCTTAGTTGAATATATTAAATCCGGGACCATCCCCATTGGCCTACAGGTGCGTAATAAACCTGGATTATTCTATGAGAATAGAAAATTCCTAGAGACCTGGATGATGATTTCCAACAGATGCAGCTGTGATTGGATGCTTCTTATCATAGAAACAGCTCAGGATCTCATCATCATTGAAAAAGAGGCCATTGATAAATTGGAAGCAGAATTAAAAAATTGCCCTGCCCTAGAGGGGGCAAAAAGGAAATTGAAAGATATAAATCGGGATGTTGAAGGATATAGTGAATATCTTACCAATAAAAAAACTAATAAATTTAAAAAAGATATTGAACGATTCTCTGAAGAGAGAGTCTATCCATATTTAAAAGAAAATTACTATCAACAAAGAAATGAACCCAATTGGGAGAGACCGCAAAATAAACAAGTTTATAACAGGGGCGGTAAAAAACATATCACTTTCTCTGAATCCTCTGGTTCGAGCAGTGAAGAGGAAAGTCCCCAAAGGGAGGAACAGACAGGGAGAAATTATTCTAAAGATCAGGGTCCTTTTTTAGGACAGCGCCCGAAGAGAGGTCAGCGCTACAACGGGAACTCCGGGAGAGGTCAATTCAACCGGGGCCCTCCACAACAACAGGAGTATATCAGCACAAGGAGCAAACATTATTGGAGGCCGACAGAATACCAGTATTAAACCTATCTCTTAGGCCCTTGAATGAGATGGAGACAAGAATATTAAGTTAGGGCCTTAGTTTTGTTCCATCAACATATATAGATCAATTCCAGTTAGAGAAAGATATGCGCTCCTTTTTCAGAAAAGTAAGACTAAAAAGATTTTTTGAGAATAGAGAACCTAAAGAACGGACTAATATTTCTGGACTCAAATTAAAATCCTCATTTACCCCAACATTATCTATGGTTCAAAAAATATAGAGGCTTTTGAGACTGCAGTTGAGAGTGGTATTTTTAATGTTTTAAATAAAGCTAATAATTTGAATGCCCACCATAATATCAGTAAGGAAGAAAGAGATGCACTCAATTCCCGAAAAAATGATATATCCCTGACCATAAAACCCGCAGATAAGGGTGGCGGGATTGTGGTGTTTAATACCAATGACTATGAACGGCGAATGTTAAGTCTTTTAGAGGTTGGTGAACATTACACCCGTACCCAAGCAAGTAGTTTGCTCAAAATATCCAAAGACTGTATTGATTTCTTGAACATAGCAAGGGAATCAGATTGGATATGCGAGGATGAGTTTCATTTTCTTAATAACACAGAACCAAGAATCCCTGCTATTTATGGTCTCCCCAAGTCTCATAAGGATTCAGAAAATCCGCCCATGAGACCAATTGTCAGTAGTATCGGTTCCTTGCTTGAACCAATCAGTAAATACGTAGACCATTTTGTAAGACCAATTGTCTGTAAATTGAGGTCTTATGTTAGGGACTCGGCCCACATGATTTCGCTGATTGAGGGAATGGTTTTTTGTGGAGAGACTCATTGTTTGGTTACACTAGACATTGAGTCGCTCTACACTAACACTCCTCAGGCTGACACAGTCCAAGTCATTGACCATATACTTGATTTTCATGACCTAGGTGGTGCTAGCAAGGAATTCATTGTGAAGGGAATTGAACTAATCCTTTTCAACAACGTTTTTTTTATTTAAAGATGAGTATTTTAAACAATTAAAGGGGACCAGTATGGGGGCCACTTGTGCCCCCAATCTGGCCTGCCTTTATGTAGGCGAATTTGAGAACAAACATATCTATAATGATATGGCCCCTTTTTTCGAAAATGTAGCGGGCTGGTACCGCTACATTGACAATATCTTTTTCATCTGGTAGGGCCCCACTGAGAACTTGGAAGAGTTCCTAGCATGGCTCAATTTGGGCGACCCCAACCTAAGATTTACCTCTTCATACAGTACTACTAGTGTTGACTTTCTTGATATTACAATCTAGAATATTAATGGCACCTTGGAAGTGGAGCTTTTTACAAAACCTACTGCAAAAAAAAATTGTTGCATTTTTCTAGCTTCCACCCTAAAACCCAAAGAGAGAGTATTCCTTTCAGCCAATTCCTCCGGTTACGGAGGAATTGTTCTGACTTGGAAGATTTTTACAAACATTCTGAAACTTTAAGAAAGAAATTCAAGGATAGAGGCTATCCAAAGAAATTACTCTCTCACTCTATGAAGAGGGCAAGATTTTATGATCGAGATGTCCTAGTCCATAAACAAGAAAAAAAGAAAGAACCGCTATCTAAAATAGTTTTTGTCAGTCAATTCTCCACAATCAGCAATCAGATTAAGAATGTAGTGAATAAAAACTGGCACATTCTAAATCATGAAGAATCCACTAAATTGGAGAAACCTCTGTTTGCTTTTAAGAAAAACAAAAATCTAAAAGATTTACTAGTAAACACGTGTATAGTTTATAGACTATTGTCTAAATAAACTTTGATTTTACTACTACTACTACTACTACTAGTAAACACGTATTGAGAAGAGACTAAGACTACCCAGAGAACATTGGATAATAGCATTGTACTAGGGAACTTTCGCTGCGGGACATGTAACATGTGTCCGCAATGTCTTCAAACCAATGAGTTAGTGTTTAATGGTAAAACATTGAAGAGTAAGTGTTTGACCAACTGCAGAAGTAAGAACCTTGTATCCCATGATGCACTTTCTAAACAAGGCACGGACACCATCATACGCCGCTACGCTATACTTGAAAAGAGGTACGTGTTGGAGCCTAGTGCATCTTAGATAATTCTAGGGACTTGTGTTCATACTCTGACTAGTGTATATACACTTAACTTTTACAGACTGCGGGCAGTCTAATTTTCTACGGTAGTGTTATTCCTCATCAGAAAATACTTGGATACAAGAGCCAGGATTGCCACGTTATTACAAACGCGTCGTATACCAGCCGTATTTTTCGGTAATACAATTCAACTGTTATTGCTACGTTATCATAAACGTGTCTTTTACCAGCTGTATTTTTATGTAATACAATTATTGCTATGTACCTGCAAACGCTAAAGATAAGATCTAGTGACGTCTTTTTCTATTATTTAAAAAGTTTCTATTTATGCGCAATACAGTGGCGAATCAAGGGCCACATGTGTATATATATATTCATTAGCGACTTCATTATGAGGTTGCAGGTTGACGAGATTGACGCACAGCAAGCATTTATTTCTGCCAGCACTCTGTATATCAGGGTTGTCGGTTGAGCAATAATAGCTGAGAGTGCCTATCTTTATATACAAATAGATTATAGCTACAGTTAGCCATATAGGCATGCAACTCTCGTTTTGTCATTTAACTAATCTTATAGATTGTTAAATATAGAAAAATTAAAGTAATAAGGAACATGATCTTCCCCTCTTTCTAGAATCAATAACGCTTCATTATCGTTGGTTCGTCCTGTGATGAAACCAAAGAAAACATAATTTGTGACCAAGGAATGCCCAATAGGTGAGCTTGACGTATAGTATGTCATCAGTTCATTATCATACCATTAGGATGTCAGCATTGATATGTTGAATAAATAAATCTTTTTAGATGACTCCCCTCAGCGCGGCCTATACAACAAGGAGCGTTGGATTAAGCATGTGAATATTCAGGAGGGCCTTCATTGTCTCAAGCGAGGTAAACCAAGAAAGTGTTTTAATACTTCCCTAACAGATGTAAAATGTATACATTGGAAATACCCTCAAAGAATCTCATAAATATATAAAACAATATACATAAAACAGCTTTATATTGAACATCGGTTCTTGAGAGGTGAAAAGACTAACTATATTATCTAATTAGATGCACTATGTTCTTGATATTTACCGGGTCAAGGCTAGATGCCTGTATTGTAAAATGAATAAACAATCCGTATGAGAGATATAAATGTAGAATGTTTGAATGTATAGGGCTATAGTGCCACACAGCCTGCAGGAGCATTGTACTGTACTATGATGTAGATGTTGTTTTAGTTGAGATAATGTGTATCTTATATTATACATTTCTATTTTCAGATTTACCGTAATTTGTGGGAAATTATATTTTAATCCTGAGGAAGGTGCTGGCTTTTAATGAAGTTGCCAAAACCGAAACGCATCGATGCTATTCTAGAATTGTGACACATAAAGTCATTGGACCAAATAACTTCTCCATCTAAGATATTTGTACAATTTGGAGTTTGATTTAATTATGTCTGACTATTGTGTCCTCTTCTCTTTTAATTAGAATTCTTTTCTATGTTTTCATTCCCACTGTGTTAGAATTTTTAATGTAACTATTTTATTGTGTTGGTAGATATACACAATCATTTTACTGTAATTTCTTCTTTATGTATGTTGTAATAAATTGTACACGTTTTTCATTTTAACCACTTGCATTATCTTTGCTCTTGCTTGGCTGTATGGATTGAATCAATTATGTTTGCAATGTTGAGTTTGTAAGTGTAGTATTTGATGTGTAATTTTACCCAAAGGGGACACTTTATTTGACTTGCAACACCGAATGAAACAGGGCCTGTACCTCAGAGCACTGCATGTAGGGAGGCATCGGGGACTGGCTCCATCACATGATACACCAAGCAGGTGTTATTTGAAATGACTATACCAGCCATGATAGATCATTTAAAGTGATGATTTTCGTGAAGTTTGAAGTCTGTCATTCCCCTCCCCTCCACAACGCTCAGACTCCTACACCATTCTTTCTGAAGGAGACTTCATGTTGGTGCACACTTGCCAGCATGCCTGATACAGGCGGGATGTGTCAGGTTTTTTGAACCCGAAAATGGCTTTACTTTCTCTAAAAAAAACTCTGCTTCATTGAATGGCCACAGTGAGTTTAAATGATCTCAGTATTTTCTACCCTCCCTTTATGTACCCAAATTGTAAGTATGCCCTGTGAGACTGCATTGTGCGATTGCAGGAATCATGGGATTCCCTTTGTGCTACAAAACAATTGGAAGACAGACACCAGGGATTTGATTCCAAAGTCATTAGGGCATGTGAGTTTAACCCAAACACACACATGGCTTGATTTACAAGTGCAAAAGATTCACAAAACATGAATTTACTGAGAAATTAATTTACCCTTGTTTAGTACCCCAAGATGACATAACAGCACACATGGGTAAATGCTACTCCAAGCAAGTGGGTATTTTAGTGCGGGATGCAACTGAATGTCTGGTAAAACCTACAGACTCGTCAGTTTGTGGGATTACACAAACCTTTTTTTCTGACCAATTTCCAAATTGGAAACCTTTGTAATTTGTTTCTTATCAATGGCTAGAGTTAATCCCTTTCTGACATGGTAGCAGGCTATGGAGACCATAAAAATGTGAGGTTGTTTAAGGGAAAGAAAAGAAAGTGAATCGCACACATGTGATGGTATGTTCACGTGTGCTAGTTGTATCCAATGCATAAATATGCATGCAATGCAAAAATCCCTCCCTCTAGGCATGATTAGGAATGCCCAAACTTTCCCAAAATTATTTCTAGAAATCCGAAATCATTGCAGATGTCCAGGGCTGCTCTAGAAAATGTTTGTAGGCTCCTAAAGCTCCTAACTCTGGGCCAGCGCGAAGTAATACACCGGTTTTTGAATTCCTACGTGAATCATGACACAAGTACTGTCCTTTTTCCGGGGTTGTTCTTCCTACAACACGTCAAAGTACCTGAGAACAAGATGGCGGCCAATAAGCCCCCCCCCCCCCACTTTTTGTTGTAGTGAAGCCTCAGTGCCTTTTTAACACCCGGAGGCGCAGCACTGCACCTTTCAGACTTCCTCTTCATATTCGCCATTGAGTGTCAAACCTCACAGCTCTGAAGATGCTGCATTCCAAATGTCACTCTGACTCAGCTCCACTTCCATGCTCACTGTGCATTGCATAGGTTATCAGGTGGATTCAGCTACAGCCCATGGCCTCTGCCCTCAACCTATACCTGTCTTCTTGGCACACCGCTTACACCTTCTTTGGTTAAAAGGGTGGTTCACCCACAATCCCTGTTTACATCCTAAACTTCAGTCGCTTTCAAGGTAGCAATGCCCAGATTAGGAACTCGCTAATTGTTAAATGTCACATAGGAATATATTTTTACTCTCCTTTAAGCAAACAATTTGGTATAAAACGTGGTTGAGGGAGGACTGAGCACTCCCGAATTGAAGTCATTGTGGTCTGGCAAAACTGCATGCAAAGGAAATCGACTTTATTTCCAACCCTGCAAAATGGATCCCCTGGCGCCCAGGAGATTCTATTTGCTCTTCCAGTCTAGTTTTGAGTAATTTACTATTTGATTATCTTTTTGGTGAATGAAAATGTTTTGCCACATTTTCACTGAGTAGACTCCAATGCATATAAGAGAATGACTCAAATATATGAAGAAGGACTTAGCGTTGACAACTTAAAATACACGTGCCAAATGTTCATTATAAACATTATTGCTGTTATTGGTGCACACATATATATATATTCTGCTTGCAATTTCCAAGTTTAATACTTCAACTTTATAAAATCTTCAAACAATTGTAGAAGAGTTTCCCTTTGTTCACATACTTGTTTGCTTTCCTGTCAGATTGTGTTATAATGTAATGATCTCAGTTTGTCAAACAAAGCTCTAGCAAAATATGAAAGTGTGAAATCATCCAAATGTCACACCTCCTGTTCAATGAAAAGTCTGTTATGCAAGCATGTTCCGCTTTGTAGGATGGCGAAGGTGCCCACTTAGAAATATTATGCATATCTTAGCGTAAGACCAAAATGTAAAGGAAAATGATCTTACATAATTAAGAGTTTTATTCGACCAGTTTTGTAAAATAAATAAAGAATGGTAATGCAAATACTGCAAATAAAAAAAATCCATAACTTTGCCATTAATCATAATAATAACCCTCTTTATTTTGCATAACATTGACAATAGCATCACATAACTATCATATGAATTCAATGAAAACAACAAAGAGAAACCGGAGACGCGCTCCACTTTCACCAATGGCATTGCAGACTACATTGCGCCCTCCACAGACTACATACTGCTCAGAGACCGGAACTTCCACGTAGACAACCTCAGTGATCCCAACACCACCACCCTCCTTCACCAACATAGGACTGAAGCAATTGATCTCCACCCGCACACACACGGGAGGACACACACTCGACCCCATCTTCGCCAGAGGAAACAACATTTGCTTGAGCCACATCATGGAACTGCTCTGGACAGACCACCACTGCATCCATTTCTCCTTCTCAAAACACACCACACACAAGCACACAACACACATTTCACACAGAAACTGGAACAAAGTCTCAAAAGAACACCTCACCTCCGCCCTCAGCTGCACTCTCCCCCACTACGACAGACGCCAACACAGCAGCAAGCAACCTCCACCATTGGATCGTCAACTATGCCAACACACTCACCCCCATCCAGAACACCAGCACACAACACAACACGTAAAGTCACCTGGTTCACCACGGACCTTTAAGAATCTGAGCGCTCTTGCTGATGACTGGAGGAAACGTGGAGAAATAGCAAAACCCTGGAAGCACGCTCTGCCTACTAGGCCGCCGCAACAGCACACCACCATCTCATCAGATCAAAAAAGAGAAACTTCATCCACAACAGAATTCTCTACAACTGCAGGAAATTCTTGGCCATCATACAAGAATTCACCAGACCTAACAGCGAAACTACTGACGTCCCTCCCACCCAAGACCTCTGCAACAATTTCAGCTCCTTCTTCCACCGCAAGATCAAGACGCTCTACGACAACTTCGACGAACAAGACCACAGCACCGCCCCCCCCCCCCCAGCAACGCAATCCAACAGACCCTCCTCACCTGGACCCCTTTTACCATGGAAAAAAACGCAAAGGAATTAAAAAGCATCCACTTCGGAGCAACTACTGACCTCTGCTCACCGCACATCTTTCATAGTGCCGCCACCACCATCACACCTGAACTATGCCAAACTATCAACTGCTCCCTCGAGACCGCCACATTCCCCGATGACTGGAAATGTGCTGAAGTCAAACCCCTCCTCAAGAAGCCCTCCTCTGATACAACAGATCTCAAGAGCTTCAGGCCCATCTCACAACTCCCTTTTGACACCAAAGTCATCTAGAAGGTCATCAACACCCAGCTAACACACTTCATAGAAACCAATAACATCCTGGACACCTCTTAATCTGGATTCCACAGCAACCACAGCATCAAGACCACTCTCAGAACCACCACCGATGACATACGCGCCCTCCTGGACCATGGCCTCACATCCGCCCCACATCTTCCCCGACCTTTCAGCAGCCTTTAACACCGTCTCCCACTGCACATAGCTGACAGACTCCACAATGCCGGCATCCTGGGAACAGCCTTAAATTGGATTCAATCTTTCCACTCAGGAAGAACACAAAGAATAGGATTACCTCCCTTCCTCTCCAAACCCACAGAGATCAGGTAAGGAGTACCCCAAGGATGCTTCCTCAGCCCCACGCTCTTCAACATCTACATGGCCCACCTCGCAACCATCATCAGAAAACACGGGCTAAACATAGTCTCATATGCCGACGACACCCAGCTCATCCTCTCCCTCACCAAGGAACCCAACATCGCAGGTGCAGTTTCCAAGAAGGGATGAAAGACATTGCGACCTGGATGAGCAGCAGCTGCCTAAAGCTCACCTTGGAGAAAACAGTCCTCATCCTCGGTTTCACCCCCTCTGCATGGGACAACACCCTGTGGCCCCGCCCTCAAATACCCACCCACCTCAACAGACCACGCTTGCAACCTCAGCATCATACTCAATTCTTCACTCCCTATGTACCACCAGATCAATGCTGTGTCCTCCACTTGCTTCAACAGCCTCCGCATACTTCGCAAGACCTTCAAATGGATACCCCCTGGGACCAGGTAGGCCATCACCCATGCATTCATTATGACCAGCAGACTGGATTACGGAAACACCCTCTATGCAGGAATCAACAAAAAACTCCCCCACAAACTCCAGATCACCCAGAACGCTGCAGCCAGACTTATCCTCAACATCCCGCAACATGACCACATCACCAAACACCTCCGCAACCTCCACTGGCTCCCTATCGAAAGAAGAATAACCTTCAAACTGCTTACACATGCCTACAAAGCCCTCCATAACACTGGACCCCAATACCTCAACAACAGATCTCCTTCCACTCCACCAAGAGAAACCTCTGCTCTGATGACCCAACCCTAGCCATGTTCCCTCGGATCCACAGGGCCAGATTGCGTGGCAGATACTTTTCCTACCTTGTGGTCAAGACCTGGAACGAACTCCCCTAACGCATCAGATGAAACCTGACACTGCACCAGTTCAGAAACAACCTCAACATCTGGCACTGCGAATGACCTACAGAGCTGCTTGCATCTCACCCACCCCCAGCACCTTGAGACCCTCATGGGTGAGTAGTGTGCATTAAAATCCTTGATTGATTGAGAAAAAAAAGCAAAATTTCCCTCCACACCTCCAGCAGATATACAGTTAGACTTAAAGCTCTATCCATGATATCCGCAACCTTCTCCCTTCACATCCGTTCCCTTCAGGTATGATACTAAAGGCAACAAAAATATTGCCAGGTGCAGCTGCCCAAACTACCATGGGTGATCTGTCACCATGGTTGTCGGGGTTATGACCTTAAAAATCTATCATTTAAATGGCAGCAGATGTACCTAAAAACTATGCATTGTGTATAAAACTTTCTGGAAACAACTACAATTTGTAAGAAAGACATGAGATGCTGACACCGACAATGAAACCCCACTTTTAGATATATGTCCCATGCTCACATTTGGTTGCAGAAATACCACCATTGAGCACAGGCTTTAAGTGACTTTCTTCTAAGGTTTGCCTTATTGTATGTGTTCTCCTAAGGCCAAGACAGATGCATTGAGATAAAACCCTCAGTCACCTCTGCAAATAATTTGAACCATCATTTTCGTAGAAACCCAAATCCATTACACTGACAAACAGAAATTTCGACCATCCCACTTTAGAACTTTCAGCAACCCCGGGGGTTCAAGTGAAGCCAACCATTAAGTGAGGGAGATGAATGGAATTTCTATTTTATGTCATTTTGACTTTGATCACAGCGATATTATTGCAGTTTGCTATGGTTGCTTGGGATCCCAATGGTGGTAAGTCATAATGAAGAAAGGTTGGACTCACAAAGTTGCAGGTGAGAGAAGGTGACTTACGGATTTGAAAAGCCGAAGCATTGTTCTACAATCACAGAAGTGTGGCTCAATGGTTAGAGCGGCAGACCTTGATGCAGAGCGCTGGCCAGGGACCAGGGTTCGATTCCCACCTCGGCGGGATCGGGCTTAAATTCCTCTTGACCGGATATTCTCGCCTCAGTGCCGAATCTAAGAATGGGCCCCACGCTGCAACTCTGGGCAATAGCTTGCTTAGTCTCCACAACGGCCCCCGATACACAAGGGATGCCTGGTTTCACCATGGGATGCCCAGGAGTGGACACCTCACAAGGAAAAGCCAGGAGGGGTTCCCTTGTGGTAGGAGTACAAGCGCCGGGGTGCTTACGGGTTACTGTTCGTGCTATACAAATACAACACATTGAGGGTCTTCAAAGTCACTTTTCTTCCACTGCTTTTCTAAAGTTTAGACACGCTGTTGGAAAATGACCCTCTCTAAAGGGTCACCCCAAACCTTTTGCCTTCCTCCTATTTTTCTGACCTTATTGTTGGTGGCTTTGGGACTCTGAGCACTTTACCACTGCTGACCAGTGCTAAAGTGCTTGCGCCTTTTCCCTAAACATAGTAACATTGGTGTATACACAATTAACATATTTAGTTTACCTGTTAATCACTTGTAAAGTGGTATACCATACCCAGGGTCTTTAACCTAAATACTACTAGTGGGCCTGCAACACTGATTGTGCCACCCACACAAGAAGCCTTTCAAACCTGCCTCAGCTCCGCCATGGCAAGGTCTGTGTGTGCAGTTTACTGCCGCTTCACCTTGGCATTTAAAACCACTTGCCCAGCCTTAAACTCCCCTTTTATTACAAATAAGTCTCCCCTTAGATAGGCCCTAGGTAGCCCTATGGGCAGGGTGCCGTGTAACTAAAAGGTAGGTCATGTGCTTTCAAGTTGTACATGTCCTCGTAGTGACAAACAGCTAAATTAGTTTTTTACTACTGTATGGCCTACTTCTCTCATAGGCGAGCATTGGAAATTCCTTCAAACAATTAAAAGCTGTAATTTCTCATTAGAAACGAGTAGCTGCATCATGTTTCATATTTTGGAATAGTAATGATAAATCTGCTTTACTGATAAAGTTTGATTTAACAATCCTGTTTTCGAAATGCCATTTTTGAAAAGTGAACATTTCTCTGCTCTTACTTCTCTGTGTCCCTAGCAGCCTGTCTACAATACACATCTGGGATGGGTGACAGCTACACTTTGTGCATTCCTTCTAGACAGCCACAAACACAGGAATGGTGGGTGTGACAGAGAACTCATCTGCATTCGTCTACATTCTGATAGCTCTTCCTGGACAGGAAAAAGAGAGGGGAGATGACTCTTAGGCTTGAATAGGCTTGAATGGACGAATAGGCAGTGTCGTCTGTCTCACACAATGGGCTGATTACCACCTACCTGGCAGACAGGGCTGGGGTTGGGTGAAAGGGGACCTACGTACTTCAGGGACCTGCTTTGAAGTTACCCCTACTTCAAAGGCACGTTTGGGTATAAGGGCCGGGACGCCACCCAGACAATGCACTACTGGACCTGTGAAGAACTCTGGCAGGAGTAAGGACCGCTGTGCTACAAGGATTGCCACTCTGACTGTTGCTCTGAAGGATCTACTTTCTGCTTTGCTGAGCTGCCCTTCTGCCTGCTGATTTCTGCCCTGCTGAGGACAAAAAGCAAAACGCACACAAATGATGGATTAAATGCTGAACAAATCAAACATTCACCCCCAGTCAAGAGATCTAGGTTAAATCCATTGTTTCCACCCCAGTTTAAACACAGCCACCTACAAATTAGTCGTGATTCTACTCCTCATGGGAACAGTCCAGCCACAACTGACAAGCCAGCAAATCCTTGGACCAACAACAAGAATCCTGGGACCAGTTTCAGGGCATCAGCCTTCACTTGCCAGGCTAGCTTGAATGCACTGGCTCAGTTAGCCTGGGACCCACGTCTGAGCATACCCGGCGCACATAGGGCAAGAAATCAAAAGACACACAAATGATGGACGGAGTGCGGAACAAATCAAAAATCCACCCCCAGTCAAGAGATCTTGTATGAATCCATTGTTCTTTTGCTCACCATGCCACACCAGTTTAAACCCAGCCATATGCAAATCAGTTTCAACCCTGCTCATCATAGGAACAGTCCAGCCTGAACTGCCAAGCAGGTCCTCCATGGGCCAGAAACAAGCATTCTGGGACCGGTTTTGGGGTACCACCCCCATCAGCCAGACATGGGTCCCTGGCACCATGAGCCAGGGACCCATGTCTGTGGATACCTGGCACACTTAGGGCAAGAAAGCAAAAGACACACAAATGATGGATGGAATGTGGAACAAATCAAACATTTGCACCCAGTCACAAGATCGGGGTTACATCTGTCATTCCTGTGCTCACCATGACTCCTCAGTTTAGGCCCAGTTGTATGCAAATCAATTTTGACCTTGCTTCTCATGGGAGCAGTCCATCCTGAACTGCCGCACCTGGTCCTCCCTGGACCAGAAACAAGCAACCTGGGACTAATTTCAGGGTATCACCCCTCATCAGCCAGGCTAGCTTGAATCCAGTGGCACATTGAGCCAGGGACCCACATCTGCGCATACCTGACACACTTAGGGCAAGAAAGCAGAAGACACACAAATGATAGACAGAATGTGGAACAAATCAAACATTCACCCCCATTCAAGAGATCTGGGTTAAATCCATTGTTCTTTAGTTCACCATGCCACCCCAGTTTAGACCTAGCCATATGCAAATCAGTCTTTACCCTGCTCCTCATGGGAACAGTCCAGCCTGAACTACCAAGCCATGTCCTCCCTGGCTTAGAAACAAGCAGCCTGGGACCTGTTTCGGCGTGTCGATCCTCATCGGCCAGGCTAGCTTGAATCAAGTGGCACAGTGAGCCATGACCCCTATATGAGCATATCCGGGGCACTTTAGGGCTAGAAAGCAAAATATATACAAACGATAGACGAATGCAAAAAGCAACTCAAACATTCACCCCCAGTCAAGATATCTGGGTTAAATACATTGTTCTTTTGCTCACCATGCCATCTGAAGTTAGAACCAGCCACATGCAAATCAGTCTTGACCCTGCTCCTCATGGGAATAGTCCAGCCTTAACTGACAAGTCCGGTTCTTCCTGGACCAGAAACAAGCATCCTTGGACTAGTTTCAGGGTATTACCCCTCATCAGCCAGGCAGGCTAGCTTGAACCCACTAGTACAGTTAACCCGAGACCCACATCTGGGCATACCCAGCGCACTTTGGCACAAGAAAGCAAAAGGCCCCTAAATGATGGACGGAATGCAGAACAAATCAAACATTCACCCATAGTCAAGAGATCTCTGTTAAATCCATCGTTCTTTTGCTCAGCATGCCACTTGTTTTGACCTAGCCATATGCAAATCAGTCACAAGTCCAGCCCGAACTGCCAAGCTAGGTCCTCCCTAGACCAGAAACAAGCATCCTGCTACCAGTTCTAGTGTATCACCCCATGTCAGGCAACTAGCTTAAACCCAGGGGCACAGTGAACCCGGGACCCATGTTTGGGATACCCAGCACACTTGGGGCAAGAAATCAAAAGACACACAAGTGATGGACAGAGTGTGGAACAAATCAAACATTCACCCCACTCAAGAGATATGGGTTAAATCCATCATTATTTTGCTCACCATGCCACCCGATTTAGTGCTGAGGACAAGTGCTGGGCCCATCTCACTTGAATCCAGTTCAGTTCCAAGGGCTTGCTGGCTTTCCCCTTTTTCTGAAGTCTCACGGCCATCAAAGACTACCCTCAACTGTGCAACAGCACCTGGACTCTGCCATCTGTGAATGCTGCCCTGCCAAGTGGTTCCAGTCCTGTCCTGGGCCCTTGGAAGCTGACTTCTGCTGTCCAGAACCATTGAAACCGACATAGTGATAACTTTCCAGCAATCCGTATGGATGCATTGCCCTTTGATCCGGACGCAGAAGCAGACATACAACATCACCTCGACAGAGTACCAGGCTCTATGACAATGGACAGTGCAGCACAACTACACCGTAGTGTACCTGCATCTTAAAGGGTTTCTTCATCATTTGTGTGGTTCGGCACCGAAGCATCAAGACTGTGACATTGTCGCTTTGTTCCAGACATGGTACTTTCTTAGTGGGATCTGCATGAGTCCTGTAGCCAGCTTGTCCTCTATCCTGTTCGGCCAGAACTTTGGGTTTGCCCCAGTCCAGTGAGACCTCAAGTAACCCCTTAGCACCATTGAATTCTAAGCACTACTTTTTATTTAGTCTTTAAAAATTTATAACTTCAGGTCTACTTATTGGATGCTTGTCATTTTGGCCTTGTGTTATTCATAAAATCATTTTCTATTTTTCTAAACATGTGGGGAGCATTTTTGTGGTGTTTTCACTGTGCTACATTGTGTGTGTATTGTACAAGTACTTTACACATTGCCTCTTTAGGTATGCCGGACTGCTCCGTGCCAGTCTACCAGAGGGTGAGCACAGGTTATCTTTAAACAAAAGCTCATCAAATAATGTTGGCGAAGTGTAGCAAAGTAAGTCTGCTTGTCCCTGGATTGAAGTTGCAGTAGTTTTCAATGGAAGGTTTCTGCAGCATCCCATTTCCTCGGGTTTGATTCAGCTCTAGTTCAGAATGGGAAGATATCCAGTTTGGAGCTCCAAAACGAGCAGGCAAGCCACACACAGCAGGACGAGTAGCCCATATGTCCATGGTGTAATAGGGGATTTGGGTTCCCCAAACCTGGTTTGCAGATTTAGTCCAGAAGAGGCCACTGTAACAAGACAAAACCGTTGTTTTCTTCTCATTTTCTGGTGATGCAGAAAATGCCACTGGGCCCAGATTTGGCACTGTATACATAGGAACTCCCTCCTTCCGGATAAAATGCATATAAGCTTTTCTGTACTAATTATAAGCATTTCCTAAAATGACAAATTCCCACGTTTGCTACTGTGTGGCAAGTCAAATCATAAAAAGGTTTCCTTGCCATTCCGATGAGTACCCCGACAGTCCCTGTGCTAATGGATGCAGGCTGCAAATCAATTAAGGACCAGGCTCGCCTCCGACCTCTCCTGCTTTGGGCTCGCTTGCGGAGGGTCCCGGAGTTAAAATCCTATGCAGACGGGCTGGCAGAGGTGATGTGTTCGGACGGTTGGCAGAAGATGAAATGGCTTAGGGACATTAAACACCTGCTAGGGGACCTAGGATTGGGGTCTTGCTGGTCCAACCACTCAGCTCCCCCAAAGGAGTCCCTAAAAAAACTATACTGGGAATGGGTTTCCACCAAGCGCATCAGCAACCAGCGCCACTGCAAAGCCACCACAGCTTATCTGAAAATAAAAGACGTTGTTGCCCTTGAGCCCTATTTGGACATTATTACCATTGCCATGGACCGGGCTCTCTATATTAAACTCAGACTAGGGACTCTACCCCTTGCCGACCTCCGCTCTAGGTGGAATATGTCTCAGCCGGCATCACGCCATTGTGCCCTATGTACTGATAAACCCGAAACTGTGGCACACTTTCTTTTTGAATGCCCGGATTATGCGCGCCCTAGATCATGTTGGCTTAAACCACTTTGCAGAGAACTGGGCACTCGACAGTACTTGGTGGCCCTCCGGATCTTATTAACTGATACAGCCCCTCCCATTGTCTGTGCTGTATCTAAATTTTTTAAATGGGCCTGGTTGATCCGACTAAAAAGACTGTCTATATCAATTTAATTTTTTCTTAACTAATTCATTCTGATTAAATTGCTGTTTTTATCTTTCTATTTTAAAATGTACAGTCTTTTTTACGATGTGCTGTTTTATATTTTTGTAATGCTTTTATGATATATGCATATCGAAATAAAGCAATCAACCAACCAACCAACCAAAAAGGTTTCGTTGGAGGCTACCCAAGTACCTCAGTTTTGTTCCAAAGTGAAGATGAGATTTGGCTCTTTTTTGTTTCCGTTTACGATTCAAAGAGAACTTCACTGAGAAGTCAGAGATGGGGAAGGTTTGTATATTCAGGCCGTTTAAATATCAACGTACTCTGGGCCCATTGAAGGAATTAACCCTCCCACTAAGGACCTCATTACAAGTGTAGCAGAGCAATATTCCCTCGACGATGATGGGAGGTGTTGGTGCATCGCTCCACGAATAGACAATACTACAAATGGTCTAGTGTTTCTAGAACTGAAATGACCAGTCCTAAAAAAACATTGGATCCAGTTTTAATAGGTTCAGATTCGCACCTGGTAAACCAGCGCCGGAGTGGGGCAGGGGTTGACGGAAGAGGCACAACCTACCTGCTCACCACCTCTCCAGAACCATGTAGAGAAGAAAACACTTCAAGTTGTCAGGTCACAGCCTTCCCTTGCCCTGTACAGCCTATCTGCACAACCGTTCTGCTCCCCCTCACTGCCTGAAATATACCGCCCCTTCCTGGCACTTAATACTTGCTCAGAGCACAGTAGTCCCCAGAGTCAGAGAAAACATGAAGAATTTCACGTAATACTCCTGGCTTCCGGGGACTCCAATAACACTTCTGTAAAACCGATATATGCCTTTGCTTTTGGATTGCACCTTTTATATTGGGTTTTCTGATGGGAATAGATCATTGTTAGCTGCTATTAAATAGAATTTTGCAAAAAAGTTATCTGTTGGATTGTTTTACATGTGAGCAACCAAATTGTTGATGAATTGTAAATTGTTTACACTATTCAAAATAGTGACTTATACATTTTGAGAGGGCCGAGGTACAGTTGTTTTTTTTGTTAAATCCACTAATAGGTGATGAACACAGGGGTGTAATGTCTAGGAGGGTTGGAGGTGAGTACCGTATTGGACTTCAGCAAAGAGGTGGAAAGAGTCAAGGGTTCTCACTGAAGAAAGTCATATCTATGAGTTGCCAGGTACCTGGCAAAGCCTACAATGGTGATGGTATGTTACTAGAATTGCATTGCACCTTGGGTTATTAATATGCAATGAAGCACTTTTTTAATCTGGCTACATATTTCCTCCGGTTCTATGATTTCCCTTCATCCGTGTATGTTTAGGAGAGACTTGTGAAGTTTCTTGATTGTGTTTGTTAATGAAAACATAAAATGCCTCAAGGATTGCTCAACAACGTAATGACTGCCACTGAAATATGTGGGGATCTGAGGAGTGAAAGGAACTTCAGGTTAGAGAGCCTGCTTCTCATGAAAAAATCCATGTGGCCATGGGCTTCTAGGGCAACACTCAAAGTTAGTTGGAACTACCAACACAAATAAGGAGTGGTGCTTTCTCTATTAGGGCTCTGAGCTGCACCCTACTTAAATTCATACACATTCCTGCACAATTAGTAAGTAGATTTATGTGTTTAGAGATATGATCAGATCTTTAAACAAAGCAGCAGGTGGTACAAGCACTTGTCCTTCCTAGGCTAGACTATGAAATTGCAACACTCTATGGCCTTCCCAAATATACCTTAGCCCCACTTAGGGCTTCACTGAATGCTGCTGCTAGACTGATCACTGACACTAAAAGAAATGAGCACATTTCCCCAGCCTTAAGATCTCTAAAGTGGTTACCCTATGAAGCAAGAATACAGTTAAAGATTGCTTGTCTGATGCACAAAGCTCTCCACTTCAAATCACCTGGATACCTGGCTCATTATCATGTGGTAGCATACCTTCAAGAAGTGCTAACTCATTGCTACTCAAACCACAGACTTTTCGCAAAAAGAAAACGAGACTCAAAGCCTTCTCGGGCGCGGCACCCAAGATCTGGAAATCTCTCCCACTGGAAATTCGCAGAATCCCCTACATGGCAGCGTTCAAACAGGAAGTAAAACCAATCCTAATAAATAACTTCCTACCTTAATTGGATCATAGCTTGTCTGTTCTCGAAATGCCAGTTTAAAAAACGAAAAATTGCTCATCAACATTTTGCCTTACCTTATTAAGTTATATTCTGCTTGCATGTATGTACAATCTTATTAGCCTCTCCTACCTCAACTTTCCCCTACTTTGTTCCCCCTTCTACTACTGTGAAGCACTATGATACCCTTCAGGGTCTTATTCGCGCTGTACAAAACTTTTAAAATAAATAACATTTTTTTAATTTAAGTCTGTGCTGTCTGTCCCAGGCTGCCTGCTCCGCTTCGCTTTGAATCAGGAGACAGAAGCCAGGCAGTAAATAACCTTTCTAAACTGTGAAGCAAGATGTATGGCTTACAGTTCTAAAGCCCTGCATCGTAGTCTATGGCAGTATCTACTATAAGCCAGTGACGCTTTAACGTCACTGTTTCGGGAATCAGAGTTTCCGTCCCTGTTTGAGGGCAGCTGTCCGTCATTCACAGGCATAGTTCCCACCCTTTCCATTCGTCACACGTAGGAGTCGATACAAGCATGTATGTTTTAGTGCCTTGTCCACTGTAATTGAAGGTGTTATAATGCTAATCTCAATCAAGCAATCAATCAATCAATCAATCAATCAGGGAATTGTAAACATGCTACTCCCCCGTGAAGGTCTCAAGGCGCTGAGGGGGGTCCACAGATCTTTCAGTTGAAAAGCTAGGTCTTGAGGGCCTTCCTGAATGTGTCCAGGGAAGGGGGCGCGTCGGATGTCTGCCGGCAGCTTGTTCCAGGTTTTGGCTGCAATGTGAGAAAAGGATCGTCCACCTGCTCTAGCTCTGTGTATGCGTGGGGTTTCGGCCAGTGCGAGATTGGAAGATCGGAGGTTTCTTTTGGGTACGTGGAAGTTGATTCTGTCGGTGAGGTATTTGGGTCCGTTGTTGTCCAGGCATTTGTAGGCATGAGGGAGGATTTTGAAGGAGACTCTTTTCTCCATGGAAAGCCAATGGAGTCTTTGTGGGTGTTGGCTGATGTATTCGTGCCGGGGTATGCCGAGGACGAGTCTGGCAGTGGTGTTCTGTATTGTCTGGAGTTTGCGGAGTAGGAACTTGTTGATACCGGCATAGAGCGCGTTCCCATAGTCCAGTCTGCTGGTGATGAGTATGTGGGTGACTGTTTTCCTTGACTCAGTGGGATCCATTTGAAGGTCTTGCAGTGGATGCGGAGGATGTTGAAGCAGCTGGATGTGACGGTGTTGACGTGTCGGTTCATGGTGAGTGATGAGCCAAGTATGATGCTGTGGTTTTTGGTGTGGTCTGTGGGAGTAGGTGGGCTTCCAAGGGTGGTCGGCCAACAGGTGCTGTCCCATGCTGAGAGGTTGGTTCCAAGGATGAGGAATTTTGTCTTCTCAACATTGAGTTGCAGGCAGCTGTTGGTAATCCAGGCTGCGACGTCTTGCATTCCTTTCTGGAAGTTGAGTTTGGCAGTGGTGTGGTCTTTGGTGAGGGAGAAGATGAGCTGGGTGTCGTCAGTATAGGATACGATGTTGAGGCTGTGTTGTCGTGTGATGGTTGCGAGGGGACCCACATGTGAGGATCTTGTTTTATGTATATTGTGCAGAGACCCCAGGTCATGCTAACCTCCCCCACTGTGACCCCCCAGGCCCTGGCCGCACATTGCTGACCCAGTTAGACATGGAGCTTCTGTATTTGTTCCCCCGCAAAATTGATCCAAAAGACGCACACGGTTTTTGATCCTTTGCAAAGTTGATCCAAATATTCGAGTCAAGCACAAAGAGAGAAATATGTGCTTATATTAAATACAGTTATCTGCTGTATGGCAATAAAACTGGACCTATCATTGTGCCCTTAACATCAATGCCAAAAACATGGATTGATTTATGAACAATGAATTTTAAAAACATTAAGGCAATGTGTCAGCAATGTAGTTCCAGCAATGTAGTTCCTCTCTCATTTCACATGTTTTACTTACTCTTGACTCTTGTATTCCCCAAGAGTTAGCTATGTTATCATGTCGTGTTTCTGTATTTCTTTACGTGCATACTTTGAGCCCTGCCAGGTGTTTACGAGGCGTTTTGATTGGGAGCTCTAGCCCTGAGGCTGAAGCTTAAGCAAAGTGTCAGTAAGTGGGGTGGTCTTTCTGTAGAGCACACAGAACAATGGTCATGTATTCATGTAGCAATTGAAATTCTGTGTAACTGTGTCTGAAGGGGTATACACATAAAATTGAAAAGCAGAAGGAAATTAATTGCTTACATTCAAGTCAGTGAAGTGTATGTTTGTTAGTGGTGAAGTGACGGAGATGCACAGAGGTTCATTTGGGGAAGAGTGAAAAGAGGGTGCTGAAGAGGAAAGAGAGTTGGTTGAAGATGCGTAGATGGACATGAAATTCAGAGAAAAAAGTGTACATATCTATTGTAAAGCGCACATAGATGAAGGCCAAAACTCCTTCTACAGGCCTCATTGCTAATTAATTCACAGCCAATTTCAGAATTGAAATATTTCAAGTGTTAATTATTTATAACAAATCATTGTTGTTACTCATTTATCTTAAACAGTTTAGATCCATTGACAAAGCCAATCGTACTGACAGGTTTATTTATATGTCAGTTGTTCTGTTAAATATCTCGATGCAATTACATCGCAGAGAGACACCAAAACACTGGTAGGGTGGAACACTATGGGAGTCACAGAAACCTATTTTACGTGTTCCCTTTTCATCCTACTTACAGACCTGTCTGCACATATTTCTATGTGACTGATTGCAGCCAGCAGCTGTGGGTGCTTCCTGAAGCCAGGTAGAGCATTTGTTTTCAAAGTTGATGCTAAATACATTGCAAGACACTGGGCAAGCACACACTTTAAAGAATTGAAGTTGTTGTGCTGTACAATTTGCATATTACAGTAAATGTTGAACCTATCAATGCAGAAAGATATGGAGCAGTTTTTAATATGTTTAATATGTTTAATATTTCAAGACTATACGTACCCACTGCTTAATAAGCCTTGCTTCATAACTAAATTCATTTACTTTAAAATGCACCATTTGCCAATCTTTTTCAATATTTTCTCAGGAAGAGGACCCATCGTGGCCCCACGTTTGTCTGCTCACTATATAAAAGTCATACCCAACTTTTAAGAACCATCACTTATTACTTGCCACCACTGCACTCTAAACATCTTGTTTGTATTGCGGACAGACCTCTCAACCTGTATAAATACATGAACAAGGTGGCCAAAAGTACTAACCATTAACTGAGACTCATAAGTTAAAATCATTTATTTCTGAACAGAAAACATAAAGAAGTGGTTCAAACTCTGGGTTTTTCTAGACTAAGGGGGTCATTAGGATTGCGGTGAATCTGCATCCTCCGGGCCGGCCGGATTCACCTGCTGCAGTGATTTAAAAGACCCTCTGCCAGATTAGGATGGCTGGGGGGTCATCGACGGACGGACGGGAAAACCGTCTGCCGCTTTTCCGCCGCAGTCGCCTTCCGACCGCGGCGGAAAAGCTCTAATATGGTGGCGGTGTCTATCAGACATCGCAAGCCATATTAGGACATGCATTGGGACATGCCTTTACGCGGCGGCAATGCCGCCACAAAAAGGCAAGGCGTTGCGGGTCCCCAGGGTGAAGGGGGGTGGGGGTGCACATGGGGGTACCTACTTTGGTTTGGGTTGCAAACAGTTTGAACATATTATCCTAGCGCTCTCTACAGAGATAACTTCGGTAGAAAATTAAAACAGCTGCAAACTAGACTGTCTAGTTGGCAGATTCATAATCAATGAACCTACTCAACCTAAAATTGAAAATCTAGAGGTGCCCTGCTCCTGATATTGTTCAGGTGTGCTTATTTTGTAGATTTCAGCTCTTAAGTAATACAGCCGAGACCAGTCATTCTTGTTTAGCCTAAACGTTGATGATGAAGAAGGGTCCACAGGTGAAAGAAAAGAGGGGCACACAAGGTGGCAAGGAACAGAGGAACACAGGGTGGTGAGAAAAATGGGTTATCAAAATAAGAAGCAGGGACTAAATTGAAGTTAGTCCATATTCCTCTATCTAGCACAAGATTATGTTCTTTACCCCCCCCACTTGGGACCAACAAATCACTTAATACTCTTTCCAAGTGATACGAGTAATTGCGTCAGTGCCATTATCCTGTATGGTGCACACCTTCATTTTTAGGTCTTGCCTACAGATGCTTTATGTTTTTGGTGTCGACATTGTCTATAATGGAGTACATATAGCTAGACTATAGGAACCACTTGCTCAAGATTGGATAGCTTTTTGGCTATGGCAATTCTCTCTCCGTCCACAGTTGAATGCAATGGACTCGTTTTATATTTTTTGTATTTCATGTGAGCACATATTTAGTTTGGAAAAAAACAGACTTTTCATTTAAAGTTTGCCATATGGGTCCATCATTATGATGGTGTCATCCATCAAACCTTCAATGCATTGACAGAAACCGTGGTGATGACAATTCCTGCCAATGCAACAAATGTACAGTGCGCTAGTGGACATCTCTAAATTTGGTGGGCGCAAATCCCATCTGCCGAACTTGAATTTAGGTTGTAAATAATAATCCCACCCTTTGCACCATCAGCTTGCTTAACACATTGATCAATGTATTATTCAGCGAAGAATTTGATATCCCCTCTGTTGGCTAACCACCTACCAAATGCCCATCTCATGGCATGCCAAGAATAACATAGTTTTGCTAAAACATGTGTAATGTCTATCATATCCATCGTCAACCATGGCAGCCGCACTTCCTCTGCCTTCACGTTTGCTTCTAGCAATACTGACTCCATCTGCCTTTGCATTTGTGAGAAAGAATTTTGACTTCCTTACTAATGAAATCAGTAAAAGTAGAATAATTCTTAATATCAGGTGCCCTTCAGAGGAAATGGAACTGTAGAAATAAGCAAAAAGTGAGGAGCCCTCAACCAAGGGAGAAATCAGCAAAAAACGTTGTAGCTCGGTCACCCTCATGTTACTCAGCCATTCAATGAGCCACTGTCATCCAACCCATAAGGAAAGCATCATTACGGTCATGACAAAATTATATTGTATATGCACCCTAAGCGTTTTACTCCCCATTCACGTTTTCATGGCAGACAAGCAAATGAGATGACTGGCAAACCTAGTAATGTCCCCATTACCACGAAAAAAAAACATATTACAAAAATATATGAAGCACCTATGCATTGGGTATCTTTACAAGTCATTAAAGTTCCATGTGATTCATTGTCCTCAGTTATTATTAAAACAGGCATGTAGATTATTAAAAGTTATATTCGTTTTTGAAAGCATCCGTGTTGGACCTCATGAATTCCCTCCCAAACTAAACTCAGTCGAAGACAGACATCAACAATAATTAGCTTTGTGCCTTCTTTTAAAACCTATACAGATATTTTCTCATTTGTAACTTCCTTAGGAAAGAGATCTTCACTTAAAGTCATAGAAGATAGAGTCAATGAAGGTGTTATGCATGCTAGAAACTGTATCAGTCACTTTGGACACAGGATGAATATTCTGTCAAATGAATCTCGGATTGCCAAATTGAATATAATTCAATTTCTCCTACACATATTATTAACGCTTAGGTTATCAAAGAAGGCTGCTTTATAATCATTATCCAAGCAACATCCTGATCAGTCATTAAAAATCGAATGCTTAGTAATAGGGATATTTGATGATTTAAATATCCCATCATTTAACAGTATGGAATTGTTGGACTTGGCCCTTTTGGCAGGTTCACCCCGAAACTTTTTGCATTTTCCTAGCCTGTTTCTGCAACCTGGTGTTGGTGATTTTAGGCCTCTGCGCATTTTTCATTGTGGTCCAGTGTAAAGTGCGTGCGCCTTCTGTGTATGTGTGGTGAGACTGGCATGCACTCCCAAAGGAATGCATGGAGATATGAGTGTCCATAGTAGTTGCTGATATGTGGGGAGTGCAGGGGCAAGTTTGGTATGTGCGAAATCGTGAGATTAAATGCTGCGCGATGGTGTTTAAAGATTTACCATGACTAGTGGAGAAGTGTCTCTTTTAGAAGTTGAATTGCCTGTCTGGCTTGCGAGTGACAGGGGCTGATTGGTGTGCTTGGCTCCAGGTGCCAGGATGGGTGTGCCCGGTGGTTAATGGAGGTATCTGCATGGAAATGGGAGGGAGGAGTTGCACCTGGGACCTGAATAGGGCTGTGCCTTCCCTCCACAATGTTGGCTCCACCTCCTGCTGGGCGGCTGACAACCCTGCCCCTCTCTCTGAAAGGAAAGGAGAGGCCAGGAAAACAAAGTGCTCAAGGAACACCTAGAACTGGTTCAGACCGGGCTCAGAGCCCTCCTCCACAAAGGGAACAAAGACTTTTAGGGGTATAAGTACAGGACCCCAGACTACAGAAAATTAGATCATCCTGGAATCAAGAAGGAACCTCTGCCAAGGAGAAAGCTCGAAGACTGAAGAAGGAAGTCTGTCCTGCTGTTGCTTTGCTGGAATGAGCTGCAGTTGCTTTGCTGCCAAGGAGAGGGGAAGAACTTTGTTGTTGCTTTGTCCCCATGCTTGAAGAGCTCTCCAAGGGACTGTTGTGAACTGGTCTCCTGTTAAGAAGTCCCAGGAACAAAAGGACTTCGCCCCCCAGCTTTCCCTGAACTCTGCTGAGAGAGTTCTGCCCTTCCTGAGTGCTGAACCCGACTGAGGGGCATCTGGAAGTTGTGGCCTGCTATTTGGAAAGCTGGAGAACAAGAAACTAAGACTATCTGCAAATATTCACGCATCACTCGCTTGCGGAGCGCATCCCCGTCAGTGCGAGGAAATTCCCGCCGCCGCGAAGATCGAGATCGTTGCAGCGCCTGTTGCCGCTGCAGGAACCGACGCATCCTTCATTTGCGGAACTCATCTCTCCAGTGTGGGAAAAGTACGATTGCTGCGAGTATCGTTGTGGAGCCTGTTGTCGCTGGGTGAGATCGCCGCACCTCTTGCTTGCGAACCGCAGCACGTCGCTCTGAACATCATCGCAGAAGCATCGCTTCGAGGGGTCATAAGAGAAGAAGATCGATGCTGTGCCGCACATCCCCGCCGCACCTGAGATCGTCGCTGTCCCGAAGATCGTCGCATCGTGCCTTTGCGAGATGCTCCCTACGGAACCTACGCACCGGAATCCATACAAGGTATCGCCTCCCTCCCAATACAGACCGGATTCGTCGCAACACACTGGCTGCGTCCAGTGGGGCTGTCGCATCGCCTCCCCAGGGTCTCAGGAGTGACGCATTGCTTGTTTTCCACCACACCAGCTTCTGTTGTGGAACTTTGTCACATCTAAAGGTACTGTTGGCTAAACGTGACGCAACTGTGGATTATTTTAAAGCAACCTTTAGAACTCCTTTGAAACCATATTCTTAAACTGTGTATGTTGGATTTTTGTCGTTTTCGTCTTGTTTAAATTAGATTAAATACTTCTATTTTTCTAAACTGTTGTGAAGTACTTTTGTGGTGTTTTCACTGTGTTACTGTGAGTGTAGGTGCAAATACTTTACACATTGCCTTTGATAAGCCTGATTGCCCGTGCCAAGCTATCAAGGGGGTGAGCAGGGGTTATCTTTGGCATGTAACTCCTTTGCCCTGACTAGAGTGGTGGTTTCTGCCTGGCTTTGGCGCAAGACTTAGGCAATCAGAAATCCCATTTCTAACAGGAATGATGGAGATGAGCCACTCAATAGATTCACTGGTTAACTATTATACACAATTATAAAATAAAGAGAACAAGAGGGTTTAGACCAACCTTTCTTCTTGTGTCCAATTGTCTGCAGGAAAACGTCATTCATCCATTGTTCTCATAAAACAACAAATCAGTAAAGCTATATTGACCTTCATTGTTGACCCCCATCAAAAACAATTAAATGATACATCAACCACCACCAAACTGGATTGCACTTTTATACAGCAAATGCTAACCTCCATACATTTGTTAACCAGTGTAACCTTATTTTTGGAACCATAGCACACAGCATCAAACACATCACACCTTCATTGCACAAAATATTTACTTTTTGTCATCTAAACAAGTTTGTATCAAACGTTTTTCAAATATAAATTAACCTTCATTGTTCACACAAAGGCTAGCTAAATATGGTTTAGGATCACAATGGAAATATCCTGCTTCTTTGCCTTGCAGACTTCACACTGGCCACCCCTTATATAGCTTAGTTTAGTTTTATTACAAAGGATAGAGCTTAGCATGTCTCATGGGTACATTTTATCAACAAGAATGAAATAAATAAATAAATAAATAAAATACAGGATCAGACAGAATCATATTGGATCACTGAGTAATACTAAACCAACAAATATTAAAACACAAAAATATCGGAAAATAAATATTGTTAACAAAGATGTTGAGCCTGTATAGAGAACACTTAATACAAATATCATTTTTACATATAACAAAAACAAAAATATCAGAATCAAAAATATTTTTACCTTTAAATAAACATACGTGTCAAAAATATCGATCCATGACGGGAAGGAGGGGGGGTTATACCAATTGCTACGAGATTGGCTGACAGGATGTTCCTAAAGATATGTCCTAATATTTTAGTTTTTCAGATTGGTGATGGGGAGGGACTTTAATGATTCAATGTGGATGGCTGTGACGTTACTTTAAGAATTGGGATTGATGCACTACTCCTGTTTGAAATAATTTTAAGTTGTAGTTCGTGGGTTAAGGTGCTAATGTTGGGTTACGCTCTCCGTCTGTGGCACCCTTTTACAATGAACTAGACGTGTAACCAATGGGTCATTGGTTACATCCCCTCCATGCAAACTTGTATTGGTTCCTCTTGAAAGAAGACTCCACTAATTCTTGATTCTGTACTTTTATTAGTTGTACTTTTGTTTTTAAACGATTAGTCTCATTGTTATTCCTCTTCCATTGTTTTCACTTATTTTTCACATATTGGTTTAAACATGATTCATTCATGGATATATATTGTTATGTGAGCTCCAATGCATTTCGGGCATTGTGTGCCCTTCCACAGGGAGCAAAATCTGTTAAGAACATAACATATACATTTAATCACACTCTTCACTCATAGAATACATATGTCATACAATTATATCGGGTGGTGGTGTTCAACCATGCAGGAAATTTCATTACTGTATTCGTATTAATAAAGGTGCATGCGATGCGGTGTGAGGTGTCTAATGACCCATGACTAATCCCGTGTCGGTGTAACGATGGTAAAAAAATGACGCACTTACGTTTAGACCGCTGCATTTAAAAGCTCTGAACGCTATATGAAAAAGAACAAGATGCTAGTCAGTTTAATTTTCGCACTGACCGCTAAAAAAATAATGTGTCCTAATGCCGGGAGAATGTTACTAACCTTGGGTTTTGTTTTGGGGTTTATGTGAAAAATAAGTGAAAACAATGGAAGAGTAATAACGATGTGACTAATCGTTTAAAAACAAAAGTACAACTAATAAAAGTACAGAACCAAGAATTAGTGGAGTTTTCTTTCAAGAGGAACCAACACAAGTGTGCATGGAGGGGATGTAACCAATGACCCATTGGTTACACGTCTAGTTTAATGTGGATGGCTACATTTCCAGTTATTGTGATGTGAACTGGTGGGAGGGGGGATCCCACTACCCCGAGTATTTTTAGCATTTTATGGGGGAGAGAAGCACTCTGCCAAGTTTGGGGTGGGTGGTTTTGAATCCACGGGCAACAGGGCAGGAAGGGGGGTCGAGGTTGAGGGGGGAGGGGGGAGGGGAGTTTAATTGGTTTATTGATACGATGATTGGGTCAATGATACTTGCGAGCGACTTAAACATAGGGAAGCTTGTCAAGGTGCAACGTGTTGCAATAAATTAATGATGTAATGTAGTCATGCTGAATGGTGGACGACAATTGTGGGGAAACAGATGTATGTTCTTTCCTACACAGCTATGATCCGACTATGGGAATGGGAGATGTACACAAATATGGGGCAGGATAGTAAACGATCCCTGGCTATAATGTCCTGGAACGTGAATGGGATGGATACAAGATAAAGACGGGAAAAGTCCAACAATACCTGAATAGACACTCGCCACATGTGGTCTTGTTGCAGGAAACACATTTAGTAGGTCAAAAATAGAAAGGCCCTTACTAGGTGGGGGTAAAAACTCCTGATACACGCAGACTACACCACGGGCTCAAGGGGCACAGCTATATTAGTGAAGAAATCAATGCCCCTTATCATTCAAAAAGTGTGGGCTGACACAGGGGGCCAGTTCGCTGGAGTTGAGGCCCAATGGGATGCGAAGGGTATTAATGTACTCTCTGTTTAGCTACCACCCGCTATGGGCAAGGCGGCACTATAGACCTGGGTACTAAGCTGACAGGACTTCAGGAAGGCACACTGATCATGGGGGGTACCACAACATGACCATAGACAATACCGTATTTCGCCACCCCCCAAAGTCAAAAGAAACATCTAACGACCTCATGTCCGACTTTGTAAAAGCTTTTGGTCTGGCAGACGTTGGTCAAATACTCCATCCCACCGACAAATTGTTCACTTTCTTCTCCGGTGTCCACAGGAGCTTATCATGTATTGACTATCTCCTTACACATTTGTCTGCAATAGGCAATTTCGCTCAATATAGAGTGCTGCCCAGAGGAATTTCGGACCATTCCCCGATCTGGATGCAATATGCGCAATGGGAGCGCCAACCCCGCTCCACAATAGTAATTAATCCATGGCTCCTACACATCCCAGACATGAAGGACGAACTCCGTACACACACAGAAAAATATTTTACTGAAAATGTGTGCTCTGTCGAGTCCACACAAACAATTTGGGAAGCATTCAAAGTGGTGCTCAAAGGTCAAGCTCTGTCGTTAAAGACGGGCTATATTAGCAAAAAGCAAGCACTCCTGACCAAAATAGAATCTGATCTTCTTGAGCTAGAACGCGAACACTCACAGGATCCCTCGCCTGACACAAGTCATAGACCTCTCCTAAAACAAGATGAGTATAAGATAAAAACCAGGGAACAGATGGTGACTAAGCAGCGTGCAACCCAATATAGACTCTATGAGCTTGGGGACAGAGCGGGCAGAATGCTGGCATGGCTGGAGAGACGGGAGCAGGGCTCCAGATGGGTGCATAAATTGACGACACTGGGTGGTGAAACGGTGACACACCCGAGATATAAAGCGGAAGAATTTGCTGATCACTATGAAACGGTGTAATCCCCCTCTACACGCTACACAGTGGAGGACTCTCGCCAGCTCCTTATGGACACCAATGTGCCAAGCCTCTCAGAGATAAATAGAGAAACATTGGAGGCAGACCTATCAAATGAAGATATAGTGAGGGGCTTGGGACAGCTAAAATCAGGAAAGGCGATGGAGCCAAATGGCATCCCAGTGGAATTTCTGAAGGCAACTGCCTCTCTGACTATACCACATCTAATAGCCATGTATGAAGAGGGCCTAGAGGGGGGCATGCTACCACTAGATCAACGGTTGGCCACCATTGTAATCATTCATAAAAAGGGTAAGCCACTGGAGAGCAATGGCTCTTATAGGAAAATCTCACTGATCAATGTAGAGACAAAGGTTTTGGCAAAAGTCCTGGCTAATAGATTGGCGACAGTTATCATCTCATTGGTCCACCAGACCAATCCGGCTTCATGCCGCGGCAAAATACGTCCCCAACCTGCGCCATCTGCACAATGTAATGGCATGTAGACAATACATTGAAGAAGATGCGGCGGTGCTGTCCCTTGACGCCTCTATGGCGTTCGACTCCATAGAATGGCCATACCTATTTGAAGTGCTGCAGGAGATGGGGCTAGGGCCTAAATATGTAGCCTGAGTGAGGCTTCTAAATACAAGTGTGCTGGGACAGGAGAGAGTAAATGGGTTTACATCTAGAACATTCGAGCTGCGCAGAGGAACGAGGCAGGGATGCCCGCTATCCCCGCAAATTTTTGCCCTCGTACTAGAGCCACTCGCGGCCTGGGTGCGTAGAGACGTGATGGTGCGTGGAATGCGCTGGGCAATCGGAGTTGAGGACCGCATATCACTTTATGCAGACAACATTCTGCTCTATCTAGCATCCCCATACAGATTGATCAGGGTGGTGTTGGATATATTTATGAATTTTGGTAAATATTCGGGGTATGCAATTAATTGGCACAAGTCAGTGTTATTTATGCTGAGAGGTGATGTGCCTCGCCTCTCGACAGACTGTGCGATAACGGTCACTACGGAAGGTTTTCGCTACTTGGGTATTTTTATCACTTCAGACCTAGCCTGTTTCCATAGTTCTAACCTGGTCCCACCTTTGGCTAGATTGCGAGTGGATGTGAAGCACTGGCGGACCTTGCCCCTGACACTGGTGGGACGGCGGCACTCTTCAAGATGCAGGCTCTTCCTCATTATTTCTATGTGCTACATAACTGTCCTCATAGAGTCCCGGACTCGTACTTTAGAGCTGTTAATGGAGAGGTCCGCATGCTGTTATAGGATGGTAGGGCCCCTAGGATTGCAAGGCAGAAACTAATAAAAGCTGGTACGATGGGGGCATTGCCCTCTCTGATATACAGCAATACTACTGGGCGGCCCAACTGGTGATCATCAATCACTGGATATATCATCCCCCAGATGGCCCAGCGCATACTCTCGATAGATACCAATCTGACCGTTCTGGATATCTGGGGCCCTTTTATACCTCTGACAGGAAAAATAAAGGGAAGTTCTTCGGACCGACCAAACACACACTGGAAATCTGGCATGTAGTCACCTCTCGGTTAGGTTGGACAGGCACTCTCTCGCTAGCCACACCACTGTGGTTTACTCAAAAACTGGGAATGCTGGGCTCCCAGCCCGGATTTGATAAATGGGACCTGATTGGGGTGTCAAAAGTGAGGGATTTGGTCAAAAAGGGGACAATACTGACCATTAGTGAGCTCCAGAAGCAAAATCAACTGGCACAGAGAGAAATGTACAGATACATTCAAATCAGACATGCGCTACAGGCAGGGTTTCCATCTCCTTAAGACATACCAGAGTCGTCTCCTCTAGAGGATCGCCTGCTTGATGGCCCGCTTGACTCGAAGGCAATATCTTTGACCTATAAGAAGCTGCGTAACAACCTTCTGGACGATTTCCCGAAGCTCAGGGAGAGGTGGCAAAGCGACATAGGACCTATAGCGGATGAAGACTGGCAGTCGGCGCTAATGTCCCCACGTGCTGCTGATCACCTAGAGATTTATACTGATTCAGCTTAGAATACTCCACCGATCGTACATGGCAGGGACAGTTCTGGCTAGGATAGGGTCTAGGCCCGATGACCGCTGTATAAGGGGCTGTGAACAGAAAGCAACATTCTATCATACGTTGTTGTCTTGCTCCATGGTACGTCCCTTGTGGGAGGAAGCCATGACTCGTATGTGCACAGCCCTGGGGAAAGCCATAGTACTGACCCCACAGTTGGGAATATTAAACATCTGGGAGGCTTTGGATCTGACTGAAGTCGAGCAACAATTCACAACACTTGGATACAAGCTAGCAAAGAGAGAATTGGCTAAGGGATGGGGAGTGTAAACCACCTCGTGTCACCCTGTGGATCACAGAAATGGATAGATGTATGCTGGCATAGACGGAGGTATACAAGGCTCGGGGATGTCCCAAGAAAAAGTATAGGAAGTGGGCACAGTGGATTAAATACAGGGGAGATCTTTGTGTGACGCCTACTGTTGAAATGGAGATGCGTAGACAAGAGTGACTTATGAAAGATATGTAAGGTGTACCCATGATTAAAGTTTTATGGGATCAAATGGCTGAGAACAAGTACTATGTCGTCCAATCCTGTAATGTATGACTGTCATTTAAATCAATAAACAAAGTTTAAATAAAAATATATATATATATCGATCCATGCAATATCAAATAATATTACCACCAAAATAATCAAATAATCATTAATAAGTCAGTAAAAACATTTTTCACATAAAACAATTACTTTAAATAAACTCAAAACGTCATATACATATATTTGATTTAAATAAAAATATATTATATCAACAAAATATTTACCTCAAAAATCCACAAATCTAAAATATATACCATAAAACCCCCTAAAAACTTATCATTAACTGCAAACAAGTAAACAACAATCTAAATATTAGTAAAGATAGCTTTATAAAACATTTTATGAACAGAAATTTGGAACTATATATTCGAGATAAATAGTAAAACACAAACAAGCATTTACCATAGAAGGATTTATTTTAAAATATATATTTTTATTGTCAACAAGTGAGCTACATTGTTTGTTATAATGATAAAAAAGTGACAACAAAACCATAGAAGGATTCAACTGACAAAAAGATCAAATCTATAATAAACTAACCAATACAATTAAACCATAAACAACTTTAACCAATAAAATCAAACAAACAATTAACTCAACAATATAAAAGGCACACTAATTGGAATAACTAAAACTTCCGAAATGGAAATGACAAGTGTTGCAAGACGAGGAAAGTCTGCCAGACTCCTTCTACAAACCGTTAAAGAAGAAAAATATATTTCTTAACTACTACATAACTAAGTAATGAACTATTATATTTGATGTAAAGCTTAACTGTGAACAAACCAAAAAATACACATTTACCAACTTTTATCTTTTTTACACAGACCTCCTACAAGAAACTTGAAAACCAATTAACTTTCCAGAAAATATCAACTATTTCAAACCTGCAAAAAGAAATAAGAAACTAAGTATACATTAATGAATAATTAATTAGTAGTCCCACTCTATAAAAAAAGGGGACAGAGGCAAACCCTCAAATTACAGGCCTATCAGTTTTGATGGATGCCCTCCAAAAGGTCTTCTGTAGAGCCCTTCTGCACAAAAGGCTTGAGAGGAAGAAAATACAATCTTATCCCAATACCAAGCAGGTTTTAGGGAAATTACGGGAACTATCGACCAAGTATTTTGTCCCCTGCTTCTCTATTGGAAAGTGGTTGTGATCGGTTGGGGCAGTCTTCATCTAGCTTTAACTGATTTAAAGACTGCCTGCTTCGAACTAGTTCCCAGGCGTAAGCTATGGATTGAGCTTAATGATATGGGGATTCCGCCTTCTCTCCTCAGCTTGCTAATGGGGGCCATAGGGACAATTTACAGAGTGCATTCCAGTTAGTAGGGGAGTTCATCAAGGTTGCGTCTTGGCTCCTACCCTTTGTTCATTGTATATGAATGGGGTGGTTATCTTTCTACAACAAGAACCTGCAGAAGCACCAACCTTAGGGAGGTCAAGGTACCAACCTTATTGTTTGCAGACAATACCTTGATGGTGTCCAAGACCCCAGCCGCACTTCAGGTTCTGCTCAATAGATTTCAATTGTTCTGTGATACCAGGGGTTTGGTCATTAACTCTACCACAACCAAATTCATGGCCTTTAATCCACATAAGCAGCAGGAAGCACCCACCCAAGCTCTGATAAGCCAATCACAATGCTGTAATGCAGCATTGTGAATTGTCTAAGTGCCATGGATTGGTGCATAGACAGGGGTTTGCAGGCTTTGGATGTTTCTCACCAGGCTGCTTATTGCAGCCTGATGGGGAAGAAGGAAAGTGCGCATGACTGTTTGGCCTGCCTGAGTGGGCCGGACAAGCAGTCATGCCCACTTAAGGAATGCAAAGCACTCCTCTCCCCTGCTGTGCCCAGCCCTGCCCCACCCTGAGAGCCACTGACTGCCACGGAAAAAAACTGATAATACCAATAGTTATTATCATTTTAATTTTCCTATTATTCCGTGGGACGACGCTCCTCCACCTTAGCAGAAGAGATGCCACCACTGTCTGAGTCACAAAACAGATAACAGGGCAATTGCCCCTAGCCTCACTTTAAAAAGATTTTTGCACAAACGCAAAGAGCTGCCATCAATATCGCATCTGCCCCTAGAAGAAACCAAGACATAGCCATACATGCGCATTAACAATTCCACACAGTGAGGAACTTTCCTTTTATGTGACAACCTAAATAATTACATTTTAATATTCTCTATAGCAACCCACTTAATGAAACATGGCTAATGTCAAACCTGAATGATGCATTGGACCTTTAAAATGAGTCTCAAACCATTTACTCAGATATACACCATACATAATTAATATCAAAACACAAATATGTGTTTTATATATGCCCTACTACCAAATAAACAATGCAGTACTTATTACAAGCTCTTAGACCATACAAAACATGCAACAAATGACTACTACCCCAAACCCAAAAAGTTTCTTACACTTTGTAGAAGCCATGATTCAAACAATTCTAAAAATATACCCCCTCACAGTTATACAAGGCTGTTATCATTCCAATCTAAGTCCATGGAGACATCCCTAAAGACATTTCTGCCCCTTATTACATTTTGGCTTACTCAAGTACCTAATGGGCAAACTCCAAGTGATCCAAAATGCAGCAGCCTGGCTCTTGCTAAATAAACTGATACAAACTTGTATTAGGTCACATCTGTGGGGACTCCATTGGCTGCCCATTAGATAGAGAGTCACGTTTAAGGCTCTTGTTTTGGTACATGATGGCATATAGCATACAGTTCCTTTCAACCTCAGAACCAGCTTCAGCTTTCATAACTCTGCAAGACAGCTGAAATCTACCAACAAATTTCTAGCAGGAATCCTTATGATTCAGCAACAAAGAGCAGGAGGGAGATCTTTAGCATTCCTGGGTTTGACCGCATGGAATCAGCTTCCGCTGGAGCTGTGGTCCATGAGCAATTCAGCATTGTTTGAGAAGAAACTTAAAACCTGTTTCTTTGTGCAAGCCTAAGTCCTTTCCTCTCCGACCTTGCTGCTTCTGTGCCTCGACACTCCCTGGAGTAGCTGTGCAAAATATATTTGCCTATCATATCATATCCCCCAAAATCTCCCCTAATGGCCTGATTATGAGTTTGGTGGTGTGGGAGCGGGCCGCCATTCCACCCCCTGCTCCCATGCAGTTCATCAACACGTTGCGCCAGTGCAAAGTCACAAAAAATGATGTAATTGGGCACAAAGTGTTGATAAACTATTTACTTTTCAGTGTAAAACTGTATACACTCTTAAAAATAGTTTGTAAAATAAAACAAATAGTGCATACATCGACTGTGTGATGCTTTGTGTCGAGGGACGTCCAATGGGAGCTACATGGGTATTCCCATGCTTTCACCCATGGTTTTTGATGCAAAGTACAATCTCTGAAGAATAGTAGACAGGGCTTTGCAACAAAATAATACATCATTAAGCAGGAGTTAAGTAGTAAAAATCTTTTAATTTCTACTAACTTTTCAATCTCTGACTGTTTGCTGTAGTGTACAGCACACATACAATTTATGAAAGTTTTAAACTTTGTCTAGGCTTTCTAATTTGTACTAGAAGGGTAAGCTTTTGGTACAAAATCTATGCAAGACATCACACAAAGTAAAACTCCTATGCTAGACATCAATTGTACACTTTTACCCTCTGGTGTGAAGATGTGTGCTTGGATCTAGGTGGACTAAAGATCTGATTATAAGTTTGGCAGTCCGATATACCTCCAAACCCACGGTGGTGGTGCTGTTATTGCCACACCGGTGGTCTGACTGCCCTATTATGAGTTGGACTGTTGGACTGCCATGGGACCACTGCTACTGCCTGGGATTCTTGATCCCTGACAGTCTTGCAGTGGTGCCCGCGAAATACTGGTGGTGCCTCTGCAGCACCACCAAGCATAATATGAGTTTGTTTATGCAACAGTTTTCATGATGGTGAGTCTGCCATGAAAACTGTGGTGGTATAGAAACTAAGGGGGTAGGCCCTCTGTTGTCTCAGGGCCATGGGATGCATGCAGAGGAACAGATGTTGTAGCCCCCTTTGTAGATGCACCACAGTTCCTGTATGGCACAGACTTCACCAGTCCATGCCAAGTAGGAACAGGCCTTGGTGTGCCTTTTGAGGTGCCTTTCTAAGGCTCACCGCCTGGGTCCACCAAAGCATCGCCCGCCAGACCACAAATATACTCACAATCTGGCGGGATGAGTTTGGCGGTGTGGTAGTGGGTTGCTTGCAATCAGGCCTTATGTGTATGCCAGCACTTGGTAGCAAAATATCAGAATCTCGCTCATTCTACGACAACATATCTGAACACATCTTTTCCTCCTCCAAGGAAACAAGGGTTGTATGTCACAATATAATATATTTAGCAAAATATTGCCTGGCATATATATTGTGTCCTTATTATTGTCGACAAATCTATCATTTGCTTGGGTGTAGATTTGCTGTATTTAATCCAATGGGGAGATAATTTTTGTCAGATTTTATTTTTTGTACGATATTCATGTACCCTGCCCCAGTTATCACGTTCTGGAAGTGTGACAGTAGTATACTAAAAGAAATAACGTGTCATAAATTAAATGTAAACTGCCCCTCCCCACCTCCTGTTATTTTGGTATCCAGAGTAATATAAGGGCTTGAGCAGCGAGAATGCAGGATATAATTTTTATGCTGGCATTAATAAAGTGCCACTGGTATTTTGGGCAGAGTGCTAGGCCTGGGTTTAACTCAGCCAGTGTGACCAATTGCTTACTGATGGTTTAAGATTTAAATCAATGAGACAATCACAAGTACATCAGAAAGGGCTATACATTTGAATTTATTGAGAGCAAAAAACAGGAACAGAAATGAAGAAAACAGCTAAATGATACAGTCTTACAAAATATATGATAAGAAATGTAATTGGCAAAAAACTTTGTAAAGTATAAAGTGACTGTTGGACCCGGCCCTTTTGACAGGTTCACCCCGAGACTTTTTGCTTTTTCCTAGCCTGTCTCTGTGACCTGGTATTGGTGATTTTAGGCCTCTGCGTACTTTTTCATTGTGGTACAGTGTAAAGTGTGTGAGCTCTCTGTGTATGTGTGGTGAGTGACCTGCCCTCCCATAGGAATGCATGGGGAATATGTATGCCCATGGTAGTTCCTGATGTGTGGGGAGTACAGGGTCGAGTTTGGTGTGTGCGAACTCGTGGGATTGAATGCTGCGCCATAATATATGCGGCATGATTGTATCTAGTGTAGAAGTGCCACTTCTAGAAGTTGGCATATTTGTGTAATTTGTGCCTGGCGTGTGATTGGCTTGAGCCTGGGCCTGCTTGTGGATTAACTGTCTGGTTTGAGGGTCCTGAATGGGGCTGAGTTTTCCCCACACAATGCTGGCTCCACCCCCTGGGGTGTGTCTGATGTCCCTAGCCTGGCCTGTGAAAGGAGTTCCCTTTTACCAGTTGTAGCTGGTGCTCACATTGCCTGCACCCCGCTAGACAAAGGATTTTACAGTATAAAAAGGGGCTGTGTCCCCTTACAAAATGTTCTTGAAATCCTGTTCCTGGATACCTGATGGACTGATGTCCTGGACTCTGGAGACCTTTTGCTGGGTCCCCCTTTGCTTCACTTTGCTGCTGGACCTTGCTTGTAGCGCTGGGGGAGCGCTTTATTTTTAACAGAGACCTTCTTTTGCCTGCTAGCGCTTGGGAGCGCTTGATTCGTCTTTATAGCGCCTGGAAGCGCTCCATTTATCCACTAGTGCTGGGGAGTGCTTTCTCTTGGTCCTCCTGACCCCCCTAGCGCTTAGGTGCGCTTGCCTCTGCCATAGCACTTGGGGGCGCTGTATTTGTCCAAGCAGGTGCCCACCTGGCATTTGCCCCGGATCGCTGATCAAATTGAGTGCCCACCTCGATTTATTGTTTATTCTTAACAAGCCGGTGCCCACTCTGCATTTTTCCGAAGCGCCGCTGGTGATCGAGGAAGCCGCCGGCCCGGAGAGTGATTGGGAGGCGCTGTCCCGCCTCCCTACCCCAGGGCCGCGCTGCGATTGGCCGCAGCCGCGACCCGGAAGTCAGGCAAGCTGCGGCGGGACAACAGGATGACCTGGAAGTGCTTGGACCCTCTCGCGGGGCTCCCGTGCCCTGGGAGAGCCCCGCCGACGGCCGAGGGTGCATCCCCATCAAGGGGAGGACGAGAGCCCACCCCGACTCACCCTGACCCAGCGCGTGGCCCGCTCTGCACCGGAGCAACCGGACAAGTCTGACCATGAGGCTCCCAGAGCGAAGGGAGAGCCCCGCAGCCATAGAAGAGAGCTGCCTCCAGGAAGCAGACCGGTGAGTGCGGGGCTGCTTCGGGAGAGGGGAGCAGTTGTGGCTTAGTGAGTCCCCAGAAGGGGGACTCCAGCGAAGGGGCCAATACTGTTAGAGGGGGCGTCGGGGCACATTGCCGGTGCCCGCCCCCTCCTACCAAGTGCCCCACCTGATTTTTGGGCGCATTGTTGGTGTGAAGCCCACGAGGGCTTCAGGGGTATGCTTGGTGATTTGAGCCTAAGAGAGGCTCGTGGGGGCAGATTGGTTTCATTTGAGCCCAGAGAGATTCAGAGGCATCGATGAGATTTTGAGTCCTCAGAAGGGGGACTCCAACGGTGGGGCCATTTTGTGTTTAGAGCCACGGAGGCTCAGAGGGGTCATTTTGTTGTGCAAAGAGCCCAGTGAGGCTCAAAGGGGCCAGTCATTTGTTTAGAGCCCTGAGAGGCTCCGGGGGACATTTTTTTTCTTCAGAGCCTGTGAGGCTCCCACGTTGGCCCCATCCTTTTTCACAGCTGCCCAGCACTTCGTGGGCAGCTGCCACATTTAGGCCCCTGACTTTGGGACACAGGGCGACCTAGCCCCAACAAGGCCAGTTGGCCTAGGGACTGCCACAGGTGGTAGCTTATGTAAGTTTTGCGCAATTGTATGGTTTTATTACACCTCTGAATGTGGTTTTAGGCATCATGTGTTTTTGCGCTATTGAGTTGTGTTCTGGCACCTCTGAATGTTTTATGCATCATGTGTCTTCCTTGTTCCTGCACCTCTGAATGTGTTTTTGATGCATCATGTGCCTTGTTCTTACACCGCTGAATGTATGTTTTATGCATCATGTGTTTTCCTTCCCTACACCTCTGAATGTTGTGATGCATCATGTGTAATGTGATATGCCTATACCCCTACAGGTATTGTGATACTTAGGTGGTTGTTTTCTTGCTAGTACAGGTGTTACTAGCGAAGCCCAGGTTCCCTGCATAATATTCCCCTAAGGTGGATAGGGTAGCATAGGTGGTACTTACATGCTACCAGTAGCTGCTGGTTGTGTGCTAAAGTGATTATTGTTCTATGATCTACAAAGTGCTATTTCTAACAGTATTTCTAGTTCTAAAAGTATTGATTCTGACAGTGGCCCATGTGGCCCTGTCCTGTAAATAATCCCTTGTGAATATTGCTCGTGCCAGTTGGCACAATGTATATTGTGTGATTACTATCTGATGTGTTTTGACAATACAAAAGTTATTTTTATATAACCTTGTGTGGAGTTCCTTTTGTGGTGTGCCTAGGATGTTGTTGCTGTTGTGTGCGTGTGCAAATGCTTTACACATTGCCTCCGGGATAAGCCTGTCAGCTCGTGCCAAGCTACCAAGGAGGTGAGCAGGGGTTATCTTGGCGTGTGACTCCCTTGCCCTGACTAGAATGGTGGTTTCTGCCTAGCTTTGGCGTCAGCCTTACCCAACCAGAAATAGCCAGTTCTAACAGTGACACAGAAGAAAAACAGTCAAACTATACAAAGAAAAAGCTACATTGTTAGCATAACCATAGCAAAGGATAAAAAAATAATCAACATTGAAACAAAGGATAAAAAATATCAAGTAATTAAATTAGTGATGAAAAAGGCAATGGGAGGGAATTCAAGGTGGTTTGCTTACATCATCAGAATGAGATGTGGATGAGGAGGACGGGGAAGTAATCAGTGTTAAATAATTAGATAACGGTAGCCACAGGAGATCCCTTTTGATTGCTAGGGAGATAGGAGTGACATAATTGGTGTCTAGTCGATGATGAAAACAAACTGCGCTCCACCAAGAGCGAAAGGTCACACTTTTTGCATCTTTCCAATTAGAGGTGATAAGGTGAAATGCAATAGCAATTAATAGGTCAAGGAGCTTATTTTGTTGTGAAGATTGGGACCATAAAGGGAAGAGGGTACCCAGAAAGACATGAGTGATGGAGAAGGGAGTTTGGACATGGAAAATGTGTTGAATTTGGGACCAAACGGGTTTCCAAAACTGGGAAATGGGGGGACATTCAAAAAGCATGTGCTTTAAATCAGCAGAAGGGTGTGCGCAAGACCAACAGGTGGAAGGGGTATCTAGTGAGAAGGTAGACAAAATGTGTGGAGTAAATACAATTTGATTATAAATGAAAAAAAGGGTTTGGGTGGTATTGGCAGCTCTAGAGGTCTTATGAATCTGAAACCATATTTTATCCCATAGAGGAACTGACCAATCTTGGGATAGATCTTTTTCCCAGGTTAATTCAGTTTTAGTTTTAGGGCTATATATGAGAGATTAAAGGTATTTATAAAGAAAAGAAGCAGATAGAGATTGATCTAATGTGGAGGAAATGTAGTGAGATGCAATGGGAATAGTAGTGGTCATGGGTAATGAATGAATATTGAACTAGGACAGGACAAAGCAGGTCATATTGTGTATGAGAAGACATGGGAAGGGAGAACCGATATCTAAGAACCGAGAAGGGAAGAGGTTGATTATGAGAAAGAAGTTGAGAAATCCACTGTATACCTCAGGAATGCCAGGACTTCCAGTAAATAGTACGATTACAAATTTAAATATGTTTATTGTACCAAATAGGTTGGAGATCAATGGAATTAAAAGATGGATAAGAGGAGGGTAAAAAAGGTAGAAGTGTAGTACGAGAATGTGAAATAACAGGGTGTCGAAGAGAAGTTAATTGGAAGAAAAAGAAAGGATTTCCTGAAAGTCAAAAGGAGAGAAAAAGGAAGACTCTATTTTTAGCCAAAGAGGGGGGTAGAACGAGAGATCAGTGGAAATCCAACGGGCAGCTTGTTTCAGTGAGAAAGCACGATGATAAGTTTTAAAATCAGGGAAACGAAGACCGCCATGAGATTTATCCTTCTTCAGAGATTCAAGAGCTAGTCGAGAATGTTTGCCTTTACACAGAAATGTTTGCAGGGCAGCGTCATTTCTCTTAAAGTAGTAACTAGGAATATGGACAGGAATCATAGAAATAGTATATAAAATAATCGGAGATAACATCATTTTGATGGAATCAACTCGACTCCACCAGGAAAGGAAGAGAGGATTCCAGCGAGAAATAGCTGAATCCAATTTTTTAAGTATAGAATCAAAATTGATTTTCAGAGTGTCCGACAAAAGAGGAGCAAACCGAATTCCTAGATATTTAATTTTAGAGGGTTGCCAAGAGAAGCCAGATTGCTCAAAAAGATGTTTTTGGCATAAATTGTTTAAGAATAGAATTTCACATTTATCGACATTAAGTTGGTAACCAGAGACTTGAGAAAAAGAAGAGACTTGCTGAAGGAGAGAAGAGAAGACTGAGGGTCAGAACAATATAAAAGAATATCATCAGCATAAACGGAATGCTTAACTTGTTGAGAATTGAAATGAAACCCAGAAATATTATCATCAAGTCGAATTTTGGTCAAAAAAGGCTCCAGAACCAAAACAAATAATAAAGTAGACAGTGGGCAACCCTGCCTAACACCTCAATGTAAGGGGAAGTAATCAGAGACCATACCATTAGCAAAAATAGAAGCTCAGGGACCAGAATAGAGTAAAGAGATAAGAGTAATAAATGTAGGTGGGAAACAAGCCCATTGGAAAGCATGAAACATAAAGTTCCAGCTAACCCTATCAAAAGCTTTTTCCGCATCTAAAGAGATGGCGGCTAAAGGATAGTTAAGCGAAGAGGCTTTACTTAGGACATTAAAAAAGACGCAAGAATTGTCAGAAGAAAGTCTACCCTTGAAAAAAACCTGATTGTTCCGGGCCAATCAAATCAGGTAACAATGGATCTATTCTGAGAGCCAAAATCTTAGCAAAAATTTTATAGTCAGCATTAACCAAAGAAATAGGACGATAGTTTTTGCAAAGAGTATGATCCTTGCCTTCTTTAGGAATTAAACAAATTATAGCCTCCTGAAACGAGCCTCGAGAGGAGCCCGTTTCTAGGAAAGATTGAAACAAAAGAAGTAGTTTTGACAAGAGAAATGAAGCAAAATGACTATAGAATTCAATGGTAAATCCATCGGGCCAGGGGCTTTTCCCCTACGTAAAACTGAGACAGCATGAGAAATCTCCTTGAGTGAGACATCTAAATCCAAGGAACTAAAGTCAACATGGGTAGAAGGAGGAGAAGGAATAGATTGAAAATAGGAAAGGATATCAGCCGAATTCGGGATGGATTCTGGGGTGTAAAGATTTTGATAAAAGTTGAAAAATTCATGAAGAATGTCCTTGTCTTTGAATAAAGCATCACCAGTAGGACTTTGAACAGAATCAATTTTAGTTCTTTCTTTTCGTGCCTTCAAATAATTGGCAAGTAATTTCCCAATTTTATTTTGCCCTCCATAATAGCGGGAATTGCATTTTAATAAAAAGGCCGTATCTGTAGTTAATTTATTAAAAGTAATTTTGGCATCAATAAGTTCTTTGAGAGACGCTTCAGTGTTAGAATGATAATACGTGTACTCAAGGAGTTTAATTTTTATTAAGAAGTTGGGTCGATTTGGCTTCCAACAAATATTTCCTTAGTGAGACAAAATTAATAATAAAACCTCGAGCAGCTGCCTTAAAAGAATCCCACACCATGACAAAAGAAGAATCTGGGGTGTGATTAATCAGAAAATATTCAGTAGCAAAGTTGGTGAATTTAGTGCAAAAATTGGGATCAAGGAGTAGGGAATTATTGAATCTCCATCGGCCAGGATGAGGAGAGAAGGGAATGAGATCAATATCCACATGAACGGGAGCATGGTCTGATATTAGAATGGACCCAATGTCAGAGGAAGTGGCATGTTGGGCTAGTGATTTAATAAGGAAAAGGTAATAAATATGAGATTGGGAGTGGTGGGAAGGGGAAGAGAAACTGTATTCTCTAAGGTCAGTATGACATAGTCTCCAAATATCAACTAAAGCTTTATGATGTATGGAAGCAGTAAATTGAGTATGCATTTTGGATGTACAAAATTTAACTTTGGAATTTCGATCAAGTATGTGATCAAGAACTTGATTACATTCCCCACCAAGAATAAGATAATCATCATTGAGTAAATACAATTTTTCAGAAATGTTAGGCCAGAAAGACTTATCAACACTAGTAGGGGCGTAAACGTTAAAAATAACAATAGGAATCTGTAAGTAATTTAACAATTATCCAACGGCCATTAGCATCATATTCATGAGATATAAGAGAAACATTTATTTTTTTATGACACAAAATCACAACACCATTTTTCTTGCCCACAGCAGGGGAATTAAATACTTGACCCACGCAACATCTCTTAAGCTTAGAGGCTTCATTATCTGAAAGCGGGGATTCCTGAAGTAGGGCAACATCAGTCTTAAGCTTAGCAAGATGAGACAACACCCGTTGCCTTTTAATTGGATTATTCAAACCTTTAACATTCCATGTAGTAACTTGGAATTCACATCAATAAGAGTGTATGAACAAGTAACTGAAGCTCACGAGAGCAACCAAGAAAGAATTCACAAGAGCAACCAAGAAAGAATGTAAAGGAAGAAAGTAAGGAGGAGAACGATAGAATAAAAGAAAAGAGAAGATGGGTGAAAAGAGAAGAAGGAGAAAAAAGCGAAGAGGTATGTAAAGAAGAAAAAGGGATAAGAAACAAGAAGACAGTACAAGTCAAATACAGACGACTGAGAAACATACTTACGGAAACAAACGAAAAACAAGGGTGACGGCACCTAAAGACGACGAAGGTGGACAACGGGAGCATGCACCAAACAACCGCTACAAAAACATCCGGAGTGTATGAAACATATGGGGCACATCGGGTAAGAAAGGAGGAAAAAGATGACATCTGTAAAAAGAGAAATAAAGGTAGTAAATATGAGGAGGGAACATGAGAACAAAGGGCATATTTAGACAAAAGGAATAGTGAAAGACGGCAAATAAAAGACCAAACATGACAGAGAACATAACCATAGGAGCAACACTATGGAGAACCAGTTAAACCATTATAAAAACCAGTTAAGCATTTCCAGAGGCGTCCATTGCATCCGCTCCATGATGACGAAGTAACTCTTTTAAAGCTACCGGATCTTCAAATGTGGTAGTTTTGTCTTTGTAAGTAACCTTGAAGAGACAGGGATGGAGCAAGCCATATCTAGCGTTGAGAGCCCTTAATTGAGGACGCATGTCCAAAAACTTTTTCCAACGGTCGGCTGTTGTTTTAGCTACATCTTGTGACAGGTATAAGCGGTGACCTTCCCACATAATTTGCTTTTTAGCTTTGGCCACTGAGAGAACCTGTAGATGATCGGTATATTGTAAAAACAGCATGATGACACCGCTGGGTTTGTTAGACACTTTGGGACCCAGTCTATGGGCTCTTTGGATGTTGATGGAAAATGAGGCAGGTAAGTCCAGAATCTTTGGAAGAAAAGATTGAAAGAAGGCAGTAGGGTTTGACCCCTCCGAAAGTTCTGGAAGACCATAAAGGCGAAAGTTGTATCTGCGATTTCAATTTTCCAAATCCTCCACTTGACGTTTGAGTTGAAGTATATCTGCCTTCATAGAAGAAATACGAGAGCAAGAAGATTGAAGAGAATCAGTTGATTGTTCTAGAATCAGAACATGAAAATCCAATGAAGACTATTTATCGTGCATAGTCTGCAGAGTTTTGGTGGTCCTTTCCATATATGGTTTAAGGGCACGTATTTCCTCCAAAATGAGATCCATAGAGATGAGGAAGAAGTAGACCTCGGAGAAGGGGGGTCCTTCTTGAGGCGTTTGGAAGATACTGCCGTTGTTGGAAGCTTACTGGCAGTATGCATTTTAGAAGATGCTCCAGGTTGTAAATCTGTTTTTGGTACAGGATTATCCTCCATGTCCTGAATTGTGGAATCAGAGTCTGAGCAAATAGTTGATGTTTTAGCCGCAGAGAGCTTAAGATTACGCAATTTCCCCATAAAGAAGCAAAAATAAAGTGAAAAAGGGCTCAAATTATCAAGTCTTTACTGCACAGAAGGATGTCAAGAGCTCTAGGTGGATGAAATGAAGAGAACATGAAAAAGTCGGTCAAAATGGCGGCAAAATTAGTTCAGAGGACATGTTGAGGAGAGAAAGCACAGAAAAAACCAATGAAGCAGCAATACTGGAGATGTAGAACCCAAAAATAGAAACATACTGCTGTAAAAATTCAAACATGGAGAGTCATGAAGAAGTCATGAAGAAGAAAAGCATTCCACAAAGCAGTACAACTCAGGAAGAAATCCCGGGAAAAACGAAAAACAAAATGGCGGCCGGAATCGGGAAAATCAATTTGCGCCGAACTTAAACCTGGAGAGCCATTCAAAGGCGCTAAAACTCAGAGCGCCAGACTCACCTCATGTTCAGACAACCAGATATCGGCTTGTCTGCGTTAATCCTCCGATGGAGCCGCCGAAAAGTGAGAGGAAGCGGCAATCGGTGCAGGAGATCTGCTGTCGAGCCGCCATCTTAGACGGCGCACAAGCCACGCCCCCAGCTATAAATATTCTATATCTCTTTAGATCAAACTGGACCAAGACTTTTTTTCCAGTGGGTGAGATTTTTTGGTTGCACTGGGCGGCAAGTGGCAGAAGGCATAAAGCATAGGAACACAAATTTTTAAAAAAGACTGTTCAGTCTTTCTGCTTCACTGTTTGACACTTCTACTTTCCTTTTTTGTACCGCTGTATGTTTTTTTTACTCTGCTCTCTCCCTACCTTCGATTTTCTATCTGATCCTGAAACTCCAAGGTGACTTGCAATATTCAACATATTGTAGGGGGTATTTGATTTCTTATATTGCATAAACACAACATCACCTTATCAATAAATGCTGAAATCCCTGGTCCTTTGTCTGAAAGAGATAGCATGGTTGCAGACTTGAAGGATGAAAGCGTAATCTCTAATACAACATTAAACACACCTAAAAGCAGTTTGTCATTTGCTGCAAAAACATGTGCGATTCAGTTTAATGCAAGTTAGTTTGAAAAATGTTGTAGCTCAGAACGATTAGTAGCATTCAGAATCATCATTTCATTCCTGTAATGCACTATACTATACAAAAAACACATTACCATAAATATCTAATACTTTATGATTAACGTTTATTAGCAGAAATTAAATCCAGTTCTTCTTTTTGTATCATTATGACATCACATTTCAACTGTAATAAGTTATTATAGCTAAGCAGTTATGTCATTTTATAATCATAGGTGACTAACGACTCAACTCGTAAGTAATAAGGAAATTAGAGATAGATTTTCAGGGAATTGCAGGCTTTCTGCTATTATTATACTGCACTAGATGACATTTTATGAGAGGTACTGACTGGCATTGTACTTAGAGACACTTTACTCAAGTGCACTCCACTCTCAGCTACTAAAGGATGGTGAATAATTGAAGTTCTAAGCCAGACTTGTCAGATTCATGACTCTTGCTCAACTTGAAGTGCCCTTGAACCCTAGAGCCCAAATCGAGTTGAGATTTCATGTTGTATCTGCCCGCTACCCATCCTGTAACCTTGTGTTCCAATAATTAAAAACAAATAATTAACCTTTGATGTAAAACAAGAGCGAGAAAGAGACAACCATTCAGTGGCCGAATTGCACAATGTGAAACCAGGTAGCTTGGACCATTCCCAGCCCCACACATGACCAAATTGTGTGATCCTAAGCAAATATTTTATTTCCCTGTGCCTTCTTTTAATTCGTTATTGCCTATGAAATCGCCTTGAAATACATGAGTTGAAGATTGAACCACGCAACAGTGTCACTGCAGAACCAAACTCCAATCACGAAGAACCAACGAGCACACATGCCCAAATAAAAAGGCGAATACAGAAATTAAAATCAGAAGGGGCCCCGGGGCCAAACGGCATTCCAACTGCAGTCTACAAAACTGACATGGACTTCTGGGCTGAGATTTTATCTACACTCTTCAATCACATCTTAAAAAAAGGAACTCTTCCGGAAACATGGAGAGGAAACATCATCCACCCAATTTACAAGAAAGGGGACCGGAAAGAGCCAGGAAATTATCGCTTAATTTCCTTAATAGACGTTGAAGCTAAGCTGTACGCATCATGCTTGTTGAAAGCTGCAGGATTGGGAAATTTCAACAAAAATAATCCCCAGGTTTCAAATCGGATTCAGACTGGGGATGGGGACCACTACCAACCTGGCCACCCTGTGCTTGCTAACCGACACCGCCAAAAAAGAAAACACCAATTATATGCTTGTTTCGTCGACATAAAATCAGCTTTCGACCATGAAAGCAGGCCCAGGTTGTGGAGCAAGTTAAGAGAGTGGGGGATGCCGGAATATCTAATAAACGCAATTTCAAGACTATACAGTGAGACATGGGCCAAGGTCAAACAAGGAAACGGCAGCAGCCTTACTCACAAAATCGAAACACAGGATGGATTAAAACAAGGCTGCGTCCTTGCCCCCAGTCTCTTCAACTTATATCTTGCCGACATCGGAAGAAAAATAGATGCAACTGAAAGTCATGCACCGAAATTAGGCAACATTCCCGTACCCATAATGCAGTACGCTGACGATATAGTCTTACTAAGTAAAACACCAGTCGGACTGAAACGCTTAGTGAATATGCTGGTTTCGTATTTAACAGAGGAAAACCTGGAGTTGAACAAAAACAAAACTAAAGTCCTCCGAATCTCGGAGTGTAAGAAACTGAAATATACATGGGCAATCAATAAATCTCTCCTCGAAGAACAGGACTCGTACAAATACCTGGGGATGACCATTGAGCGCTGTAATACAACAAAAAGGCACATTCAGGTACTAAGAGGGAAGGCGCAATCCCTAATATATGCATACAGGCAACTGCAAAAGACAGTGGGTGGTCCAAACTACACTCATTTACTCAAAGTCATGGCTGCCCATATTATTCCAACCTTGTCTTATGGACTAATTGGATGGCTTGGGAGCGAATCAGCAATCTTAAACAACCTACAAAACAAAATATATAAAGTGGTGTTTGGGTTGCCAAAAGCAGCATCGCCAGCCCAAGTTCGACTAGAATTTGGTTTACAAAATCAAGACATTAGGTCAAATTCCACATTTGTAAAATGTTGCCACAAGATCCGAATTGCACCTAGTGACTCTCGGAACAACATGTGCTGGGAGGAAATAAACTTTTTAGTAGACAGGCCGAACACCACCCATTGGGGAGACTTTCTAAACCAGAGTTTGACAACCCTCGGACTCCACGAAGTATGGAAAAAAAACATCGATCACAAGCAGGGACTTCCTTAGCAATCGTACCCAAACCATCATGTTAGACTCCTTAAGGTCACGCTCTATGCGAGAAGTCCCACAGGCTTCTTCCCTGAGCCCAACATTATTTAATGTCTACATGGCCCCACTCCTGCAAATTGTCTGATCCTGTGACTTTGAGATCCTGTCTCAAACTAGTCATCTCTCTTGGGCATGCCCTGGATATGGCATAAATTCCATTTGCAGACTGCATGAGCAATACCACCGATTTTATGGCTAACAACTGTCTCCAACTAAACATTGAAAAAACAGATATAATGCTGTTTGGCAAAGCGCAGTGGTATTGTTCAGCGGATTGGTGGCCTGCCGAATTAAATCCTGCACCTTACCACAAAGTCTTACTAAACATTCTCGGTGACAAGCTAGACCAGACACTTTGTATGAAGAACCAAATAAGCACCATATGTGGCACCTGCTTTTCCACTCTACGACTGTTCAGGAAAACCTTCCCATGACTCCCTGTGTCATCAAGAAAAACCCTAGTCCAGGCACTGGTCACCATTTGCCTGAACAATAGGAATACTCTGCTAGTAGCAGCAAACAAGTCATTGCTGCCCAAACTCTAAGTGGTGCAGAATACCACAGCCCACCTAATCTGCAACCCCCATTCCGCCTCTGCTCCCATTTTGAGGACCCTTCATTGGCTTTCCATCAGGAATCGGGCTATATTCAAACTGCGCTGTCTAACACATAAAGCATTACCTACCTGGATTACCTCTTACTTTTATAACAAATTCAGCTTATACCAGAGAATGTTTTTGCTCAGAACAGCACAGCAAACTCATAAAAAAATGTATTGCATTTGCACTGCTAAATTTGGTGGCAGATCTTTCTCTCACCATGCCCTGTTCCCGTGATCAAGCTTTCTGTAGTGAGACACCCAGGCACAACTATACATTGTATCAGCATGCACCGAGGGGCCAGGCACGGACCCAAGTGAATAAATGAAGGTGCGAGTACTGCTCGTAATCTCAGCACGTAACTACATAGTGGTGTATAGTCTGGTTACCTTGTTCACTGTATATGGGACCTTCCAAGTGAGCAGCGTGTGCGAGAGTGGTGCCCTCCACACTGGCAACCAGGTGGACCTCCCCCACGGCTCGAGTGCTGTGGAGCTGTGCTGCCTGGGATTCATGCTGGGGTGGTACAGGCCACAGGGTGAAGAGAGGCCTGGTCGCGGTGAGGTCGAATACCACTGTTGATGGTGGCAGAGTTCCCCCACTCAGAGTAGCTGTGGAAGATGCGGTGGCTAAGATTTCCCTCTCAGTGAGGTGGCGCGAGGAGACGGTGACCATGTGTGCTGATGGCAGTTGGCAGCCCTGAGAAGACGTGACTGGGTGTGGCCACGTCAGGAGGGCCAGTAAGAAACCGAGGTGAGCCAAGGGAGGCTGCGTGTGACCGGGTGAGGTGCAGAGAGAGACGGAGCAGCCCACGTGGCAAATGTGGCAGGCGCATGCTTCACGGTGGAGTGAAGGTACCTGAATAAAGGAGGAAGAGGCCCAGGAAAAGCAGAGGGGGTATTTCGATGTCTGCAGGCCTAATGGCTTCAAAAGAAAAGTAAAAGAGAAAGAACATTAAAAAAATAGGAAAAGATGAAGAGAAACGATACATATATGCATTAGAGAGAACCTGCATTGTGACTGTGTTGAGAAGTGTTAATGCATTAGTTGCGCCTGGGGAGACACACTGGTGATCAGAGGTATGTGGAATTCTTAACAGAACGATGGTGTAGGCCTGTGAGGAACAGGAGCCCACCAACGAGCACTGTGAACACTGGTCGCTGGTAGCACTGCCACCCGTTAGTCAATTGCCCGACTCTGCCACGGCGCCGCTGAGGTGGAGGAAGTGGATAGAGCAGCTAGAACATGACTTTTGCGCCTCACGCGAAATAGACAGCGATGCAAAGAGTTCAACCATGTTGTATATGGGAGGAGATGAACTGTACAAACTATTTCCGAATCTACCAAATACTGGTGCTGTTGATGATTTTGATGCGGTGATGGCAGCACTGAACAGGTAATTTGATCTGCAATTAAATTAAATGAACATTTCAAATTGAGGCAGGCCAGTCAAAAAGAAGGTGAATCGGTGGACATGTTCTTTGCATGACTGCGCAAATTAGCCAGCACATGCCATTCATCGACAAGTACTTAGAGATAAGAGCCCAACTAATTAAAGGCTGCTGATCCATCAACTTAAGGAAATTGATGCTACGTCAGCCTGGAATATTGCTTGATAAGATCCTTATATTGGGAAGATCCCATGAACTGGAGGATGCTAGGGCTGGGGTGGTGGAGTCTGCACTGGTTTGCACCACAGTGGCGTTGTCTCAATCTGTCCAGGTGAAGGTCAAGGAGGAACGTGTTGACACTATCTGAAAATGGTGTGGCAGAGGAAGTGGAAGATTCAAGTCCCCTTTAGGTGAGATATTGTGTGGAAGCTGTGGACTCCCCAGTCATCCCCTAAGAGCTTTTCCCTTCAAAGGGAGAGTATGCCTGAAATGCAGGAGTCCAGATCACTTTGCAAAAGCATGTCCCAGTGCCATACAACAGGCAAGTTATGGGGAAAGAGCAGGAAGTTCAGAAAAGTTAAACTTGTATCCAAGGAGGAGGAAGGACAGAGACTGGCACATGTGTGTTCCAACAACTGCAAATCCTCTAGGATGAAGAGGAAGATGAGGGAGAAGTATTCTCAGTTTTATTCACGGGGCCTAACAACCAAAAGAAGAGAGCATCATTGATGTGGTAGCACATCAATAACATCTATCACTGACACAGGGGCATCAGTGAACATTCTCGATGCAGAGCAATATTAGCAACTAGAGCCACAGCCTTTGCCGTTAAAGATTAAGGTGAAGATACATAACTATGGGGCACTGCTCCCTTACCTCTGCAAGGAGTCATAGAGGTGGAGACAAGTGATGGGAAAGTGGCTTCACTGACTAAATCTAATGTCACACAGGAGAGTGCAAGAACCCTGCTGGGTTGCCACACAGCAAAGAATATGGAGTTGGTGCTATTCACCAGGCAGTTACACCTGTCACATGCGGAAGAAATAATGGCAGAGTTTCCGGAATTGTTTGAGTGGTTAGGATGATTAAACGATGTCAAAGTGAAATTACACATTGACCAAACAGCCTAGCCGGTGGCATTATGACATCGGCATGTGCCTTTGCACCTTCGGCCCCTGGTGGAAGAGGAGTTAGACAGGCTGGAGAAGGCTGGAGCCATCTAAAAAGTTTCGGGTCATACTCCATGGATGTCTCCCCTGTTAATTGCTCCTAAACTGAAACAGATAGGGGCAATAAAGTTGTGTGTGGATATGAAATTATCAAATAGGGCAAAGAAGAGGGAAAGACATATCACCCCAACAATCTATGAAATAGTGACAGACATAAATGGAGCCCAGTGGCTCTCCAAAGTGACTTGGGGTACCAATAACTGATGCTGAAGGAGGCCACTCATTACAGAAACATGCTTTCGACTCATGTGGGGCTGAGGAGATTCAAGAGGCTCATTTTTTGAGTGCCCTCCACAGTGGAGGTGTTCCAGGATGCAATAAGGGAGGATTTATCTGGACTGATAGGCGTTAACAATGTCATCAACGACGTCCTGATCTTTTTGAACTCACTGGAGAAGCATCATGTCCGATTGAGTGCTACCTTGCAGTGACTCGCTGACCAAGGATTAACACTTCAAAAGAGTAAGTGGGCCTTCTACACCAATGAAGTAGAATTCTTTGACTTTCGGTTCTCAAAAGATTGTCTTTAAGTGGATCCTACGAAATAAGAAGCCATCAGGGTGGCAGCAATTCCCCAGAATCCCACAGAGACTCATAGTTTCCTGGGCATAGTTAACAACTGTTGGAGGCTCACTCATCAATTAGCGACCATCTCCGAACCTTTGTGGGCATTACCCAAGAAGGACACGCCATGGGAGTTGATGAATGTAGCATCGCAGGCCTTTAGATGTGCGAAAGGAGCACTGCTACAGGTAGCCACAGTAGCCTTCTTTAGATCAGGAGGCCAGACAGAACTCATTGTGGATACCAGCCCAGTTGTGCTCGGAGCCGTATTTCCTACAGTGAAACATGTGTGGGGAGTGGGTACCCATCACTTATGCCAGCCAGGAACATTCAGCGGTAAAACCAGATATGCCCAAATTGAAAGGGAAGCACAATCTATCAGGTGGCAATACCAACATTTCCACATTTACCTTTGTGGACACCAGCTTCATGTCATCACAGATAACAAACCTTTTGCGCCCTTATTCAGTGGGACAGCAAGGAATGGGCCGCCAAGAATTGAGACTGTGAGATGGGAGGTGCAGTTACAAAATTACAATTTTGAAATCTCATAACGACCTGGAGTTAAGAATTTGCAGATTAATTGTCACACCACCTCCTGACCGCTGATCCATGGACACCAAGAAAGACTGATGGAGGAGCCGGATAGTTCATACGTCTAATCACTGAGATAGCATGTCCTCGAGCACTGTCAATAGAGGAAATAGTGAAAGCTACCAAAGAGGATACCTGCATCAGAAAAACAAAGGAGGCACTGAAGGCGCATAATTGGAATGACTTCCTAGCGGAGGGAAGCAGCCTCAGTGATAAGGAAAGAGAAGCTTATGCTGATATGTGGTGTTGCTATGATGAACTGAGAGAGAGCAATGAGGAGCTCCTGCTTAGTGGACAACAAATCATACTGCCACAGAGTCCGTGGAGGCACGCCGTGGTGTTGGTCCATTAAGACCATCAGGGTCTGGCTAAGACCAAGGCACATTTATGCACTAAACTGCGGTTTCCAGAAATAGATCGGTTAGTAGAAGAGGTGGTTCATGGATGCAATTTCTGTTTGATCACTGGGGTTGAACCATCGGCAATTCCAATAATCACTGAAGATCCTTATAACAGGCCCTGGTCAACTTTAAACATGGACTTCAGAAGAAAAACTACAAGCCCCAGCAGCCCCCTGCAGCCAGCGACGCCTCCTTGACACTGCACTTGCACCCGGAGGTGCCACAAAACACCGAGCGCCCCCGCAGCACAGGACGCGTGCGGGCGGTGTCCAGTCAAAGCCAGGGCCATGGGCAGCCTGTCCTTGCCCGTCATTGCCAGGAAGAGGCAGGGCAGGGCCACCCCCCTTACACCCAAGGTTGTGGGCTCTTGTTTGGCATTTGGAGTTTGCTTGCAGGTTCAGTCCATATTGTTGATACCATCATCTGAGTTTGCTGGCAATATTGGTGTCCCACTGTCACTAGCATAATTCCTATTTACTATGCTTTAATAGACTAGGTGTCAATAAACCCTCTACATTAAAATCGGCCCAATTGGACACATGGACTTAGATTCTGGTCTTTGAACTATGGCCTGTTGCGCACATTGCACTTTAGTGTCATTATAATGTCTCAATGTTTTTATATTAATATTACTGCTAAACAATATATATGCATTTTTAATGTAAATATAAGGTCTTCTTGATTTATAATATATGGCACTTTACTAGTTTGCGTTTTAGTACTGTATGGCATTTTCTACATCGTATATTGCACATTCCACTTTGTCTTAAAAATGGCTTAGCACTTTAATAGGGATCTGGGAAAATAACTCAGTGCGAACAGAGATGGTCAATATGAATAAGCGGAAGCCAAATTTGGGGAAAAGTGTGTCTAGACGCCTTCATATTGAGAGCAGAATCAGTACTCATTAATGAAATAAAACTTACTGAACGTAGACTTTCTCTTGAGCCCTACCCTTCGCAAGGCAGACTCTCTTTAACCCCCGCAATCTCTGATTCTATGGTGGTATCTAACCAGGATGAATCTCCATCCCGGTTGAGTCAGTCCCCACTTGTTGCCTAAGATTAAGTGACAAACTCTGTTATCTGCTCATCCTTTGAGCAAGAACCTAGCCCTTTAAATCTAGGGCTACAACTAGAGGGCAGAAAGCCTAACTGAATCAAACCCGTACTAACGAATCCCCGTCTACAGAAGGATTACCAAAATCAAATAAACCTGCTCAGGGCGCACATAGAAGGAAAACACTAGCTGCCCTCACTCTCCCTAAACAGGGTCCCCCCACCTCTATGAATCAGGCAACAATAGGGCACTTCACTGACAGTAACCAGGAGGGGAATTTTTGGGCCAGGCTCGAAACTATGTTGACAACCTTATTGGATCCCATCTTCCAAAAATACGTTCAGTAGAAAGTAGATTATTGAAACTAGAGGGGTTGGTTAGTTGCAAACTGCCAGCCATACCGACAGCTAGCATGAATACTAGCAGAGACCATACAGCTATTGGGGATATAGGAGCAGGGGTAGGATCATCTGTGAGGTCTGCTGCAAATAGTGAGGTGTCAGAAAAGAGCAGTTCTAACAGCATCATGCCCAGCAGTGCAGACATTCCAGCCCTCTCACGTCAGCCCCTATAAGAGTGGGGGTCCTCTGTGCCTCATAGGGCAAGGAAGCTAACGAGACTCCCAGTTATTGACCTCCCACCGAATCCATCCCATGTGTAGTAGTTTTGGGGAATGTTCTCTCCCTCCCCAAAGGGGCTAACAAAGACTATGGGCAGCTCAAAAATTTAACTAACTCACTGGTTCACACACAATATCACTCTGGGTGCCCGTGTGGCAGAAAACATCTTTATGGCATGCAGGGTCAGTTGGCTTGGGAGCTCACGCAAAATGGGCTCTGGTGATTGTGTTATTGTACATTTTGATAACCCCCATACCACGGGCAGCATTTTATCTAGGGATACTGGTCTCACTCCCTTATTGGGATCTGTTATTAGGGCTTTACCTCTGGGTTATTTCTACAAGCCAGTCCCTTATAGGCAAATGTCTGTCAATATCCCCATTGTATTTTCCCGAGGTGGGTGGCCAAATAGATTAGGACCTAGGCAACAGGCGATTCCTATGGTCTACTCATCTCCTAAATTAAAGAGGAGCAGCTTGGCGCCGATCCCGCACTGGTGCTAAACAATAGATGTGCTGCTCTAACTGGCTTGGAGGACTGCGATTGACTAAGGGTCTTCACACCCCCTGAGCTGGAGCCTGTTGCTCTCAACTGGCCCACAGCGGAGGTAGCTAAGAGGCTCCCAGATGACGCAATAATTTCCTATCCTGGAATCTTGCAGGACTGGCTAACAAGCTTCAAGATCCACTGTGGGTGCAATAAGTGAAGCAATTCTCGGTAATTAGCTTCCAAGAAACATGGACAGTGGATTGTGATCTATTTCTGGAGGGTTATAAGGCTTTTTTTGTCCCGGCCTCTCCGTCGGTGAGTGGAAGACCAAAGGGTAGTCTAGTTGTATACTTTTCTGGCTGAATAAAGGTTTAACTCACAACCATCTGATTTTAACAGAGTGCATGTCCCTCGACGATACATACCGTATTCCCTGGCTTTGGTATATTAAAACTAGTTTTGAAGGGGAAGGGCGGGCACATTTTTTTTAAGCCTGATGTTATTGTCATGAAGTACGTGGAATTAACTAAGATAGCCTTCCTGACCTCAAGGCAAGTGGATAGGGAGCCGAGAAGTTGCTGAAACCTAGTATTTGTATGTTTTTAATGCTTAAAACAACTCAGAAGACAGAACCTTATCTTATGGGGTCTCTGTCAACACATGAGAAGTTTTTATTAACCAGGTTTCAGATGAATCTCTTCCACCTCTTGCTTGTCGGACCTAAGGGGTATAGTAGAGGTCAAGTGCTAGCTCCCTGCGGCTGCGACGGACTGTTTCCCCGTAGGCATTTTTTGCTTCCCATTTTTAAAAAAATGAATTTTAGACAGGCTTGACCTGCCCTTGTGTATCTTTAACTGCTGAAAGAGGACTGCATTTTTTTATAGTAGGGTTTTTAAAAGCTTCTGTGAAATATAGGACCTGTATGGATGAGTAAAGTTTGTCGATCTAGGCATGTTTATTAGTTTAGCAGATTTAGCATGAGGAACAGGACAGAATTTTAAATTATGTTTTAATATATATTTATCTCATATATTTGTATCTGTGTAAGTTTTATGATTTTATGAACAAAAACCGAATAAAGTTTATCTGAAATGAACTGACTTCAGAAGCTTCCCGGATGGCCGTATCACACATGTGATGGAATACAGCAACACCAAATTTCCAGCGGCGGAACTCATCTAGCTTTTGAGTGCATCAAGCCTGCACTGGAAAGAATATTTGCCATGCTAGGTTTCCCCTACGAGGTGAAATCTGATAATGGGCCACCATTTCATGGTCAGGAACTCAAGCAGTCCTACATCATCTTAACAACAGACACAGGAGAATCACTCCACAGTGGCCCCAAGCAAATGGGGAAGCTGAAAGAAGTATGAGGACGATCAGTAAGTGCTTCCGGAAAGCCATTGATTAAGGAGTTGATTTGGAGGTTTGTCTACAACAATTTTTTAGAGCCTTTCACCAAACAACTTATACTATCATGGGATGTGCCCTGAGTGAGCTCCTCATATAATGGCTGGTGAGAGACTTGGTACCCGTGAGTTCCCAATGGGAACTAGAGACCTTAGACATAGAGGCGGCCTAAAATAAGAGAAAAGAGAACAAAGCTAAGGTGAGAAGAAAGAGGAATGCACAGGAGTCAGCAATGAAAATGGAAGACAAAGTTGTGATTAAAGACCGCTATCCTGGATGTGAATCCAGAACTCATTTGAAAAAGAAATTTGGGAAGTGGTTGAAATCAAAGGAACCATGGTCATGGCCAAGAGAGGAGGACTGATAATTTCAAGAAATGTTTCATGGTTCAATAGGGTATCTGGGTGGCCTTACCCCTTGGTACAACGGGACATGACTCATCCCCGACGGATCAGTACACGGATAAATGGGAGCCAGAGGCCAACAGTTTTGGAGACATAGGCAGTGACAACCTTCAAGATAATGCAGCTGCCTGGACAACCCAAACCCCCTTGGAGAGCCAGCAATCTAGGGTTGATGTTCCTGTTACTCAATGTGGTCATCTGTATCATCTGGTAGGAAATCCGAGACCTAGCCAACAATTTAGCTGAGGAACTTGGAAAGTGGGCAAGGAAAACACCCCTACTGACTTCAATGGGCTTGTTGTTTTTTATTTCATGTTTTGTTTTATTTTTTAATTTTTGGTTTGAAGGTTACGAGGGATATAGTGAGCTACCCGGACACTACTATACATTGTATCACCATGCACTTGAGGGCCTGGCACGGATCCGAGGGGAAAAAAAAGTTCAGAGGATTGCTCATGGTCTGGCAATGTAACTGCATAGTGGTGACTAGTGTGGTTACCCTGCATACTGTATATTGGGCCTTGCAAGTGTGCTGCACGTGCAAGAGTGGTACAAAAGGGGGTGGTAATGGACGGAGCATCTGAACCAATCAAACACTCACACCCAGTCAAAAGATCTGGGTTTAATCCATCACCGTTCTTTAGCCCACTCTGCCACCCCAGTTCAGATATGGCTATATGCAAATCAGTCTGACCCTGTGCCTCATGGGAACAGTCCAGCCCGAACTGCCAAGCCATGCCTTCCCTGGACCGGAAACAAGCTCCCGAGGACCGGTTTCTGGCATTCCAGCCGCCTTCAGCCCGGCTTGATTGAATCCAGTGGCAAAGTGGGCAAGGGACTCACGTCTGAGCATACCCTGCCACATTTATGGCGGCCAAAAGCGGTACAAAAGGGGGTGGTAATGGATGGAGCATCTGAACCAATCAAACACTCACACCCAGTCAAAAGATCTGGGTTTAATCCATCACCGTTCTTTAGCCCACTCTGCCACCCCAGTTCAGACATGGCTATATGCAAATCAGTCTGACCCTGTGCCTCATGGGAACAGTCCAGCCCGAACTGCCAAGCCATGCCTTCCCAGGACCGGAAACAAGCTTCTAAGGACCGGTTTCTGGCCTTCCAGCTGTCTTCAGCCCAGCTTGCTTGAATCCAGTGGCAAAGTGGGCAAGGGACTCACGTCTGAGCATACCCTGCCACACTTATGGCGGCCAAAAGCGGTACAAAAGGGGGGTGGTAATGGACAGAGCATCTGAACCAATCAAACACTCACACCCAGTCAAAAGTCTGGGTTTATTCCATCACCGTTCTGTAGCCCACTCTGGCACCCCCGTTCAGACATGGCTATATGCAAATCAGTCTGACCCTGTGCCTCATGGGAACAGTCCAGCCCGAACTGCCAAGCCATGCCTTCCCTGGACCGGAAACAAGCTTCCGAGGACTGGTTTCTGGCATTCCAGCCGTCTTCAGCCCGGCTTGCTTGAATCCAGTGGCAAAGTGGGCAAGGGACTCACGTCTGAGCATACCCTGCCACACTTATGGCGGCCAAAAGCGGTACAAAAGGGGGTGGTAATGGACGGAGCATCTGAACCAATCAAACACTCACACCCAGTCAAAAGATCTGGGCTTAATCCATCACCGTTCTTTAGCCCACTCTGCCACCCCAGTTCAGACATGGCTATATGCAAATCAGTCTGACCCTGTGCCTCATGGGAACAGTCCAGCCCGAACTGCCAAGCCATGCCTTCCCTGGACCGGAAACAAGCTTCTGAGGACCGGTTTCTGGCCTTCCAGCTGTCTTCAGCCCAGCTTGCTTGAATCCAGTGGCAAAGTGGGCAAGGGACTCACGTCTGAGCATACCCTGCCACACTTATGGCGGCCAAAAGCGGTACAAAAGAGGGTGGTAATGGACAGAGCATCTGAACCAATCAAACACTCACACCCAGTCAAAAGTCTGGGTTTATTCCATCACCGTTCTGTAGCCCACTCTGCCACCCCAGTTCAGACATGGCTATATGCAAATCAGTCTGACCCTGTGCCTCATGGGAACAGTCCAGCCCGAACTGACAAGCCATGCCTTCCCTGGACCGGAAACAAGCTTCCGAGGACCGGTTTCTGGCATTCCAGCCGTCTTCAGCCCGGCTTGCTTGAATCCAGTGGCAAAGTGGGCAAGGGACTCACGTCTGAGCATACCCTGCCACATTTATGGCGGCCAAAAGCGGGACAAAAGGGGGTGGTAATGGATGGAGCATCTGAACCAATCAAACACTCACACCCAGTCAAAAGATCTGGGTTTAATCCATCACCGTTCTTTAGCCCACTCTGCCACCCCAGTTCAGACATGGCTATATGCAAATCAGTCTGACCCTGTGCCTCATGGGAACAGTCCAGCCCGAACTGCCAAGCCATGCCTTCCCAGGACCGGAAACAAGCTTCTGAGGACTGGTTTCTGGCCTTCCAGCTGTCTTCAGCTCAGATTGCTTGAATCCAGTGGCAAAGTGGGCAAGGGACTCACGTCTGAGCATACCCTTCCACACTTATGGCGGCCAAAAGCGGTACAAAAGGGGGTGGTAATGGACAGAGCATCTGAACCAATCAAACACTCACACCCAGTCAAAAGTCTGGGTTTATTCCATCACCGTTCTGTAGCCCACTCTGCCACCCCAGTTCAGACATGGCTATATGCAAATCAGTCTGACCCTGTGCCTCATGGGAACAGTCCAGCCCGAACTGACAAGCCATGCCTTCCCTGGACCGGAAACAAGCTTCCGAGGACCGGTTTCTGGCATTCCAGCCGTCTTCAGCCCGGCTTGCTTGAATCCAGTGGCAAAGTGGGCAAGGGACTCACGTCTGAGCATACCCTGCCACACCTATGGCGGCCAAAAGCGGTACAAAAGGGGGTGGTAATGGACGGAGCATCTGAACCAATCAAACACTCACACCCAGTTCTTTAGCCCACTCTGCCACCCCAGTTCAGACATGGCTATATGCAAATCAGTCTGACCCTGTGCCTCATGGGAACAGTCCAGCCCGAACTGCCAACCATGCCTTCCCTGGACCGGAAACAAGCTTATGAGGACCGGTTTCAGATACATAATCCTCATCAGCCAGGCTATCTTGAATCTAGTGGCCAAGTGAGCAAGGGACTCACGTCTGAGCATACCCTGCCAACTTAGGGCGAACAAAGCGATACAAAAGGGGACGATGGACGGAGCGTTTGAGCCAATCAAACACTCACCCCAGTCAACTGATCTGGGTTTAATCCATCACCATTCTTTAGCTCACTCAGCCACCCCAGTTCAGACATGGCCATAGTTGACTGGGGTCGAGTGTTTGATTGGCTCAAACGCTCCGTCCATCATCCCCTTTTGTATCGCACGTGCAAGAGTGGCACCCTCTACAATGCCTTTGCAAATTCATATGATTCAGTATCATTCTACTTTAAAAAAACTTTTATAAACATGATTATTTTAATAGGTTTTATGCACTTGCTGCATTTCACCAAGATACACCTCCGGGTGTGATACATTCAACGCTAAAATCAAATCCCTTTAATATAACATAACATATGTATAATAGGAGTCTAGCTCACAAACAGTGTGTACGTGATAACTGGCCTGCCTTTTAGTTCGTGAATAGCATTGTCATTGAGCTAGAGAGGAATGGCATGAATCACCTTTAATACATTCTTAGGAATGCAGGGGTATGATCTGAAGTACTAGGATGAAAAGATTAATTGTGTTAAAGAAATACACTTCTTTTCATTTTGAAGACAGTTTATCATATTTGTATATGATATCAGTTACCCGATTCATGTGTTAACCATTTTCAAGGCTGCGCCTTTGCTCAGCTCTCTCAGTATTTGTTGCCTTGCTCACTTCTATCAGCTAATGCTCCTTGGACGTTATTGCCTTACTTCAAAGTAGGCACCTTTCCTGATGCTCAGTACTACTCAGATGGAACCGCGGCAAGGGTTACTTCTTACTGCATGGCAGATGGCAGCTGACACGGATTGGGTGGCGTGGAGGTCGGTAGGGGGAGGTAAAGAAATTTTAAAAAGTACCTCCTTACAGCGTTTTTTCTCTCCTCTGTCGTCTCTCGTATCATATCTCTTCTGGGCCAGAACAGGAAGCACCCTGGCTCCCCTGACCAATCAATGCAGCGTTGTGATTGGTCAGCGCACAGCTTTGGAAGGGGAGTCTGGGCATGTTCTGGACAGCCTGCTAGAGCAAGCCAAACAGTCATTGCACACTTACTCCTCCTCCCTGCCCTGAGGGTAAATATACTTTTGAATGAATTTTTTAAAATGAGGACTTTGACTCCACATACCTTTTTTTCGCATTATCCTCCTACCCCGCATACCATTACTCCGCATTTTTTTTACACCGCATGTGCATTTTTCACGCATGCCTTTACAACAAAACTCGTTGTAAAGGTATGTATGGTAAATGCACATACGATGTAAAAAATAATAATTTTGGCGATCCTCGTCGTTGTGAGGAATCAGGCTTGTCCGTTTCCTCACATCAATGTGCACCGCCCCTGACAGAAAGAGGACGTGATGCAGGAAGCAGAAGGAGAGAGAAACCACAAGGAGATAGAGGTAAGGGGGAATGGGCCTGGGGTGGGCGTTAATTTTTAAGGGATTAGGGTAGTGTTTGTGTAGTGTAGGGTAGTGTTTGCGTAGTGTTTGTGTAGTGTAGAGTAGTGTTTTAGGGTAGTGTTGTGGTGTTGGTGTAGTGTAGGGTAGTGCTTGTGTAGTGTAGGGTAGTGTTTTAGGGTTTTAGGGTAGTGTTTGTGTAGTGTAGGGTTGTGTTTGTGTAGTGTAGGGTAGTGTTATAGAGTAGTGTTTTAGGGTTTAGGGTAGTGTTTGTGTAGTGTAGGCTAGAGTTTGTGTACGGTAGTGTTTTAGGGTTAAGGATAGTGTTTGTGTAGTGTAGGGTAGTGTTTGTGCCGTGTAGAATAGTATTTTAGGGTAGTATTGTGGTGTTGGTGTAGTGTAGGGTAGTGTTTGTGTAGTGTAGGGTAGTGTTTTAGGGTTTAGTGTAGTGTTTGTGTAGTGTAGGGTAGTGTATTTGTAGTATAGGGTAGTGTTTTAGGGGTTAGGTTAGTGTTGTGGTGTGGGTGTAGTGTACGGTAGTGTTTGTGTATTGTAGAGTAGTGTTTGTGTAGTGTAGAGTAGAGTAGTGTTTTAGGGTAGTGTTGTAGTGTTGGTGTAGTGTAGGGTAGTGTTTGTGTAGTGTAGGGTAGTGTTTTAGGGTTTTAGGGTAGTGTTTGTGTAGTGTAGTGTAGGGTAGTGTTTTAGGGTAGTGTTGTGGTGTTGGTGTAGTGTAGGGTAGTGTTTGTGTAGTGTAGGGTAGTGTTTTAGGGTTTAGGGTAGTGTTTGTGTAGTGTAGGGTAATGTTTGTGTACTGTAGGGTAGTGTTATAGAGTTGTGTTTTAGGGTTTAGGGTAGTGTTTGTGTAGTGTAGGCTAGTGTTTGTGTAGGCTAGTGTTTTAGGGTTTAGGGTAGTGTTTGTATAGTGTAGGGTAGTGTTTGTGTAGTGTAGAGTAGTGTTTTAGGGTAGTGTTGTGGTGTTGGTGTAGTGTAGGGTAGTGTTTGTGTAGTGTAGGGTAGTGTTTTTGGGTTTAGGGTAGTGTTTGTGTAGTGTAGGGTAGTGTTTTAGGGGTTAGGGTAGTGTTGTGGTGTTTGTGTAGTGTAAGGTAGTGTATGTGTAGTGTAGGGTAGTGTTTAGGGTTTAGGGTCGAGTTGTGGTGTGGGTGTAGTGTAGGGTAGTTTTTGTGTATTGTAGGGAAGTGTTTTAGGGTTTAGGGTAGTGTTTGCGTAGTGTAGGCTAGTGTTTGTGTTGTGTGCGGTAGTGTTTTAGGGTAGTGCTGGTAGGTTAGTGTTTGTGTAGTGTAGGGTAGTGTTTTAGGGTTTAGGGTAGTGCTAGTGTAGTGTAAGGTAGTGTAGGGTAGTGGGTAGTGTTGTCGTGTTGGTGTAGTGTAGGGTAGTGTTTGTGTTGTGTATGTTAGTGTTTTTTGCAGGGTACTCTCATTACCTTTAAAACTTTTACTAGGAGTATACCTTTACCCTGCTTGCCTTTGCGTTGTAATGGCATGCGTGGTAAAAGTATATTCGTGGTAAAAGATTGCGTTGTCGTAAATTGCAGAGTGATTGTATTTGCGTGGTAAAGATTTTGGTGGTGATGGTATGCAGAGTAATTGATAGCGGAGTTATGTCATACATTCGCCCTGAGAGCAGAGCAGTGACGGCCGACCCACAGCAAGAACAAATAAAATTAGAATAGCGAGTTATTATCATTTTATTTTTCCTTTCTTTACACTGCTGAAAGCAGAGTGGCGACACTCCTCCGTTTTAGCGGAGGAGCCGCCACTATGCATGGATGAGCACACCTTTAAAGGGACTCTCCTCTGATGGGCCCTGTACTGATAGAGCGCAAGCGCAAGCTCACCTGCTCGGTTACCATACTCACCATAAAACTATAAACACATTGAACAGGTAAACCTACACTCAATCACATTCTAATTTAACCATTCGGGACCTATACCGTTTTGACTTACCAAGCCAAGTCACCAATATCTAAAGTCCTAGCGAATCAAGGGAGTTAGCAAGAAAATAGGTAGTAGAATAACATTAGCGTTTCATAAATAACCACAAACTCTGGAAAGGTTTAAGTTCTTTATCTAAAGTAAAATTCTTAAATGTTTGAAACCATACTTAAATCAATAATTTCTTGTTCTATTAGAATGATGAACATTGAAACAAAATGTGCAATATTTTGGAAAATATCATTAAGCATTAAAAATACAGGACGGGTAGAAAAGGGAAAACAGTACAATGACAAACCCACACTTTATAGTTACCTAGAATGGTGTGAAGACCAACCCTGGCCACGGGCTGGGATAAAGGATAGGAATCCCAAAGTGCAGGTGCCAGCGAGAAAGAACAGGTGTAGACCAGAATCAGGACAGGATACGGACCAAATTGGATCAGGACTGGACCACCACAGGCTAAGATTGGCACCACAGCTAAAGTTCAGAACACCAACGTTGTAAACCCTCTCTGCAGCTAACAGTCGAACCCCGATTGGGTTATCAATCTCCTTTAGAGAAACCAAATTGGGTTATCGAATCATCTGAGAGTGCTCCGCCAGCACCTATGCTCACAATCACCTATTGAGTGCGCTGGGTCAGTGACAGGTCAGCTATTCGGACAAGTCGGACAATCTAAGCCTACCCTAGTTATACTATTTTCCAGTTCAGCGCACCACCCTCCAATGTTGCAAATGTGTGAATCCCACAGATTTATTGGTCAAAAGACGAGAAGAGGTCATCACACATATTAATATGAGGTAACTATCATTCAGTATTTAAATTATGTTTCCTCCCATAACTTTATCTTCCCATGCACTTTTATTCCACCCGGCAGTGAATATATCAAAAACGTACAATGTGTAACAACTTGTACAATTCAGCTTCCTCTGGCAGGTTTAGGAGGTCATGTTCTCATAGTTTTCACAGTTCATGTCTGATGCTGGCATAGGTTCAATGCCATGGCTTCAATAGCTTGAGTTTCTTTGCGCAGGCGCAGTTCCTCCAAAGATGGAGTTCAGAAGTATTTTGCAGGCCCAAATGCGATACATGCAAAAATAGAAGATAAACAGTTTTAGAAACACAGAATAAATTAATGCACTGAAGACCACTTATCTCTATTCTATTCCCATTATTTAATTTAAACTATTGCATTAAGAATTAGGCAGAACAAACAGCTTAGCAAAAGCAGCGATGCAAGCTTCTTGCACGTTGATACACAGAACAGCCATCTTAGTTCTAGTGCGCAGAAGTGAAAGTTTCCCACCAAACGAAGTAATACGTCATGTCACGTGAGTGTGGCAGACGCATGAGCAGTAGAAAATCCAGCGTAGCAGCAGCCATTCTAATGCAAGCGGATTACAGTTAGTAAAAGCACATTGAGGAGCTTCCCCTAGATTTATTTTATTTTTTTATGTTATTTTAAGAGTTTTATATAGCGCTGGCTAGATCCAGAGGTATCAGAGCGCTTTGCATGAGGTTCCACAAAATTACAAGATTACATCAGTTCCAATTTACATCAGTTGCTAGACAAACAATTACAAGAGCATAGAAAACGAGATAAGTGAAGTGTAGAGGGGAAGGGGGTATGGGTAAAGGGGTGGGAGGGAGATATGGCAGAAAGACGAAGGAAAGTCTGCCCAAAGTCCGGCTGGGTAGGTGACGGTTGAGGGGGAAGTCCCAAAACCCATCTCCTCTATAGCTATCAGGTAGCTCCATCGGGCTTTGACCAAGTAGCTAGGTCTTAATGGGAAACATTTAAAGAACATGGAGGGCAAAATAAATGGACCGTAGAGGTGAGGGGACAAGGAAGGTGAGAAAGGGAGGATAGGGGAAGAGACAAAGAGGAGAGACGAAATGAAGTCTGTCTAAAGGCCGTCTGGGTAGGTGACGACCAAGGAGGGAGTCCCCGGCCCATCTCCCCTATAGCTAAACCAGGTAGCTCCATCGGCATCAGACAAAATAGTTCAGTCTCAATACATTGAGAGAGGAGAGAAGGAGAGACATAAATAGAGGGAGGATGCAGGAAGAGGCGTCAAGAAGAGACGAAAGGAAGTCTGGCTAAAGACCGACTGGGTAGGTGACGTCCAAGGAGGGAATCCCCGACCTGTCTCCCCATAGCTAAACCAGGTAGCTCCATCAGGCATCAGACAAAATAGCTAGATCTCAAATGACGAGGGAAAATTCACAGGTAAACAGGGTGGGGACTAGGGCCAGGAACAGGTGAGGGCAGAGGTCAGTAGCAGGAAAGTGGAGAGGAGTAGAGCGGGGAGGGGTAGGGGGACGGTAGTTCGGTAACAGTTACATGGTTACAAACAGTTACTGGAGCATGGTGATGCATACTCAAAAAAAGACAAACAAATAGCAATGTTACAAAGGTACATGATACAAGACGAACGTGGCATGGGAGGAAGAGGGGTGAGGATACTAGAAATGTAATGTAATGCAATAATAAAATGACGAACATTTTTAGTTAGTACAATAATATTATTTTGAGAGGTCTTAATCCAAGCAAGTCGCATTACGTGAACAACCTTGCTCCATCAGTACTACCTGGAGCTCTACTGAAAACAGAGGGACGCAGCTGACGGTGGGAAGCGGAGCTCAATTGTGTTAACTGTCACAGTAATGAGAGGTTCTGCTCTACCTCACAATGTGCTAAATGCAATTTAAGAAAAGAACACTCATTTACGAGCAGGCCTATTCACTTCTGCCACAGCTTGCTTTCAGGCCTCAGAGCTTTTTCTCTTCTCTCTGCTTCAGCCTTTCGAGTCCAAATGTCAGCCTAATAGAGTACATTAAATAGTAATCAATGGTCGTTAAAGTGCCCCTCACCTTGGCGAGCGCCTCGCGGTGACAAAACGTGCCGTGGAAGATTTAGTCCTAAGGCTCCTTGAATATGTCACAACAGTCTCATTATTTAATTCCCGTCCGCAGTTTCTTCATAATTATTATTCAGGACCCTTCTTTGTATCCCTTCGAGGCAAGTGTGGTGTCTAATATAGTTTGGGATTTTCAATTAAATAAACAACCAATACTTCCAGTGCTTGCATTTACACTATCTTCCCACGCTTTTCTGGCCTCTCTACTCACATGTATTAGTGACATTAATGACTGCAATCACTGTGCCATTTAGAATCTCTTCTGTTAGGTCTGATGCCTGAGTAGTCCGTGGTATAGGAGCGAGAAATAGCTTTATCAGAAGCTTCTGAGGTGAGCATGCTAGCAGGCCATTTAAAACGTTATAAAATCGCAAAAGGGAAATGAGTGATAACTCCATATTGCCGCAGGTGTTGCATGGCTGTTAAACACATCCTCCATGTCAAGAGCGTATTTAACTTATTAGGAAATCTATTTTGATGGCGTACTGTTGGTCTAAATCAGTTGAACTGATTTTTTTTCGCTGAGAAAACTTAGGAAAACGTGTGTGTTCAACTTTAAGGAAACAACTGAAAGAAACTGTGAAATCAGGGATCAACTAAAAGACCAGGGCCCTTATTTATGAGGCCTTGCGTCAGTTTTGCGCCGCCGGTGCGTCACTTTTTGTGATGCACCAGCGGCGTACAAAATGCGCCTTGTTGCGCCATATTTAAAAAGTGACGCATCTAGGTAGATGCATCACTTTTTAAACCCCTGCGCCACATTATACCTGTGTCAGGTATAATGTATGCAGAGGGGGCGTTCCCCCGCAAAAAGCCTCGTAATAGTGACGCAGTGAAATCTATGAGATTTCACTGCGTCACTTTTAGGATGCTGTTGCGTCAAAATCTTGCGCCTGCCTCACAGCAGGCGTAAGACTGATGCAAGCCCTTTCTCATGGGGCTTTAACCATGTGATAGGACGCATTGCTGGAGTTGCGTCACTTTTGTGACACACTCCAGCAATGCGACACTTTTGTGCTTACAGATGGGTCAGAAATACTGATCGACATGATGCGTCATACATTAAATATGACGCATCATTGGTGTCGCAAGGAGTGAGCAGTGAAAAGTGACGCATCGCTGTTTTCACGCAGCGATGCGTCACTTTTCATAAATGAGGCCCCAGGAATGTATGCTGCCCTTGTGCCAGTGGGCAGTGGGCAGTGCTCAACAATTAAGTGTTGGTGCCGAGCCTAGGAACCACGGGTTCAAATTAAGCACTGTCTGACAGTTAACCTTTTTTTTTTTTTTTTTTAAATGTGCTGCAGAAAAAATTGCCATCAGAGGCAAATCTATTCTAGCTTACTTACTTGGTCACAAAGAGGCTGCACTTTAAAATACCTTACACTTGCTGCAGAGATCCCAGAAATGTTGAGGGGATTAGAAGAATGGAAAGATTGCTCTGGTGGTTAATGCAGTTTTAAGAGAGCTCCCTGTTTTTTCCAGTCACAGTTTTGACTCAAGGTAGCACAAAGGGTTAATGTGTCTACTGAAAAGCACATTGTGTAACATGAACATCACAGATTTAATTTTTTATGTAGATTGGTAAGTGGCCTTTTGACACAGATTTTTTTTAACTTTCAGTTCATAAGGTGCAATTCTAATATAGCACAGTGATCTATTTAGGGACATCGAGGAGTTTCATGCAATTTGTAAGTCACAGGTTTAAATTCTTATTGTTTTTTTCTTAACAGTTATTCTAAGATTGCAAAGAAGGACTCCTATGGGCATTAATAAAGTTTTGCTAGTACAGACCGCACTAATGACTGCATTATGTTTTATATCCCATCTTTTTGTTTCTCCCAGTCGCTCACTGTTAACCCCTTCCATGCTCATGCCAGAATGGTTCTGTCATGAGCCACACTGACTTTGTGCTCATGACGGAACCATTCCGTCATGTGCATACAAGCACTGTGGGACATATTATCAAGCAGGGAGTTAAAGTTATCGCCTCTTTAGCGTCAGGAAACTGCAGTTAAAGCAGTGATAATTGGCTTGATAAAATGCTGTTGAGAATTCCCATAGAAACCCATGTTCACACCAGAACCTGGGCTCCTATGGGATTTCACAAGGGCATATTATCAAGCCCATTATCACCGCTTTAGCAATAGTTTTAACGCTGTTTCTTGATAATATGCCCCTAAATCCCTCTGCTGTAAACTGCAGAGGGATTTCCTTTTTTAGGTCGAGCCTAGCGCAGCGCTAATGCGCTGCTCTAGGAAAACGACTTCTTGGAATCGCTCTGGACTTTTCGCATGTTTTTTTCTAGTCTTTTTTCTATTGGTCTTTGCATGTGTTTTTCTAAAAAAGACAGCACGCAATTGGGCAAAGGTGGATGCATGTCCTACCTTTTCCAGAAAATGTTTCCGCCCATGTCCTATGGCTTGCGGTTACGAGCAGGGACGCCATCTGTTTTTTATTAGCGCGTTCATGCACCACTCGCGTGCTTTTTCCTTTTGAACTGCACCGCTGGAATTTAAAAAAACAGAGCAACCCCACGCTGCTTTACATTAAAACAAATACATTTCCACAGCCTATAGGTACCATCTGTTTTTCATTAGCGCGTTGGCGCACCACTCACGTGCTTGTTTCCTTTTGAACTGCACCACTGTAGCTTTAAGAAACAGAGCAACCCTACGCTAATTTACATTAAAACGAGTACATTTCCACAGCCTACCTTAAGTCAGCATGATAACGCTTTCTGATCTGTGGCCAAACTAACTTCCCATGTGCCGAGCCTGATCTCCTGTTTTATGTGGAGACCGAGAGAAAATGTTCCCCTTCACACAGCGTTTCCTTTTCCATCGTGGCAGACTGTGTAGCACCTGGCTCTGGGGGGATGGGAGAAGAAAGGAACACAAAACAACCGAAGCATGCCAAATGTGAGCTCTTGAAACAGCTCTACTGTGCACTGAGACCTGCCCTCGCTCCGACTGCCCGTGTCCGGCATGAATCATGAATGCGCGGGCCCACAGACTGGTTGATGCACGGAGCATGTTTGCAGCTCTGAAAGGAAAACCGGCATTCCCTGAAAAGTAGCCTGGTGCATAACTGTAGTATCATCTCTCCACTTATTCACTGGACACGCGGTGGTTTAGCTCACGACTCAGAGTGCTACAATTTTGCTACAACACGTGTCTTACAGAAGTCTTGCTCTCAAAGGCGCAGAATGTGACATTCACATTTCTAGCATTTAGCAGTACTCACCAGACGCTATATTGGTGTGGTATACTTCTGCGCTTGTGTTTACTGAAGCAGCACAACTAGCATTCATTCTCATGGCCACGTAATGAAAGGATGGCTGCCCATTTTTAGAAATGCCAAGCATGCACCAAAACTAAGAATGAGGAATTACGTAGGTCTATGCTTGCAGGGTGGTTTGCTTTGACAACCGCAAAGCCAAGCGTCCTTGAGATGCTGCAGTTTGACTTTATAGACTAAAAGGGGCACTGTGCGCATCCTCTGATAAACAGGGATTGTTTGGCAGGTAATTTTCTAAGGTCACAGTCAATTTCGGTTGTATTTTATACAGCAGTATGTCTATATTTTGAAACATACCATATAAAATGTGTATTACGGTCCATATATGCCACTGTGGGTTTCTGGTGTCAAAATAACCCATGCGGCCGAAAGCTGAGTGGTTTGTAAATGTCAGCAGAACTCCAAGATGGCTTTTTTTTATATATCAAATATTCGTTTTAATGCAGCTGGTACGAGAAAATGTGTTTTCGCAAGTAAGGTGTTTTAGAAAAAAACAATTAGTTAAAAGCAGAACAATACAGATGGTCATCCAGTTGCTCAAGCTATCTTTGTTTCAATCCATACTGGTTCATGACAGCATTGTATAGCTATTTAACTACTGGTGGCATAGCACCCAGAAAAATGGACTGCATGGCTAAACACTTGTAAGGGCCGAAGGGCGTAACCTTTGGGCTATGCCAATGCTTGTTTTTTTTGGTCTCAGGAGCTGGGGAAGAGATTCCCCAAACTCTGAGTCATATTTTTTTCCAACGTAATGACGATCGCGCACATGGAGCGCTGACGTAATTATATTGAAACTGAAACTTAGGTGCTATCTCAGCCCTTCGATCACCGAAATGCACGGTAGAGGTATCATTGGAAAGGGGAGAATATGCAGGGGGGCGAGCCCCATGCAAGGATTCACCGCTAGACACCATGGAGGGGCCCCTTTGGCAAAGGTTTTGCTCGCCCCTAAATTAAAAATGGGCATATTCAGTTTTTCTGCCCCCTCCAGTGGCAGAAAGTACACTAGACACCAGAGATTATTTTGTTCATAGTTCAGGGGTGGGGGCTGCCCAAAATGGGCATGCCAGTGCCCACACCCCAAATATGCCACAGTCTTTCTGCCCACCCAAGAGGTAGATGGGGGCACAAGCAACTTATCTTCCCCCCAGGGGGGCAAAATGCCCACTAGACACCAGGTATTTTTTTTATATGTAGGGGTGGGGGTGACCAGCATGCCAATGTCCTCACCTCTAAAATATTGCCACCATTCTTCTGCCCCCCCCAGGAGGCTGATGAGGGAAATTGCCCCTGATCTGCCCCCAGGGGCATAAAGCCCACAAGGAACCAGGGATTTTTTTATGTAGGGGTGGGGCCGGCCAGAATGGGGGGTAGGGTCAATGACATGCCGAAACACAAATTGTACAATCTTTATAACCCCCGATCTGCCCCCCCTGTGCGGGCAGAAAGCGAACTAGACAATAGGGATTCTTTTTTTTTTTTAAAAGAGGGGTAGGGGCTGCCCACAATGAGCTTGGCCATTCCCCCACCTCACATAATAGGTACAGAAGACTTTCTGCCTCTCCTGGCTGATCTGAGGCTTGCAGAGGATTCCGAATAAGAAAACATTTGGGGATCCACACAAGCCACACCTCCCTGGACTCCCCAAGATGTCTCTTTTTCATAAATGTCTGGAATTGGTAGGGGTCCCTAGGTGGGGGCTGAACCCTGGACCCAAAAAGCAGGCCCTTCTTTGAAAAACAACCTGCGTTGTTTGTTAAACAATACACTTCACATTTCTTACCAACTGCAGTATTATCCCTGCTTTTCTGTTGAGTAACTTTTTCAATGATCGTTCAGCAGAGGTCATTCTCAGAGTGTTTAATTTCAGACCGGTGATGGACAAAAGAAGCAGCAAATCTGACTATGTGGTTGTTAGATTTATGTTCACATATTCTCATTCTGCATTCACGTCCAGTTTCAGCAATATATCTAGGCCCACAAGGTCAGAGGATAAGGGAAACAATGTTGGACGTATGACAATTGATCATCCCTTTGAGTTAGACAGTTCTTTTTCCTATATTGACAGAATATGGCACCATCGCATTAGCGCATGCTTGCCATGTACCACATTTGTGGTTACCCTTGATGGGATCAGTTCCTGTAATAGACCTCTGACAGAAACCTTTGTCTCTCAAGGTTTTGCATTCACCAAAAGGTTTGAGAGATTATGATTTCTTTTGAAAGCAAAGGTCGGTTGTGCAAGTCTGTTTTCCTCATTGTTGATATTCAACAGATGCCATTGTGCATTTACAATTTGTCTGATCCTCCCATCCATATCCGAGTTTTCTGGTGACACAAACTAGTTTATCCTCTAGCTGTTTGTTTTTTGTTTCAAACATTCTGCCATGTTGAAATATCGGGCCCATTTAAGTGAATCCTTTATCATCTTTTTAGGGTACCTCCGCATGTCTAAGAAACTTCTCTATGGTGGCACAGTTTCTGCACACGTGCAAAATGTTACCAAACGAAATATCTTGTTTTTCACAACGCGGGTGAAAGCTAAAGGGTAGGTTTTCTGTGGAAAAGTGTTATGTGTCAATGATGCGTTTTGGGCCATATCCTGTCGCAGGTACTAGGCCTACCCACACAACTGAGTTATCATTTTTTTGAGAGACTTGGGGAAATGCTGGGTAGGTGGATGTTTGTGGCTCCCTGCCAGAACTTTCCATCACACAAATGTGAGGTAAATGTGTTTTTGTTAAATACAGTGTGAGATTTGCAAACAATTATGGTTGTTAGAACCTGGTGAGAGGCACACAACTCACCCCATCCTGTATTCCCCTGGGTGTCTCTTTTTCAGAAATGTAAGGGGTTGGTACATTTCCCTAGGTGCTTGCTGAGCTAGGGTCCTAAATCTACAGCTAGGCACATCGCAAAAAAGTGCTAGTTTTCTGTGGAAAAATTTGATGTGTCCATGTTGCGTTTTTGGTCGTTTCCTGTCACGGCCACTAGGCATACACACACAAGTGAGGTACCTTTTTTATTGGGTGACTTAGGGAAATGCTGGGTGTGTGGAAGTTTGTGACTCCACACAGATTCCAGAAATTTCCATCACAGAAATGTGAGGAAAATTCTTTTTTACAAAGTTTCAATAAATCAATCAATCATGGTTGGTTAAGCATAACTACTCACCCCTGAGGTTCTCAAGACACAAGTGGGGTAGTGGGATGGCTCCGCTGAGTAATGGGCTCATCAAAAGAGGCAGGTTTTGAGGTCCTTCCTGTTGTTTAGCATGCCTCTTTTGTCTGGTTAGTGTGTGACTGTGGTTGTAATAGTAGGCCCCAGCATTTGCCTTGGCTTTCTATGTGGCCATTTTGTAAATTCTGTGTCCATAAGCCTGCTTGTTTCCATGCCTCCTGCTTGGTGTTGTGACCATGCCTTCCCTTTGTTCCCCTTGGCTTATTGCTTCTTGTTGTGTAGGCCTGGCCATTTGGCTGGTGGCCATTTTGTGAAGGCCACCAGTGTGCCAATTACCCTGTTAGACGCTTGAGGGTAATTTTTATTTTTTACCTATTTATGATCATTTCTTTTTTTCATTCTTGTGTTAATTTTTCCAATTTGTTTAATTTAAAAAAATATATATTTTCAATATATTTTTCAAGTTTTAAAATTATTTTTTGTTAATTTAAAAAAATATATATTTTACAAAAAATGACATTTCAGTTTTAAGGTAACATGACTTGTCATCAAAGAACCATTAACATTAACCCCATGTCTGCTTAATGACATTCACATTAGTATTCATTGTGTGGGCTTTGTTCAATTCCATTGTCATTTGTCAGCTGCAGCTCCCTAAGTGTTGCATCCATTTGCCGCCACGTGATGCACAAGGCCAAACAGTTACATTTGTATTTTTGCTGTTGTTGTTCTTCTTTCCTATCCTTTCTGAGTGTAATGGACTGTACAGTACACCAAGAAAGCCCTTGTTGTTGTCAAAGTCTCGCAAATGGTTACACTGTATTGTTAATTTGTTTAACAACGGTAGCACATACAAGTGTGATCACACAAAAAATTATATATTATAATTTTTGTTTATACTAGTAATGATTGAACTACAGCAATGCCACTTGTCACTGATGTTCTTGCTTCTTTGCTTTTAGGTGCACAAGAGGAGGAGAAAACATTACCCATTGTACTGCCAGACAGAAGGGCTGCGCCCTGTGCACAATGTCACGTGATGTGTGACCACAGACGTCTCTTTAACTTGTGAATCTGAAACAAGCGCTGCAGCATGCTAACTGACAGCTTCAAGATGGACCCAAAGAAAGGTACTTATAACAAGAAATTCAAAGTTGCCAGTGTGAACGAGAAGGCACTGCCACTTACCACCACACTCATGTCGCCCAGTACCTTTTTGGGAACCCAAAAAGTGCACCTGCAAAAGCGGTGTCCGGGGAGCAAGCTTGGAGCAGTACCTCTGTATCAACGGACCAACCCCACCAACCTAGTCCCAAGACCATGTCTGTTGCAGAGACAGCCAGTCTAATCATGAAAATGCTGATGAGCAGTGACGTTGAAAATGACCTCTCGTTATCAGTAAGTAGTACCCAATCAATGCAGGAAAATCAGATAAGTGGACAACAACAGCTGCAACCACCATCAATAGCAGTAGTTCCCTCTTTAAGTTGGGGCAGTTCAGGGGATCGAGTGTCCTGCTGAGTAAGAAGGGCAAGCCACTCATTCGGAAGATCCATTGTTTTCTAGATCCCCTGCAAGAAAAAGGAGGATTAGTCCATCAACTTCTTCCTCAATCCCCCCTTCTGATGATCTAGGCATCACTTTGATCCCACCTCAGTCTGAGAGTGAGACATGCAACGCTCACGAGACAAGGCTAGGGAAAAGGAAGGTTCCGGAATGCCTTAGAGATATGGAGGTAGATGTAGAAGAGGAGGAGGATGACTAGTCAGTCATCATGGATGTTAGCTTCGCCCCAGTGAAGACCGACATTACCGCATCCCAAATTGCTGTGAGGCATGTGGCAAGGATTCCACCAACACAGATACCGACCAACACCACCTCCATCTGCCATATTTTCAAAGTCCTGTCAGTGACCTACATCCAACACAACCACCTCAGTAGAAGTAGGTACTGCAGAGAGCCAAACGTCACGCCAACCTACCAGTTCATCTGACATTGCAAGTGGCACCAACAGCGTCAGAAAGTTGATCTCCCCGGTTTGAGACTTCTTTTTTGGTTAGCTAGAAGGAGGTGAACATTGCTATATGCTTCATTTGTGGAGCAGGTGTTAGTTGGGGAAAGCTTGATACAAACTATGGCACCAGAGGCCAAACAACTCCTCTGAGAAAACACTGCTTGATCCAGTGGGAGGCACACCATAGAGGCCAAAAAACTTAAAGTTTTGTTGGTGGAGGGGATGAAGATCAGATCACGATGGAAGGTGAAATATTGGGAGACATTTTCTTTGGTACACAAAGAAGTCCCCGTCCCCAGCAATGCAGTGGTAACGCCCACATCATCATCAGCAACATCACAATGGCACAAGAGTCAGGTCGAGACACCAAGGGGTCCAAGGCAAGACAGTACCGCAACGATAAAACACACATTGAGCCTAACAATATCTGGTCTCAAGAAGGCAACTGCATCAGTGGCACCAGAAAAGAAAAATATCCAGGCTACCATTTTCAACATGCTTAGGCTGGAGAGGCAGTACGAACACAACCTCCCAACTGCACACTTGTACAATGCGGAGCTGGCTAAAAAGTTAGTGTGAACCTCCTCCCTTTACTTTTTGTGGAAGGGGGGGGGGGGGGTTCTTGAATTGTGACAGCCTTCTGCCCAAAATGAAAGGTTCCCAGCCAGCCCTATTTTGCCAGAGTTGCTGTTCCAGCAGTACATCACAACATGCTTCAATTGCTTGGACAAGCCTTGCAGCAGAGTGCTGTTTACACTATCCACCTAACAACAGACATTTGAACCAGTTGCCAAGCCAATGATTACATGTGCATCACTGCACACTGGATCTCTTTTGTGGGGGTTAGAGGAAAGATATCTGCAGCAGATGTTATTGACTCTGATGAGATTTCTAATGCCACTTGGAAGCATGCAACTGAAGCCATGTTCACCATGGAGAAATCTCATACTGCTGTAATCATTTTAGAAGACTTTGTCGACAAGGTCTTTGAATGGCTGTGCCCAAGAGGACTTAACATAGTTTTTGTTGCCACAGACAATGGCAGTAATATAGTTACGGCCATGTCCGATGGTGGCTATTTGAGGGTCCTGTGTTTGGTGCCCTGCATTAACATCATTGTTCAAGACTTTCTGAAAAAAGAAGGTTCAGTCAATAACTTCCTGACGACCTGCAGAAGAATCTGCAGACATTTCAGAAATTCTTTTAAAGCCTGCAAGCAGCTGAGGATCCTTCAACGTGAGCACAGAATGCCAGTTAAAGCACTCATCCAGGAGGTGTCAATACATTGGAACTCAAATTATTACATGCTTTAATGTCTGTTTGAGCAGTACAGATGACTAATCAATGAGTATGCCATGCAGAGAGGGGGTGCTACTGTGAAAGGCATGATCCTTGAGATGGACCAGTGGGGCCTATTTAAATGCCTGAGAGAGATGCTACTTCCTTTCGAACTCTTCACATGTGAAGTCAGCAAGGCGGACTGTACTATGGGCCAAGCTATCCCATTGTTGCACAAGCTACAGGAACAGCTGAAGGGGGTGTCTACAATGTACACAGGTGCGGAGGAAAAAAAGGCATATGAGTTGGTGGAGAGCTTAACCCTTCGCTTATCTGAAAATACAAAGGTGCCAAGAGCCATTGTGTCATCCAACCATTACATTTCTGCCACAATTCTAGATTCACTGTACAAACTAGTGCTGAACACATTGATTCCTTTTTTAGAAGGGGGTGTGTAGTGTAGTTCCTATATTCCCAATAGGCTCTGTGCATTGGAATAATATATCTTATAGATGTGACGTAGGACTTATGTCTACTAGGTCGCTATCAAATATACTTAATTGTGGGTGCCAGCTAGCTCAGAGGTCACTAGAAACTTTCTCGAGTTCACAAGAAGGGATTTAGTTTCACTTGTTGCCTGTCTCCATTCCCTTTGTATTTCTGCCATACTTCTAATACTCTGTGCCCCCTCCCTCATTTTGCTTTCTGTGCCCCTTCCCCTGTTTTTAGAGTGTGCCCCACTCACTTGTCGCCCGGTTTCATTCCCTTGTATTTCCGCTGTTTCTTCTCTTTGCCCCCTTCCCCCATTTTGCCTTCTGTGTCTCATTTCTCCCCCCTCTCCCTCCGTGCCATTTTCCTGCTGCTGTGTCCCTGTGCCCCACCCACCGCGGTCCCATTTGCCACCCCACTCCCGCCTCCCAGCTGCTCCACCCTCCCACAGCCGCTCCTATGAAGGCCACGAAGCGGATCCCCACCAAAACCAGAAAGACAGTCACCCAGGCCCTCGTCACCAGCCGACTGGACTACTGGAACGCCCTGTACGCAGGAACCACAGCCAAACTCCAGAAACGATTGCAGCAAATACAGAACGCCTCTGCACGACTCATCCTCAACATCCCTCGCCACAGCCACATAACTCCCCACCTGAGAAACCTGCACTGGCTCCCCGTCAGCAAGAGGATCACGTTCAGGCTCCTCAACCACGCACACAAAGCGCTCCACGACATGGGCCCCGAATACCTCAACAACCGCCTCTCGTTCTACACTCCCACCCGCCAGCTCCGCTCCGCTGGCCTCGCCCTGGAACGGATAACGGGAACTGGAGTTATCCGCTCCAGTTGGACTGCCAGCAATACATCCTGGGCATTCTACACAGAGAATCACCTTAAGAGGTAATTACCAATTGTATTAGCTTGTTGGTCTGCACTACAGATCTCTACCGTGCTGACAGTCTGTCTTTAGACCCATAGACAGTTACACATTAAGGAATTGTATACTCAATGTCTTACATTCTCTTCTTTACAGTGCAATCTCCACTTTGAGTCGCTTCTGATACCGCTTATCCACGAGAATCCAAGCGCAGGACCTATATATTTTTACAAGGGTACGTCAACCGGCAACCTATTTGGCTTCCACTTCGGCCACATTATTTTAGAGACCGTTCAGCAACGTCTTACCTTTGGAACTCCTTTTTACTCCTGTTTCTTACTGTTTTCTTACTTTTTACTCTCGCTCCACAGCAAGCTCTAAACAAGAGATTCCTTTCAGTTGGTCCCAAGCCCCCCCCCCCTCCCTCCGGGGCGGAATTGTCACTGGTGGAGCGGTGAGCCCATTTTGAATTTCCAAACCCTCCTTTGACAACTTTTTTCGGGCACTCTATTTGCTGTTTTTTTCTTCTCTCAGACTCATTTTCATTCCTGACCCTTGTCTCCTTCTCGAAACAGACCTTTCTCTTTCGATTCACATAGCGCAGGTATGGTTCATATGGTAACATCCTTCACACAGAGCATGAGCACAGATAGGCACCTTAAAAATGAATGATTCGTCCGTCACGATTACGCACTCCGCTGCACACCTGATGGTGCATCTACATAGAGTTGCAACAGCAGTTGATATAGATCCACCCAAATGTCTGTTCTGTTTAATAACATCTGCGCATGGGAGAACAGATGGAGTTTTTATAACTTTTGTCCACTAGCTACTAGGCTCAGTATTACACTAGACATCCGTCTTACCGGGTGACACTTACGTTTTGGACCAAACACAAGAATGGATGCTATGTAAATACACTGAAAACTGTATACATCATGTTAGATGTTCTATAGTATATATTTTGTATCCTTCCCAGCCCTGAGGAGCCGCGAACACACTGTTCCAAACACGACGAAACACGTGTCGGCTGGTTATGGAACCATTAAAAACTCTGAAACCTCAGCGAGGAGCACCAATGAAATTTTATTACTACTGTTGTCTTTGGCTTATTAGAACAGTTTTTTTATGACTTAGACACGACTGCAAGAAATATTTCGAGTGTGTGCATAAGGCATTCATGTTTATTGTACTGTCGTATGTCTGATTTTTCTGACATACTTTAGGGCGGTTATAGGGTCTTTCCGCTCGCCAGTTGCACCACATACACTTTGAAAGCTCCAGCACATATTGCGTCCACTTCAGGCAGAGTGCCCAGATTCTACTCTGAAAGTCAAAAACCCTGTGGTTTGACAATTAACTTCATTAAGTAGATCAATTGTACACAGATGAGAAGCATCACCGTCAGCGTCAGTCGCATTAGCAATGTTCGCAGGAGATGGTCCCTGTGTGCCTGTTGGTCCGCGTACCTCACCTTCAGCTGGAATTGCCAGTGAGATCTCTATAAATGCCGTCATCAGGATTGGTAGCCATTGGGGGCAACACAATACATGAGCCGTTATGGGACCCAGTAAGGTGTCAACATCCGTTGGCATTGCTGATGGAAGTGTTAGACAGATATCCAACACGCATTTCTCTCCACAAAACAGGCATCATAGAACAGGTAAGATGCAATCATGCCAGATTGGTCTGAAGGTTAAATCCAGTAAACAATGATGTGGTGTTGATTAGACGCCAAGGCACATAGCCGGAACAAAGGTTTTGTAACGTCCAGCCTAGCAGTATTATAGAACCCACTTGAGACTGGCCATGTTGTAACATTAGCAAGTCCTATCCATTATGTCCATGGTAGAGGATACAATGCTGTCCAAAGAATAAATTCTGGACAACAGAGTTGTTAACCCATTGTCAACTACAGAGAGAGCTTTCTCTAAATTAATACGATCAATTTCCCGTATTCGTTCTGCAGTTTCCATTTGTGTGTGACTTTCCATGCTTCATTATAAGCAGCGTATATACCGGCATATATGAAACGTTTATGACATGGTTTGCGAGGCCCCATTAAGAATTCTCTCAAATCAATGCCATCTTTAAGTAAAGTTAAGTGTTGTTTTATATCTGGGAGTGTAGATTTTTGTAGCTACTCAAGGCACAGTTTTCCTACACCGTAAGTTGTTATTATCCCTAGATGTTGTCGCTGGACATATCTTGGATCTGGCCTTGTTACTGTAAACCCTTGTGTCTTGTTCAGGAATCTATCTTGACAGTTTTTCATGTCTGTGGGCCAGATTAACAATTTTTTCCATTCAGGATTAGTTCTGTTTTGTTGTAAAATATAATTTACGTCTACCTCACCATCTGTAGTTCTATTACTATCAGGTGTGGGCTTTGGTATAGACGGTTTGTTTAAATCTTTTATCATAGCCAGACCAAGACAAGATGTCTGTTGAACAGTTTCATTTAAGAACATTATTTGTTCTGGGATGATGCATGCTCTAAATAATGCTTCTAAACCTTGTACCTGCCGGTCTTTGGTGCCCCAGACAGTTTTTGTCTCAATGTTGTCTTTCCAAAAGTCAAAGCCTAATGTGGACAATTGAGCATAAAAGGCCGCAGAACAAATTTGCTTAGTATTAGTTAACATACTTTTCATTCCTGCTTTATTAACATTTTTAAAGTAGAAGGTTTCTGGATTTGTGATATTAAAACCTGTAAAGTATGGACATTTTTCATAAAATGTTTTTGAGCTACCTTTTGGTGGTGTTGGACAATGTTCCCATTGATTATAAGTGAAAATATTTCTGGTGTTTGCAGATTTGTGTAAATAATGATGATCAAAATGATTAAAACAATACATTTTTTCATAATTTGATGAACCATGAAGAAGTATTCATGTTTTGCAAATTTCGCAAATTTTGCTGACATTTCTAAGTCTGCAATCATGTTATTAACAGTTTCAAAGTCCCAATCATCAGAAAATGTACTCGGTGAAACAAAATCAGCAGCTCAACAGGGCCATAAATGTCATAATCAGCTCTATCCCAAGCTATACCACCAAGTAGAGGACCGGCTGTGATGTTTACTGATAACAGGTCTTTTTGCTCACGATGAGATGATTTGTGTGGTTTCAAGAGCAAGTTGATGTTCTTACTTGCTGTGCCCATTTTACTATATTTCCCATCTATTAGCTTTCCCAAACTTAAAACAAGAATGAGCCATAGTAGGAGAAAAAGTATACCCAACACAATCCAAAGTTCAACCCATGGTGAAACCAGATATGTATTTGCAAGCTGGTGAAAAAGTCCTTTAACTTGTTCCTTGAAAGTTTTGTTTGTTGGCGTTGGTTCAGGCTCACTTGGATCCTCGGAAAAGGTATCGAAGTTGATGAAATAGCCAGAGGCAGTTCTGTCAATGATTGTATTGCATCCAGATTATTTGAAATCAATGGAACTACTTGATCCCTTGACATGTTAGTATAGTCAGATGCAACATCATTGTAGACAGGAGTTTCTTGATGAACTATTATTTGGGTTTCAAGAGGCACAAGTTCCATGGCTTTGTTGCACAGTCCTTCTTTTCTCACTGCAGATTCTTCAAAAGTGATGAGTTTTTCAGTTTGAACCTCTTGGATGGTAGCAAGATTTGGTCATCGGCTATACCTTTGGTGTCCACTGGGCCTACTACTTATTATTGGCCACATGGTGTGGTTTTACCAGGTCAATTGATACAGACCGGTTCTCCTTTCTTCCAGCAAAGGCCGGCATTAACACTGTTCTTGATTCGTGGACTGCTAGTACAGGTACTGGTTTTCTGTAAGAAGTCCCAAATTCCTTCTTATCTGCTATTTTCTCTCTGAATAGATCCCCAATCTTTGGAATCCAGACAGGTCTTGCTGGGACAGGTGGTTTTTCTTCAGTGGTCGTTGGCTTTTGTATGGTGTTGCTTAGACTTCTTCTTGTTCCATTTAGGTCCAGACAAACCCTTTGATATCAAAGGGTTTTTGTTCTACCACTGAAGTATGACGATCGAGGTCTTCGACCATCATTCTAGTACCAAAAAGAATTTCATATGGAGGGATTCCACCCAGAGAATTTCTTGGCAGATTGTTAAGACTACGTTGGACACTTATTAGATGTTTGACCCACCCGTCACCCGAGGCTAATACCCTGGCTGCTATAGATTACTTTATGTCATAGTTTTTTCTTTCCACAACCGAATGTCCCTCAGGATGGAATGGACTTGAGTACCGCAATGCAATGCCTAAGATGGCCATGGCCTCCTTGTAAGCCCGAGAGCTAAACGCAGGACCCTGGTCAGAATGTAGCTTGCCGATTGCGTATGTGCCGATAAAGACTCGCAAATCTTTTATAACAGTTCGGGCATCAGCCGAGAGCTGAGGCCACATCTGAATGAATCTTGCCCTAATACCGCTTTTGTCAATAGGGATATCTGAGCATGGATAGTCTAATGCTATCTAACAATGGTGTCTATACTGGGCTGGCTACACTGTAGTCAGGAATCTGGTGGCGCTCCAAGCTGTGATCTCTGTAGCAGACATCGCAATTAATTCTAAATTCGTAAATGTGGGTGCTCATCCCTGGTCACCAGTACAACTCTTGTAATTCTAGTAGAGATTTAGAGATCACTTGATGTATCAGATCCTCTCCCATATGTGCTTCTTGAATCAAAGTACCTCTCCGATTCCGGTTTGTGATTACTCTATCCCCCAATCCAGGGATTCGAGCAAAAGGAACAGAGTTGGCATCAATTATGTATGAATATTCGAGTGAATAGTTTAGATCTAACGCTGCTCCGCTGCCTTTGCTTGTGGCATAGACAGCTAACATTGTTTCGCTGTCTATTTTTGATTTTGAATGAGTGATTGCAGCTACGGAAGCTGTTTGCACAGCTACCTTCGCGGCTTTATCAGCCAATGAATTTCCTTCAACGTGATCACCATCACTCTGATGACTCAGTGCATGGATCACGTGAGTCTTTTGTAGTTCTTTCTGTAATAGAACTACTTGTTCCCAAAGCATTTTATGCTTGATTGTGTCACCTTTTGCATCTTTAAAACCATTTTGAACCCAGTTCTGCAAATATTCATTCTAAGAATGGAAGCAGTAATACAAATCGTACACTATGAGTGTGGGGAATTCTCGATTGGTTTGTTCAAGCGCCATCTTGAAAGCCTGTAGTTCAGCTCGCTGAGCTGTACAGTCTCCGAGAGATTGAGTTTTCTTGACCATAGGTCTGAATTTACCATCGTGCCAGTGACCTTTAACAATCGCACACGCAGCACTATAAGCTTGTTTGCCCCCAATCCAGGGATGTGCTGATCCGTTTGTATATATTATACAGTCGTAATGTTCTAGAGGCAGAATCTCAAGAATCTCATTCTTGTAGGTGTTGGAGAAATTCTTGAGTCTTCAAGTAGGGGTCAAAAAAGTATTCAACGTCTGGTGCAGCAAGAGAATTAACCCGTTGTATCCATCTTGGATGTAAGGATTTTTCATTTGGAATGCTTGCCTTTGTCACTGCCTCTAAGGCAGGTACAGGCGTAACAACTTTTATGCGCTTTCCCTGTGCGAGGGCTCTCTCTTTTGCTACCGCAGTTTGAACCCCAGAACTTTTTCTGTTGAAGTGAATTTCATTTCAGCTTGTGTGTACAAGTTTGATTTATAAGCTATTAGTACCTTTTCACCTTCATTAAAGGTTAGGTATGTGAATCCGCATCTCCCTGGGATGATTCTGATTACAAGGTTTCGTTCATTTACGCATGTCTGTAAATGTGTTGTTGCTAACATATCTGTTTGCACTGAAGGCAATATTTCTGTGTGTTTTGAGTCCAATTGTTATGTTTGAAATCAGGTTTGATTAATTCGTAGAGAGGTTTAACCCTTTCTTCATAATTTAGAATGTAAGTTCTTCCAAAATTCAGGAATCCTAGAACTGACTGTAAGTTTTTCAGCATTTTTGGAGGTTGGAGCCGCGCACATTTTTCTAAAAGGTTTGCTGCCAGGCTTTTGCCTTCACTTGAAAGTTCATATCCCAAGAATAGGACGTTGAGGTGGGCAATTCTTGATTTTTTAAAGTTGAATTCGTACCCTTCTGAGGCGAATCCAAGTATTATGGTGTTCACCCTGGTCAAGTGCCTGTCAAAGTCATCATCTGTAAGATAGATGTCATCAATATAAGGAAATGCCTCATCATCGTATGTTTGCAGTAACTCTGTTACCCTGGCTGAAGATAACCCAGGACTGTTCTTGAATCCCTGTGGGAGACGACAAAAGTGTTGTTGTGTCCCCATTATCGAGAAAGCGGTCAAATACCTGCTTTCAGGTGCAATGTTTTGACAGAAGAAACCATTTGAAATATCTAATGTTGTTTTATATTTTTTGCGCACAATGTTATTCATCAGTGCTGCACTGTGTGCATTTTGTACTGCAAAGGTTTTACAACAGGAATTTAAATGTCTGTAGTCCAAAACTGGACAATATGTATTGTCTGGTTTGGAGACAGGAAACAAAGGTTTTTTCATGGACGAGGTGCATGCTTCAATCACCCCTTGGTATTCAAGTTGATCTAGGATCTCCCTGACCTGCTTTTTAGATTCTTGTTTAACTGGATACCTCTTCTGAGTAGGTAGTTGATTTTTTAACTGGATCTTATGGTGAGGAGAATCCTCATCCCACCCCACATGATTTTTAGATAATGCTGGAGCCTGGGACACAGCCCATTTTCTGGCATAGGTGTATTTTTTATAAATAGGAATATAATTTGAGAAGGTGGGCATAATGATCTCTTTGCCATGTGGGCACTCCCTGACAAATTCAGGTGGCCAGTTTTTTTCAGCCAAAAGAATGTCATAACCCTTAGATATCCACATCAAATTGAAGCACTCCACTTAAAACAGCTTCAAATAGCTCAAAATAATTCGTTGAAGAAACAAATAATAATTCCAGAATTTCCCAAGATTCGTCTTCTTTCATTTCTTTTCCAATTCCAAACCAACGCGTTTCGCCGAGGTTATTGAACACCTATCGGCTTCATCAGGGCTGGAAATAATACCAAACGTTGCTATCTTAGCATTACATACTTATTCTCAACAAAGATTTCTTCACAATATAAGAATAGAGCTCCAAACGGCCCATAGAAAACCCGTGCACCTCAGAATTTCAATCATGTAGTGACATCATGCACATGTATTTCCGTGATTGCATTTCCATTTGATATTTACAAGATATTTCAGTTCAAGTGAAAACATATACTCCTCATAAAAAAACGTAGTAGTGTCTTGAATTAGCCACTACCCAAATCATACAAATAGAAAGGGTGAACAGTCTCATTGTGAGATTGCTTGGCAACTCTGCTAATAGCCCAGAACTGAGATTTCTATACTTTAGTATTGTTTTACCTTGTCTTCGTATATTCCTGACCTAAAGGGAGAAACATTTCCTTACTTTTAAGTTTCAGCATGAGGCAAAACTACTGATCACATTTACGTGAAATACCCACAGTTCAGATAACAAATAACTGACGTTCCCCTACCTCATGTCCTAGGGAGGATGCTTTTAAATCATTTGCTGCTAAGCTCAGGTTGGAGTTAATTCGTCTTTTCTGTCCTGTTATATCTAAAGAATATATAATACAAGGCTCTGTTTCAAAACATTGTGTTCACCATCCGTTACAGAGGCCTATTCATTAATAGAAGCCACAATAAAAGAACAAAACAACTCGACTATTCTCACCTGAAGCGATAATTATTTTTTCTGCTAGGTCTTGTTGCCTGTATCCTACTTTATTATTCCTGATCTTGTCTAGTTATCTGAAAGTTAAAGAGATCACCATTAGGGCACCGTCCACTTCTTAACCACTATTCCTACACAACTGGAGCTCCATCCATATAACCCTCAGATTCATACCTTGATTATTGGCACTCCATATCACCTCGTATTTCAATTCTGCTGCCCTCCGATCACGCACCTCTCCCTGTTAAAAATGAACGTGTGTTTTAAATTTATCATTCCGGTGTGTTACTTATCTTTATTAAATGTTACCGCATGCCGCTATAAAGCGAGCACTCACCTCTCACGCTGTGTTGGCGTCCCGTGTAGAGGATACAGCCTCAACACTTCCTGGTTCCGTTATATTTCTTTAGCTCTAGAGATAGAGAGCAGACTCATCACTCCCGTATTTACTTTATCGCCATCTTTAAACAGAGCTTGTTTATTTCTTTTGAATATAGATTGCCACGAATTCTCAATAATATTAGTTCTACATGATTGGTTTCCCTTTATACCTTCGATTTCTTCAATACACCATGGAATATAGGCAGCTAATTTTCTATTATAAACCCACACCTCCTTTCTTGGTCCTTTCATAATATTTAGCTAAGAGCTAAAAAATGGACTTTTTGCTCGTACTTGGTCACCATCTTTAAAGGGGGTTTGCTGCATCATATTAACAATGAATATTGTTAATATGGGCGTGTTCATGCCCCTCGCGAAGTTTTTGGTTTATTCCTGCAAATTGCAGTGGATAACTATGGATACTGCCCGGTAAATTATCACTTATGATATTTTTTACACTTAGAGCCTCTCGGGAGGGTACGCCTTAACGCGCGCAAATCACCGGAGGACTCTTTGGTAGGTCCTGACGAATGCTGAGCAAATTGCAACCAAAACAGCAGAAACATGTTGACCAATTTATGATATTCAACAGGACTCCGGTTCCTTAACTCAGAACCTTGTGTAGTCCGTCCACATTGTTTTTATCCAATGCAGGTCGGCCATTATTAAAGAATTTTGTAAAGGCTACAACCTCTGCATTTTTTAACACACTTGTACACTCATTTATAGTCACATTCTAATTTGGGCACTGTTACACTCACCACATCCCGCTCCCCTGTAATCAGGCGTTGTAGCACGCTGGGGGACATTCGGTCACCCCAGCGGGGACCCAATGATGAAGCATGTCACCAACTAGTGGTGAGTGAGGGTCCTTCAAAAAGAAGGTTTTCTTCCACTTACGATAGCCCTGAAGTCCTCTTGTGTTCTGAGGTCCTCAGGACACAAGAGGACCTCATCGCCCCACCAACAGTGCACCAGAAGCCGCGTTTGCAGAGTGGTGTAAAAAGGGGCATGGCCTCGGACCACCTCTCTGCAACGCATCTCTGTGGTGCTTTCTGGAAGTACCTGGTGGACTAGTTGGCCCCAGGGACCCTCAGGATTGAAGTGGACTTAATTCCCCAATGTACAACAGGCCAGGGGGCGTGTTTGCACACTTGTTATACCAGGTCCACTCCCTCCCAGCACCACCATGAAAAAGCACCCACTGGCGCATTATAAGTTGGGAGATTAGGTCCCCTTCAATCCTAAGGGTCCCTGGGGGCCAACTAGCCCACCAGGTACCTCCAGGTTGCGCCACAGAGCTGCGTTGCAGTGTGGTGTGAAAAGGGGCATGGCCTCCGACCACCTTTTTGCAAAACACATCTCTGGCACAAACTGGAGGTACCTAGTGGGCTAGTTGGCCCCCAGGGACCCTCAGTATTCAAGGGGAATTAATTCCCCAACTAACAACGCGCCAGGGGGGTGTGTTTGCAGTGTGGTGGAAAAAGAGGGAGTGGCCTTCAGCTAGATGCCTTTAAAACAAAAAATTCTTACAAGGGGTCTGTGTGGCCACCTTCTTTTACAGTTTTGGGGTCATGGTGACCCCATCCCCAAGGCCCCCTCCTATCATATGCACAGCCCCTGGGAGGTGGTGGTCCCTGGGGATTGGAGGACCTGTGGGGCCCCTGCAAATAATTCAAGAAAGCCCTGGGGAGGTGGCGGTCCCCAGGGCTTGGGGAGGTCCGTGAGTGCCCCCATACATTTTTCCTTTTAGGTACAAGCCCCGGGGAAGTAACGGTCCCCGGGACAGTGGGGTGCCGTGTGCCCCACGCAGAATTCAGAAAAGCCCAGTGGCGGTCCCTAGAGCTTGGAGAGGCCTGGGAGGCCCCCCACGGATTAAAAATCAAGCTCTGGGGAGGTGACGGTCCCTGGGGCTGCGAGAGGGCTGCATGCCCTCCCGCATATTCCAGCGTGTGGCGCTATTGTGGTAGCGTGTGTGTGTGTGTGGTGGCAGCTCTGCTGCTTTTAACCTCCCGTTTTTTCCATTTAATTTAAAAATTGTTTTAGGCATTTTTTCCTTGTTTTTATTGCCTGGCCCACATACCCCCACCTCTGTCACCCTTAACTTGCACTCTAATAGGCAAACTCACCGCGCTTTGCGGGTCCTTCGCCCTGTCTCGAGGCGGCCATCTTTGGTGAGGGAGAGCAGTGTGGCTGTAGTCCTTTGTCGATCTTGCTCGCTGTCTACTTAGACAGCCATGCTGACGCGCAGCGGCCACGCGCAGCGGGGACGCCGTAATGACGCCGGAGTTACGCCAGAGTTCAGCCCGTCTGTGCCCGTCCGGGCCAGGACGGGCTTAGGGCCTGTCACTATGTCCATCTCCTCGGCGCGACCTACCAATAGGTATCATTATGAGAGGGAGGCTCTCCTGTCCTATCGTCCGTCCCACCCTTCCACCTGCTGTTTCGCACTAGAGGTAACTACTCCATTTTTACCGTGCAGAGCCTGTATTACCGGTCATAATTCTGTGGCTGTGAAGTCTGCTCTTTCCTTGGCGCTATTGAATTGCCGGTCTTTGCCGAGCCACGCCTTTGAGATTAACTCTCTTATTCTGGACCACGAGCTCGATGTGCTGTTTCTCACCGAGACCTGGCTTTCCCCCAGCTCGGGCCCTGATATGGTCAGAGCACTCCCTCCAGGCTATCTTATATCCCACCTAGACAGACCTGCGGGGAGGGGAGGAGGAGTTGCTATCCTCTTTAGAGACACGCTTGCTTGTAAGGTTCAGAACGGAGGGGTGGCTGATTGTGAGAGCTGTCAGTTCACCCTCCGTTTGTCATCTACGGTGTCACTGACGGGCCTGTTGATTTATCGCCCGCCTGGCTCTCTGGGAAATTTCCCCAATTCCTTCCTAGAAACTACGACTCTTCTTGCTTCCTCAGCCACCAACTTTGTGGCTCTTGGGGATTTTAATATCCATCTTGACGACCCCTCTAACGCCCCGGGAGTAGATCTGTTGGATGATCTAAAAGCGTTTGGAATCACTCTGGCCAACCCGGGGGCGACCCATGAGAAGGGTCACCTGCTTGACCCTATTTTCTCTAACCTGGGCCATTTTAATCCTTCTCCGGCGCTGCCCCTGCCCTGGACAGACCACTTCTTGGTGTCCGCAGTGTGGCAATTTGAGAATCTAGCTGCAATGGTCCCAAGGGTCCACACTTTGGAAAGAGCCTGGTCGAGGCTCTCGATTGACACCTGGTCGGCACATCTGGAGGCAACGCGGCCCCCTTCTGGTTCTAACCCGTTAGTCGCGGAAGCGAATGTACACACTTGGCTTACGGACTCGTTAGATATCCTTCTTCCCAAAAAGAAACAGCTTATGAAGGGGAAGAGAGTGGGTTCGGCGCCATGGTATACGCCTGAATTGAGATCCCTAAGGAAGGGTTGCAAGAGGCTAGAGCGGTCCTGGAGGAAAGACTGGTGTGAAACGAAGCGGAAAGATTATCGGGAGGCCCTGAGTATATACAAATCCGCCATTCGTGCGGCAAAATCGGGATTCTTTGAAGAGAGAATAGGCTCTGCGGCCAACTCTTCTAAAGAATCATTTAGAGTGATCAAGGAACTACTGAACATCCCCGAACCCCAGATCATCCATGAGGACCCACGCAAAAAATGCACTGAACTGGCGTCCTTCTTTAAAACAAAAATTGATAATATTCTGGCTTCCCTTCCCCACCCAGGTGAGGTATCTTCCCCGGGTGATATCCCTGGTCCGCAGGGTAGGATGCGATCAGTGGAGCTGACCTCCTTTGGTACTGTTACCATGGAGGAAGTTCTCTTGATTTTGAGGACCATGAAGAGTGGTTCCCCGAAAGATCCGGTACCTGTTAAATATCTAAAACAGGTGGCATCTACCATTGGTGGCCCAGTGACGGACCTTATCAACTTGTCCCTCACTCAAGGGGTAGTTCCCCCCAGTTGGAAAGGGGCGGTCGTGAAGGCCCTTTTAAAAAAGCCTAATCTGGACCCCGCCGACCTTGCCAACTTTAGGCCTATCTCGCTGCTGCCGGGCCTTAGTAAGATCGCTGAGAAGCTGGTCAACAGCCGCCTGTCGGACTTCTTGGAGGCCAATTCCCTCTTAGGTGACTCCCAAACCGGTTTCCGTCCCGGTCAGGGGACTGACACCGCCCTGCTGGCGGTTGTGGAGAACGCTAGGAGCATTTTGGACTCAGGGGGATCAGTGGCAGTGATCCTCCTGGACCTCAGTGCTGCTTTTGACACCGTGGACCATCAGGTGCTTCTCCAACGGCTGGCAGAGGTGGGGATCACCGGTCTGGCCCTCAAGTGGTTTGCTTCCTTCTTGGAAGGTCGCACATTCGAGGTATGGGAAGGCCCTGAAAAATCATCTTCAATCCCTCTCCAGTGTGGTGTGCCACAGGGCTCTTCATTGAGCCCTACGTTATTCAACGTCTATATGGCACCCCTGGAGAGTGTGGTACTGCCGCTGGGTATCAAAATCATCAGTTATGCTGATGATACTCAGTTGGTGGTAGGCCTTTCCCAGTCGGCTTACCATCCTGACCGACTGCACTCGTGTCTGGAGAAGATCTACACATGGATGTGCAGCTCAGCTTTAAAGCTCAACGGTTCCAAGACGGAGCTGATGCTGCTGGGAAACTCCTCTCCATCTCTGTCTCCCAGCAGCTGGCCCGACTGCCTTGGACCTGTACCCACTCCCAAGCAGGAGATTAAGAGCCTCGGGGTTTGGCTTGAGCAGGACCTGTCGTTTAAAACCCATGCCAAAAAGACTGCTGGCGTGTGCTTTGGCCTGCTCCGCTCGGCTCGGAAGATTCTACCGCTGCTCCCAGCGGTCACTAGGAGACTTCTCATCCAGGGGCTTATCATCTCGCGGCTGGATTTCAGCAACGCGTTGTTCCTGGGTGCTCCAGAATCTACCATGGACAAACTGCAGCAAGTGCAGAATGCTGCCGCCAGGCTTTTGACGGGCATACCCAGATATCAATCTGCTCGCCCTGCGCTCAAGGCACTGCATTGGCTCCCTGTGAGGGACAGGGTGAAGTTTAAATCACTCTGCATCGCCCATAAAGTCCTGCAGGGGGCAGGTCCACCTATTCTGGGGAAGATGGTTCAGCCCTACAAAGCCCTCCGCTCTCTCCGGTCTGATCACCAACATCTTTTGCAGGTTGGGAGGGTGAAGAAAGTAAGAACTGGTGGCAGAAGGTTCTCTATAAATGTAGCCACTCTGTGGAATTCTCTTCCCCTACAACTTCGCTCGGAAACCAGTTTGCTTCGGTTCCGCAAGCTTTTAAAAACTTTTCTGTTTTCTGCCTAAACCCCCGCATTACTCTGTAGTTTCATTCTCTGGTGAGCGCTGGGATGCCTTTTTGGTAACCAGGCGCTATATAAAACTCAGAAGAAGAAGAAGATATAAGTTACATAGTCCCAGGGAGATGGCAGTACCTGGGGCTGCGGGAGGCCTGCATGCACTGTCCCTGGGGCTGTGGGGGCCCTGTGGGCCCGCGATATAATCTTGGCATTTCCCTGGGACCTGGCCCACCCAGGGGCTCATTTAAATGAACAGCGGGAGACCTCGCTTCATTGTTTTTTATTTTCTCAGCCGGATTCATGACCCCAGCGTGAATTCGGCCATTTAAAAAAAAATGCTTTTTCTGGCCCTGGGGGTCCTTGTGGGACCCCCTGAAAAGGCCTAGGGGGGTCCGCTTGTATGTACCCTGCCCACTTTTCTTGATTTGTAAACCTCTTTTTCTCTGTTTTCTTGTGTCACAAGATGGCTGCCAACACTTCCTGGTTTGGAGTGTTGGCAGCAAATCAGAGTGAAGCTCGTTCCCGGGAGGGTTCACAAACCCTCCTCAGTGCTCAGATAGCTATATTTTTCTTTTTTGAATTTCTCAGGAACTACTGAACGGATTTACACCATTTAACAAAAAGGGCACAGTCTAAGCCATGGCCTACCTTTTTGCCAAATTTGGTGTAATTCCGTTCACTGGTTCGGGCTGTAGCCTGTAATAAAGTTCCTATGGAAATTAACATGGAGAAAACGCACTTTGGGACCCCCTTTTTTCTCGGCCCCCACTTGACGAATCACCCCGAAACTATTAACACACAGAGATATATCCAAGGAGGACCAAAACTCGTCATGGCGGCGGTGCTGGGCGAAAAGTAAAAAAGAAACATTCAGCACAAAATTGGGTTTTTTTCGTCTCTTGGGAAAGAAATTCCGTTTGTGTGAGAAGAGTACAAGGAATATATATATATATATATGTATATATATATATATATATATATATATATATATGCAAATCAGCTCCTCTCAACTTCCAGCAGCAGGCAGACAGGCACGCTAAGCTGGCGACGAAGGAGACGGACCACCAGGTGCAGCAATAATGTTATTTTTTATTACACCGCAGAAAACAGCTACGCTTTTCGGGCTAGGTCGCCCTTGCTCACACTATAACGTCACTAAAACCAATTGAGTTTTTTATATGCTTAAGGTGAACCACACCTCTAACAGTGACATCAGTGATCACATGATCATAGAAAGTAAAGACATACATATTCATTTTCATATTTGTGTGTTTTTTTAGCAGGATAAATCCTGATATTCAACATATTGTGTTAAAGATACATTGCAACGAAGAAGCAATAAGTATAAATATCGCTATCATTTAGATTATGTGCAATTTAAAAGTTTTCTTGGCAGTAAGGACAAATTATTTCTGTTTAAATACATGTACACCACCAATATTTAACACACATAAGTTATCTTTGAATAATATCATTTAGATAACGGTTTTTAGCTGGAAAATCAGTCATATATGTGTCTAAATCTACTAGTGCAAAAAATGGCAAATCAGCAATTAAGTTAAAGTGCATTTGGAACTGTGCAAAAATATGTGCAAAGAAGCTAAAAAAAAAGTGCATACTGCGTGAATCAAGAAGTGTTTCAATATTTCTAACTGTAATGTCCCAGATCCCTGAGATCAACTTACATTAACATTTGTGAAACTCGGCCACTTCTAAAATTCCTCATAGCAGTATAAAAATTGATAAAGTTAAGATCACCAATACTCATTAATATAAATATCCATAAATATATACAAAAAAGTGTAAAAAAGTATTAAAAAAGTGTAAAAATCATCATTATATACACAGTTAAATATCAGTACCACCATCCTTGAAAATGGTCATGGGGGCGTGGCCAAGATGGCGACGGAGTGAGACCTGTTTTGAAGTCCCTCCGGCGCCGACTTCTGCTTAGCCTTGTTAAGCCCCCGGAGCGGTGAGTTATTGGAGCCCCCCTGCCTGCGGCGACCAATGCTGCCAAAGCGCTCGGTCCGGCTGTGGAGTCCGGGCCCCTGGAGGAGTGACGGCGGTGCAATCTCGCAGCAAGGGCTGCGATGGAGTGCGGCCTGGAGATCCCCGGCCTCAGAGTAATAGCAGGCGCAAAGCCTCTGGAGCGGCGGCGCGGAGTAAGGGCACCGGTGGTGGGGCCTGAGTGAAGGTGACCCCGCCTCAATTGAGCTGTGCCCCCCCTATTCCCGACGACTGCTGAAGGTATGCCCGGACCTGGGAGGAACGCCTGAGGGGCCGCGTAGGTGCCCCTGGGAGAGTGCCGAGCACCCCGCCGTGGAAGAGCGATCGGTGCCGCTCCGCACGGCCCCTCCCTCAATCTTCGGTCGGCGAACCGACCCTGCGAGTGGTGCCGATTTGATAGGGGTCACTGTGGGACCCTGCAAGGGCTGCTAGGATCGCTAGTAGCTCAGAAGTGCCGCCCTTCTACATCCCTGGCTGGCGGCCGAGTTGCTCTGGGTGGCCGCCATTAGGGGGAAAGGCCCTGTGGTTGCGTGGTGGGACGGCGGAAAGACGGAGCACCCAGCCTGCTGCGGCGGCCCTGCGGTGGGCCCCTGGCATCGAGAGGACTCTGTGGGGGCTCAGCCCTCGGAACCACCCTGCTCACCGAGGGGTCTGGACTGTTGGAGGCCGGGGACATAATGGCCGCGGAGTTACCGCCGGTGGCGGCTGGGGCGAGTGACATTGGCGATTGGCGCCCCTGGACCCCTGGGAGGTCTGGACTGCTTGGGGGGTCCGCTGGCTGGTCGCATTCTGGTGGCCCCGGTGATCCTGTGGCGCCATACCGGGCCGGCTCGCCGCAGTGGGCCGGCGCCTTGAGTGGCGCGGTGCACCCGCGTAAGCGCACAGAAAGGGTGGGACGTATAAGGAGAAGTATATCGCTTGGCTAGCACGGCCCGTACTGGTGGGCTGTTGAGGGGTACCTCTTGCTCCTGGACCAGATCTGGACAGTAACGGAGCAACGCCCAGCCTGCGGTGCTACGGGGGTGGCGGACGGTGACCCTCGCCCTGAATACCCGAGCAAACAGGGGCGCCGGGATGTCCTCTACGCAGCGGAAAGGGAAGCCTGGTAAAGATGGCCCTTCCAAGGGAGCACAGCAGCCGGCGTCCCCTGGGACTAGCGCCTCGCCCAAATCGAAAGACGATGAAGCCCCTGCCACCAAGGCCTTTATGATGGAGCTGTTCGCCTCCATTAAGGAAGACATCTCAGAGCTTCGCTCTCAGCTGGCATCGGACCTCCATGAGGTGAGGTGAGACGGGGACGGTATCGGAGAGCGGGTGGCCACCCTGGAGGATCATGATCTAAGTGTGGCGAACGATGTGCACCAATTGCAGCAGGATGTGATTCGGCTCACTGAGCAGAACATGGACCTTAAAGCACACGCGGAGGATTTGGAGAATCGTTCCCGCCGGAATAACATTCGCATACGTTCGGTGCCCTGGGACGGGGAATCAGGTGATCTACGGGGCTATGTTCTGGCACTCTTCCTGCAGATCCTGGATGATGAGGACCTACATGAAATCAAGTTGGACAGGGTCCACAGGGTCAGTCTGCCTAGACGTGGAGGAGGTCCTCCACCCGATATCTTGGTCTGCGTCCACGATTTTCAGTTGAAGGATCGCATTCTTCAAAAGGCACGGGAGACTCCATCGTTGCAGTTCCGGGATCACCACCCCCAATTGCATCAGGACTTGGCGGCATCGACCCTTCAAAAGAGGCATGAGTTTCACCCTGTGACCACCTTTCTACGGGAACATAACATCTCCTACTCCTGGGGCCACCCCTTCCGCATTATTTTTCGATGGCAGAATAGGCTGGCACAGATCCGATCACTTCAGGTGGCGAAGGACCTCTTGGGCATTGATGACACGACCCCCCCCCGAGAGCAGTAGCTCCCCATCGCGGAGAAGGTGGCGGTCCTCCTCATGGCAGAGAGTGGGTGAGGAGTCGGAGCGGAAAAGGCCGGATCGTGCGACCAGTCTCCAGGAGAGGGGGGCAGCATTGGCTTCTGTGGCATCAGCCACGTTGGCGACCTCACAGCTTGGCTCCGGGGCGGCTTGAGCCCTGAGATGACAATCGCTTGGCGCTGGAGGGACACGGATTTGCAGGTACCGTGGGTAAATTTGTACTTTTTGGGAAGACACCCTGGTACGTGGCCTACGGGACACACCCTGCGGTGTCCCGGCCTTGCCCCCCAGAGGAATCCACAGACTTTTATGTACTGGAATTGTTCAGAACATTATTCCGCCATGTTTTTCTTTCACCTCATGCTGCTTCCTCTTGTTCTATTGGTTTGGGGGTGGCGGGGGTGCTAAGGGGGTTTGTTGGGGATTTGGGGAAGGGGGGTGTGGTGGGGGTAGTGGTGGTGACAGGAATGTATGGTTGGATGTGATTTTTGTGCTCCGGTGAGTGATTGTTGTATCTTCAGGAGGGCTGCAGCTGGACCCGAGGAGCCTAGGCGTGTACTCTTTGGTTGTAGGGTGCTGGGAGGGATATCTGGGAAGCCATCCTGCATTGCCTGTGGTTGCCAGAGGTAAAGGCCGGGAAGAGGGGGGGAGTGGTATGATTGTAGCGGGAGCGGGCTTGATACCTAATGATGCCTATTAGTATTGGAACATGGAATGTCAAGGGCCTGAACTCCCTGCAAAAACGTCAGAAGGTGTGGAAGTACGTGATAGATCACCAGCTTGACATTGTGGGTCTCCAGGAGACTCATCTGGCGCGCAAGGATGAGCTGCGCCTCCGGCACAAACTTTTCCCCCTCATATATAGATCTTCAGCATCCACGAAACATAGGGGGGTGGCTCTTCTCTTTTGTGCGGCCTTGGATGTACGTAGTGATATGGAAGGTTGCTGGTTGATGGTGAAGGGTCTAGTCCATGGGAAGCTGAGCACTTTCGTGGTGGTGTATGCCCCCAATACGGGTCAGAATGGCTTTCTCCAGGGGCTGCTGCTGAGGGTGGGAGACTTTGCTGAGGGTCACCTGTTTTTGTTGGGGGACTTTAATTTGGTGTGGAGCAGAGAGATGGATATCTCCGGTACACACAGGGCCAATGCAGGTCTGTTTTCTGCAGAGACACAACAGATGGTTGGGGGGATGGGCTTAATCGATAGCTGGCGTTCCATACACCCCCTGTCCCGAGATTACACCTTTTTCTCCCATGTTCACCACCATACTCTCGCCTGGACTACATCTTTCTAAGTCAAGCCCTCAGGGGAGATGTCCTCAACTCTAGAATATTTCCGCTATCAGTTTCCGACCATAGTTTACTCGTGCTGGGTCTGCGCTGGTCACCAGCCGGTGACGGACAGCGGAAGTGGTATTTCCCGGCTTCAGTGGTCAGGGACGACCCCTCAAGCAAGGAGTTGCGGAAGGCTATCAGGGACTTTTTTGTACTCAATTCGGTGTCTGATACGTCGATATCCACCACCTGGGACGCCTGTAAGGTGTCAATCAGGGGCACTTGCCTAGCTCTTAATGCTCACCTCAATAGTTGGAGGTAGAACTGGCAGCTCTTGAGCAAGCCCACAAATTGAATCCTTCGAGGCTGACCCTTCGCCCCTTGACGGCGGTTAGGGGGAAATTGAGGGTCCACTACAACAACAGGGCGGGATTCACGTTGTTGAGACTGAGACGCCTATCGTATTCCCAGGGGAATAAGGTGGGGAGACACCTGCCTCGCCAACTGCGAGACAAGAGGGAGCGGGAGTATATAGGAGGGATTTGTTACTCGACGGGTGAGCTGCAGCACTGCGACGAGACTAAGGCTGCCATCTTTGGACGCTTCTATGTGGGACTCTATGCGGGGATACGCTCGATGCCAATGACCAGCGGGAATATTTGCGGGGTCTGCCTATACCGCAGGTGCCTAGGGAGTGGAACGAGCTACTTGCGGCCCCGATTACGAGCAGCGAGGTACTTGAGGCCAATAAAAACTTGAAACTCCACAAGGCGCCGGGACCGGATGGCTACGTAGTCCTCTTTTACAAGACATATGCCACTGAGGTGTGCAATTTTTTGGTCTCCCTTTTTAATGACATGGCTGAATCCGGCACCACAACCGGCTCGCACGCTGAGGCCGTAATTTTGATTTTACCTAAACCGGGGAAAGACCCCACTCACTGCTCCTCATTCCGCCCGATAGCCCTCCTCAATATCGACGCCAAGCTATATTCCACGATCATTGCGAGCAGGCTGCAAGATTTGATGCCAGCACTCATACATCAAGACCAATCTTGGTTTATTAAGGGGCGTCAGACCCAAGACAACACAAGGCGGATTGTCCACCTGATAGAAAAGGCTAATAGGTTCCGAATCCCAGCGGTACTCGTGGGCCTTGATGCTGAAAAAGCTTTCGACCGCGTAAACTGGGGCTTCCTGTTCCGTACCCTAGCTGCCTTTGGCTTTTCGGACAAATTCATCTCCATGGTGAAAGCGAACTACTGCAGCCCCAGCTCTAGAGTGGCAGTGAACGGTCATCCATCAGCATTTTTCTCACATTCCCGCGGCACCAGGCAGGGCTGTCCTCTCTCCCCCCCTGCTATTTGCTTTGAGCATTGAACCACTGGCGATAGCAGTGCGGGAACACAAGGAGATTCGGGGTCTTCCCTTTGCCGGAGAGCAGAATAAAATTACACTATTTGCGGATGATGTCCTGTTCGCTATCATGGATCCAGTACACTCTCTGCCACATGTCCGGGAGGTCTTATTGCGTTTTGAGGAGGTGGCCGGCTTCAAGGTCAACTATGACAAATCTTATGTATTAAATCTTACGCTTTCACCTGCGGAGGTGGATCAAGTGCGGCCTCTAACTAGGTTGGCTTGGGCTTCCAACTCCATCGTATACCTGGGGGTCCATCTGACGCCCACGATTGGGAAATTGTTTTCAGCAAACTTCCCGCCGTTATTAGCAAAGACCCGAGCGGACTTGGATCGGTCGAAGCACAAATACTTATCATGGCTGGGCAGAATCCATGCCATTAAGATGGTCCTCCTCCCTAAGTACCTGTACCTCTTTCAGGCGCTCTCTATTCCCCTAGAAGTAGACTTCTTTTGGCGCCTTAAAACTCAGATGCTCCGGGTTGTCAGGCAGGGGGGCCGGGCGCGATTCTCCTTCACAGTCTTGCAACGACCCCGGGGGAAGGAGGTGTGGGCCTTCCAGAAATGCATCTGTATTACAAGGCAGCACAATTAAGAGTACTGGTGGAATGGTCCCAATAAACATCAGAGAAACATTGGTTACACATGGACAGAAGTATCGCAGGTAGATCAATTTGGGACCTGGCCTGGAAACCCAAGAAGGACAGGCCCCAGAATGCCTACATTAGTACCCCAACCAGTACCACTCTGAAAGTCTGGGATACGCTGGCCGCTGATGACCGCTGCACCACATTTCCTTCTCCGTTCATGCCCCTACACTTTAATCCGGCTTTTTTGCCGGCGCTACAGGAGGGGCCTTTCAGGGTGTGGAGGGAGGGGGGTTGTAGAGCTTTGACCCACCTGTTTCACAGCTATACTCCGCTCTCTTTTGATAACTGCATGAGGGACTATGGTGTCCAGCCGTCTGAATGGTTTCACCATGTCCAGCTGCTCATTGGGCCATGTCACCTGAGGTCTTCGATGCCGCTACGAGACCTCCTTCACCCTTTGAAGCCTTCATTCTCCGGACCTCTGCCATGAAAGGTGTCATCTCCTTTCTTTACCAGCTACTACTTACTTCAGCAGTGTCACCTCGTCCCGCTACATGGGACAATGGGAGGAGCTTCTGGGGCGGGATATTTCGGACAAAGAACGGTCGGCACTATGGCGTGATATTGCTACATACAATAATTCGTTAGATCTGAGGGAGGCCCACCTTAAGACGCTCATGGACTGGTATTTATACCCGGCCAGACTCCATCGTATATTACCGGCCGCCTCTGACAGGTGCTGGAGGGGCTGTGGTCTGCTGGGTGATTTCCGCCACATTTAGTGGGATTGCCCGATTATCCGCCCATATTGGGAGGAGATCCTCTTACACATCAAGGAAATACTTGGTTATCCGGTGGCGGACTCTATGGCCTACGTATTGCTGGGCCTCCGAGACCCCGTCCTTGAATATCAGACGCTAGCGGACAAACAGATTTTGTGGCTCTGTCTTGGAGCTGCCAAACTTACTCTGGCCGCCATCTGGAAAAAACTGGAGGCACCGGCGATCTCCCTATGACACGCGAAACTATGGAAACTGCTTAGAATGGAAAGAGTGGCGGACATCTTCCTAGGCAACTTCAAGAACTTTCAATACCGCTGGGGTCCCTTGGTTCGCTTTCTGTCAAAAGGCCTAACTTCTGCGGTCTGCCCATCCTCCATACGATCACTCCACCTATTTCAGGTCTAATTAAGGGTCCTCATGAATGTCTGAGAAATGTTGCGGTCACCACCACTGGGGCGGTGGGGGAGGGGGGTTGTAGTGTTTTGTTATTTGCTTGTTTGCGGCACCCACATGGATGATCGTAGCCTTTCAACCCGGACAGGATAACTCTTTGGGCACAAGCAGCTACCCCGCCTATGGCTGAACCTCTGCGCGGATGGACTTTTCGTAATATGCTCATGCCAAGTCTGCTCCCTTGCCCTAATGGCACCAATCTGCTAGCAGTCCGTTTGCAATTTTTGCTATTACCTTGCATTGTTCTTACTTGCCTTTGCCTATGCCCCTGCGTGGGATGATGTGCGGGATCGCCGCTGTTTCTTTCTTTGTTCTTCTACTAAACAAAAAATAAAGATTTTATAAAAAAAAGAAAATGGTAATGATACAACAGTATAGATAAAGAAAGCCAATTGAAATATACATATACACCAACTTATGATTTTGTGCTCAATAATAGGGATCCTAACTATTGAGTAAGTTGTGTATGATGAGAAAGATAAATCCTAAAAGTATGTGATTCAGATGACAGAAGTATGTTTGTATCTCATAAAAAATGGTGCATCTTTTCTGTATTATTAAGCCCATTTGGCCATTTGCTATCAAATTCCAGAATCATTTTCGTTTCAAGTTGCCTTAGTAGTAATTCTCGGTTTCCACCTCTCCTTAATTTGGGAATTGCTCCTACTACAAAGTATTTGAGGCAAGCCATGTCATTGTTATGTGTGTTTTTAAAGGGGCGAGCCGTTGGATCTGCCGGATCACTATGAAGGATGGCCCGTAAATGCTGCAATACCCTGATGTGCACATGCAGCTTGCTGCTCCCAATGTAGTTCAAGCCACAGGTGCAGGTCAGGACATATACGGCATATTCAGTTTTACAATTAAAACTGCTGGTGATAGGTATTTCTTGTGTGCAAAAAGCCGTGGAATAGTGGGTGGAATTTAAACCAAATTTACACGCTCTACAACTGGAACATTTACGAAAACCTTTTAAAGGTTGGAGCCAGGAAATATTATGTTTTAATTCTGGGGCGGCCTTATCCAAGACAGTCCCCATATTTTTGGCTCGTCTGAAAGTCATAGTATGAGTCTGTGGGAGTCTGGAACTAAGGACATTGTCACTTAGTTTGACAGGCCAATTTTTCTTTATTATGGCTTTCAGTTGTCTGTCTTCACTGCTAAATGTAGTTATTAATGGCGGACAGTCTTTGACATGTGTTGGGTTGATAGATGCTACCTGTGTTTCTGTTTCAGTATCTATAGGATCACTGGTCTTAAAAAGGCTTTCTCTTGTTCTAAGTTTAGCTTTATCAATTGCCTGTTTTAATACTGTATCAGTGTATCCACGTGCTTTAAAACGTGTGACCATTTCAATAAGGCAGAGATCAAAATCAATTGTAGAGCTGCATATACTTTTTAATCTAAGGATCTCTCCATACGGGATGCTTGGTATTAAATGCTTCGGATGCCTACTAGTTGCATACAGAGTTGCATTTCCCGCGGTGGATTTCCTATGCAATGTAGTTTGAATAGAGGAATTGGTGATGTAAACCTCAACATCTAAGAATTGCATGCAGGTCTCATGAATGTGGGCAGTGAAATTTAGGTTTAAGGAATTAGTGTTTATGTCTTGTACAAACTTGAATGATTGATCCTTACTTCCCTCCCATAGGATGAAAATGTCATCTATGTATCTTAGATAATATTTGATGTTTTCATCCACCCAAGTTTTATGTTGAGCAACGTGGACCTGTTCCTCCCACCATTCAACGTGTAAACACGTATAGCTGGGAGAGAAACAGGCCCCCATTGCTACTCCTCTCAGTTGTTTAAACACATCCTTACCAAATATGAAGAAATTATTGTGGAGGCACCATTCAATGAGGCACACAAGAACCTTATTGTGTTCGTAATATTCAATTGGTCTGTTGGCTAGAAAATGTTTGACTGCAGCCAATCCCTGTGAGTGATCAATGCTTGTGTAGAGGGACTCTACATCTAGCGTTACTAACAGCATATTAGGATTCCATACCAGGTTTCTAATTTTTTCTAAGAAATCACTAGTATCTCTTACAAAGCTGGGCAAGTGCTTCACTATGTCTTGCAGAAAATAATGTATATATTCTCCTGCTTTTTCCCCCATGCTTTTGATATAATTGGCCTTCCTGGTATGGGACTTACCCCTTTGTGTATTTTGGGGATCAAATACAAGGCAGGGAGAACAGGGAATTCAACAATCATGAATTTAAACTCTTCAAAAGAAATTAAACCTTCCCTACGCCATTGTCCCAACATGCTGTGCAGAGTCCCTTTAGCATTTGCATAATCTTTTTGCGTTGATTTCTCATAACAGGTGTTATCATTTAATTGTGTGTTGGCCTCTTGTATATAGTCCGCCTTTGGCCTAATTACCAAATTACCTCCCTTGTCAGAGTTTTTGATTACGATCTCATGGTTGTCTCCTAATTTCTTCATTAATTTCACATATTCACGTTTTGTGTTTAAAATGTTCTTTCTCTTTTTGCCTTTGGTACATTGATAGAGCTTCTTGATACCATTTGTTACACAGTCGTGGAAAATGTCAATAGAGTCTTTGGGCATGAGTGGTATGAAGCTGGATTTGCTCTTGATTGGACTTAAACCCGCTCCTTTTTGATTTATGTCAATTTTACTTAATCTGATTTGGGTGCTAGATCTGGATCAATTTCTGATAGTTGTGACTTGGTGGTACTATTAAAATCATGTATATCCAAAAAGGTGTGGGCATCCGAGGCAGATAAGGCACTAATATAATCTGTTTGGTGTCCATCTGAGCTGATGTTTGCATTAACTTTAGATGTTATAGTGCCTTTGACAGTTTTGAGAGCAAAATGTTTTTTCAATTTAAGTTTACGAATAAAACAGAACAAATCTATCCACGTCATGGTGTAGTTGAAACTCTGAATGGGACAATAGCTTAATCCCAAGGATAGCAATTATTCCTTTGCTTTGTTCAAAGTGACTGTAGATAAATTGATTATAGTATTGTCTATTGACGTTTGTTTGCCCAAGTGCTTTTCTTCTTTTTTTGCTGAGTTTTGTTTGCACTTCCGTCTCCTTTCTTTTCTTTGTTGGTTTCTTCTCTGCCTGTTGGCTGTCTTTGTTGCCTCGGTTGTAAGGTTTATAGTCTTTCCTCTACGATAAAATCGATTTCCTGTTCTAAACTGAATTTTATTAGTCCTTGTAAATTAGAGGTTGCAGAGTCCATGCTTGAATCACTCGTTAAAGAAACTGAATCTAAACTAGGCTGATCTTCATCGTCATTTCCGTTTGCTGGTATGTTTCTGTTTGCACCAAAGCATGATGCAGAAGAAATGTTTGCGCTCTTTTAACTGTATTCTCGTCTTTTAGCCGTGTTATATTTCCGGGCAAACGTGAAGATTTGTCCAATATTGTAATCATCTACATCGCGTGCAAACTTATGAACTTTGCGCAATTTAATTTATTCCTCATGTCTTTGCAAATGGTCATTTATTGTGTCAGTTAATTTCTTTATTTTCTCAGTCTCTCCTCGTGTTTCTATTTCTGTTTCAATTGCTTTGATTGTCTCCAATTTGCTTTCACGATCTATTGCCACATATTTGATTAAGATGCAGACTAAATTCATGGATGCAGCCAAATTTCTCTCCCCCCACTCCTTTAGCTTAGCTGGGTTCGGCTTATCAAAGCTAGGAGCTAGGAGAATGCGCAATCCACGTGGGACTCTGCCTGCTTCCGCATATTTACTAAGTGACTTATGTTCCCACCATTTTGAGATTTCTATTTTCTTATTTTTCTCCAAATCTTTAAATAGACTTTTCATGCTCTTTAATTGCCCTATATTTTTATTTTCATTGGGTGTTTTTTGGTATTCCTTATTAGTGTTGATGTTTTGCCGAATAATTTGTTAGCTGCTTCTTCGCATATTCCTATACATATATTCACGTTATAGTTAGCAATTAGCATTTAAAAAACCTTGCAAATGCACTGAAAAAAACATAGTTTTCGCACATGTTATAGTTAGCTGGACATTTCACTCATACAAAAATCATTGAAATTCCCCCATTATAGTTAGTTCAGCTAACTATAACTTGTGCGCCCGCAATGCACTGTTGATGATGTCACATATTACATCACTCATGACATGGTCAGTGACATCACTCATGACATCACTGATGACATCATCCAGTGAATGTGTGTCTTTCTGAAAAATAAATAACTTTTATATATGTATATCTACAGGTTGATGGAAGAATAAATAAGTAAATAAGTGTCTAAATGGATGTTTTTTTGTAAAAATGATTGCATAACTGACTTATTAAGTGTATCTTAGTGAATACATGTATTAGCGAGTAATGTTTAAATATGTAAATATCTGTAGCAGTGTCTCACTTTGTCTATAAGTTGGTAAGTAGCTACATGAGTGTCTATATGGGTTATTAGTTGGTTTTTTGAGGATCAGTATGAGTGTCTGTATGGTTCAGTGGGGATATTACTTAGAGTATAGATGCATGAATGAGTGACACTGTTTGTATGTGTGTTGAGGGCAGCATGTGTGCAGGACTGTATGGGTGGATGAGTGTGTGTATGTGTGTGTTAGTGAGTGAATGACTGTCTCAATAGTGTCTTTATGAGTAACTACATATGTTTTAATCAACTATATGTGAGCAGTGATGTATATAAGTGATTATATGTGAGAGTGAGAGATTGGACGAGTTCCTGTATAAATAAGTATGTGTTTCTATAAGTGATAGTTTAAGAGATTAAGTATGTGTACGCTTCTGTAGAAGTAAGTGTAGTGGTGTGTGTATAGCTGTATATGCAAGTAAATGGATGTTTGATTATTTATTTGCATGTGTGAGTATGTGTGTGAGTAACTCTATGGATGAGTGTCGGTGTGTAACAGGATGTATAAGTGTATAAGTACATATGATGAGTGAGTACATGCATGAGTGACTATATAGAACTATTGGTGAATGAGTGGATGTGTATGTAGATTTTGGAATTACTGAATAGGTTGTTCTAACTGGTATTGGTATCTCCTTTTTAAAAAGAAATGTAGGTTCTATTTTTAAATGTGTGTATCAAAGGTTATATTAGGGTGAGAGGAGGTCTGCCACTCTTTCACAAGGATGATGTCATCAGTGATGTCATTTGAGATGTCATCAGTGATGTCATGAGTGATGTCACTGACAATGTCATGAGTGATGTAATATGTGACGTCATCAGCAGTGCATTGCGGGCGCGCGAGTTATAGTTAGCTGAACTAACTATAACGGGGGAATTTCAATGGTTTTGTATGATTGAAATGTCCAGCTAACTATAACATGTGTCAAACCCATGGTTTTTTCAGTAAATTTGCAAGGTTTTTTAAATGCTAATTCCTAACTATAACGTGGATGAAACCTATGGTTTTGTCAGTGAATTTGCGAGGTTTTTTAAATGCTAATTCCTAACTATTACGTGTGTGAAACCTATGGTTTTTTCAGTGAATTTCAAAGGTTTTGTAAATGATAATTCTTAAATGCATTATTATATTTCTTTCTTGTTATACTAATTTCCTACATTTTTATTATAAATATTGATACTTATTTTATTTTTTAAATAATATGTCATATTCTTAATGTAAAATAATACCAAAACTAAATTCAAAAATATTTTTTTATTAGTTAATTTTTTCCCCAATATATTAAAATTAAATTCTATATAATTCCTTTTTCATTTTTTTTCTGTATTTGTACCGTACGCATACAATGATCGCACTGTCCATTGTACGATAAATTGTCCTCTGCGCATAGGCGTGCACATGTTACGGATACGCTTTGACGTTACACTCTCCCTGCAGAATTGTAATCATTCAGCCACTACCAAAGTACTCATGGTGAAAGTGTGTCTTAGGGCATTAACTGTTTCAAACACCCACACACTATGCATCCAGTGTTCTATCCACCGACAAACTTCGCTTTTATACCTTCAATTCCCCAATCTGTATTCTTACCCTTCAAGTAAACACTATCATACTTCTGTTTCAGTATTGTAGTGACCATACAGCACTATGTGTTTATCTATACACTGTTCTAAAAGAATCCATTTACTACATTAAAACACTACATTAAACAGCAGATGTGCAATAAGTGCTACTTCCCCAGAGATATGCCACTTATTGTATACTGTGACATCACCTCCTAGTAGCGCAGGGTTTTTTAATGTGATGCAATTTCTAAATGCAAACCCTGGGGCACAGGGTCAGAGCTGATTTGCATATCGCCATTGTCTAACCCAGGGTGGTGTGGAGTGCAAAAAAACGATGTACTTGGGCCCAGATCTTCGGACTGGGGTGAATGTGTGACATTGATCCACATTCGGTCCATCACTTGTTTTGTTTGCAAATTCCGCTCTAAGTGTGCTGGGGATGCTCAGACGTGGGTCCCAGGCACTCCACACCACTGGAGTCAAGCTAGCCAGGCTGATGAGAGGTGTTACCTCGAAACCGGTCCGGTCCTTGGATGCTTGATTCCGTTCTGGGAAGGACCTGGCTTTTGTAGTTCGGACTGGACTGTTCCCATGGGGCACAGGGTCAGAGCTGATTTGCATATCGCCATTGTCTAACCCAGGGTGGTGTGGAGTGCAAAAAAACGATGGATTTGGGCCCAGATCTTCGGACTGGGGTGAATGTGTGACATTGATCCACATTTGGTCCATCACTTGTTTTGTTTGCAAATTCCGCTCTAAGTGCGCTGGGGATGCTCAGACGTGGGTCCCAGGCACTCCACACCACTGGAGTCAAGCTAGCCGGGCTGATGAGAGGTGTTACCTCGAAACCGGTCCGGTCCTCGGATGCTTGATTCCGTTCTGGGAAGGACATGGCTTTTGTAGTTCGGACTGGACTGTTCCCATGGGGCACAGGGTCAGAGCTGATTTGCATATCGCCATTGTCTAACCCAGGGTGGTGTGGAGTGCAAAAAAACAATGGATTTGGGCCCAGATCTTCGGACTGGGGTGAATGTGTGACATTGATCCACATTCGGTCCATCACTTGTTTTGTTTGCAAATTCCGCTCTAAGTGCGCTGGGGATGCTCAGACGTGGGTCCCAGGCACTCCACACCGCTGGAGTCAAGCTAGCCGGGCTGATGAGAGGTGTTACCTCGAAACCGGTCCGGTCCTCGGATGCTTGATTCCGTTCTGGGAAGGACATGGCTTTTGTAGTTCGTACTGGACTGTTCCCATGGGGCACAGGGTCAGAGCTGATTTGCATATCGCCATTGTCTAACCCAGGGTGGTGTGGAGTGCAAAAAAACGATGGATTTGGGCCCAGATCTTCGGACTGGGGTGAATGTGTGACATTGATCCACATTCGGTCCATCACTTGTTTTGTTTGCAAATTCCGCTCTAAGTGCGCTGGGGATGCTCAGACGTGGGTGCCAGGCACTCCACACCACTGGAGTCAAGCTAGCCGGGCTGATGAGAGGTGTTACCTCGAAACCGGTCCGGTCCTCGGATGCTTGATTCCGTTCTGGGAAGGACATGGCTTTTGTAGTTCGGACTGGACTGTTCCCATGGGGCACAGGGTCAGAGCTGATTTGCATATCGCCATTGTCTAACCCAGGGTGGTGTGGAGTGCAAAAAAACGATGGATTTGGGCCCAGATCTTCGGACTGGGGTGAATGTGTGACATTGATCCACATTCGGTCCATCACTTGTTTTGTTTGCAAATTCCGCTCTAAGTGCGCTGGGGATGCTCAGACGTGGGTCCCAGGCATTCCACACCACTGGAGTCAAGCTAGCCGGGCTGATGAGAGGTGTTACCTCGAAACCGGTCCGGTCCTCGGATGCTTGATTCCGTTCTGGGAAGGACATGGCTTTTGTAGTTCGGACTGGACTGTTCCCATGGGGCACAGGGTCAGAGCTGATTTGCATATCGGCAATGTCTAACCCAGGGTGGTGTGGAGTGCAAAAAAACGATGGATTTGGGCCCAGATCTTCGGACTGGGGTGAATGTGTGACATTGATCCACATTCGGTCCATCACTTGTTTTGTTTGCAAATTCCATTCTAAGTGCGCTGGGGATGCTCAGACGTGGGTCCCAGGCATTCCACACCACTGGAGTCAAGCTAGCCGGGCTGATGAGAGGTGTTACCTCGAAACCGGTCCGGTCATCGGATGCTTGATTCCGTTCTGGGAAGGACATGGCTTTTGTAGTTCGGACTGGACTGTTCTCATGGGGCACAGGGTCAGAGCTGATTTGCATATCGCCATTGTCTAACCCAGGGTGGTGTGGAGTGCAAAAAAACGATGGATTTGGGCCCAGATATTCAGACTGGGGTGAATGTGTGACATTGATCCACATTCGGTCCATCACTTGTTTTGTTTGCAAATTCCGATCTAAGTGCGCTGTGGATGCTCAGACGTGGGTCCCAGGCACTCCACACCACTGGAGTCAAGCTAGCCGGGCTGATGAGAGGTGTTACCTTGAAACCGGTCCGGTCCTCGGATGCTTGATTCCGTTCTGGGAAGGACATGGCTTTTGTAGTTCGGACTGGACTGTTCCCATGGGGCACAGGGTCAGAGCTGATTTGCATGTCGCCATTGTCTAACCCAGGGTGGTGTGGAGTGCGAAAAAACGATGGATTTGGGCCCAGATCTTCGGACTGGGGTGAATGTGTGACATTGATCCACATTCGGTCCATCACTTGTTTTGTTTGCAAATTCCGCTCTAAGTGCGCTGGGGATGCTCAGACGTGGGTCCCAGTCACTCCACACCACTGGAGTCAAGCTAGCCGGGCTGATGAGAGGTGTTACCTCGAAACCGGTCCGGTCCTCGGATGCTTGATTCCGTTCTGGGAAGGACATGGCTTTTGTAGTTCGGACTGGACTGTTCCCATGGGGCACAGGGTCAGAGCTGATTTGCATATCGCCATTGTCTAACCCAGGGTGGTGTGGAGTGCAAAAAAACGATGGATTTGGGCCCAGATCTTCGGACTGGGGTGAATGTGTGACATTGATCCACATTCGGTCCATCACTTGTTTTGTTTGCAAATTCCGCTCTAAGTGCGCTGGGGATGCTCAGACGTGGGTCCCAGGCACTCCACACCACTGGAGTCAAGGTAGCCAGGCTGATGAGAGGTGTTACCTCGAAACCGTTCCGGTCCTCGGATGCTTGATTCCGTTCTGGGAAGGACATGGCTTTTGTAGTTCGGACTGGACTGTTCCCATGGGGCACAGGGTCAGAGCTGATTTGCATATCGCCATTGTCTAACCCAGGGTGGTGTGGAGTGCAAAAAAATGATGGATTTGGGCCCAGATCTTCGGACAGGGGTGAATGTGTGACATTGATCCACATTCGGTCCATCACTTGTTTTGTTTGCAAATTCCACTCTAAGTGCGCTGGGGATGCTCAGACGTGGGTCCCAGGCACTCCACACCACTGGAGTCAAGCTAGCCGGGCTGATGAGAGGTGTTACCTCGAAACCGGTCTGGTCCTCGGATGCTTGATTCCGTTCTGGGAAGGACATGGCTTTTGTAGTTCAGACTGGACTGTTCCCATGGGACACAGGGTCAGAGCTGATTTGCATATCGCCATTGTCTAACCCAGGGTGGTGTGGAGTGCAAAAAAACGATGGATTTGGGCCCAGATCTTCGGACTGGGGTGAATGTGTGACATTGATCCACATTCGGTCCATCACTTGTTTTGTTTGCAAATTCCGCTCTAAGTGCGCTGGGGATGCTCAGACGTGGGTCCCAGGCACTCCACACCACTGGAGTCAAGCTAGCCGGGCTGATGAGAGGTGTTACCTCAAAACCGGTCCGGTCCTTGGATGCTTGATTCCGTTCTGGGAAGGACATGGCTTTTGTAGTTCGGACTGGACTGTTCCCATGGGGCACAGGGTCAGAGCTGATTTGCATATCGCCATTGTCTCACCCAGGGTGGTGTGGAGTGCAAAAAAACGATGGATTTGGGCCCAGATCTTCGTAATGGGGTGAATGTGTGACATTGATCCACATTCGGTCCATCACTTGTTTTGTTTGCAAATTCTGCTCTAAGTGCGCTGGGGATGCTCAGACGTGGGTCCCAGGCACTCCACACCACTGGAGTCAAGCTAGCCGGGCTGGTGAGAGGTGTTACCTCGAAACCAGTCCGGTCCTCGGATGCTTGATTCCGTTCTGGGAAGGACATGACTTTTGTAGTTCGGACTGGACTGTTCCCATGGGGCACAGGGTCAGAGCTGATTTGCATATCGCCATTGTCTAACCCAGGGTGGTGTGGAGTGCAAAAAAACGATGGATTTGGGCCCAGATCTTCGGACTGGGGTGAATGTGTGACATTGATCCACATTCAGTCCATCACTTGTTTTGTTTGCAAATTCCGCTCTAAGTGCGCTGGGGATGCTCAGACGTGGGTCCCAGGCACTCCACACCACTGGAGTCAAGCTAGCCGGGCTGATGAGAGGTGTTACCTCGAAACCGGTCCGGTCCTCGGATGCTTGATTTCGTTCTGGGAAGGACATGGCTTTTGTAGTTCGGACTGGACTGTTCCCATGGGGCACAGGGTCAGAGCTGATTTGCATATCGCTATTGTCTAACCCAGGGTGGTGTGGAGTGCAAAAAAACGATTGATTTGGGCCCAGATCTTCGGACTGGGGTGAATGTGTGACATTGATCCACATTCGGTCCATCACTTGTTTTGTTTGCAAATTCCGCTCTAAGTGCGCTGGGGATGCTCAGACGTGGGTCCCAGGCACTCCACACCACTGGAGTCAAGCTAGCCGGGCTGATGAGAGGTGTTACCTCAAAACCGGTCCGGTCCTCGGATGCTTGATTCCGTTCTGGGAAGGACATGGCTTTTGTAGTTCGGACTGGACTGTTCCCATGGGGCACAGGGTCAGAGCTGATTTGCATATCGCCATTGTCTAACCCAGGGTGATGTGGAGTGCAAAGAAATGATGGATTTGGGCCCAGATCTTCGGACTGGGGTGAATGTGTGACATTGATCCACATTCGGTCCATCACTTGTTTTGTTTGCAATTTCTAAATGCGTCACATTGTAAATACAACATATCATGGCACATCTTTTTCACCACCAGTGCGTAACAAAAGTGATGCAACACCTTTGTAAAAGAGACACAAGGGAGTTGTAAATCCACGCCTAACACATACAAATTCATCCAGGCAGTTTCACCAGCAGTGCAAATTGAAGCAGAGACTTGTAACATATTTATGTGCATATGTTACATTCAAGTGCTTCAGAGTTCCTACAGTATACTATAGGTAAACTGCTTATAGATTTATACTGTAGCACTTCCTTATAGTTCTACACTTTCACATTCACCATACACTAGTAATGTATTCATTCATTCACTTATAAACTTCACATTCATTCTGACAAACTTTTTTACACACATAGAAATATAGTTCTTTCTTTGACCAGTAGAGATAGTTCTAAAAAGAACAATATTTTTTCTGTTTTTAGTTTTCAATTCTTTTGTGTTTTTTTAACAAGTTTTTTTTAAACCAAAAAAATTGAACAGGAACTCAAAAAGTATCCAACGCGAACAAAAGAATTTAAAAAAAAGCTAATGTCGAAGGACAGCGATGCTCCTGCATCCTGCGTTTCATCAGGTCAATAGACTGTTCCCCATAACACATCAATATGTGGGTGTGGACTGCTTGCTGGAAATGCTGGTGCAGCAGTTGATGTACTTGGTGCACTAGCAGGTGGGTTGTCCTGCAAGCTCCGTCTTACAGCTCGAGCAAAGTTGTTCGGATGCAAGTTCTTCACGTGTCGCACCATATTTGCTGTGCCAAAGGAGTATTTTTTACATGGATCACCCCTAGTAAGAGTTGTTTGGAAAATTTTACAGGTTACTTTTGGAGCATTAACCTTTTTTTGCCCTTCTGGAAAAGTAAAAATCTTCCAAATTACAGCTTCTTTCCTCTTCTTTGGAGGTTCTTCAGGAATGAAATCTCCATTTGAAGAATGGCTGGAAGATGAGTCCATTGCTGATATTATGGAGGTTTTCCTTCTATTTTACAGGATTCTCAGAAGAAATGCTTCTTCTTAGAAAGTCAAACTAAATTATTAAAATTGGACAGAACTTTCAACATTTGCAATAGCAACTATTATGAACCAATCAAATATCTGCTTTTAAAGTCACATGGCTTTCCGTACGCTTACCCTGAGCTTCATGTACTCTTACGAAGCGAGTACGCATGATATTCCACAGCGATTTCTATAATTGCTTTTAAAAGTAATAAACGATGGTCCAAACTTAAAAAAAAACAATGTTCATAAGTAGTCTAGATAATTTACTCTATTAGTATGTTAATTAAATATATAAGTATATCTTTTTAAACAAATAAAAACATTTGCTCCTTTCGCGTACGAGACACCATACATGACGTCACACAGAAACATGGATGTGACTTGTAACGTCCAAGCGTATTCGTAGCATATGCGAGAGTACGAGCTGGGAATGATTACCAGTACAAACTATGATGCGATCACTTTCTCACTGTCAAATCAGAGCACAGGGTGCGCTACGAGAATGGTTACAAGTGGTCACTGATTGGAGATCCGATTCTGGCCCTGCCTCTGCGCGCATGAAAACCCCGCCCATTTCTCTCTCTGTTGTTAATTATTGGTCCACACACTCATACTTGCACATGCACGGTACACGCCAGCCCACACTTTCCTAGATATCACCACACAGCTTTCTTGCTACTACTAAGCCTGGAAACCAATACATTAGCCAATAGTAGGTCCCCCATGGCCGTCATTCTTCTAGACCGCAAAAACGCCACCAATGATGACCCTGGACTTAGTTTGGTCAACCCTGCGGTTCCCATATAAAGCGGATACTAACGTAAGCACGCCCTCTTTTGCCTGTGCTGCGGTAACAGACAGACTGTCATCGTCATCGATTGTACTACAAATTGTTTGCTCGAGAGCAGAAAGACTCATGACGCTCGACAAGGTGTCACTGCTACTTCCATCCAGCGAGGCCACCATAGACGCAGTGTCGGAGTTGCGCGCCCACCCACCCAGACCCAGCCAAAGCCCCAGCCTTTGAAGACAAGACAAGAGAGAACAGAAGCAAAGGTAGGAGTAGCCGTTAGCATCAGCCTCCGCTGTACATTGTGCATATATGAATTTCTGTATCGTATTTTTCAAGTGTAACATGGTTTGGCCTGCATTCTTATAAATTGTGTGTTCATGATAGAATTATTTTTTGACTCAGTCATGTACCCTTCCCAGCTCTTTTTTGCGCTGTTTTGTATTCCATTTGCTTTCTACATCATTGCATTTGTTCCTTCCTAATCCTCCCGTCACTTTTAATGTTTATTGCTACCTCATGTGGCCTTTCCAGGCCTCTATTCTTATTGAATATGTATCGTTTATCATCATTAACCCTTTTACTGCGACTGTTCTTTCGGCGCAGTGTGCGGGTTCTGAACAGTGGGCTAGGCCCCGTCGGACGTTGAGTGTTTGCACCACAAGCCAGGTACTGCTCCGAACGTTCAACAGCCGACGGCACCATCTATGGTTAAATAAATTGTGTGTGCTTGAATTTTAGTGACGTATTTTTTAATTGTGCCCCGAATTTTAGCCTGTATTGGTATTTTTTTACTACGTAACGTGCCCCTCCCAGCCGTTTTGCTTTACTTTTCTGCGGAACATGCTCTGTGCTTCATCGTATTTGCTCCCTCCTACTCCTCCTGTGACTTTTTATCTTCACTGCTACCTCACATAGTCTTCCAAGGCCTCTATTCTTATTGATCATATATTGTTTATCATAATTAACCCGTTTACTGTGACCGTTCTTTCGGCGCAGTGTGTGGGTTCTGAAGAGTGGGCTAGGCCCCGTCGAACGTTGAGCGTTTGCTGCACCAGCCACGTACTGCTCCGAACGTTCAGCGGCCGACGGCACCATCAATGGGTAAATAAATTGTGCTTGCATGAATTTCTGTGATGTCGTTTTTGAATTGTGTCCCGAGTTTTAGCCTGTATTGGTTCAATTTGTGCTTTCATATTGGTATTTTTTTACTACGCCACGTGCCCCTCCCAGCCGTTTTGCTAAACTTTTCTGCGGAACATGCTCTGTGCTTCATCGTATTTACTCCCTCCTACTCCTCCCGTGACTTTTTATCTTCATTGCTACTTCACATAGTCTTCCAAGTCCTCTATTCTTATTGATCATATATCGTTTATCATAATTAACCCATTTACTGCGACCGTTCTGTCAGCGCAGTGTGCGGGTTCTGAACAGTGGGTTAGGCCCTGTCGGAGGTTGAGCGTTTGCGGCACAAGCCAGGTACTGCTCCGAACTTTCAGCGGCCGACGGCACCATCAATGGTTAAATAAATTGTGCGTGCATACATTTCTGTGACGTATTTTTGAATTGTGCCCGGAGTTTAAGCCTGTATTGGTCCAATTTGTGCATTCATATTGGTATTTTTGTGCTACGCTACGTGCTTTGTGTTTCAACATATGTACTCTCTCTTAATCATCATATTTGCTTCCTTTTAATCCTCCCCAGACTTAAAATTTCTTGCTTACCCACGTGACCTATAGTTCTTTTTTCTGTGCTGTAGTTGGCCTACTAAACTTTTGCCTCCTCTGTCTAGCATACATTTATTTCATAATAATTATTGGATTTATATCTTTGACACTACGGTGTTGTACTAGGCCTTTATTTGGCTTAGGTTACCTAACCATTTTTACCTCTATCGTACATCTTTTTATGACATACTTTCACTGAAATACATGTTTTCGACACTTCATGACTTCATGATCAGTCTTTAAGTGCAATTGCTCCCTTTTTTGAAACTGTAATGGTAATTGTTTCTCTATGATTAAAATGTTAATCTTGATAGTTAAGTATACCAAGGCTGCTCATATAAATGCTACTACTTGGCCTACTGCAGTAACTCTGCCACCCACACAAGAAACTCTAAATATAAAAATCACGCCTATCACTGCACGGCCTAAGCGCCCTTTGTTAAACTGTCATGTTTTGAAACTGCATCCATTTCACAGGCCTTACCTCTGTATTTGTGTAGACTATACTCTATATCCCTCTCTTAAACTTTCTACACACAACATATTTTTTAAACTACATTCATAATTTTTTTTATTTTGCATTTACTTTTTGTGTTTAAGAAACGTTTGTGTTAGGTTGTTAAACTAATTTCTTCTTTAACAAATGTTACTTTTTCAAAATTCATTTGCAGGAAGCATAACCAGTGATAATTCACCAGCAACTGTACCGTACCATCTTCACAACCTGTCCGATCTTCACAACCTGTACCAGGTACACCACGTTCTGCTACTTGTAAATAGTATATTCTATAGCTAATAGCGTATGATGTACATATTTCTTTCTCTTTAGAACCTCGTGTGCTTTCATATATTTTTACAACTAATCGATGCCGTCCCCTCAAACATATGTCTCTCAACACCAAATATATATATTGTATTGTAAATAACGTTATTTCATCACTCCAAGATGGCGCTTTCATTTGTATTATGGTCCGTTTTTCATTTCATTGAGTAATGCCTTTATTTACTTCCGCCTTGCCATCGCCAGCTGACACTGACGAAGGCAAGTGCTGAAACGCTTCTGGTTTTTGATTGTGTTGCGCTAAATAAACTGTACTTGGTTTAATCCCTGCTGTGAGTGCCGATTTGTTGCCGGTTGCAGACCTGCGGAGCTTTAATATATATATATATATATATATATATATATATATATATATATATATATATATATATATATATATATATATATTACCTATATAGTTAGGATTTTTTCTCTATGGAACTTTTGAAAATTCTATGTCTAATAACTTTTGCGTTTGTGGACGGAATCGGCTGAAATTTTCAGGAAAATGGCACATTTTGTTTCTGATCAGCCCCTAAAAATTTGGGGGGTTTCGTCAAGGGGGGGCTGAGAAAAAAGGGGGGTCCCAAAACGCGTTTTTTTCCATTCATTTTTCCATAGGGCGTTTTTTCCACTTTTAGCTCGAACGGCTGAATGGATTTGCACGAAACTTGGCAAAATTGTAGGGACTGGTAGCCCGATGTGCCTTTTCTGGGTCTCAATATATGTGCTCCAGTGGATTTTGAGAAATTAACGTTTAAAAAAAACAGATATATCTGTGACAGCGTCCCGGATAGCGCACCAGTTCGCGTACTTTTCGCGTAACGGAGCTTTGCGAAGCGAAGCTGATTGGCTCTCCGGTGTCTGTCAACATTCTAAACAGTCCGTAGCGGCCGCCATCTTGTCTCTCGGTAGGATCGAGAGACAAGAGGAGGAGAAATACGAAGGGGGAATTTAATGAAAGGGGGCAAGGTAGACCCTTCTTGACCCTCTAGGAATGATGTTGGGGTTATTAAAGGGTCCCGTGGGGCAAATAAAAAAAAATAGATTTTTTTGCGGTAGAAGTGCTTTCCGGTTCGCTAACCGGGTAGCGAATCGGGACGCGAAACGGGAATTCGCCATTTTGTGTTTCGATTTAATTAAATTACAAGATGGAGGAAAAACAATGTGAGAAATGGGTATAAGGGGGTACGGGACACTTATCCTGACCCCCTATGTTTTCTGAGGGTGGCTGAGGAGGCTCATATATGTTGATACTTGTTTTCCAGCGGCTGCGCATGAGCGTTTTTTTTTTTTTGCTGCGTGACGTCTGTTAACGTTTGATTCAAAGGAAATCAGGAAGTGTTGACCGCCATTTTGACACTGCAAGTAAATATATTGTTAAAAATAATTGTTATAAATTAATCCGTATTGATAAACCTTGTCTGCGCCATCTTGCTTTTTTCAATGCCACACTTTTGTCCTGCACGGCAGTCATTTTAGATGCCTTGACCAGACCCACTCTCTGCACGATGCCGATCGTGACGTCTGTTAACGTTCGATTCGAAGGAAATCAGGAAGTGTTGACCGCCATTTTGACACTGCGAGTAAATATATTGTTAAAAATAATTGTTATAAATTAATTCGTATTGATAAACATTGTCTGCTCCATCTTGCTTTTTTTCCAATGCCACACTTTTGTCGAGCACAGCAGCCATTTTAGATGCCTTGACCAGACCCACTCTCTGATTGCCGCCGATCCTCAGCATGGCTCCCCACCCTCGCAAGCATCTCCCCCATGCACTGGTCACCCCCGCTCTCTGTCTTATGCATGGGCCATAAACTTCCCCCCATCTGCGCTGCTCTTCCCTGAGAATCACACCCTGTGCCCGCCCGACACTACCCTTTCACCCTATTCACTACCGCACCCTCTGACACTCCTCTTCCTCTGTGTCCGATTGTCCAGGCCGGTCCCAGGCTATCACCTAGCCCTGCGGATGTAGTTTATGGCCCCAACTGTAAAGAATCACCCCTCTTCAAAGGAGTTACAGTAGATCAAGGCCCCACCCCATGAGATCCGTCACACCACACGCGTTCCTACTATCTGATAACGATCCTGTATTGTGATTGGGGAGGGGATTCTCACTGTAAGGGTGTGTGGGACCGAGCCTGAAGCGGAAGATTCCAGGGATGTCATTTTGTACATCAAAGTCTTCAAAATTATGTGTCACATTAAAAATATATAGCACTCCAACAAAGTAGTAGGTTTATAACACTTTAATAACTTATAAATATATACATCGCAACAAAAACAGTAAACACCTTAAAATTTTTTTATTAAAACAGAAGCAACAATGGTCAGTAGCGGTCTGTTGTGCGAATAGTTCCAAGGCAGCACAACGTGCTGAGTTGTGGACGGCACCCAGGTTAAGAACCATCCCTTCTTTAAACCCCATGGTGACCAACTATAGTTTATTCTCTATTTCGTTCCCTTGCCATAACAAAATAAAAGTCTTGGGTAATTTATGGAAGGGAAGACTTTTTGTTTCTTCAAATTTTTTTTAAAAACAAAGGTTTAAGGAAAGGCAACCCTTAATGTGCATGTTTTCCACAGAAATTTGCCTTTGAAAACTAGAGGCAATATTTAAGGCCGAAATCTGTATTTTGTTTTTGGATACACATGTTATTTGTGTCTGTGTATTCATTTTTATGCATGACTTTATATGGAATGGTTAAAATAACTTATAATGCAACTTAACAGGAAATATCACAAACATTTCAATGAGTGCTATGTCCCAGGTTTTACATAAAGTAGTGTTTACCTAGAGTGGTGCTGTGTAGGACACTCTGAATGGAAATTAACCAGAACTATAACCATAACAACAACAACAACAATAATATAACTTTTATGCCCAAATTACGCAAAGATTTAGCTAATCTGCTAAAGGGGGGAGTCGCCATTTCTTTTGATAATTTATTCACCCATCCGTAGCCTCTCTAATCTCCATTACAATGTGTTTGTTGCTGTCGCTAGCTGATGAAAAAACTAAAGTGATAACTTCCTCATCCTTAATTTGTCTTTCTTTGTTCCTTAAGATGTCATCTGTGTCAACCTCTTCCGAGAATGCTGATGCGTTAGGGATTTCCTTGTGTTTCTTAATAGCATTGGTGTCTGCATACTTCTTTGTCAATTCTGTGAACATGACAGCTGCTTCATAGACAGACGATATCTTTGTTAAGTCATTAGTGTTAAGTGTGTCTGAAACTACAGTGCCCTTCTGTTTCACTTTCCTCAGACACTACAGAGTTTTGTGTGTTGTTCTTCTGAGCGACAATTATTCCAGAGGTTTCAGGTTCACTTGTTTTGTCCTGCAGTTAGTTAACAGCTTCAGAGACTTGTTTATTTGCTATGTCCTGCTGTGCGTCAACTGCTTCAGAGACGTCAGCCTCATTTGTTATGTTTGACTATATCCTGGACCTGCCCGGCCGCGCCCAAAATGGCGCCGGTATAAATGGGACTCGTAACTCCTTGTTGTGTACTGGTTGCCCAACCTTGATATCACGAGATACGTATGCAGTTTTGAAGCACATGGCGAGCAGGGACGAGAATTGATTGAACATTTTGACATCCCTATTGATATTAAGTTCTGATGTGTTATTGATTACTGTACTATTGAAAGATCGAATTAACGTCACTCATGGTACTTGCCCGCTTTTGCTGCACTGTGCCTCGTCAGTTGCGGTCTGTTGTGCGAATAGTCCCAAGGCAGCAGAACGCGCTGAGATCTGGATGGCACCCAGGTGATGTCCAGTAAGTTGCCGCACTGGTTTTGGTATCCTACAATGCTGCTCCGAAAAACGGCATGGGGTGCCCCTGGGGGGGGGGGGGGCGGCATGAACGGGCCTCCCCAGGTGGAGGCTCGTCTGCTGTAGTGGGGCCCCCCTTTACCGTTTCAGTTTCCATTCCGCCCGCTTTTGCTACACTGTGCCTTTTCCGCCATTCAGCTGTTTACCGCCCGCTCTTGCGGCTACAGCGTCTCGCTCACCATGTAGTTGAGTTGCTCCCACTCTTGCGGTGCAGCGATAGGTGGCTGCCACAGGACTCTTAAAACTTGCGGCCGGCTCTTCGGATTTGGGCCTGGTCCACTAAAATGGCCCTGGGACACCTTGGAACTCGTACGCTTGTCTGCTAGGGCTTGGGCTCCATTCTCGAAAGCGTCCCCTCAGCCTTGAAGATTCTACAAAAGTCTTGGGGGCCCCCGACTCCCGCGGGCTTGCGGTGGGGAGCGGCTGCCATGATTGCTTGCGGAATGGCCACGACGGAGCTACGAGATGGTGGTGCTCTCATGCTGACGCCAGCTTTAGTCTGAAACTTCCAGAAACACTGTAGACTATCAATTCGATGAGTTCCGGTGGAACCCCAACGTGACCCGGTAGGGAAGAACTTGCCCTTTTGAGTGATGGTTCTTGTTGCCTGTCCCCTCTGTTGTCATCTAACGGAACCTTTTTTGATTGCCGAGTGAGAAAAAAAAAGGTGGGTCTTTCATCGTTTGGGAAAAAAAAATGTTTTAATCCAACGAAAAGTGTTATTTTTAGGTCATATGATCAAGCCTTCCATCATTAGGAAACCAAAAGTAAAATGAACCAATGAAAAGTTTTATTAACAAGTCACATAACCTGTTATGCTTACGTTAGGCGCAGCGCGCCGCGCTCTGCATCGTTTCCGGGAAGTTGCGCCTAGTGCACCGGAGCACTTCCGGGTGCGCTAATGCGGCGCGTCATATGATGCATTACGCGACAACGCAGGTCCAGAATATAGTCAAAATGTCTCCACCAACCAGCGGTCGGAATACAACCCCTTTCAGCAGTCCAAAAAGTTCTGTTAAATGACAACAGAAGGGACAGGCAACAAGAACAATCAGTCAAAGAGGGGAGGGCAAGTTCTTCTCTACCGGGTCACGTTGGGGCTCCACCGGAACTGATTGAATTGGTAGTCCACAGTGTTTCTGGATGTTTCAGATGGAAGCTGGCGTCAGCATGAGAGCACCCAATTTTAAAACAGTAAATGCTTGGATAACAATCAATCAAATGTAGAGGGAAGCAGGCACGACGGGTTACAATGGGGGCAAAGGCTTACGTTACCTACCCTTCACTATCTGCAAAGAGAGAATACTCCTAAAAGAAAAGAGGAGGGGGGGGGGGCAGCGTTCAAAGCACATCAGCGTGCATAAATACGAAAATGTTTTTACCTACCACGTACTTGACATTTTACAGCTTTTGATATTTGCTATTAAAAAACCATTGAAATTCACTGAAAAAACCATAGGTTATAGACCATATATAGTTAGGAATTAGCATTTACAAAACCTTAATTTACTCGCACAAAACCATAGAAATTCGCATATATAGTTAGTTGCAATAACTATATATCGCGCACCCGCAATCCACTGCTGATGATGTCACATATTACATCATTCATGACATGGTCAGTGACATCACTGATGACATCACTGATGACATCACTGATGACATCTCATTTGACATTACTGATCACATCACTGATAATATCATTCATGTGATAATACGATGAACCTCTTCAGACTCTAATATAACCTTAGATACAATCAGTGTAAACAGACACTCACAGACTGTCACTCATCCATGGAGTTACTCACACACCTAGTCAGTCATGCAAAGAATCAATCACACCTCCATTCCCTCAACTATACAGTTATACACACCTTACTTATTCAGACATATACTAACACATATTTACTCTCTTATACAATCCCTGATACATGTTCACAATGATCCATACAGCCACTCACACATTCACTGGCTCTTATGCACAGTTATTTATATATGTCAACTCTCACATGTACATGTAAAGTTAAAACATGTTTTACATATTGAAGAATGAGTGCATGTATAAGTGTCTGGATGAAGGATTTACTAGGTGCATGACTGACTGATTGAGTGAGTGATTAAATGTGTCTCACTGAGTGCATGGGTTAGTGACTAAACTGTTTTAATTTGTGCATCATTATATCTGTTGTTCTACAAACTGCTGCATATGTTGATCAGTAGCTATATGAGTAACTGTATGGGTTATTGATTGGTTGTCCAAGTATTTGTATGGGAAACTGAGTGTGTGTGTATGGGTGGCTGGGAGGTGTGTGACTCTGTACATAGATGTGTGAGTAGTTGATTCACTATATGTATAGATTCAAAACTGCATGTGGAAACAGCTGTATGGGCGGTTGACTGTGCATGAGTGTATTAGTGAGTGAATGGATATGTCAGTGCTACATGTCAAATTAATTACATATGTAAAACACAGTACATGTGAGAGTTGACATCTATAAATAACTGTGCATAAGAGCTAGTGAATGTGTGAGTGGCTGTATGGATCATTGTGAACATGTATCAGAGATTGTATAAGAGAGTAAAGTAAATATGTGTTAGTATATGTTTGAATAAGTAAGGTGTGTATAACTGTATAGTTGAGAAAATGGAGGTGTGATTAATTTTTGGCATAACTGACTAGGTGTGTGAGTAACTCCATGGATGAGTGACTGTCTGTTTACACTGATTGTATCTAAGGTTATATTAGAGTCTGAAGAGGTTCATGGTATTATCACATGAATGATATCATCAGTGATGTGATCAGTCATGTCAAATGAGATGTTATCAGTGATGTCATCAGTGATGTCATTTGAGATGTCATCAGTGATGTCATCAGTGATGTCACTAACCATGTCATGAATGATGTAATATGTGACATCATCAGCAGTGGATTGCGGGTGCGCGATATATAGTTAGCGCTTATAACTATATATGGAATTTCAATGGTTTTATGCGAGTAAAATAAGGTTTTCTAAATGCAAATCTCTAACTATATATGGCCTACAACCTATGGTTTTTTCATTGAATTTTCAAGGTTTTGTAAATGCAAATTCCTAACTATATATGGAGTATAACCTATGGTTTTTTCTGTGAATTTCAATGGTTTTTTAATAGCAAATATCAAAAGCTGTCAAATGTCAAGTACGTGATAGGTAAAAACGTTTTCGTGTTTATGCACGCTGATGTGCTTTGAACGCTGCCCCCCCCCCACTCCCCTCTTTTCTCTTAGTAGTACTCTCTCTTTGCAGATAGTGAACGGTAGTTAACTCAGACCTTTACCCCTGTTGTAATCCGTCGTACCTGCTTGTCTCTCCATTTGATTGATTATTATCCAAGCATTTACTGTTTTACAATTGGTTCTCTTTGGATCATTCTCTATTTACAAACAAGCACAAAGTCGCAATACTCTGTTTAGTCTTTGCAGATAGTGAAAAATCGTGTAAAAAAATAAAAGTAATCGAGCAAAATCAGTAGACCACTAATTCGATCTCTTTTTGACCTCGGTAAAATACAAACATTAGGAATAACCCTTCATGAGAAATACGAAAATAGTGAAATGAACTGAGCTCCACACCATGAGGGCTGCAAAACAGCTCGACTCCGCCACCCACACCGCCCAAAATAACGGCAAACCCTATGCAAATATTATAAATATACACAACACACCAGCAAAGAAACAGAGTAAAACATTTTATTAAATAACTATTTACATAACTATTTTATACTTTTTATTGCCCGATCCGGCTAGCTCAATCGATCGAGCATGAAACTCATGCACTGATAACAAGCGTTGAGAGTTTGTAGAATGATGGCTTCAGATTTTCCACATACGGTGTAGTGGCGCGAACTGGCAGGGGGCGTTTGGATTCTACCCCTTCTCCAAATAAGATTTTCATACGTGAATGTTCGTTCATGCTTTTTGTCCCTGACTTGCTTCCATGTCACTGCCTTACATAAATGGCATAAGTCCTGGTTGTAGAGTGCCATACTTCAGAGTTCTAAGCAGCTCTTGTAACACTGTTTAAACCTTATTTGCACCTGCTGCAGCTTCACTATTCAAAGTAAGTGGGGTCCATTTGTGGACCTGACTGCATTGGAAAACAATGTGATACGGTGCCTCCCTAAACCGCTTGACGGAGGCCCCCGAGGGGCGGTGAGATGGCGCGGACTGAGAGGGGGCGCTTGGCTCCTGCCCCCTCCCCAAGTCGTGTTGCCCTGGTGAGGCCTGAGATCGCCCCCGGCATAGGCGGCCGGCTCCCGGGGTCCGGCGGAATTTTTTCCCTTTTGAAGAATCTTTCATTCTGGACCTTGTCCCACAATCCGTTTCACCTGAAGACACGCTGTCGTAGGGCGCCCCTTTACCGTTTTAGTTGCCATTCCGCCCGCTTTTGGTACTCTGTGCCTCTTCCGCCATTCAGCTGTTTACCGCTCGCTCTTGCGACTACAACGTCTCGCTCACCATGTAGTTGAGTTGCTCCCGCTCTTAAGATTTGACCGAACTTTTTGGACTGCTGAAAGCGGTTGTATTCCGACCGCTGGTTGGTGGAGACATTTTGACTATATTCTGCACCTGCATTGTCTTGTAATGCGTCATATGACGCGACGCGTTAGCGCACCCGGAAGTGCTCCGGTGCGCAAGGCGCAGCTTCCCGGAAACGATCCAGAGCGCGCCGCGCAGCGCGTAACGTAAGCATAACAGGTCATGTGACTTGTTAATAAAACTTTTCATTGGTTCATTTTACTTTTCTTTTCCTAATTATGTAAGACTAGGTCATGTGACCTAAAATAACACTTTTCATTGGATTAAAACATTTTTTTTCCCCAAACGATGAAAGCCCCACCTTGTTTCTGGATGTTTCAGACTGAAGCTGGCGTCACCATGAGAGCACCACCATCTCTTAGCTCCGTCGTGGCCATTCCGCAAGCAATCATGGCAGCCGCTCCCCACCGGAAGCCTGCGGGAGTCGAGGGCCCCCAAGACTTTTGTACAATCTTCAAGGCTGAGGGGACGCTTTCGAGAATGGAACCCAAGCCCTGGCAGACAAGCGTCCGAGTTCCAAGGTGTCCCAGGGCCATTTTACTGGACCAGGCCCAAATCCGAAGAGCCGGCCGCCATTTTAAGAGTCCTGTGGCAGCCGCCTATCGCTGCACCGCAAGAGTGGGAGCAACTCAACTACATGGTGAGCGAGACGCTGTAGCCGTAAGAGCAGGCGCTAAACAGCTGAATGGCGGAAAAGGCACAGTGTAGCAAAAGCGGGCGGAATGGCGACTGAAACGATAAAGGGGCGCCCCACTACAGCAGACAAGCCTCCACCATGTGCTTCAAAACTGCATATGTATCTCGTGATATCAAGGTTGGGCAACCAGTACAGAACAAGCAGTTACGAGTCCCATTTACACCGGCGCCATTTTGGGCGCGGCCGGGCAGGTCCAGGATCTACTGAAACATAAAAAATGAGGCTGACGTCTCTGAAGCAGTTGACGAACAGCAGGACATAGCAAATAAACATGAACCCTCTAAAGCTGTTAACTCACTGCAGGACAAAACAAGTGAACCTGAAACCTCTGGAATAATTGTCGCTCAAAAGAACAACACACAAAACTCTGTAGAGCCTGAAGAAAAAAAAACAGAAGGGCACTGTAGTTTCAGACACACTTAACACTAATGACTAAACAAAGATATCGTCTGTTTATAAAGCAGTTATCATCTTGACAGAATTGACAAAGAAGTGTACAGACACCAATGCATCAGCATTCTCGGAGATAACATCTTAAGGAACAAAGAAAGACCTGTTCACTCTTGACACCCCAGGTGCTGTGTATATTGCACTATAGTGCTGCATCGAGAAAACGGGCAACCCTATTGATGTGGATTTTTCATTATTGATTATTGTAAAGAAATTGCGACTCCCCCCTTTAGCAGATTAGCTAAATGTTTGCGTAATTTAGGCATAAAAGTTATATTATTGTTGATGTTGTTGTTATCGTTATAGTTCTGGTAAATTTCAAAAAATGGTTAAATATATTTACAGTTTTGGTTGCGTTCGTTATATTTAAATGTTAATAAAGTTTTAAAATGTAACTGTCTTGGAGTACTATATTTTTTTTAAAAATCGGGTGAATGGGGCCTTGAATCGGGTTATTGTCATGTGTGGGCTTTGCAAGTGTACTGCTACAAGATCGGACATTTCAAACTCAAATGCACGTTCTTTTTCTTACCTTTCCGAAGCATGGAGTGCAATAGCAGGCAGAGAAAGGGTGATGCACGTGTTGAACACTACCTGGCCTGCATATTGCTGGCAGTGCCCCCCCGCCCGCTCCTGAAAGAGGGCACACACACACGGCCGCCCCGAGTACTTCACAAATCTTTAAAAGACCATGCGCTTGTTCAATGGGAAGTGGATAACATGGCTAAGAGCATTTGCTGGATAATGCATGAATATCGCTGACTTTTCAACGATATTCATGCATTGCGGCCGTTTTTTATCGCATTTGCGATAAACCTTGCTAATAGCAAGGTTTATGTGCGATAAAATTCGCCGATGTGCGGCGATAATTTTTGTCTCTAAACAAGTTAGAGACAAAAATTACCGCTAGTTGTTGGTAATATGCCCCCGGGTTTTTCCTTGCAGGAATCGGGAAGCGAAAGACTAGCACTGAAATCAGTAGTCTCACGCCTGAATCGGGAGGGTTGGCATGTCTGGATACTCTACAGCTGGGGCCATAAACTACATCCGCAGGGCTAGGTGATAGCCTAGGTCCGGCCTGGACAATCGGACACAGAGGAAGAGGAGTGTCAGAGGGTGCGGTAGTGAATAGGGTGAAAGGGAGGTGTCGAGCGGGCACAGGGTGTGATTCTCAGAGAAGAGCAGCGCAGATGGGGGAAGTATATGGCCCATGCATGAGAGAGAGAGCGGGGGTGACCATTGCGTGGGGGAGATGCGTGCGAGGGTGGGGAGCCATGCTGAGAATCGGCGGCGTGCAGAGAGTGGCCCTGGTCAAGGCATCTAAAATGGCTGCCGTGCACGACAAAATTGTGGCATTGGACAAAACGCAAGATGGCGCAGACAATGTTTATCAATAAGGATTCATTTATAACAAAATATTTACTCGCAGTGACAAAATGGTGGTCAACACTTCCTGATTTCCATCGAATCGAACGTTAACAAACGTCACGCAGCAAAAAAAAAAAAAAAAAAAAAAAAAGCTCACGCACAGAGCAGTTTTTAACCATGTTATCCAATGGAAGGTGGATAACACGGCTAAGAGCATTTGCTGGATAATGCATGAATATCGCTGACTTTTCAACGATATTCATGCATTGTGGCCGATGTGCGGCGATAATTTTTGTCTCTAAACAATTAAAACGAAGCACAAAATGGCGAATTCCCGTTTCGCTACCAGTTTGCGGCCCAGTTCGCGGCCCGGGAAACGCTTCTACCGTGAAAAATAATTTTTTTTTTATTTTCCCCACGGGACCCTTTAATAACCCCAACAACAATCCTAGGGGGTCAAGAGGGGTATACCTTGCACCCTTTCAATAAATTCCCCCTTCGTTTTTCACCTCTTCTCTCTCGATCCTACCGAGAGATAAGATGGCGGCCGCTCCGGACTGTTTAGAATGTTGACAGACACCGGAGAGCCAATCAGCTTTCTGCGCGCAAAGTTCCGAAACGCGAAAAGTAAGCGGACCGGATCGCTGCCCGGAGCGCTGTTACAGATATATATCTTGATTTAAACGTTAATTTCTCAAAATCCACTGAAGCACATATATTGAGACCTAGCAAAGGCACATCGGGCTAACAGTCCCTACAATTTTGCCAAGTTTCGTGCAAATCCATTCAGCCGTTCGAGCTAAAAGTGAGTGCAACCGCCCTATGGAAAACTCAATGTAAAAAACGTGTTTTGGGACCCCCCTTTTTTCTCAGCCCCCCCTTGACGAAACCCCACCAAATTTTCAGGGGCTGCTCAGAAACAAAATGTGCCATTTTCCTGAAAATTTCAGCCGATTCCGTCCACAAACGCCAAAGTTATTAGACATAGAATTTTCAGAAATCCCATAGGGAAAAAATCCTAACTATATATACCTACTGGCGATAGCCAGTAGGTAATATATATATATATATATATATATATATATATATATATATATATATATATATATATATATATATATATATATTACCTATATATATATGTATATATATATATATATATATATATATATATATATATATATATATATATATATATATATATATATATATATATATATATATATATATATATTACCTACTGGCTATCGCCAGTAGGTATATATAGTTAGGATTTTTTCCCTATGGGATTTCTGAAAATTCTATGTCTAATAACTTTGGCGTTTGTGGACGGAATCGGCTGAAATTTTCGGGAAAATGGCACAGTTTGTTTCTGAGCAGCCCCTGAAAATTTGGTGGGGTTTCGTCAAGGGGGGGCCTACTGGCGGTCGCCAGTAGGTAGTTATAGTTAGGATTGTTTTCCATAGGAAATCCTCAACATTCTATTTGGAATAACTTTGGCCCTGGTGGATGAATCTTTGTGAATTTCTCAAAGAAGATGGCTCGGTGCGCTGCGCTCCTTTCCTGAAAGTTTGGGGGGGATTGGTGAAGTGGGGGCTGAGATAAAAGGGGGGTCCCAAAACGTGTTTTCTCCATGTTATTTTCCATAGGACCTTTAGACTCGGCTACAGGTCGAACGGCTGAATGGATTTATAAGAAATTTGGCAAAACTGTAGAGTCCTGTTCGCAGATTACGCTTTTTTTTAGAATGGTGTAAATCCGTTCAGTAGTTGTTGAGAAAATTAAAGTTAAAGTCAATTATATATCTATAGGCGCGCACACGTGCGCGCACCCAAGCGGCAGCGCATGAGCGGAATTTTTTTTTTGCTGCGTGACGTCTGTTAACGTTCGATTCGAAGGAAATCAGGAAGTTTTGTCCGCCATTTTGTCACTGCGAGTAAATATATTATTATTATTATTATTATGCTGTTTTATAGTGCGCTCCATTACTGCCGGAGTATCCTGGCGCGTAAAGAAAAAACAGAATAAGCAGCCTACCCTACACAGAACAAAAACTAAAAGGCTAATCGAAACAAGTGGGTTTTCAACCCTTTTTTAAAAGAGATAAAGTTCACCGTAGCTCGCAAGGATAGAGGGAGCTCATTCCAAGCCAAAGCGGACTTCACCGCCACCGATTGCCCTCCCAGCCGGGAGAGCCGGAAGCGAGGGACCTGAAGCAGATGTTGGGCGGCAGAGCGCAAAGGTCGCTTAGGAGAGTAGCGCCTGAATCGTTTCATCAGGTAGGCGGGGCCTTGTCCATAAATGGCTTTGTGGGCCAGGGTCAAGATTTTAAAAGTAATCCTCTGGGAGACTGGCAGCCAGTGCAGGCTCTGCAGGTGGTTTCTAGCGCTGACCCGACTGGGGATATTACCCAACAGTCTGACGGTTGCGTTTTGGATCACCTGGAGACGTCTCACCATATAAGCCGGGGATCCACTCAGCAGGCCATTGGCATAATCGAGTCGCGAAAGAATTAGAGCTCTAGCCACTGACTCTCTTGCTGAGGCAGGCAAATAGGGAAAAAACTTCCGCAACGCCTTGAGGGTCCCAAAACAGCCCCCTGCCAGCTTCTTGATGTGCCCCTCAAACCGGAGGTCTTCCCCGAACCAGACCCCTAGATTCTTGGCGAGGACATTGACTGAACTGGGCATCGGGAAACCGGCCGGCCAAAGTGCTTCTCTAAAATTAGGGGGGAATTGACCGTAAAGCAGTATTTCCGTCTTATCCTCGTTGCACTTCAATTGCGCGGAGGCTAGCCAGTTGAAAACTGCGGATAAACAGAACTGAATCCGATCGGTATCTAAGACATCACTAGGCCAGGTGAACAACAGCTGCGTATCATCGGCATATGCGATGATTTTGGCCCCCAAATGTTCGGCAAGCTCAATCAGGGGGGTCAGATAAACATTAAAAAGAAGAGGGCTCAAGGTGGAGCCCTGCGGGACCCCCGTCATGAGGGGCTTAGCCGAAGATGAAAAAGGAGGGAGCCAAACCTGTTGTGATCGAGACGAGAGAAAGGAGCGCAGCCAGTCCAAAGCGAGGCCAGCAACCCCAATGTCCGCAAGCCTAGTGAGGAGGCGTTGGTGAGGCACTGTGTCGAACGCGACAGAGAGGTCCAATAAAATTAGAGCTGCTCTGCCGCCACCGTCCAGACACTCCCTAACTGCCTCAGAGATCTCCACCAAAGCAGATTCCGTGCTGTGCGCAGCACGGAAACCCGATTGAGCAGGGTGGAGAGCCCCAGATGATTCCACAAACTCATTAAGCTGCCGGAAAGCCAGTTTTTCCCCTATTTTTGCCATAGCCGGGAGCAGAGAAATTGGACGATAATTGGCCAGCACTTCAGGGTCTGCTCCAGCCTTTTTCAGCAGGGGAAGAAGCTTGGCTTGTTTCCACTCAGCAGGAACTGTGGCTGTTTTAAATGAAAGGCTAACAATCTGCGTCACTTCCTGCACCACCACATCCGCGACCCCTGCCAACACTCGCGCTGGACAAGGGTCAGAAGGTGATCCAGATTTCAAGGATTTAATCACAGCTAGTGTGTCAGTAGCAGTGGGAGGCGTGAGCTCCACTATCCGGGGAGATGAACCCTCAGAGGGAGGGGAAAGATGGAAAGAGTCATCCGGAAAGTGGCTAGAGCTAAAACTCGCCTGAATAGCCGCTATTTTTTGCTCAAAAAACTCAGACAAGCTCTCGCACCATACTGCAGAAGCTTGAACCGCCCTTTGCTCAGCACAGGGAGAAAGGAAACTGTTAACAATCGCAAAAATCTTGCGACTGCTGTTGTTAGCTTTGTCAATCCTGCTAGTAAAATATTCTCCCTTAGCTGTTTTAATGCTGGCATAGTAGACCCTCTGCTCCCTCCTTAAAGCCGCCTTAGCTAAGGGGCAATACGAATGACGCCAAGCCCGTTCGAGCTTTTTACAGGCCAACTTGTGAATGCGTAGTTCAGGGGAGAACCAAGGCTTAGAAGGGGAGGATCTAGTTCTACCGTTACTCCCCCTTTTAGATGACGCAGTCACCCCCGCTTCCACCCACACTCTAAAGTTCAGCACCGCTTCAGCCAGATCAGAGCCTAACACGGGCCTGCACTCGGACAGGGTGGTACCCAAAGTCTGTATGTTAATTTTCTTGGCACAGGTAGTTTTAGCCCCCCCAGTGGCAGTTTTCGGAGCTGACCACGCAAATCTGATCAGCTGATGGTCCGACCACGTCAGAGCTTGAGGGGCTTTCACTTGGAGGGGAAAGTTGGAACAAATGACATCCAAAGTGTGACCCCCTGAGTGTGTAGGAAGTGAAACTCACTGGGAGAGATGAGCAAGTTCCAAGAAATCATACAGAACTTTGCATTCAGGGAGAGCCGCCACCTCAGCGTGGATATTAAAATCGCCAAGCAATATGAAATGGGGGAATCTCAAAGCTCGAGGAACCATAGTCTCGAGCAGTGCTGCCAGGAATGTTCCTGCATGTCCTGGGGGCCTATAGATTAACGAGCCCCCCAAGGTGAAATGAGGTGAGAGGACCAGGGAAAAGTTCATTACTTCCCCAACTCCCAACTCCTCCAAGGGCTCCACCTGAAGGGTCCATGACTCCTTTAAAATGACTGCCAGACCCCCCCCTCTTCCGAGAGGTCTATCTCTCCTATGTATTTTATACCCCCGGGGGACTGCTAACTCGACATCCAGAGCACAGGCGTTGTTAAGCCAGGTTTCGGTCACAAACAGGATGTCGAGAGAGCCGTCATCGAGAAGCTCGAATACATCCTCAGCGTGTTTGCTCAATAAACGAGCATTAACCAAGGCTGCCGAGACTGAGTCGACATCCCTAGCAGGCGGAGATTGATCACGCAGAGTTTTGGCACAACTAAAACCGCAGAGCGGGCAAGGGGCAAACATGATAGCATTACCATATCCCCCACCTGCACCCGGGCAACCATGGGAGCGCAGAGAGCATAGCTGTTCCCGAGTATAGGAGACAGCCGTAGCCAGAATGGATGGTAAATATATTGTTCATTTCATAGCATTGAAACATGGAAAGGGGAGAAGGTAGAGATTGTCTTGCTGCGTAGGTTTTCTCGGGGTGTGTAGTAAGGCCCTTAAACGCGAAAAAATATATTTTTTTTCCCAGAAAAAAATAACGGGGTGCGCGCACCCGGTCGCTCACACCTATTCACAAGAGTGTGAAATGAAGAGTGCTTAGATATAAAGTGGCTTTGAAAAGAGCCCTTGTGTTAATTGAGTGTTTTCTGCATTTATAGGTAAGTACCGATGCAGAGCCTGATGTTGCAGAGGAAGATTGTGTTTCCCTCATTCGGGAAATGAACACCGTCTCTTCTATAGACGTCTTGTATGTGGTATAGCAAGTTGTCGTGGTAAATAGAACCCATGCTATAATCTCTGAGGAACGCAGAAACAGATGTATTTAAGTTGTTGTGGTAAATAGAACCCATGCTATAATCTCTGAGGAACGCAGAAACAGATGTATTTACATGTCTCCTTGCTTTCTCAAATTGTGCACAATGTTGATTGGACCAATTCCATTTCTGTCTTTGGCATATATTGGAGTATTCCAAGGCAGATCGAGGAAAAAGTGTTATCAATTGTGGAAAGGTGACTTTTAGAAGCATTTCCAGACCTACCCGAGTGATTGTGCGTAGATCGTTCCCACCACAGTGCACAATTATAAGGTCTGGTTCTGGGAGATGCATAAAAGTTTTCACCAATGGAATCAATTGGTGACATTTCAATCCTCTTTTGGCAATCCATGTTATGTGTACATTTGGTAAGCCGAGGTTGCAAATTCGTCTCCTTAGTGCATATTTTTCACTCCAGTGAATATAACTGTGTCCTATTAGCCAGACCTTCATTTTTAATGGATTTGTAGTCGTCGTCCGATCGGTTCTGGAAGTGGAATGGTAGTTACAAGTTTAAATTCTAAATAAAAAAAAAGGAAGAGGCTGGGTGTGGTTAATAAAATAAAAATGATTGGTTGATTATAATAAGTGGAGATTGAAGAGTACGTTGCATTTTAATGTTTATGTGAAACGAAAAGTATTATTGGGTGTGAAAAAAAGACATGTAACTGAGTTGTAGATTGGCAGGTGTTTCTGGAGGGAAAACAGTCTTCTTAGTTTGCTGTAGAACGTTGAGACATGAACTTTTGACCTGTGCCTTCAGCAAGGTGCAGAATGAGGTGTTACCATGGAAACAGGCGGAGATGGCAGTTGGTGATGGGTGTCTCTCACGTGAGTCTGAAAATATTGTGAAGGACAACGAATTGAAATGTAAATTTGATTTTATAATTTTGCGTCAGGAAATGTGATTGGTTGAAGAGAGTTATATGAGTGTGTATTGACTGGATATCTGTGCCATTGAATTTTGGTTGCAGTGATAGAAGCAATATTCAGAGTTCCGCTAACGAATATCTGTTTTGTGACTTTCACTGTTCTACATCGTTCAAAGCATTGGTAAAGGTAAGTGCGTAACTGTTTGTTTTGTCATGTATCGTATAATATAGTTTAATCAGAAACAATCATTGATTTTCCATGTGAAAACTAATTTATGGCTGTCGTAATGTGTTGTATTTGTAAAAGTAATTTCTTCCATTTAAATGTTGAATACGCAGTAAAAAATATTTTTAATATAGAGTAATTATTTTTGTAATTTTGAAGCGTTTATATATAATGAGAGAAGTTGTTGAGGATATGAAGAAATAATATTAGCAGAGACACAGACAATGCAGAAAGAGAGAGAAATGGTAAATTACTAGTGATACCGTTGTGAAAAAATGGTAATGGTTAATGAATTGGTAAACTTTTTGTCGGTGGACAATATTTCAGGCTGGTTGGTGGCCGTGGCCTGCACTGGTGGGGGTGGGGCGAGAGGGTCGGGGAAGGGGGTTAAAGTGGTAATGATAAAGGTATTCACAAAGTTTCTGTTAGACGGCAAAAATTTTAGTGTGGTTTTTGGTCGTCGTTTGCACTGGTGGGGTGAGGGAGGTGGTCGAGTGAAATAAAATGAAAAGTTTTGACCATGAGGTTGTATAGAGATTTGTGTAGTAAATGTGTTCGTACATTGAGGTTGGAAACGGAGCATAAAAATATCTCTCTCAGTTCTGCTGTTTGACTGCATCTTCATGTCCCTTCTGTTTTGCATCTCCGTTGCCCTGTGTTATCTTATTGTCTGTGTGTTTGCCTTCAATCCGGGCTGAGGAAGTTTGCTGTGGAGGCACACACAGATAGTCCTATTAAAGTGATTGGAACGTTTTCAAAAAAATAATGATATAATTGCATTGGTATTTTTAAAGCGCTACTGAATGTTTTCTTTCACAATTACCGCTTGGTTGCTTTCTCAGAGCAGAGGGTATGTCGTATTTCACTCTTTGGTGCCTCTGCATCTGAGTCTGTTCTCTGGTGGCTGGCGGCGAACTGTTTGTTATTGTGGAGATGAAAGGGTGATAAGCAGAGAAATACGACATAGCGTCTGGCCTGTAGAAGCGTGGGAGCAGTGATTAACTCTGAGTGAAGCGGAGCTGTGTCGGTGCTTAGTAACAGTAAAAAAAAATGTTAACAGTGGTATAACTGTGTTTACGGTGCGCGACCTACTAAGAAAGAGTTCACGGGCCGGATTTGGCTTGCAGGTTCTAGTATCAGTAAGTGAGGTCGAGAAAAGAAAACATTCATGACTTTATTTATGAAGGCCTTGCGCCACCGGTGCGTTACTTTTTCTTATTTTAAAAAATGAGGCACCGGCGGCGGAAGGTCTTCATAAATAAGGTCCTCCGTGTCTACAGTTAAGGTTATGTGGAACCCATGAATAGTTTTTCAATATGAAATCATTTCAGTTGAGATTATGGATTAAAAGAGAAACCGTGAATATTTGAAATGTTTATTTGGAAATGTACTGTTTTAAAGGCAAATCATTATGTAATATGAGTACAGAAATTGCAAAAAACACAGTAATTGGTATTGTTAGTAGTACAAGGAATACAAACGCTATAGTTGAAGAAAAATGAATATAGTTGGAAAAAAACATTGTACACTCTTATAAGTAAGTATATTATATTTTAATAAGTGGAAGAAGGTGTCTGGTCTTTTAGTTTAGGAAGGATATATGAAAATGCAAGTTGTTATACATCATTACTTTATGAATCAGCTGTCTACATGCGAAGCACTATCAAGTTTGTGTCATGTTACTGTGTGAGGTGAAAAAAAGGCGCCAAAAGCGACAAAATGGCGAGAGGTGCATGTATGTGAGGGGAAAAAAAAGGCGCCAAAAGCGACAAAATGGCGAGAGGTGAATGTATGTGAGGGGGAAAAAAAAGGCGTCAAAAGCGACAAAATGGTGAGAGGTGCATGTATGTAATCTGTTGGATGCAGCAGTATTGCCGGTCGTATAGGAACTCCACAGAATTAGGTTGCCGGCTATGCAGTGGAGAGGAGCATAATGACTTGATAAATTTTCTAGGAGTCTTAGGGGTCCGATGTAGGTAAATCCCATTTACCGATTTTGAAATACCGAATACTACCGATTCAGTATTTCAAAATCGGTAAATGGGATGTAGGTCTCAACATCTGTATTCGTTACCGAATCCTTAACAATTCTTTAATTACCGATTCGGTAAATACCGATTCGGTAATGATAGCGAATCGGTAAAATTACCGAAAATGTGCCCTTATATCTCGTTAGCCCTTTACCGATCGGAAACGGCCGAAAATCAGTATTTTCGGCCGATTCGGTTCGGTAAAGGGCTACCTACATCGGGCCTTAATTTAGTCACTTAAATATTGCTAAGGAGTTTGCCACGGAAATATGTATCCATTCTCAGAGGTTTATTATATTAAGGATATATATTAACATGGTGGCTCCTGGTGTTTTGTGGTTCTGTGCAAGTGTATTGCTTGCATGTGTATAATGCTGGCCCTGTAGTTTTTCTGTATGGACATGGGGCTTTATTTATGACGGCCTTGCGCCACTAGTGCGTCACTTTTCCCATGCTAAAAGTGACGCAGTGGCGACGCAATGTTTCATTAATAAGGCTTTTTTTGTTTTGTGAGTTGGCCTTTTACTTTTCAAAGCCTACTGTTGTAGGTGCATAAATTTTAACATAAGGAAAAGTGACATATCTGTGGCAGAATGTTTTTATAAATGAGAAATTTTGTATTTATTTTTAATGGAGAGTATTTTGGGAATCTTATTACTTATGCTTGTTCAATGCTATAATGATTGTATATTGTGTAGGAAATAAGTTTGTTATAAGTTAATACAATTTTATTCTTTCTATTCTTAGAGTGTTTGGTGCCTGTAAGGATTAACCTGTCGAAGTTATATATTGAGAATATATATTCTTTTTTTCAGGTGAGTTTCTTTTTATGGTTTGGCAATTTCTGTGGGTGGTGATGAAAATAATAAAGAGTAATTTGTAAATGTTTTGAATATGATTTTATCTCAAATTTTTTACATGTGGTTCTATCTGCTTATAGTACATATGTTTTTGAGATGTTCTCCATTGACAGTTCAAATTATGTTTTAATGAGCTTGGGATATGTGATCTTTTACAAGGAGTTGAGATTTAGAAATCATTGGAGTATAATTCTTTTAGGTTTGTTTTAGTAATACTTGTGAAGTGCTCATTATTTCTAAAATCGTGTTGTATTATGTTTGGTAGTGTTCCATTTTTAATTAGAGAGAGGTATTATGATATGGATCGAAATGTAATGTTTATTTTCCTGTATATCTGTGAATATACTATGTATAGGCAGTTTTTAAAATATTAATGTAGAGTTTTATTATGAGGTGGTTGTTCATGGTAAGTATGATATTTTGCATATGGTAAGACATTGACATGGTGAGTATACTGTTGTAATATAAATGGAACTGTCTCTGTGGGAAGTAGTAATCTGTAAAGTGAATTACATGGTTTGTATAGTGTGATTCTTTTCTTTAGAGTGCATATATTTATATTGCACTTTGCAGTGATGAAATAAAAGAAATGGGTCTCTAAAAATTATTGTACAGGTAATAAATATTTCAAATATGTAGAAAATCTAAAAATAAATTTTACAGTGAAATGTCTTTTATCAACAGTAATTATTTAAATTTAAAAAAACAAAGTGTCAATGTTTAGAGTTATATTGCCAATTTCTTTTTCAAAACAAGAGGAATGTGGTATCTTACAAATTATAGAGTTAATAAGTTAGAGATTATAAAATTATCTGTAGTTTAAAAATTAGTAAAGGTAGTTTTTAATTATACACTTATGGACAAAGATATAATTTAATGTTTATATTTTTTTAAAAGGAAAAAGAAGAATTTATTGAAAAAAATAATGGAATTTTTTGGGGAAGAAAATGAAGTGAATTTTGAAATTATAAATGAACTAATGGAGGAAATATTAGACGCGGTTGTTGGAGAGGAAGAAGATGACAATGACTATTTCATGGACATTTCTTTAGATTCAGCATATTTAGAGCTGATAGAAGAGGAGGATAATGAAGTTGAAGAAATTTCTGATGAACTGATGTTAGAAGTTCTTTTAAATTATGAAATTTTAAATAAATAAAAAAAAATGATAGCAAACCATTCGTGATGATAGCTTTTTTCATATATTCGTCAATAAAGTGCTTTATGAGAGTGATAAGATATGTTCTCATGAAATGTAAAAGAGATTGTAGAAAAAAAGATTAAAACACTTATGATGACCGATAGTTTTTGAAAAAAGTGTACTGTTTGTATGCTTTTAAAAAAAAAATTTCAAAATTGTCTATGAATTTTAAAGAAATATATAGTGTGAAAAATTTACAAGGAAAATTCACTACAGGATTTACTACTTTGTTCAGAGATTTTCTGTTATTATGTGTATTTTATTAAAAAATGAATGTGTGATTTCAATTTGTATAGTATATGGTAGTACTGAACTATAATATTTGTTATTTTTGTGTCTTACAGGTTCACAATCTCATCAAAATTTTAAATTAAGATGCCGACCAGAATTGAAAAAAAGAAACTCTACAAGCAGACGTTCAGTTTAAAGAAGAAAACTACAGAATTATTTTCAAAGACTGAGAGGACGGTTACAAAGAAGAGTACTCCTGGTAAGCAAACTAAAAAGTTTGTGAAAAGTATTTTGGGGAGGAACAATGTAACTATTGAAGTTCAGAAGGAGAAAAAGATTTCATCATCTAAAAAGACATCTGGAGTTAAAGAAACTAATATTACTGCAATTAGGAAAGATGAAAGTCAGTACAGTAAAACCCGGAGCAATCAATTTAGCCAAATCAGGAAGTGTATGTTTTACAACAGAGTCGTTGCGAATTTATTACAAAAGGAAAAAGTTTCTGAAAAAAGATCTGTTTTTCTTAAAAAAAAACTATACATAGAGGCTTTTGTTGAGCGCGCATTTGAGACAAAACGAAAGTTATTTATTTTAATACTTAATAGAATAAATATTTTAAATAAGGCGATTCGAGTTTTCAAAAGTAAAAGTAAATGGAAGAGACATATAAATAGGAGTAATTTTTGTAAAGTGTTTTCTGGGAAGTGGATGCATACTTCAACTTCTAAGCCATTTTTTTAATGAAGAGAGTTACTTTCAAAGTAACGATCTGTTGCATGCAGTTGACACCACAGGTCGAGCGTATGAGGTGAAGGATGGTTGTGTTATTGAGAAAGAGAAAATTGTGGTTAGAAATGCAGAAGATGTTATGGTTAGAGAAGCTTTACAGGGACGTCCTAATGCTCCTGTTTACAGTTGGAATTGTAGTAGCATTTGTAGTGTACAACAGGATTCAATTAATTTCTTTCGCAATTTCTTACGTAAGTACACTAAAGAAAGTCTAAAGAAAAAAATTAAAATGTTGCAAGAATTAGATGAATGCAGAGTGCGTGAGAAAATAGGTCTGCAAGGCCATTCTCTGGCTTGTCTCTCTAAAAAAATATGTCAGAGTGTATTTCATCACTTCCGGATGTTAGCAGTGCATCACACTAAAATGAGAAAATTAGTGAGAAAGTTGTACTATGCAAAAAGTCCAGCACTTAAACTTAAACAGTTAAATAGTGCTCTTTTGTATGGATGTGAATTAGATGTTAAGAAGATTTGTGCAGAAATTGAGGTAAGTTATTTTGGACCCGAGGAAGACAATGCAGAAGGTGATATAATTACAGAAGGAAATGTGTTAGAAAATGTTGGGCATGTAAATATTGAAAACTTTGAACAAGAAATAATAAAGTTTAAGGTAATTGCAGGTGAGAAACCAAATTTTTCTTGTGTCTGTTGTCAACTAATTCATTACAAAAGTCAAACGAGGTTAGTTGATTTATATTTAAAAAGTGAAGATGAAAGTAATGGTCAATGGAAAGATTTTGCAATTTATTTGTTGGTGGAAAACTATTTTGATTTGGGTTTTGAGCAACGTGTTTGTAAATATTGTTATAATAAATTAGATGAAAATAAAATGCCTGCTAGAGCTGTTCACAATAATTTAGAGTTTGTAAATATTCCATCTGAATTGATGAATTTAAATACTTATGAGACGATTCTGATTCAATGTGTACATCCTTTTCAGGCTATTGTTCGAATGGAGCCTAAGACTGGTAAATGAAATCCTTCAGATTTACTAAGAGGATTAAAGGGTAGAGTTGTGTATTTGCCTCTTGATCTTAAAAAAAATATGGAAACTATTGGTGTTGAAAATGTAGAAGAGGAACCTCTAGTTATTCTAGTGAATGGTGTACCCACAAAGAGTAAGAAAATCTGGCAAGATTTAGTGGATGTTAGGAAAGTGAAAAAGGCAACGTTGTATTTAGTGCAAAATAATAAGTATTACAAAGATATAAATGTAGAACAAGAAGATGTAAGTGAAGAAGAGGATAGTGATTTGTGTAGTGGACAAATTGAGAAAGTTGATGTATCTAGATCTGAAGAAATTTATGAACATTACAGTGTTCATCCACTGCATTCCAAAGAAGCAATAGGGAATGCTATTAAATTATTTCAGATGAGAAAGGCGAAAGGAAATCCGATTAGTGTCTGGGAAGAAAGTTTGGAAGGTCGTTGTTTCCCACAGTTATTTCCTACAGGTGAAGGTACACGATATGATGATCGACCTATGCAGATTCCTGCATCTGAGTACCGGACAACTAGATTATATGCAGAAGATGCAAGGTTTCGGCAATGTATTCCATATTTGTTTCATCTTTTGTTTGAGAGTGACTTATCTGGTCTGTCTTATGCAGTAAATCATATCTTAAAAAGTGGTGTACATCTGCAAAATATATCAGCAAAGGAATTTATGGATAGAGTGCATCAGAAAGATAGTGTTTTGGATTCTCATTTAATTAATTTAATGGCTTGTCAGCGGGGTACTAATGAGTATTGGTACCGTCGTCATGGAGATTTAAAGTGTATGCTTAGAAACTTAGGAGCACCAACATGGTTTTTAACTCTAAGCTGTGCAGAGTATGCTTGGGAAGATTTAATTGAATTTCTTCGGGAGGCGAATGCAAATATAGAAAATATAAACTATAAGACACCTGGAGAACTGTGTTCATTAGATCCAGTTAATGTTTGCAGGTATTTTAATCATAGATTTGAAGCTATGATGTCTTTCATTACTAACAAGAGAAATCCGCCTCTTGGTGAAGTACTGGATTTCTTTTGGAGAAAAGAATATCAAGCAAGAGGTGCTCCTCATATTCATATGCTACTATGGATCAAGGATGCTCCTAAATTTGGAATAGACTCGGATGAGACTGTACTGTCTTTTATTGAACAGTATGCCACTTGTGACATACCTAATAGTACCACTGATAAGGACTTAAGAGGAAAAGTGTTACGTTTCCAAAGTCATCGCTGTGGAAAATATTGTCGGCGAAAATTCAAATCAAAGAGCAAATTTTATACCAAATGTCGCTTTGGATTTGCACGACCGGTACTTTCAAAAGGAAGAGTCAACAATTTGATGTCATGTTTGCGACATAATATCAGAAGGAGGTCACCTAAAAATACGTACAATTTAAGAAGAGGTGAAGAATCGAAATATATTAATGACTATAATCCAGTCATTTTGTCCATGTGGAATGCTAACATGGACATACAGTATGTTGCAGACAACTCTATTGCTGTGGCTCGATATGTAACGTCTTACATCACAAAATCTGAAAAGACGGAATTGAAGGAGATGTGGGAAGACATTTCTCATGAAAAGAGCCTGAGCAAGAAATTATATACGTACAGTTTGAAGATGCTGTCTCATCGAGAAATTGGAGCATATGAATGTTGTGATAGATTATCATCAGCAAGTCTTTATGCGAAGTCAAGGACTATTCTCTGGGTGAGTTTGGGCCTAGCAGAAACACGAAACTGTGTTCTAAAACCTGTGCAAGAAATTGAGTACTTAGCCCAGAAAGAACCAAACAGTACAGACATTTTGAAAACAAATATGTTGGATACATACTATCCAAATAGAAGTACTCTGCTTGAAAACATTTGTCTGTATGAAATACTTCAAAATTATATTTTTAAGAGAAATGTTACCGAGAATATTGATAAAGGTGTACATGCTGTAATTGCACATGAAGGATGTCTGGTAAAACAAAGAAAAAGACACTTGATAAATCATCGGAAACTGAGTTGCGAAACACCTGATAAAAGAGAGTTTTACTATTTTGCTCTTTTGCAACTCTTTAAACCATGGCGTAGAGAAGAGGAACTACTTGGAGACTTTGATAGTTATGAAGATTCATTCAACGCATCTAAAAGTACTATTGAATGTCCTATTTTCAGCAATTATCTCCAAATGTTGAATGACGAAATAGAGCAAGAAGCAACAATTGCAGCAGAGATTGCTAGAGATAGTTCACAAGATAGTCAAAGTTCGGCATCATTAAGTCAAGATCCACCGGGACAACCAATTATTCAAAATGAAGCAGCCATCGCCATGGATTAGGTGGAAAGCGCAATGCAGCAAGGTCAAGAGCAAGTAATCGACTTAGAAGAATTAAAGAAGCAGTTTAATGTTGAGCAAAGACAGATATATGATGAAGTGACAGAGCACATTGAGCATGGCTTTCGTCATGAGAGAAAAGATTGCTCATGTATGTCATTTGAGCCTATTCGATTATATGTAAGTGGAGAAGCTGGGACTGGTAAAAGTTTCCTAATTAAAGGAATTACTACATATTACAGCAAACAACTCAATCAACACTGTTGTGTGTTGTTACTGCTCCAACTGGATTGGCAGCACATAATATAAAAGGTGTAACTTTACATCGTTTGCTGATGCTGCCAGTTGAACATGAAAATAAATTACAATATCAGAAGCTTTCTGGAGAAGCTTCTTTTGAAGTTTCTAGAGTCCTTAAAAAATGAAACTTCTTATTATTGATGAAGTAAGCATGGTCTCTAATTTAATGCTTGCTTTTGTGCATTTAAGAATGCAACAGACACTTAAGACAGAGTATGATGTGTTATTTGGAGGTAAACATGTCATAGTTTTTGGTGATCTACTCCAGCTGACTCCTGTCAAAGGACAACCTGTATTTGAAACTGTTACACATGAGGAGACCAGAAAGTGCCTGGGCAGTATTGGAAATGTAAATATATGGTCACATTTCAAATATACTGAACTGATTCAAAATATGCGACAGGCAAAGGATACTAAATATGGAAGTATTCTTCAAGATATTAGGATTGGAAAATTAACTGAAGATGCAAAACAGACTCTACGAACGCGATTACTTTCCAAGCTGTTTCCTAATGAAGATAATGTTCCTGAGAGAATATATAGTGAAGAGGTTGTAGATAAGTCAGTGATATGCTTGATGCCAACTCTGAAAGAATGTTCAGTTTTTAATGAGAAAATGTTGAATTTAGAAAAGCAAGAAATTAAGAAACTGGAAGCTAAAGATAGAATAGAGCATGAAGGTAGTACTATTGTTTTGTCTGAAAAGTTGAAATTGAAATTGGATTCTCTTCAAAAAACTATATCTAAAACTGCTGGTTTAGAGAAAAATCTGTATGTATGTTTAAATTGTCGGATCATTTTAAGAAGAAATTTACATGTAGAAAGAGGATTGGTAAATGGAGCAATGGGTAATGTTGTTGGTTTTGTGAATTATACCAATAGAGATGAGATTGAATTTTTGAAGATAAAATTTGATGGGATTGATGAAGTTCAACAAATTAGTCGATGTTCAACTCGTTTTTTGCTTGTGAAAGACTTATATGTCCGTCGTAAACAATTTCCAATTTGTTTGGCATATGCAGTGACTATACATAAATCTCAAGGTTTAAGTGTAGATTGTGCTTTGGTAAATATTGGAAGTACTGTATTCAAAGAGGGTATGGCGTATGTTGCTCTGTCGCGTGTTAGAACTTTATGTGGACTTTATCTAATTGATTATGATGAGACAAAGATTAGTGCAGATTTAAATTGTGTGAAGGAGTACAATAGGTTAAGAAGAGAATATGCTCCAAGTTTACCTCAATATTCTTTAATTGAAAGGCGTATAGTTGGTCAGAAAAGGAAAAATGAGGACAAATGTGCTGAAGTAGTCCAGAAACGACGAAAAAAAGATGTAGCTGTTGTTGGTAGCTCTAAGAAAACTGTTAGTATTGAAGAGATTGTTGGATTTAAGTTGGAAAATAGGTGTGGTGTCAACTGCTATGCAAATGTAGTAGTTAATGTTGTTTTCTTTTTGAAAAATGTTAAGGAACAGATTATAGAAAATCAGGAGCATACCTTTTGTCATTCTTTAAATTCTATATTTGAAACGTGTAGTAGTGGTGATAATGAAATAGGAAGTGTTTCGGAATTAAGGAATGTTTTAGATATATGTGCAGAAGTAAATCAGTTTTCTCAGAATATACAGCAAGATTGTCAGGAATTTATTATGTATATGTTTACAGCTTTGGAAGATGAAGGTGTAGATATTGATAGTCTTTTTGGGCTTTCTTATAAATGGGAACATAAGTGTGATAATTGTTCATTTTTAAGTAGTACTGAGATACCCAGCGAAAGATTTTTATATTTGACATTACCAGACTGCAAAGAAGTGCCTTTTAATGAACTAGTTAAAGATGCGCATCAAAATATGGTCTGTTCTCAATGCAAGTCTGAAATGTTATCAACTTTATTTATCCATAGATACGGACAATATGTAATTTTAATGTTTCAACGATGCAGAGCTGATGGGAGTAAAGTATCCACTTTAATTAAAAAATTTGTGGCTTCTCAAGTTTCTATTTCTAGAAGAACATTTGTAACTGTAGCCATTATTTATCATGAAGGGCATTCTACATCATCAGGACATTATACGGCTTATTTGAAGTGTGCTACTGGCTGGACACTTTGCAATGATAGCCAATTGACTTTTAAAAAACGTTTGCCTTTTGCCTTAAGTAACTCTTATTTGTTAATTTTGGAACCCAAATTTCAGTAGAGTGGTTTGGTGTAGGAATATGTATACTATAAAGATCTGAAACTTAGTAGTTTACAAATATCATGTAAATAAGGGTGTACAAATCTATACATGAAATTTGTGTTTTGCATATTGATAACATCAGGTACAAATTTACTTAATGTTTGATGGTATAACATATGGTACAAATTTTGATTGCAAAAGTACAGAAAATAATGGATGAGACTAAGATTACAAAATTTCAGAAAAAAACTACTTAACTCATAGTATTTGGCCACGTGGAAAAATATGAGAGAAGAAAATGAGTACTTTTGAGAATTATTTAGAAAGTTATATGGACGTAAGTGTTTTGGAGAGGTATTTAAAAGATAATGAGTTAGCTTATACAATTTGGCCACGCGGAAATGTATGAGAGAAGAAACTGTGTCTTTCAAATACATTTTTTATAGGAGATTGCTGCACGGGATTTTGTTGAGATATCTTGAAAAATAAGTGGTATACTTTAATTAGGTTGTAACTGTGGAAGATGTAGTGTGCTTACTCAAGAAATTGCGAATTTGAGGAAAACATTTAAGACATGTTTTTTTCAAGTATTTGTAATATGTATGCAGATTTTGTATGGGTTTTTAAAACATAATCATTTTGATTGTGTTTTTTCCCCCGCTTTATATGATGATTAATGTTGAAATCACTCTTGATAGTGAAAATCAATGTTTTCTGAGGACAGCAAAAATAAATCATTTAATATGTTGTTTACTTATTTTGCTACATTGTATTCAGAAATATGTATTATAACAGATTTTTTTTTTACTCTCCTCCACAGATATTATATTTATAAGGTATGTATATTTAATAATATCTGACAGTTTTGTTTGGACCTGTCTTATTGTTTCGTATTGTTTTTTCTATAAATAATATACTTTATAATTTTATTTTTAATTTCTTTCCACAGGTGCTACGTTTTCATAAGACATTTAATTTTTTTTTCTTTTTATTAGGTAAGTATATATAATAAAGAAATTTTTACAACATTGTGTTATTTATTTCTCTATCCTTCTTAAAACAATGTCATCTTTTATATTGAACACTTCCACATAGGATTGGGTATATTGTTAGAAGGTATAGTTTAAAAGTGATTAAATAAAATGAGCGATATTTCACTGAGTGAGTTTAGGAAAAGTGATATATGAAAACGATGGTGTATATGGTATTAAATGTTACATGGTGTTCTTTGCAGGACTTTAAATCCTGTGTTGTAGTTCCAATTTTGACTCAAGATTAGGGGGCTGGGGGGCTTAGTGGGACTTGCATGGTCATGATTGAGGTACTCCTTTTATGAGCCATGGTTCAGATGTGTTTATGATAGAGTGGTTCCGTCATGGTTCTGCTTAGTGAATAGAACGTGTTAAGGAAGCACAATGTTAGTGTTGTGCATGCATAGCGGCAAGTTCATCAGAAATGTTATTCGTCCTGAGGACAGATCAGACAATGTTCATGATGGAGGACGTTTGTGATGAGTATTGAACCATTTAACAGTTGTTAAAAAAAACCTGAAGGGTTTTTATAAAGACGAGATATGTTTGTCATTCTAGAGCCCTGTATCATAAAGAACTGTTCTTCTGAACTAATACGTATTGAAATTAGTTGACTGTCATTTATGAGATTTTACTCAGTGACTTTCTGGGCCATATTCTTTCAAATCTGTACATGTGATTGCTGCGTGAAGACCTACGCCTACTTCAATTTGAATATAGAGGTATATTATGAAAGGTGTTTATCTGTGTTTTTTTTTACTTTAAACGTCAAGAAAGCAGAGATAAAATTATGTCTCTATTATTTAGCAGCTGCTAACACCAGTTAGGAACACTTAGTAGAAGATAGTGAACATTTTGGGTGCACTTTGCATGTCAGTTGCATTTATATGTAATGAGATGCAAAGTGGGCGTGCCAAGATGTTACCGACTGAAAATAGTCTTTAATATCGTTATCTCTTATTACTAGCTTTTGGAGATATTTGCGCTAAGCGGGAATATTTCTAAAAGCTAAGACTTGCCTTGAGTAGTTCTTAGCTATGTTATCCAATGGGGGGTGGATAACATGGCTAATAGCATTAGGTCGCTATCTATGAATAATCCTGATTTTTTTGTGATACTTATGCTTTGCAACGTTTTTTACCGCATTTGCGTTAAACCTTATTAATACCAAGGTTTATTTGCGGAAGAAATCGCTGCAGCGCTGCGGTAAATGTTTAGGGCCATATTACCAAGAACTAGCGATAATTTTTGTCTCTAACTTGTTTAGAGACAAAAATTATCGCCGCACATTGGCGATTTTTATCGCAGATAAACCTTGCTATTAGCAAGGTTTATCGTAAATGCGATAAAAAACGGCCGCAATGCATGAATATCGATGAAAAGTCAGCGATATTCATGAATTATCGAGCAAATGCTCTTAGCCATGTTATCCACCTCCCATTAGATAACATGGCTACGAAGTGCTCAGGGCAGGTCTTAGCTTTCGGAGATATTTGCGCTTCGCGCGAATATCTCCAAAAGTTGATAATAGGAGATAGTGATGTTAGGGACTGTTTGCAGTGGCTAACATTTTGGCATACACACTTTGGATGTCATTAGTGATAAATATGACCGACATGTAAAGCGGGGCCCAAGATGGTTGCTATCTCCTATTAGTTGTCACTAATTGGTGTTAGCGACAGCTTGATAATAGGGAGATAATTTTATCTCCGCTTTCTTGGCTTTTAAAGCCAAAAAAGCGGTGATCAACCCCCTTGATAATATGCTCCCTAGTCTGTAACCAAGTAGAAGGAATACTACATACTTGAATATTGTTTAGTGCTTATTTTCATTGAGATCGTCACAGAAGTTCAATGGACCCGAGACAATGTTTTTGTGTATCCTGGCGACTGCCAAGCCTTTGTAGCAGTGGGAGTGAGGCCTCTCCAAGGGGGGCAGCGTAGCTCCTTTTGATGTTTATAATTGCAGATAGCAGGGTAGAAATGTCCGCGGAATTTATGGATGCTTAGTCGAAGTATAGTGTACGTGCTGCTCTTAGCACCTCATTACGACACACAGGGGAGTCACGTTCCACAGTTGGAGATCAGAGACTTAGGAAATAAAACTTTATAATAGCAAGGGCTGTAAGCGATAGAAATCGACCGTTGTCGGTGTACAAAATATCACCGGTATTGCTGGTATTTTCTATGGTGTTAGTGGTCGAAGGAGAATAGTAACATATGTGAAAAAAAATTCGGTAACAGGCTCAGAATTTCACATTATCACGTGAAAACAAAAGTTTTTCTCACATACTGATAAGTCTTTTATAATTAAGGGACGGAGTGTATGTAGTGCTATTACTACACTGCTATGTCAACGTCGAATGTTTCATAAGGGGAGGCTTTAAAAGTTTTTTGATAAACTGGTTTTCTAGGGAAGTGGGTGGAGTGTTCCGTGTAAATTGCAGAATAGAAACTAGTAAAAACCAATTGGAAGTGTTCTTTTAAAGTCACATGACTGCACATGCGTGTCTCGACGCCTGTACGTGATAGACGGGTGCGCGCACCCGGTCGCGCACAAGATGAAAGCGGCGAGAAAATATCAGCTAGAAGTGTTGTTTTGAAGTCACATGACTTCACATGCAAGTCTCAAGTCCTGGACGCGCTAGGAGGGTGCGCGCACCCGGTCGCGCACTACAATGAAGCGCCGAAAAAACATGTCATAAGATGCTCTTGGAGCATGTTTTCGTAGAATTAGTTAGTTCTGAAAGAAGTGTTATGATGCTTTAGATTTCTTAAAGTTGCTACTACATTTTTCAGTATGTAATACTATGAAAATGAAGTGAAGAAATTTATCTTTTCTTGGGGCATTTATGACTTTCAATTTTGAGTTTAATAAGAACAAGGCTCTGCTCTCCATATAAAAGAATTTCTCCACACTCGTTGCATTTCATGTGCACCTTCGCAAGATATGGTCTCAAGTCCATCTCAGCACTCGATGGAGATACAGATCGTCCACCAGAAGATGTGCTGGCCACCTCTGATGGTAATAGCGTGGCCAGGGCTCTTGTCGATGCTTTTGCATAATGCTCAGGGTGCCTTTGTTTAACATGTCGCAGCATGGTGTGTATAGAAAAGGAATATTTTCTATTTGGATTTCCCCTTGAGAGCTCCGAATTGCATATCGTGCAGGTTACTTTTGGCGCATTCACTTTCTTTTGATCTTCAGGATAAGTAAAAAATTGCCAAATGAAAGATTCCTTTTTACTTCTTAACGGTGGTCGTTCATTTCCTTCAGATTCGGAAGATGAATGTGGAAGGGCAGCCATTTCAGCAAAGTCTTCCGGAAGATGCTCGACGTTGTCTCTTGAGAGTAGAAAAGATTGTGAGGAAAGTGGGTGGAGTGCTTCGTGTAAATTACAGAACAGAAACTACTAAGAACCAATTGGAAGTCTTGTTTTCAAGTCACATGACTTTACATGCGCTTCTCAGGACGTGTAGGCGGTGACACTATCTAGTTACGAACGTGATTTGGAAGTAGCGATGTTCTTTACTGAAGTTTAAAAACGTGAAAAGAAAGAAGTGAATTCAAACACATACGGATTTGATATATTTTTACAGCTCGATTTAAGTATACAATTAATAAATTATAAAATCTGTTATATTTTTCAAAATAAATATTAAGGTGTGTACAATCAGTCACGCATGAATGATTAAAAAAAATTTGGCTCCATTTAATTAAAAAGTTTATAGGAGAAAAAAAGCCTAGGTTCAGTGTCTTTAACGTACTATAAGTTTTTTCATTGGTCTATGAAGAAATTCATTAGGTTTAAATTGGAAAGCTTCATGAAATAAATAGGTGGGTGTGTGCACTCGGTTCTGCACGTAAGATTGGTATGTCGATATTTATTTCAGGTATATCTTTCATACTTAGGAACTAGCATTCAAAAAACCTATGAAATTCACTGAAAAAACCATAGGTTTTACACACGTTATAGTTAGGAAATAGCATTTGAAAAACCTATGAAATTCACTGAAAAAACCTTAGGTTTTACACACGTTATAGTTAGGAAATAGCATTTGAAAAACCTATGAAATTCACTGAAAAAACCATAGGTTTGACACCAGTTATAGTTAGCTGGAAATTTTACTGATATAAAACCAATGAAATTCCACGTTATAGTTAGTTGGACTCACTATAACTTGCGCGTGTAATGCACTGCTGATGACATTACATATTACATCACTCATGACATGGTCAGTGACATCACTCATGACATCACTGATGACACCATCCTTGTGAGAAAGTGACAGATATCATTTCAGTGTAATGTAACCCTTGAAACACATATTCAAAAATAGAAACTAACATTTTCAAAAAAATGGAGATACCTATACCAGTTACAACAACCAATTCAGTAATTCCAACATTTATATACACATCCACTAATTCACTAACAGTTCTATATAGTCACTCGTATATATGCTTACTGTTTATATATAGTGATACAGCTATACATCCTATTATATACCGACAGACATCCAAAAGTAAATCACACATATATTCACACTTGGAAATAAACTAATAAACATCCATTTATTTACATATACAGATGTACACACAGTAATACCTTACTTCTAAGTAAACTTTCAGTTACTTACTCTTTTAAACAATCACTTATAGAAACACATATTTATTTTAACAGGAACTCTTTCAATCTCTCACTGTCACATATACTCAGTTATATATATCAATACTTACATAAACTACATTAAAACATATGTGGTTACTAATAAACACACTAGTGAAGCAGGTATTCACTGACTAACACACACATATACACACTCAGCCATCCATACATTCCTGCACATCCATTAAGTCACTTATTTAAACATTTATTTTTCCATCAACCTCTACATATACATATATAAAACATATTTATTTTTTAAAAACACACACATTCACTGAATAGTGTCATCAGTGATGTCATCAGCAGTGCATTACACGCGCAAGTTATAGTGAGTCCAACTAACTATAACGTGGAATTTCATTGGTTTTATATCAGTAAAATTTCCAGCTAACTATAACTGGTGTCAAACCTATGGTTTTTTCAGTGAATATATATATATATATATATATATATTCATTCCTATTACAGTTACTTATCTTTAACTAATAATTAGCCATAAATGTGTACTGAAATTCTCTACTCTGAAACCTATGATTGGTTTAACAGTCAGGTTCGATGTTTGCTCAACATACACATTTGTTATTATGTTATTCAGTTTGCAGAATGCTACCCAACTCGTCAGCCAGTAGCCCAGATTTTTACTAATGTAATATTTCTGAAGAATTATGGACTGAACATTGCAAAAAACCTAATGGAGTCATCACCTTTGACTTTAAACAATAATATTGACACCACTTGTGGGTTTCCTTTATGGTCTCCACGTCTTGGTACATTCTAAGTCTATATATTCACTGTATAATCCTATTGGTTGGAGGTACTGAAAAGATGGTGTTTACGTACCCACCCACCAGGGTAACGATAATATTCAAGAATAAAAAAGGTTCTGAATGCAAAATTATTACAGCTACACCAGAGCACACTCTATCATTATATCTGTAATCCTAAAGACAACCCAGGTCAGTGCAGAGAACAGACATCACTTTGGGGCAGTCTCCCACCAGAAGTATACTGTCTCTGTTCTGTGGACTGACCTGGGTTGTGTTTAGGATTACATATATAATGAGAGTGTTCTTTGGTGTAGCTGCAAAAAATAGGTTTGACTTTAACATTTCAATGATAAATAAGGTCTCATACTCTAGTGTTGTCCTGAACATTGGATTATTCTTTATTTTCTTTTTTCATAGAAGATCCTTCATAGACGAAGACATATCATTACTTTTTAACAAAGTATAGTAAGATATTGCATTATAGTTGTGAATTTTCAATATTGTTTGTAGCAAAGCATTTTAAACATGTTTGCAACAGTTGTAACTGTCTCTAATCCTGGATCTGAAAAGACATAGGGCCCGATGTAGGTAAATCCCATTTACCGATTTTGAAATACCGAATTTTACTGATTCGGTATTTCAAAATCGGTAAATGAGATGTAGGTCCCAACATCTGGATTCGTTACCGAATCCTTACAAATTCGGTATTTACCGATTCGGTAAATACCGAATCGGTATTTGCTATTGAATCCTAAGGGCCTTGAAGCCCATAGGATTCAATTCAAATACCGAATCGGTATTTACCGAATCGGTAAATACCGAATTTGTCAAGGGTGCAGGGGGTGTGACTTTGACACCCTCTAGCACCCCCAAAACGGGCATGTGTGCAATGTGGCACACAGACATGCCCTAAGGGCACGTCTGTCTGTCACATGGCACATGTGTACATGCACAGATGTGCATGTACACAGGAATCGGTATTTTACCATGGATTTGTATTCCATGGTAAAATACCGATTCTGTAAGCCATGTGCCAATGGTAAATTGGCTACCTACATTGCATTTTCGGTAATTTTACTGAATCGGTAAATATTACCGAATCGGTAATTATTTTACCGATTCGGTACATATTACCGAATCGGTAAATTTACCGATTCGGTAATAATAACGATTCGGTAAAATTACCGAATATGTGCACCTACATCTCCCTAGCCCTTTACCGATCGGAAACGGCCGAAAATCTGTATTTTCGGCCGATTCCGATCGGTAAAGGGCTACCTACATCTGGCCCATAGACTCATACATAATATATTGCAAACATTTGCTTGCAATATATTGCAAATATATTGCCAGCATTGCTGTTACGATGTCCTAATGTACATATGTTTTTACATTTACAGTCTGTAAAAAATAATTGTTGTCTGCAACCAAGGTACTTCAACAACAATATACGTCCAAAAGATAATGGTAAGTACCGTCAATGAGTGTAAAAAGACAACATTATAATTATTAAAAGTCCTTGGAGTCTTTAGAACGCATTACCTCTCCCGTTCACATTTGCTAATTCAGGGAGTATGTAACTCCCTCAAACAACTGAGGCATTTGCAAGGGTCTTTTTATTGCAGGGATGTGGAATTCCTATAGCCCAACGCCCAGGACATGTTTGGGGTCAAGGGCAACACTTTTTTAATTGTATTTTGTCCTTGGAACAAATAGGCCCAACCCCCTGCAGAGCAAACCCTTTGGATACCAGTTTGCAGTACCACATTATGGATCAAGGAAGGGCCCTGTCTGCAGTTAAGGTAACATTCTTGTCCATATTTTGATGCTGTTCAAATTTGTATTCATTAATTGAAAGCTTTACTATTAGGGTGAACGCTCTAAGTAAATGCTGTGAGCTCTGAGACTGCACGACTGACAATGGTTCCAGTATAAAAATGTGTACACAGATTTTCAAAGTATAGCAATATGAGGCTATGGATAATGAAAGTGAGCAAGGGACTCACGTCTGAGCATACCCTGCCAACTTATGGCGAACAAAGCAGTACAAAAGGAGGGTGTGATGGACGGAGCATCTGAACCAATCAAACACTCAAACCCAGTCATCAGAACCACTTTGTTCGCCATATGTTGGCAGGGTATGCTCAGACGTGAGTCCCTTGCTCACTTTGCCACTGGATTCAAGCACGCCTGGCTGAAGACGGCTTTAATGCCAGAAACCCGTCCTAGGAAGCTTGTTTCCGGTCCAGGGAAGGCATGGCTTGGCAGTTTGGGCTGGACTGTTCCCATGAGGCACAGGGTCAGACTGATTTGCATATGGCCATGTCTGAACTGGGGTGGCAGAGTGGGCTAAAGATGATGATGGATTAAACCCAGATCTGTTGACTGGGTGTGAGTGTTTGATTGGTTCAGATCCTCCGTCCATCACCACCCCCTTTTGTACATCTAAAAATGAAAGCAGGAAAACAACATTTAGCTGAACTACTGCAAAATTCCAGGTACCATTTCTTTTCAGCATCATTTAGTAACATGTGTTTGTTGATGCATGCTAGTATTCTCAAAAAAATTCATTATAGAAAATCAATATAACCAGTTTCAATAAAATTATGGGAAACAAAAGCATTGACAAAGCCAGTAGGTCTGAAATTGGCGGTTAGCTTTTTAGTTTTCTCAATGTGTGAATTGTTTTGCATTAGTTTTTCTAAAACCTTATTGGTGTGGGAGCTCCTGCGCCCTCACCATTATAACAAACACTGGCAAAAGCTAAAATAGTTTTTGGTCTCAAAAAGCACACACTGCCGCAGTACTTACTGGCACTGAACAAAGCTACTTTGCGGGCTGGTATGCTCCTTTTGAAACACAGGAATGCTGTCACTCACAGTGAAGCCAGCCGATACAGAGAGAAACAGAATTTTAATAAACACAAACGGTCACGGTAAATGCCAGACCCAATTTGGGGCCCAAGTCTCAAAAGTGCACCCATGGTTTATGTCCTTGCATAGCTATAAGTCTTTCATGAATTCCCACAAACTTTACAGAAGTAAGACAAGACATAGTACTCCTAGCAAATATTTCTGAACTGTGGGGCATATTATCAAGAAGAGTGTTAAAATTATCGCCGCTTTAGTGACAGGAAACTGCAGCTTAAGCCGTGATAATGGGCTTGATGATATGCCCTTGCGAATTCCCATAGAAGCCCCCGTTAACATCAGAACATGGGCTTCTATGGGAAGTAAGCAACCTATCCAATGGAGAAGTAGATATTTTATTAAATTCCACACCCCTGTTTTAGAGTTACGTTCACCATGTGTGAAAGCTGCCTATACCCCCTTCCAACTTATGCACTCATTACCACGTTTCCACTAAGTGATGAGAGATAACTATGTTCACCATATAAATACATATAAAGTTTTCATTTCAAACAGCTATTGACCTTTAAACAATGCAATGTTACTAATAACTTACTTTTCACTATTTTCCCAACAGGTCCAATGTTTCGAATGCAGCCGATGACTCAACCTTCACTTTCTAAATCCAAATGTAACTGTTACTTATCTTTTACTGCTTACATACATACAAAACTATTCTTGACAGCCTTCTTTCAGCTGTCATGATTTGCACAATTCTTTTAGAGTTGGACCACACTTCCTCCAACATTCCTACATAATTTTCTTTTTGAAATACAAAAATTATTTTGTTTAGGTGTTGAAATATAAATTTAAATCTTCCTCCTCTTTAACAACTTGGCTGCTGTGCATTTTCCCCTCCTGTGCTGATTTATGGTGAACTCCTCTATTCATGACGAGCTCAGCTCGTCATCAGCACAGCTCAACTGTGCCTCATGACGAGCTGAGCTCGTCATGAGCATGGAAGGGGTTAAAGGTGAAGAAGCAATACCGCTCCTCTACACACGTTTGTTCAATGGTAGTCTAAAAAGTAGTGGTAATTCCACTATCGCCATGGTAGATATCTGACAATAGAATCTATGATATAGTTACACCACTATTCCATAGTCCTAATCAAAAAGGTGTCTTTACACTCAACAAAAAGAACAATTGTGCACTTTTTATGCTGGACAGTATTGCTTCTAAACACCCTTTCACTGCTTTCTTCCATACCTTCAAAAAAGATTTAATGGATTTATATGCATACTCTTTCAGGGCTGTATATCTCTAAAGTAAAACAAACGTACTTGTTTTTCTTTTCTCACTCACACAGTGGCGATGGCTGCCTAACTGAGTTGCTCAGCGGAACAGGGTAGCGACTTCTTGACAGCCATGCACCAAACTGGGTCTACCGGAACAAGACCTCCAGATACTTAACTACCAACCCAAGCGGCACAGAATGAACGCCGAATCGGGGTTGATATCACGCTAAATTGCCCATAATTAAAGATTGCCCCGGGTAAGTGGAGCTGACGCACACGAGCCAAAATGGTGCTGTGTCCTTACTTCAGACCCGCCGGAGTCTGAGCCCAGTTGCCGACTGTGTCCGAGGCTACTTCTTGAACACATGTCCTCCGGAGAATAGCTAACGCGGAATCGGAGGCTGCGAAATGCACACAGGCACATCTGTACGGTGAGTGCCTTTGATTCTTGACAGTTCGTCCCTCGAAATCTCCGCTCCGCCTGACCTCAAAATGGCGGCTCTTATGGAAATTTTCATCGGAGCTGCCCGCGATGAGACAGACACATGCGGAAAGGTCCCTATCTGTAGGCAATGTCTTCTGCCTTCTCCACCACAACGTCTGTGAGGGACGCCCATCTCCCTCATGTGCCTGGTCCACCCTCTGCTCACTCAACTCCTGTAATCACCGGCCCACCGATGTTCCTCATATGGCACCACAGCTCCTCTGCGCCTGCTGCCTATATCACCACGAGCCTCTGCCGTTAACCTGCCTGCAAAAGCTGAGCCCATCCACGCCGGAGGAACACCCCAAGGTTTGGTCTCACACTATTGTAACGAACAACTCCTGGGCTCACCAACCCACCAGTTCACCACCCACCGTGGTTCCTTACATGGCGCCACAGCTCTTCTGTGCTTATCTCACCCACGAGCCCCTGCCACTCACCTGCCTGCAAGAGCTGAGCATCATTCGCACCGGAGGTGTACCGCAAGATTTGCACTCGCACCAGCATAGCCATAGTTAAGGACGGGAGGCCAGATTTTGCAGGCTGATAAGACACCCACCCCAGCACAGCTTCTCATGCTTGTGCCCCTCGGCTGATTCTTTTTGGGGTACCTCCGAAGTCCTTCCATTGGGCGATATTCACCTAGATCCTTATCCCTTAAGCGGCACGCCTCATCTTATTCCACTGCTGCGTCTTACTACTACCATTTGAGAGAGTCAGTGCCTGAGACGCTATAGAAGCTAATGGTCTGCGCTACTCCACTGCTCTCCTAAGCCCGGCGAGCTTTATACAGAGGCACAGAATGGCAGCACGGCAAGCGATCGTCTCACTAGTCAGCTCCTCATCCTCACCCTCTTGAATCTTAATTCCTAACGTTGGAGCGAGTTGCAGAGCAGTAAAAAGCACCTCCAAAGGGTGGCCAGCAACAGTCGTGTTTCAAGTTCCATTCCTCCTCCTCCTTCGAACTCTACCACAAGCATTGAAGATCTGTCCTGACATGGCGGAAAGAGATGGTAGAGGCAATAACAAAAAGGTGCACCCGGAGCCAACGATCTCGGACTCTCCCATCAAAGCTAGGTCGGACATAGTAGCCACCATGGACATGATACTTGTCTGAAGTCCATGACCTAGCTAAATCCACCAAAGGCAACACGGACTCCATGCAACTCGAGCTTACGGCGATTAGAGCAGATATGAGCACCATGAATAAGAATCTAGGTGAGGCGGAACAATGCCTCAGTGAGGTGGAAGACATGTCCCTTCAATCAGTGAAAGTAATGAAACGCCTGGAACACACCACCGATGACCTTAGATGACATAACGCCGAGTTGGAGGACCGAAACAGGGAACTTTCGCATCTTTGGCGTTCCGGAGAATTCTGAAAAGGACGCAAAATCGTGCATAGCATTTTTAGAATCATAGATCCCTATAATAACTAAAATCGAATTCCAACATGGCTGTGAACTGGATAGAGCTCACAGAATTCCCACAAAAAGAGAAAGGGTCCACGTCCTCTAATATGCAAGCCTCTCCGATATCAGCATGTGAGGCCATTCTTCAATTTTCAAGGAAGAATCCACATATATACTGGTAAGGCCAGCGCATAATCTTCACTCAAGATTATTCCAAGGACAAGGTAGAGCTATGGAAGGGGTTCCTCCGACTGCGGGACAAACTAAAAGCAAAGAACATTCTATTTTCCTTTGCATGCCCTTCTAGATTTAAAATCATTGAAAATGGGAGACCGCACTTCTACACAGACCCCAGAGACTTGGCTTGCCACCTAGAGGACTGCCCATGTATGGATCAGTTGAGTGGTGCAACAAACAAGAGCAAGATGGTCCCCCATGTCTCCCATGACTCTGCTCCTGCCTGAAGGTTGCTTTCTGAGTAACACTTACATCGGATGCGGTGGCTATGCCCGCTGATCTGGACGTCATGTACAATCCTGAGCAGCTTTTCCCTGCAAGGTTGGTCGATGCAGAGGATGCCTTCTAGTAACTTCTAATGTGTCCTACCAGTACCGTGAGTGTCTACTTAGGCATCTCAATACTTAACAACTTGTCTCACTTCTGCCGACCTTAGAGGGCCTAGTCTGCACACATGCCACAACGGTGGTAATATGTTAAAGTTAGCTATGTTCTGGAAATTGTTTACAAAAGGAATTTAAATATCTCCCTATGCTGTATCGATGGCAGGTCTACCAATGTTACTGTCCCCGATGGAGCTTGTTGCATTTTATATGTCTCTGAATGCCCTTCACGGACTCTATGTTGAAACGTGCTTGACCCAACGCTTCATGTATAGTTTCCAGTTCTCATCCTTAAGTGCCTTAACATTAACGCTTTAGTTCCAGCGTCCTTAGACCAAAACTCCTGCCACTGGTCGCATAGTGTATAGATCCTGTCAATGTTTAAGGTTGTTTTAACCAGCCTAATCTGGTTCTGCCTGAAGGCTGCAGTTGCTACTATGTTGTTTATCATCCCTGTTCTGCCTAGTGACGGTACTGCTGCCGTACTTCCTACGTACATATGTTGGGGGGAGGGGAGGGAGGGGGGTTGGGGAGGGGGAAGGGGGATGTAGCGGGAAGGGAGGAGGGAGGGGGAGGGGATGAAAAGGGAGTTGGCATGTACAGTCTTTGTTTCTTTCTGTCATGATTCATATTCTTTTCAGGATGCAGTATCCCACACCAATGCAATGTCACACATCTCACGCACTACTCTGAGGCCCTGGTATAGATTATCTTCCAGCTCCTCTTTGGCAATCATAGTATGCTGTACACTCCGTATCACTACTCTGATGTTCCACTTAGCGACAACACCAACTGCCGATGACTGACACTAAGTCATTATCAGAAAGCCTCAACATAGTCTCCTTGAATGTCAAGGGCCTTAACCACCCGGTGAAAAGACAAAAAGTCTTTGAATACCTCGCTAAATTAAAAGGAGATATCATCTTATTGAAAGAAACCAAACTCTCAGAAGAGGACACACGGTTTATTAACCTCAATTGGATCTCACACACACTCTGATCCCCTGCTGACCACAAGAAAGGTGGAGTGATCACACTGATCTAACCTCTCTGTTACTTCACACACACATGACACGGAGGGCAGGTTACTCATCACACATCTATTAAGAGATGATGACCCTATTCACGTTGTAAACATATACGGCCCCAACTCGGACATTCCAGAGTTCTGGGATTCGATCTCCCGAGCCATAGAGAATATCCCACTAGATGACCTGTTAGTGGTGGGGGGAGATTTTAACCTCCCTCTAGACCCTGTGCTTGACCGACAGTCGAAATGATTGTTCCACCCTTCCCGCTCACATGAGACACTCACGCGTCTCTTCAACCGATTTCTCTTAAAAGACTCCTGGCGCCTACAAAACCCCGATGGTAGAGACTATACTTTTTACTCAGCCCCACATAACTCATACTCCAGAATTTATTTTATCCTTATTTCGAGCTCCTTCACCCACCTCATCGAGGAAACAGACATCGCCCCAAAATGAGTCTTTGACCATTCATGTATTAGCACCAAGATGGCTGGCTCCAGATTGATTCTACCCCCAAGGCGATGGCGGTTCAATGAGGAAACCCTGTCAGATCCTGTGAACAAACAACAAATAATAGACACAATAGCGGAATATATCTCTGTCAATGACTCTCCTGACACAGCTCCCTCCACTGTCTGGGACGCACTTAAAGCCACAATACGGGGAGTTATCGTTAACATTAGAGCCAGAACCAATAAGAAACTGAACCATGATCTGGAATGGCTCGAAACCAAAACCCTAGAAACTGCTCACAAGTCTAACCCTGATAACACAGCAGCCCTTAAACTCTTGGTCAAGAAAAAATATGTATATCACACAGTTACCAGTAAATGAGCCGGGGGTTGGATTCATAGATTTAAATCTCTAAAGCTGTGTGATGGGAACAGGGCTTGAAAGCTCCTCGCATCTTACCTCAAACACAAACAGAAATTGCTCACTATAGCCTCAATCAAAGATCCCTCAAACAAAATTCACACAAAATTCACACGAAGCAGGCGAAGATTATAGACACCTTTAATTCATTTTATGAGAACCTATTCAAAAATGACACGTCCCATGATACAGATGCCTGTATTAGTTACCTGGAATCCCTGAATCTCCCTAAGCTCTCGGAGGAGGATAGTGCCCGCATAGGCTCCCCCATTACAGACACAGAAATCTTGTCTTCCATCAAAACCCTTGAAAGTAATAAGGCCCCTGGCCCTGATGGGTTCTCTGCGGCCTTCTACAAGGCCTCTGACAAACAGCTTGCCCCCATCCTCCAGAAACTCTTTAATTCAATTGCCCCCAGAGGCAGCGTCTCACCTTCAATGAGTGAGGCTACCATAATTGTTATTTCCAAAGACGGCAAAGACCCCCTTTTAACTAAGAGTTATCGTCCCTTTTCACTGATAAATCTAGATTGCAAAATTTATGCAAAAATCCTGGCAGCTAGACTCAACGACTTGCTCCCTAAGCTGATCAGTACCTCGCAGGTAGGGTTCTTAAAATATCGACTATCGGGCGACAACACCAGACTATTGTGTCACATCCTAGAGAAAACCAAAGCTTCCCCCGTGCCAATGGTTGCCATAACTTTAGACACTGAAAAAGCTTTCGACAAAGTTTCATGGGCCTTCCTACAACACTGTATGAACTCCTTTATTTTAGGTCCCTGGTATATCAATATGGTAATGGCCCTCTACTCTTCACCGTCTGCTAGAATCGCCATTAACGGCACCCTCTCAGATTCATTTTGATTGCATCAAGGCACTAGACAAGGATGCCCCCTCTCCCCCGCACTGTTCCTCCTAGCCCTTGAACCCCTTCTGTCAGACATAAAACGCAATAAGGAGATAGCGGGTGTGAATTTTGGGGAAACTCAAGTGAAACTAGCTGCGTATGCCGATGATATTTTAATTGCGACAGAGGACCCTGAGAATTCCATAAAAGCCCTTATGGTGACAATTGACAGATATTCAGCCCTTTCCGGATACAAGTTAAATGGGGACAAATCGGAGGTTAAACCCCTTAATGTGCATACCACAGGGAAGTCCTAGGTGCCTCAGATATTACATGGCAAAGTGGCTTTATCAAATATCTAGGAATCAAATTTGCTGACTCCCTTCTCGAGACGCTTCACCACAACGAGTCCATCACCCTAGACAAAATCAAATGGCTCTTCGATGGCTGGTCTCCTCGATTTATCACCTGGTGGGGACGTGTTGAAACCATCAAAATGATGATTTCCCCTCTGGTCAATTACCTCATCACCATGCTGCCCTTTACCCTCTCTAAAGAATTCCACCACAAATTGGACACACTAATCTCCACCTTCCTATGGAAGGGGAAAAGAGCTAGAATCAGCCTAAAAAAACTACGCCTTGACAAAACCCTGGGTGGAGTTAACCTAGCGAATTTCAAACTCTACCTGACTGCTTTTCTAGCCAAGTAGGGCTCACACTGGCTGGCGCCACAACCAGGATACACCCCGGTTTGGCTCACTGTAGAAATGGCCATCCTCCAGAACCTCGATCCCACATCCTTCCTTACCACTGAACTATACACCTCCAACTGCTCCAGACCCATTTTTTAGAATACAAAAGTGGCCCTCCTGAACGTAAGCAAACACCTACCGCACCAGTTTAAACGTTCAAAATGATAATCCCTATGGCACAACCCTACATTGACATACAAAGGGAAGCCGCTACACAACGAAGCCTGGGTTGCAAAGGAGGTTTTCTTCCCACACCAACTTTTTAGCGGGTCCAGACCATTCTCCTTTGCTGCATTACAGGATAGATATGGCTTAAAGGCTATAGAATTCTACAACTTCTTGAAATTCAAGGTGGCAATCTCCAAAGCGAGACTTAAACAACCAGACACCCTCCCTCCCTGGCTTCTTAGATACCCTCAATAGGCTAGGCCACCAAGTTTCTAAACTCTATAAACTGATGTGTCCGCAGCAGTCCAACCTCACTGAAACTTTACGACAATTTTGTGAATCACATTCCTCTACACCAATCTCAGATGTGGAGTGGGCCAGAACGTGGGAATCTACCACAAGACACAAAATTAGCCCTACTCTCTCCCAGACTAAGTTATGGCTCCTCCACAAAGCCTTTTGGACTCCTGCACAACTCTTCCTTCATAACATTAGAGATGATACACATGCTGGTACTGTACAGAAGAAAGGGGCGATCTTGAACACTTAGTATTTAAATGCGCATGCATCACAAACTACTGGGATAGAATCTTTGAGTTCATCAATAAGGTGTTCTCTGTCTCCCTTACACGAGAATTTTTCACCCTAGTATTGGGATTTACCAAAGCTACTGAACTCAATGACGACAACAAGGCCTTGCTGGACCTCCTATTCACTGCTGCTGTTAAGTTGATCCTGAACAACTGGAAAGACACCCGTAAGGCATCCTTTCCACACTGGCTAAACTGGGTCTCCAATTTGAGAGGCGCTGACAACATTTCACTCCTGAACGCCCCCTGGCACCCCCCTCCCCACAGAAAAATGTGGGCCTTGCTAGACAATTACTTTAGTCTACACAAACCCCCATAAACACCCGGACCGCACCCTGGTTTCTGAGGCTGAACCCTTTCCCGTGAACCTGCTTTGACATTCAGAACTGTCCCAGCAGCTATAGCTCATACTTAATGGCCTCAAAGCATGCCTATCACTTGCGCACCATCACCCACCACTTGAGCACCATCACTCCTCTCTCAATGTGGATACTGTATGTGACGCTTACTCTCCATGATATGCCGCTTCCAAGCGTCTATATTTTGCCTGCATCAATATGTCTGAGTTACTTTATTATTATGCTTTAGTTGTGTTCTTCACACTCTTAGATATTATTGCACCATGATCATGTATTTTTTTCACTGTTTCGTTTAGGTTTTTTCTTTTGTTACCATTCTGTATGTATTGCTTCTTTTCCGTTGAAACTCCCAATAGAAATTTGTGAAATCAAACATATGTAAACTCATCAGTCACTCCTATGGCGAGGTTTTGCAATCCTGAATGCTGAGTGCTACGTTTTGTGTGAGAGGATGCCCATGCATAACCAAGCTAAGTTTTCTTAGGCTGCACGGACACATGTAGTTTAACATGTCAAATACTTTAAAGTGCTACCCTCCCACTAGTCCTAAAGGTGGATTTAGAATTCAACCGTTCATCATAAAATAGAATTGGATGCCACTAAATACAAAGTATTTCTATATTCTGTAAGCACTAATGTGTCCCTTAAAGATTCCAGCGAAATCCAGACACATACTAACTGAAACACAACCACCATTAGTAAACTATAAAATTTGACCAAGAACTCAAGGTGTGATCAATCAAAAAAATACTTCTTTGGCACAGCAAGTTTAGTGCAACACAGAAACAACTTCCACCCCAACAACTTTGCTTCAGCTGCAACACAGAGATTGCACGACAACACACTTGCTCCTGCACCAAGCACATAAACTGCTGCAACAGCATCTTCAGCAAAAATTCCATACTCACATATTGATCTTGAATTTGGTAAACTTAAATTTCTATGCATTTATTGCGATGAAGTTTTGTGTTACGAAAAATAGTCTATCAACTTCATCAAAAATAAGAAACTGGAGCATCGCTGTCCTCCACATCAGTCATTAGACATTAATCAAGGTTTTTGTTGTAAGAACTACCCTGTCTAAAGGCAGTAAAAAATTTGCACACTTGCTACCTTTCTTACGTCCTTTCCATCACACAGTGTGTGTACTTTGTCCACTTGCATTGGTTGCTTAGATGTGCTACCCATTTCTCAAGTTCCCACTGCCAAATCCGATGCACAGTCTGTGTAATGGACTGGAAATCCAAACATCCACTTCCCTCACAAGGCAGTGGGTACTTTGCACATCTGTAGCCTTTCTTATTTTTCACCTTTTTTATCTTCCACTCAATCAACACATAATCTACACGGACACACACCTACTTGCTGCCTTCCTTGGCTGGGGTTATCAATTATTCTTGAATTTCATATTCTAATTCAAAGTCATTTAAAGCAGAAACAATTGTACTATGTCCTCAGATTATTTTAATGGTACAAAATAGCATTCATCGATGGTTGTGTCGAGTAGTACCTTCAATCTACATTGCAGACAGCAGGGTTCACAACATCAAATCAGCTTTGGATGTAAATGTATCTTCAGTATCTGTGCTGACAACAGCTTTCAATCATTTCAGCCCTGAGTACAGTTAACAGCTAGATACCAAGACCGCCAGCACTACAGAAAACATTTAATATAATCTTGATTTATTTCAAACAAAGACATTGCACAATGTCCTCAGACAGTAGGAAATTCAGCTTTCATTTAATGCAGAGGGAATTCTACTATATGACTTCACATTTTCTTTAAATAACTGACAAAGAGCATTCGTCTATCTCTGTGTCAAGTGCCTTCAATCTACATTGCGCAAGGAACGTACAAGCTCAGGGCCAACGATACTACTTACTCACTCCACCATAAATAATCACCAAGAACAGTAAACACTTTTATGTTATAGTGAAACATCCTTTTAAATGGAATTGATGCAGAATTCAGTCGACAGAAGACATTACTTCAATTACTGTTCCTCCCCCCAATCATGTATCATCACAGGGTACATTCAACCTCAGCGTCAAACGTATTACTAACTCAGTGCACCAGAAATCATCAACACAGGACCGTATTGAATAACATGACTTATTTACAACAACAAAAATATCCTACTTTTTGGAGATATAGTTCAACTTACTTCTGGGAATGAACAACCAAAATTAATTATAAAAACTTGATTTTAAAGACTTTGATACCAATGCGTCCAGCTTGGACCACGCATAATCGCAGACTGCACAAAACTTTGTTCCTTCAGGTGCCACTAACTCATTCCACCACTTATTATCGCTGCATTCACACACACAAAATTACCAATATTGTGCAGCTGTAATTAATGACACGTAGTCATGAAGTCTTGGTAACCGCTACCTCCTACTATCACCACAAGTCCATATTCAGCCAGAATTTAACTGATTCTTCATTCATTACATATAAAGTACAGTACCAAACAAAGTAATCTACCTCAAACCTACACAAAATCGCTAATTGCCCTTACTAAGCCAGAATTCACAAGACCAAAAAAAATTACTTTTATTACATCCTACCCACACCACACATCTTCGCAAGCTCCACAAACCTTGTTGTTTCAGGTACCACTAACTCAGTGGAAACTAAACTAAGTATAACACCTATTTCATATTCTAATTCAAACTCAACACCATTTATTGTGCCTTTTTGGTGTAGCTACTACCCCGACCGAAGGCAATGGCAAATTTGCACACTTCCTGCCTTTCTTGGCTGGGGTTATCAAATAATCCTCAATTTCATATTCTAATTCAAAATCATGTCCCTTTATCAAGCCTTTTTCATGTAGATACTGCACGGGCAGAAAGCAGTGGAAAATGTGCGCACTTCCTTTATTTCTTCGCAGGGGTTATGAACTCTTGTTCAATTTCATATTCCTATTCAAAGTGCAGGCCTTTTATCAGGCCCTTTTTGTTCTATCAACTACCGTGACCGTTGGCAGTGAAACATTTGCATACTTGCTGCCTTTCAGAGACAATTTCACAATGTCCTCAGATTTTCTTCAACTTTGAACAGTAAGAAATTCAGCCTTAATGTTTTTTTATTTAAAGATGCTTCTACTGCATGTCTTCAGATTTTGTTTAAATAAGTGACATGAAGCATTCCTCCATGTCTCTGTCAACTACTGCCTTTGATCCACACTACAGGCAGCAGGGTTCAAAACCTGAATTCAGCTTTTCATCTACACTATCCACAGCATTCAAATTAGCCTTCATTTATGTAAGGCGGACACAATTTTATTAATGGGTGGCACAGTAAACCTTCCTCAATGTCTATAGTAAGTACTACCTTCAAATGTACACTACGAACAACAGAGTTTACCTCTTCATACCACGAGCACATCAGTACCACAGAAAACATTGAATCCAGCCTTCCTTTATTTAAGGTAGAGACTAATGGATTCTATATCTTCGATTTTGTAAAAGTATGTGACAAATAGTATTCATCTATAACTGTGCTCACTAAACTCTTCAATCTACACTGCGGACAGTAGGGTTCACAACTTGAATTCACCTTTCCATCTACACTAAGGACAACATTGAATCTAGCCTTGCTTTATTTAAGACAAACAATTGTACTGTGTCCTCAGATTCTGTTAACTGTGACAAAATAGCACTCATTGATCTTTGTGTCAACAACTGCCTTCAATCTACACTGCGGACAGCTGGGTTCACAACTTGAATTCAGCTTTGGAACTAAATTTGTCTTCAATATCTGTGCTGACAACTGCCTTCAATATTTTCTGCAGCCAGTAAAAAACAAAACGTGATAGCAGGAGCTCCACTACTACAGAAAACATTCAATTCAGCCTTGCTATATTTAAGGTAGACACTAATTGATTTTATGTATTCCAATTTTGTAAAAGAATCTCATAAATAGCATTCATCTATAACTCTGCTCACTAGAGCCTTCAATCTACACTGCGAACAGTAGGGTTCACAACTGGAATTCACCTTTCCATCTACACTAAGGACAACATTAAATTTAGCCTGGTTTTATTTAAGACAGCGGTACAAAAGGGGGTGGTAATGGACGGAGCATCGGCTTGCTTGAATCCAGTGGCAAAGTGAGCAAGGAACTCACATCTGAGCATACCCTGCCACACTTATGGCGGCCAAAAGCGGTACAAAAGGGGGTGGTGATGGACGGAGCATCTGAATCAATCAAACACTCACACCCAGTCAAAAGATCTGGGTTTAATCCATCACCGTTCTTTAGCCCACTCTGCCACCCCAGTAAGCTTACTTACTTTGATCCTCAGGAAGATAGTGCAGAAACGGAGATATTAATAGAAGAAAATGTGGAAAGAATATACAATGTTGTACTGTATAATAATCTTGAGTTCATATTTATTCCTTCTGAACTGATGGTTTTAAATACCTATGACTCTATTCTTATTAAATGTATGCATCCATTTCAGGCTATTGTTCGTATAGGATAATTGCCTCCTTCTGATTTACTAACACCATTAAAGGGAAGAGTTCTATAATTGCCAGCAGATATTTTTAAACAACTGAATCAATTGGTGTAGAAAATGTAGAAGATGAGCCTCCAAAGAAGAAGAAAAAAACTCTACTTTGCAACTTATTTACTATCTAAGGGCAAAAAAAGATTAATGCTCCGTTAGTAACCTGTAAAATTTGCCAAACAACTCTTTAAAGGAGTCATCCATCCAAAAAATACTCCTTTAGCACACCAACTATGATGCGACATATCAAGAACTTGCACCCTAATAACTTTGCTTGACCTCCAACACGGACGTTACAGGACAACCCACTTACTACTGCACCAAGCACATCATTTGCTGCACCAGCACATTCAGCAAGCACTCCACACCCAGAAATCTACCTCATTTCGGTGAAATTAACAATGTATGCATTTATTGTGATGAACTTTCCGCTTACAGGAGGAACGACTAATAAAATGCAAGGAACAGGAGCATTACTATGCTCAACATTACTTTTTTTGACATTATCTTGTAATTAGTATCAACTACCTCAGCCAAAGGCAGTGCTTAATTTGCACACTTTCTGCCTTTCCTGAGCGGGTATATCAATTATTCTTCAATTTCATATTCTGATTGCACTGTATGCTTAGATGTGATACCCATTTCTCACCCTCCCAATGCGTAATCCGACACACAGTCTGTGTAATGAGCCCCAAATCCCAATATCCACTTCCCTGACAAAGTAGTGGATAGTTTGCACGTCTACTGACTTTCTTATTTTACACCTTTTTCATCTTCCACTCAATCAACACATCATCGACACATACACACACTTACTTGCTGCCTTTTTCACTGGGGTTATCAATTATTCTTCAAGTAATTCAAAGTCAAACTACAGGCCCTTTCTTGAGCCTTCTTGGTAAGTACTACGCATGAATAGCAGTGAGTAATTTGCACACTTCCTTCCTTTCCTGCATCCTTTCCACCTCAGAGTGTGTGTACTTTGTGCACTTCCATTGCTTGCTTACATGTGGTACCCATTTCTCAGCCTCCCACTGCAGAATCCGACTCACAGTCTGTGTAATGAAATGGCAATCCAAACATCCACTTCTCTCACAAGGCAGTGGGTATTGTGCGGGTCTGCTGCCTTTGTTATTTTTCCCCTTATTCATCTTCCACTCAATCAACACACCATCTATAAGTACACACACCTACTTGCTGCCTTTCTTGGCTATGGTTATCTATATCATATTCGTACTCAAAGTGCAGGCCCTTTATGGAGCCTTTTTGATGTAACAACTACCCCAGCCTAAGACAGTAAGAAATTTGCAGAATTGCTGCCTTTCTAGAACTGTGTTACTGTTTCCTGGAACTTTAAGGATACAGACTGGGCAATTACAGATATAAAATACAAATTTGCCGGTGCATAGAAGAGTGCATACACAGTCTATAAGGGTTTGAAGCAGTCCATGCACCAAGTCCCACTTTGCAACATGACTACTTCTGTACTACCTAAATGATTACAATTCTGAAAGAAGAATGTCTCAAACCATTTCAATAAATGTATACCTATAACATCTCATAACTTAATAGAGCTTCTAAAATAATTTTATCATGTATTTCATATGCCTCATTATCAATTTCAAAAGTCATAAGATTATATTCGATGCCATCTAATGGTTACAGAAAATCAATACCCAAGCTTAACTCTGAGAAATTACACCTAATATCTGCAGCATTTATATCTTCCTCTTCATTATCGCTACTTGTAAAAAGTATTTTCAGCTCTTCTTTGACAATGTTACTCATTTCAAAAGTGTCTTCTAAATTGTTTTGTTGATTTTCCATACTGAATTTCTTATGTTGTAACACCTTGTACATAAACACTTCATTTTATCTTTACTGTAATATCATCATATGTGGTGATTCATATGAATTGTATTAAATATTTATTTTTCAAATAAAACAATATTTTGTACATGAGTGTATTCTATATCAAAAACATTGCAAAAATTAAATACATAGTGTCACTCTGCATTGTGTCAAGTGCTTTATTTATTTATCCTACCTACTGTGTTGCAAACTTAAAACAGTGACGACAGCACCGCCTTACTTTGACTCACCCCATTACGTTGTCAATTAGGGTGCAGGGAGGCAAAGAAAAGTAGTAAAATACATGTCTACAGATGTACTGCTATATTCACAACACTGGATGAAACACTAAATAAGCAAACTCAGATGCAAAAAAACATACACAAAAGAAGGCTGCACAAAAGTTACACAAACGAAAGCAACAGAAATGGGACACCGAATCTTGAAAACAAACTGGTAAGTAGACAAGAGAACAAAAAAGCTAACAACACTGCAACAGACGATACGCTGTGGAACTTATTCTGAAGAGAGTTAGAAACATACTGTAAATAAAATGGAATTCAAGTAAAAAAAAAGAAAAACACATAAATGGATGACAAAGTCAATGAAGTAATACTCTGTTCCCCAACACAAAAAAGGATTTTGGAAAAATTATATGTACGAATGTTTAAGGAGCTGCAAAAGAACCCATTCCCCGGGATTCAAAAAATATCATTAGGGAACGTGTGGGGAACACCAATATCACCACGGTCCCAGCCAGCTCCCGGCGTCCTTCGAGAGCCGGCATTGCTTTGTCAGAGAGAGAAGTTTACATGCTGCTCGCTAACGAAAAGCAATCTACTTTCCTACTTGAAAGACACAGCAGCTTAACTTGCTCTCTCTTTCAAATAGGAAACCGATTTGCTGTGCTAAAGAGGGAGCTGCTACGCTCCCATCCTACCATACCAAACAGCAGTCTCCCGGGGGTAGACACCCCAGGAAACTGCAGGAGTCAGCCCTGAGACATAGTGCACCCCAGAACAATCAAGAGCTCCAGGACGGAGGCATTGCGACCCCTTCCCAACATTAAAAAGCCCCGAAAAGTGGTAATCTCCGGGGCTGGGAGCTCCATGCTGTCACAAATCCCCCTATTTTAAATATTACTGCCCCAGTAAGGTGGCGATCCCCAGCGCATGTACGAGAGCCATGAGCCCCTGCATACTTCAAAATAAAAGATGGCTGCCAACAATTCCTAGTTTAAAGCGCTGACAGCCAACCAGCATGCACCTCCTTATTGTACAGATTGTACAGATTTCCGTACGTGTACGCCGCGATTTTTCCATTCTTTAATATAAAAAAAATATATAGCCTAAAAATCCATGAATGACCCCCTGACCAAGCTTAAAGGATCAGGATGTTTCTACCCTGCCCCCTTTCCTTATTTCCCAACTTTCTTTTACTGTTTTCTTATGTCTCGGATCTAGTGACCAACAACTTCCTGGTTTGGAGTGTTGACAAACAGTTGACTGCCAACCAGCATGAAGCTCATGCTCGAAATTATACGAATTTCCGGACGCGTACCCCGCAATTTTTCTATTTTAAAAACCCCCCCAAAAAATAGCCTAAAAATTCATAACTTAACGCCTTAGCAAGCCTAGAGGGTCGGGATTCTTCTACCCTGCCCCCTTTCCTTATTTCTCAACTTTGTTTTTGTGTTTTCTTGTGACTCGGTTCAAGCGACGAACAAGATGGCTGCCAACACTTCCTGGTTTGGAGTGTTGACAGACAAGTGACAGCCAATCAGCATGAAGCTCATGCTCATAATTGTGCAAATTTCCGTACGCGTGCAGAACTCCGTCTCTGGATATTGCTATGATTTTACTTCTAATTTTCTCAAGAACTATCGAACAGAATTACACCATTTAACAAAAAGCACAATCTGCGAACAGAACTCTACCTCTCTGCCAAATTTGCTGTAATTCCGTTCAGCCGTTTTGGTGTAGCCCTGACTAAAGGTCCCTATGGAAAAATAGCATGGGGAAAACACGTTTTGGGACCCCCCTTTTTTCTCAGCCCCCACTTGACGAATCAGCCCCAAACATTCAGGGAAGGAGCGAACCAAGCAGGCCATTTTCTTGGGGAAATTCATGAAGATTTGTCAACCGACGCTAAAGTTATTCCAAATAGAATGTTGAGGATTTCTTATGGAAACTACGTCCTAACTATAACTACCTTCTGGCGACCACCAGTAAGTTAAATACAAAAAAAAAGATTGTTGCCGAACTCCAGGTGGGTGCCTTTCAGAAGTGAGGATGAGACTCACTTAAACATGCAAGCTCCAGCGCACGCAGATACAGCATACGAAGGCACTACGGGGCGATGATTTAAACAGCTTTATTCAGATTTCAATACAAAGACTAAATTGCCACAAGACACGCCAAAGAACAGTATTGAGATTTCTACTGGCATGGTAACGTAGAACATCTCTCTTTAAAATCGAATGTTGCCTCTAAAGTATGGCGGTCTTGTGGAAAGCATATTGTCAGTCCTGTTTTAATTACCATATTGCACAAGCACCAATCAGGAGAGACATCTTTGTATTTAATAAACGTATCACTGTGCATATTTAATGCTGTCACCTTTAAACACTGCAGAAAGCTAAATGCTGAAAAGCGTCTGCTGAAGAAAGGTGTTTAAATCATCGCACCGGAGTGCCTTCGTATGCAGTATCTGCGTGCGCTGGAGCTTGTGTACATATATATATGTAGGTAGTTATTGTTAGGATTTTTTTCAATGCAAAATCTCAAAATTCTATTTGGAATAACTTTGGCACCGGTTGACGAATCTGCCTGAAAATGTCCTCAAAATTGCCTTGTGGAGCTCCGGTCCTTCCCTGAAAGTTTGGGGATGGATTTGTCAAGCGGGGTCCCAGATAAAAGGGGGGTCCCAAAACGCATTTTCCCCATGTTAATTTCCATAGGGCGGTCAAACTCACTTTTAGCCCGAACGGCTGAATGGATTTGCACCAAACTTGGCAAAATTGTAGGGACTGGTAGCCCAATGTGCCTTTGCTATGTCTCAAGATATGTGCTCCAGTGGATTTTGAGTAATTTAGGTTAAAAAAAATATATATATCTATGGCAGCACCCCTGTACGCGCACCGGGGAGCGCCCCGGGCACGACACGCGAGGTGCGCACGGAAATCTGATTGGCTTTTGGGTGTCTGTAAACATTCGAAACAGTCCGGAGCGTCCGCCATATTGTGTCTCGGTAGGATCGAGACACAAGAGGTGGCCAAAACAAAGGGGGAAATGACCATAAGGGGGCAGGCTAGACCCCCCCTGACCCCCTAGGTTTGATGTGGGGGCTTTAAAAGGGCCCCGCGGGGCAATAAAATATTTATTTATTTTCGTTTTGCGTGAGGGGAGCGCCCGGTACGCGCACCGGGGAGCGGACCGGGTAGCGTTCCATGAGGAAAAAAGAATGACAGAGTGTTTTAAAAATGAAGCCTTTTTTTTATAAATTGGAGGTAGTTCTGAAAAGAACTGTTTTTTTTCTTCTTTTTGTTGTTTTATATATTTTTTAATGTTTTTTGAACATTTTGTACTTTTTTTGGCTTTTCAAAAGAGTTTTATATTTTTTTTGTATTTTTTAGGGGGAGAAACAAAAAAAGGGAATTGAAACTGGCTCAACTGGAGCAAAAAACAAAAAAAGAAAAAAATGACTTATTTTTGGGGCACTTGTGATTGTCACCTGCAAGGACGATGAGCTTTACGCTCTTTCCACCATAGGCGATAAGCTTGCCACATGCAGTACAAGTGATTTTAAAATCAGCAAATCGTTGCTGAATACAAGGCATCATCTCTGATGTTTCTGGTCCCGATGAAGTGGGTTTGTTTCTTTGGGAGGTGGTCCTTGATGACTGGGGGGGTTACTGGCCAGTTCCCTGAGTTCTGCACGAGAATAGTTGTTAAGGTGCTTACGGATCATATGTCGAATCATGGTATTGTTACCAAAGGAATACTTTTTGTTTGGGTTGCCCCTTGAGAGTTGTTCCTTCCAGATAAGGCAAGTCACCTTTGCCGCATTCACTTTATTGTTTCCCTCTGGGAGTGAAAAAAACTCCCATACAATGTGTGACTTGGGCTTGTATGGGGTATTTTGTTCAGGCAGCCATCTTCTCCCATCCTCCTCTTCCTCTTCCTCCTCCTCCTCTTCTTGACCACCAATGTACTGTTGTGGTGGTCCTCTTGTTGGTGGTGGTGGTGGTGCAGATGCACCAGCTGCTGCTGCTACTGAAGCCATTCTATAGATCCAAAAGGTACAGAGAGGTACAATCAGGTCTTCCTCAGTCAAAGGACAAAGTCAGAATAAGGAAAAAAGGTGGGGTCTTTCATCATTTGGAAAAAAAAGGCCTGAACCAATGAGAAGTGTTATTTTCAGGTCACAAGACCAGGGATTTCTTCATTATGAAAGTAAAAGTGTTCTGCACCAATTAAAAGTGTCATTTTCAGGTCACATGACCGACACGCATACGCGACGCGCCCACGGGCGCGCCCGCGGGAGCGCCCTGGGTCGCGTCGCGTGAGCGCGTCGGAAGTTTACGTTGCGCGATCGTATTTGCTCCAGTGCTTCCGGGTGCGCTTACGCCGTGCGTTTCACGCGGACGCGGCTACGTGATACGTCACAATGATGTTTTCGTTTGTGACATTGGCGCTAATGGGACACTCTCCGGAGCGCGCGCCGGGGAGCTTCAAAAGATTATGCTCTCCGGGGCGCTCACTGGGGCGCGCCCCGGGAGCGCTCCAGGGTCAAAATAAATAAATAAATAAATAAATAGTTTAAAATACAAATAAAATATAGGATTCATTCATTTTGAAAAATATTACATTTCATAGCTATAGACATTTGCTATTAACCAAATTTTGAACTTCAAAGAAAAAAACATAGGTTTCCGGCCTTATATATAGTTAGGAATTAGCATTTAAAAAAACCTATGAAATTCACTGAACAAAACGTAGATTTCACACCAGCTATAGTTAGGAATTAGCATATAAAAAACCGATTAAATTCACTGAAAAAACCATAGGTTTCACACTAGTTATAGTTAGCTGAAAATTTTACTGACATAAAACCATTGAAATTCCACGTTATAGTTAGTTGGACTCACTATAACTTGCACGTATAATGCACTGCTGATGACGTCACATATTACTTCACTCATTACATGGTCAGTGACATCACTCATGACATCACTGATGACACCATCCGTGTGACAGAGTGACAGACCTCATTTCACTTTAGCCTTGAAACATATATTCAAAAATAGAAACTAAAAATTTAAAAAAAAAAACCCATACCAGTTACAACAACCAATTCAGTAATTCCACCATTTATATACACATCCACTAATTCACCAACAGTTCTAAGTAGTCACTCATACATATACTCATTCATCATATGTAGTGATACACCTATACATCTTGGAACACATCGACAGTCATCCAAAAGTTACTCACACACATACTCACACATGCAAATAAACTATTGAACATGCATTTATTTGCATATACAACTATACACACACTACCACCTTACTTCTAAGGAAACTTACACATACTTACTCTCTTAAACAAACACTTATAGAAACACATACTTATTTAAATAGGAACTCTTACAATCTCTCACTCTCACATATACTCACTTATAAACATCAATACTCACATACACTAGATTAAAACATATGTCGTTACTGATAAAGACACTAGTGAGACAGTCATTCACTCACTAACACACACATATAGACACTCATCCACCCTTACAATCCTACACATATGCTGTCTTCAAAACACATACAAACAGTGAGTCAGTCATTGATGCATCTATGTGCTAAGTAATACCCCCACCAAATCATAGAGACATTCATACTGATACTAAAATAAACATCTAATAACCCATATACACACACATGTAGGTACTCACCAACCCATGCAGCCACTTATACACAAAGTGAAACACTGGTACATATATTTAAATATTTAAACATTACTCGCTAATATATGTATTCACTAAGATACACTTAATAAGCCAGTTAACCAATCCATTTTTTTTAAAAACATCCATTTAGATACTTATTTAAACATTTATTCTTCCATCGACCTTTTTCATATACATATAGAAAACATATTTATTTTTCAGAAAGACACACATTCACTGGATGGTGCCATCAGTGATGTCATGAGTGATGTCACTGACCATGTCATGAGTGATGTAATATGTGACGTCATCAGCAGTGCATTACACGCGCAAGTTATAGTGAGTCCAACTAACTATAACGTGGAATTTCAATGGTTTTATGTCAGTAAAATTGTCAGCTAACTATAACTGGTGTGAAACCTATGGTTTTTTCAGTGAATATATATATATATATATATAAATATATATATATATATATATATATATATATATATATATATATATATATCGTCCACACTGGCAACATATAGATTCGATTGCCCACCTGTGCTCAGCAGTCGCTATTCAGCTTTTTTTCCAGAGGAACATAATTAACCCATCATAATTATTCATTGCCGGCATTGGTTTATCTTCCTTCCAGCACTAAAAGTTACACTTGTCCACTTCATAAGTCGAGTCAACTTTAGTTTGTAACTTGTAGTAGGCTATCCCTGCCACCTTTATATTTATTTTACTTTAGCATTGCTTATCATTTATCATCATGGTTTCTTGTTTGGCAGTCTTCTTCTTGTGTCCTGTACTTCTACTACTCGTTCCCAAGTCTCCCTCAGGTGATTGACTGTCTCATTTTCTTTTTTTGCAAATGCAACTGTCTACTACAGCTACCACCACCCACCATGGCACCTTAGGAAACCAAACCATCACCATGCAGCCATCGCTACGCCCAAACATCAATCACAGGTAAGAGAAGAAGAGTGGGGGAAGCAACAATGTATATACTATGGAAATGAATTAATTCACACACCCACATCCTTCTGAGTACACACTACATAAGGGTTTTAGTTGCAGAATGCATAGACTAGGAGGATAGACATACAGTAGTAAATCAAGTGATGGTACTGCATCTATTTGTTGGTATGCTACACTATTGGCAGATTTCATAAACTGGCTGCTGCCCACAGCAAAAGGAGGCATTGGAGGATGCTGCAGCTGCCCCCTCCTCCTCCTCTGCCTGGACAACCAGCCGGCGATATTCGTCCTGAATGGCCTCCAGCTTCCGTTGCCATGTCCTTGCTGGTAATTCCTGCCTGTTGGGTTTGGAAGGAGTATCTTTATCAAGAGAGACACTTGTAACCAGTACTCTTAGCAAAACAGTAACACAAAATTACACACATAAAAATTATAGTGGCACAGTAGCACTAGCAGTGGTGGTATCGTCCTCAATTCCTCAGCCCCTACTATTTGAATGTGATGAATGATTAGACTTTCAGGCATTAGGCACTATGGAGTAGACAAGTATTCTTCTCTCTCTTGTTTAGCTCAATTAATCTTGTAGGCATGCCATCTCAGTCAGCATATTCTCTAGGCAGACACACTTGTGTCACAGACTCACGTTACTTTACTACTCTCTGCAGGTGGGGCAGCTGTACTACACAATTATCTAATTTTCAATTACGGCCATTCTCTTTCAAATTAAAAATCGATGCCAAATGCTCAATTCACTTTCACCCTGACTACTGCAATAAGGCACATGACATGCTTAATATGAATGATGATAAACGGCACAACATCAGCATCACATCACTCATGTGATGACATACTGATTTGTAAGTAGTTAACTATGCAGCCGATAGGCCACACATGGCTGACACAGTCAAAATTACATGGGTAGGTACTGGAGCAGAAATGGGCCTCGGAGTGGGAGGTAGTAGATGGATTATTGGTGGGTAGGGTACCTAATACATAGTCAAGCAGAATTTATATATGTTTTGCTTGCAAACTACTGTGAGCCAAGGGAGTATGCCATTCTTGCGAGAAATGCTCATGCGTGGGCCCGCGCATGCTTACTTTTTTTAAGCATTTCTGGTACGGCGAGGAAGAGCAGGAGGGCAGCTTGGGGACACTATAGTAAAGAGGTTTTAAGTTTACTTCTTAATAAGGGGGTGGAGGCGGGCTGCGGAGCTCCACAGAGTTTGCTTGCAACTCTACGGGCCGCCGCGTTGCCCCGCTATGCCCACTACTCCCAGGGTTAGTAATATTGTTGACACATTATTGTAAATCCACATTTCCAACAAAATAATTCATGATAAAATGCAACAACAATTAATACAGTAAAATAAGCAGTTAATACGTAATGGTGTCATTATTCAAAATCTCCTGCGATGATTGTATGATTTAGTGTCCCTGTCAAGTAGCCAAATAATTATGTCATGAATATACATACATGGACCCACCAACTGACTACAGGCCTGGAAGGTTATTCTCTCATATATCATTTTCAATGTCATCAGTAATGCCACTGATCATGTCATGGGTGATGTAATATGTAAGGTCATAAGCAGGGAATTGCGGGGGTGTAAGTTCTAGTTAGCTCAGGTATCTATAACTGCTGAATTTAAATGGTTTTGTAGTAGTGAAATCTGACCCTGTCTATAACATCCCTGTAATCTTTGCTTTTTAATTGAATTCCAAAGTCTTTTTTACTCATATTTCCTTACTATAAAGTCTCTGTAACCTTTGTTTTTTTCAGTAATTTCTAAAATTATTTCCTAACCAGGTGTGAGTGGATGTGTAATGTCTCAGTGGGTTTGTGAGTGTGTGTGAATATCTGAACTGCTCTGGGAGTGGGTGAATGAGTGCCTGAGTGGGTTTGCTCCTTTACTGCCTTTTGTTCTGCCCACCTATGACCTTTATTTTCCCTCTTTCTACTCATTGCTGAATTGTATTTTTCCTCTTTCTGCTCATTTCTGATGTCTATTTTTCCTCTTTTTGCTAGTTTCTGACCTTTATTTTGCCTCTTTCTACTCATTTCTGATGTCTTTTTTGCCTTTTTCTGCATGTTTCCCACCTTTCTGTTGCCTCTCTCTGCTTGTTTCTGATCATATTTAACCTCTTTCTGCTGATTTCTTACCTTTATTTGCTTCTTTCTGCTCTTTACTGACCTGTATTCTGTCTCTTTCTACTCATTTCTGATCTCTATTTTGGCACTTTCTGCTTGTTTCTGACCTTTATTTTGTTTGCGGTTTATCTCTGCCTCGAATGCGTACATAAAGATAGTACTGGTAAATGTCCTTTGTGAGTTCCCAACGTTGTAAATGTTTGGTCTAAGTTTAGACCAAGGGCCTAATTATGGTGTCGGTCAGAGTTGCTTCCAATCGACACTGTTTTGGGGAAGAAACCGCCCAACACTAGGCCGGTGGTTCCGATAACCCCAATAGGATGCGATCGTACATGGTTCACTAGCACAATTCAATTTTTCAATGGGTGCTTGTGCAGCGGGCGGAAACATCCCACAGCGCAAGCTCCCATTCAAAAATTGATGTTTGTACATATCCTTGCATTGTGTGGCAGACACCTCCTGATGCCTGCTACACGGTGAAGGGATGTTAAGGGGGGCACCATAAGTGCTCCCCAGTCCCAAATGCTGAGGCTAAGGGGAAGGCAGCCCTGCTAGTGTCCCCCAAAGTCAATCACTGATAGCCAATCTATGTCAGAAAGGCTGACATGGATTGGTGTCGGAAACAGGCATCATAATCCCGACAGCAGAAACGCCGTCCTTAAGGGATTAAGGTGCAGTTACAACTGATCGATGGGCTCCTTGAACCCATCCGGACTGATTCGAACTCCCCTGCTGGTTTAAACTCCAGCCCTCGTCATCCTAATGCGACGGTCGGAGTTTAAACCTACCATATTGTTCAGAGAGCCTCCAACCAGCAGTCAGAGGCTTTCCGACCGACATCGTAATTAGGCCCTGTTAGAACTGGCTATTTCTGGTTGGCTAAGGCTGACGCCAAATCTAGGCAGAAACCACCATTCTAGTCAGGGCAAGGGAGTCACACACCAAGATAACCCCTGCTCACCCCCTGGTAGCTTGGCACGAGCAGTAAGGCTAAACTCGGAGGCAATGTGTAAAGCATTTGCGCCAGCACACAACAGCAACAACATCCTAGGCACACCACAAAAGGAACTCCACACATGGTTATTATAAAATAACTTTTGTATTGTAAAAACACATCAGATAGTATCACACAATATACATGGTACCAACTGGCACGGGCAATATTCACAAGGGATTATGTACAGGACAGGGCCACATGGGCCACTGTCAGAATCAACACTTTTAGAAATACCACTTCTAGAACTTAGAATAAGTATAGCACAAGACAACAGTCATAAATCACATCCAGTAACTACTGGGAACAGGTAAGTACCACCTACGCAGCCCTAAACACCTTAGGAGAATGTCACGCAGGGAACCAGGACCTCACTAGGACCACCTGCACTAAAAAGAACAACCACCTAAGTATCACAATACAATTAGGGGTATAAGCAAGAACACATTACACATGATGCATAAAAACATTCAGAGGTGTGGGGAAGGAAAAACACATGATGCATAAAACATACATTCAGCGGTGTAATAACAAGGCACATGATCCATCAAAACACATTCAGAGGTACCGGAGAGAACACATGATGCCTAAAACATTCAGAGGTGTAAGGAAGGAAAAAGACATGATGCATAAACCAACACATTCAGAGGTATAAAATCAAGGGAGACACATGATGCATAAAAACATTCAGAGGTGCCAGAACATAACTCAATAGCGCAAAAACACATGATGCCGAAAAACATTCAGAGGTGTAAGATCAATGTGCGTAATCATATTAAATGCATTACATTTCCTAGCACCACATCACATTGCACAAAACTCACATTAGGCAATTACCATCACATAGATAATCACATTGCGCGTAAATAAAATCACATACCAGCCTCCATCTAATAAAGGGACCAAAGAGCCCTGTGTCCAGAATGTCAGGGCGCGCTGCATTGCAGCGCTAGTCAGGGGTGCGCCACTGGTGCAAAACCTAAACGTTGCAGGTGCCCACTACTTGCTGGGCACCTGGGACCAACACACAAGACCTAAACGGTGCAGTTGCCCACTAATTGCTGGGCAGGTGGGAATCATCTAAAGTGCGCCAGGGCCCTCACTGGCCATAGGACAGAACTGCACCAAAATGTAGGAGCCACACAGGCTCTGGGCAACACTGCGCAGAACGTTGGAGCCACACAGGCTCTTGACACAGCTGTGGGACGTTGGAGCCATCTGGCTCTATAAATATACATGCTCCAAGTTTCTCAGGGGGACTCTAAAATCACTGCGGGCCTTGGAGCACCCTGGCTCCTAAAACAATTATGGCCCTCAAGCCCCACACGGGGACTTTTGAAACAAATACGGGCCCTCGGTGGAGCCTCTCGGGGCTCTAGACTACTTTGGGGCAACCCGCTGCCAACCGGAGCCGCCTTACAGCGCCACACTAAAATGTGCCCCTACGTTGGAGCTGCCCACTGCGCGCACGGGGCTGCTCTGTCTCGGTGCCCTCGACTGGCACTTCACCAACCGTCTGCTCCCTCATGGAGCAGCAACAGAACTGCCCCAGCATACCTTGGCCCAGCCCCGACTCACCGGACTTCGGTGGCGCTTCGAGGGGCAGGCAGCGCGGGACTTCTCTGCCGGGGCTCTCCTTAGCCGGCGCTTCTCTCTCGGCTACTCTCCTCATCTCGGGGCTCCCTCTCGGACACGGGAGCCCCACAACAGCCGACGCCATCTTCTTCCCCGGTCTCCCTCTGGGCACGGGAGACCGGCAACATACGCAAAGGCTTCCCCCAGGCAGGGGGAAGCGGAAAACACGTCCTCCCGGCTCGCCCACAACCAGGCGGCGGGCCAGACCTCTACTTCCGGTGGGCAGCCAATGGCTGCGCGGCAACTCTTCCTGGGGCTAGCCAATGGCAGCGCGGCCCTCCTGACGAGCCCACTGGCTTTGGTCGCGCTGTAGAGGCCACAGCGGCGATTTCTCTTCAGCAAAAGACACAGCAATCTGGGGCAAATGCCGGGTGGGCACCGGCGCCGTGAATTAAAGAATCTCGCACAACACGCAGGGTGGGCACCTGCTATTCCCATGCAAAATGCGGGGCGGGGAAGTACGCAAAATACAGCAAAAAGCGCTCCCAAGCGCTATGAAGAGATACAGCGCTTCCATGTGCTTCAGGGAGGAAAACAGCGCTCCCAAGCGCTAGCAGGAAACAAAAGTCATGTGATGTACAGAGTCCTTCCAGGCACTTTAGGCTATAATAAGCCTTGGCAAAAGCAAGAGAAAGTTCCCAGAAGTCTGCAGCAGGGGACCACAGGCAAAGGTCCCCAGGGAAAGTCCATCAGGTACCAGGGGCTGGGCAGGGCCCAGGGATTCCCCTGTGCCCAAGCAGCAGCACGCCCCTGGTAGGATTCAAGTCAGAAACAAGAACATTTTTAGAGTGTCACAGCACCCTTTTTATACCCAAAATCCTTTGTCTAAATGGTGCAGGCAGTGTGAGAACCAGCTAGAACTGGTTATAGGGAATTCCTTTCACTGGCCAGGCTAGGAACATCAGACGCACCCCAGGGGGTGGAGCCAGCCTTGTGTGGGGAAAACCCAGCCTCATTCAGGACCCTCAAACCAGACGGTCAATCCACAAGCAGGCCCAGGCTCACTCCTCCCCTCACAACAGCATGCTAAACACTCCATTCACCACCGGGGCAGACCCTCCCAGACCCTTGGAGCCAGGCTCACCAGCCAGCCTCAGCCAATCACATGCCAGACACAAATTACACAAATATGCCAACTTCTAGAAGTGGCACTTCTACACTAGACACACTCATGCCGCATATATCATTACGCAGCATTCAATCTCACGAGTTCGCACATACCAAACTCGACCCTGCACTCCCCACACATCAGGAACTACCATGGGCATACATATTCCCCATTCATTCCTATGGGAGGGCAGGTCACTCACACACATACACAGAGAGATCACGCACTTTACACTGTACCACAGTGAAAAAGTGCGCAAAGGCCTAAAATCACCACCACCAGGTTCCAGAAACAGGCTAGGAAAAAGCAAAAAAGTCTCGGGGTGAACCTGCCAAAAGAGCCGGGTCCACCACAACCCCCTTCCAGCCAAAACGCTGGGTAGACCAATCACTCCACTGATGGGCTTCCTTGCTTTGGGCGACAAAACACAGACACGGACCCGCACAGCAGGGACACCCTCCGGTTTTTTCTGCCACTCTGAACCCACATGAATTCCTCCAAACAAGAACTCTCTGACCCAACTAGGATACCCCACTGGTACTTCCTAGTCATCCACGGCCAGGACCAGGCTCTAGGCCATCCAAATGTCACAGGTCCTGTCCAATCCACAGAGTGGGGGGCAGTAACCCCTGGCACACAATAGCCATTCTCCACTCTCCCTCTCAGTGTAGCTACATCTACCACTGATCCTAAAACCTAGGGACCACACCCTCAGGCTGACCAGAGGTCACAGGCAAGAATGCCCCACCCTACCTCTACGTCTGGGTTTCCGCACCCTCACAGGGAAGCACTCACCAGAACACAATTCTCCTACCAGATCAGGACCTCACTCCATCACTGGTCTATAACCTGGAAACTATTTCACTTCTGAGGTACAAAGCACAAAGCACAGTTCCTCTTCAAGCAGGTGGGGGGACACAGCACACAGCAAAGTCCCCTTTCAAGCAGGTGGGGGGGACACAGCACACAGCAAAGTCCCCTTTCCTCTACCTTAGTGGAAACAACCAACTGCAGGTGAGCCCCAGATCACACAGCAAGGGCAGCCCCCTCAGTCTCTACAGCTGATCCACTTTGGTAGAGATTCCTCTTGACCTGGAAGCTTCCTAATCTCCCAACCTAGGATCTAAACCCTCAGGTTGCACCGGGGTCAGAAGTACACCGTCCCTCTGCACCCCCTTCCAGAGTTCTGTACCCTCCACTTAGGAGCGGTACACCTCAACACCAGGACCGCCGGAGTTCTGGTTACAGACACTCCCCGTCCTCTAGACACAGGAAGATCCTCCTCAAATGACCTGTATGTACAGCCTAGGCCCCTGACCTGGCGCTCCCTTAGGGAACCCTCCAGGCCCTGAGATAGGGTTTCGGGCCAACATGGGACACACCGTCCCACACTCACTCCGCCTCCACTGAGACAGGGCGTGAGCCCCTACACTCCTACCATCCTACTGGGACATAGCTGGGTTACACATGAACCTCTTCCCCTTCGAAGGATCATCAGATTCACAAGCCACTACTTTTAGGTTTACTCCCTAATGACTCTGCAAGACATCTAGCACACCACCAGACATCCACCTTCTTATCCAGTGCCTCTGAAGGACCTCCTGCACACCACCAGAGGTACACCTCCTGTGCAAGCTTCTTTTATCACACAAAAAAAACTCACACCATCTCCTCCAGTTCAACACACTACTCATCCACACACTCCCCTTCCAGACTAGTGAGACAGTTCCTCACTGCCTCTGACTCTCAACCTGTACCCCTCTTACTGAGCACCAGGCACCATACTCCGGGAACTGGCAATGGGACTTCACGCACTGGATACATTTTAGCTGCCACCACTGGATCCTACCATACTGGGGAATCCAGACAAACACACTACACTCAGGCGATAACCACCCTCCTGAGCTAGTCATTTCTCCTCCACACTCCCTCTCTTCCATCTACCCACACAGGGACAGGAACAGGGATTGGGCACTGGACCCAGCAAGGGATTCCTTATCTATGGGAACCTCCCCCTCTACTGGCGACCCGCCCTGTCATTTTCTCTCTTCTGCAACTAAACATAAAAGCGCAGGAACACCATCTGAAAATGATACTCTTGAGGAAAAACAAAATCAAAAACAATAATTTCAAACATGTGATATCTAAAAAATTCAGAGTTTTGTAATGTAGCCAGCTGTCGCTGTGGCACTGCGCAAACACAAGTCCTAATCCACACCGCTGACCAACAATGTTAGAACTGGCTATTTATGGTTGGCTAAGGCTGATGCCAAAGCTAGGCAGAAACCACCATTCTAGTCAGGGCAAGGGAATCACACACCAAGATAACCCCTGCTCACCCTCTGGTAGCTTGGCACGAGCAGTAAGGCTAAACTCGGAGGCAATGTGTAAAGCATTTGCACCAGCACACAACAGCAACAACATCCTAGGCACACCACAAAAGGAACTCCACACATGGTTATCATAAAATAACTTTTGTATTGTAAAAACACATCAGATAGTATCACACCATATAAATGGTGCCAACTGGCACGGGCAATATTCACAAGGGATTATGTACAGGACAGAGCCACATGGGCCACTGTCAGAATCAACACTTTTAGAAATAGCACTTCTAGAACTTAGAATAAGTATAGCACAAGATAACAGTCATAAATCACATCCAGTAACTACTGGGAACAGGTAAGTACCACCTACGCAACCCTAAACACCTTAGGAGAATGTCACGCAGGGAACCAGGACCTCACTAGGACCACCTGTACTAAAAAGAACAACCACCTAAGTATCACAATACAATTAGGGGTATAAGCAAGAACACATTACACATGACGCATAAAAACATTCAGAGGTGTAGGGAAGGAAAAACACATGATGCATAAAACATAAATTCAGCGGTGTAATAACAAGGCACATGATGCATCAAAACACATTCAGAGGTACTGGAGAGAACACATGATGCCTAAAACATTCAGAGGTGTAAGGAAGGAAAAACACATGATGCATCAACCAACACATTCAGAGGTGTAAAATCAAGGAAGACACATGATGCATAAAAACATTCAGAGGTGCCAGAACATAACTCAATAGCGCAAAAACACATGATGCCTAAAAACATTCAGAGGTGTAAGATCAAGGTGCGTAATCATATTAAATGCATTACATTTCCTAGCACCACATCACATTATGCAAAACTCACATTAGGCAATTACCATCACATAGATAATCACAGTGTGCCTAAATAAAATCACATACCAGCCCCCATCTAATAAAGGGAGTAAAGAGCCCTGTGTCCAGAATGTCAGGGCGCACTGCCTTGCAGCGCTAGTCAGGGGTGCGCCACTGGCGCAAAACCTAAAAGTTGCAGGTGCCCACTACTTGCTGGGCACCTGGGAACATCACACAAGACCTAAACGGTGCAGCTGCCCACTAATTGCTGGGCAGCTGGGAATCATCAAAACTGCGACAGGGCCCTCACTGGCCCTAGGACAGAACTGCACCAAAATGTAGGAGCCACACAGGCTCTGGGCAACACTGCGCAGAACGTTGGAGCCACACAGGCCCTTGACACAGCTGTGGGGTGTTGGAGCCATCTGGCTCTATAAATACACATGCCCCAAGTCCCTCAGGGGGACTATAAAATCACTGCGGGCCTTGGAGCACCCTGGCTCCTAAAACAATTATGGCCCCCAAGCCTCTCACAGGGTCTTTTGAAACAAATACGGGCCCTCGGTGGAGCCTCTCGGGGCTCTAGACTAAGTTGGGGTGACCCGCTGCCAACCATTCCACCCACAGCGCCACACTAAAATGTGCCCCTACGTTGGAGCGGCCCACTGCGTGCACGGGGCCGCTCTGTCTCGGTGCCCTCGACTGGCACTTCACCAACCGTCTGCTCCCTCATGGAGCAGCAACAGAACTGCCCCAGCATCACCCAGCCCAGCCCGACTCACCGGACCTTGGTGGCGCTTTGAGGGGCAGGCGGCGCGGGACTTTTCTCCCGGGGCTTTCCTTTGCTGGCGCTTCTCTCTCGGCTCCTCTCCTCATCTCGGGGCTCCCTCTCGGTCACGGGAGCCCCACAACAGCCGACGCCATCTTCTTCCCCGGTCTCCCTCTGGGCACGGGAGACCGGCAACACACGCAAAGGCTTCCCCCAGGCAGGGGGAAGCGGAAAACACGTCCTCCCGGCCCCGCCCACAACCAGGCGGCGGGCCGGACCTCTACTTCCGGTGGGCAGCCATTGGCTGCGCGGCAACTCTTCCTGGGGCCATCCAATGGAAGCGCGGCCCTCCTAATGAGCCCACTACTCCGGTCGCGCTGCCGAGGCCACGGCGGCGATTTCTCTTCAGCAAAAGATACGGCAATCTGGGGCAAATGCCGGGTGGGCACCGGCGCCGTGAATTAAAGAATCCCGCACAACACGCACGGTGGGCACCTGCTATTTCCCACGCAAAATGCGGGGCGGGGAAGTACGCAAAATACAGCAAAAAGCGCTTCCAAGCGCAATGAAGAGATACAGCGCTTTCAGGTGCTTCAGGGAGGAAAACAGCGCTCCCAAGCGCTAGCAGAAAACAAAAGTCATGTGATGTACAGAGTCCTTCCAGGCACTTTAGGCTATACTAAGCCTTGGCAAAAGCAAGAGAAAGTTCCCAGAAGTCTGCAGCAGGAGAGCACAGGCAAAGGTCCCCAGGGAAAGTCCATCAGGTATCCAGAGGCTAGGCAGGGCCCAGGGATTCCCCTGTGCCCAAGCAGCAGCACGCCCCTGGTAGGATTCAAGTCAGAAACAAGAACATTTTTAGAGTGTCACAGCACCCTTTTTATACCCAAAATCCTTTGTCTAAAGGGTGCAGGCAGTGTGAGAACCAGCTAGAACTGGTTATAGGGAATTCCTTTCACTGGCCAGGCTAGGGACATCAGACCACCCCAGGGGGTGGAGCCAGCATTGTGTGGGGAAAACCCAGCCTCATTCAGGACCCTCAAACCAGACGGTCAATCCACAAGCAGGCCCAGGCTCACTCCTCCCCTCACATCAGCATGCTAAACACTCCATTGACCACCGGGGCAGACCGTCCCAGACCCTTGGAGCCAGGCTCACCAGCCAGCCTCAGCCAATCACACGCCAGACACAAATTACACAAATATGCCAACTTCTAGAAGTGGCACTTCTACACTAGACACACTTATGCCGCATATATCATTACGCAGGATTCAATCTCACGAGTACGCACATACCAAACTCGACCCTGCACTCCCCACACATCAGGAACTAGCATGGGCATATATATTCCCCATTCATTCCTATGGGAGGGCAGGTCACTCACCACACATACACAGAGAATTCACACACTTTACACTGTACCACAGTGAAAAAGTGCGCAAAGGCCTAGAATCACCACCACCAGGTTCCAGAAACAGGCTAGGAAAAAGCAAAAAAAGTCTCGGGGTGAACCTGCCAAAAGGGCCGGGTCCAACAGGCCCTAAATGTCTACGTTTACCTTTGTGAATTGGACCAGGAAGTATTGAGGATAATCATCAATTTGTGGTTTGTGATTCAAATCCTGTGAGTTTTTTAGGGGACAATTTGTTTCGCAAACTGAACTGCACCATACGCTGTACCCCAAAAGGAATAGAACTACAATCTCATGACAAGGACATTGCTTTCAAAATGGCAAAACAAAATCTAATTATTGGTGATGAGGACAGAAGTCTTACCTTTAGAGGTAAGAGATTTATTGAGACCAGAAGTTTGTGATTTTTCAGGAAAGGAGATTGGACTCACTAAAGGAGTTGAGCCTGTCTGTATTCAGATAAAGCCGAATATGGAATATCCTAGAAAATCGCAATATAATTTTACCCCCTGAAATGATTGCTGGAAAAACCCCAGTGATTGAGACAGTGATTCAACAAGTATCCTGAAGGAGATCATGGGGAGCCCATGTAACTCACCCATCATGGGTCTGCATAGGCCTAGCAGTAAGTCCCGCACAGTGCAGGACCTTCCAAAAATAAATAATATTGTGATTCTCTGTTGTCCTGCAGTAAAATATCCTACTGTAATATTGATTCTAATTCCATGTGAAACTGAGTGGTTTGCTTTTATTTGATTTGTGCCAGGCAATTTTCTACATACCATTGCATGAGGTCAGTCAGTTCCTCTTTGCATTTAGGCTTGGGAACCATATTTGGCACGATGCTGAGTACCACAAGGGTATGCAGAGAGCCTTTCTCCATTTTTAATCAGATCCTTAAGAAGAATTTTGAGTCTTTGGTTATGCCCTGTAATTCTGTCTTGGTCCAGTATATTGACGACCTGCTGGATGCCTCAAATGATCGTGAAGCATGCAAAAATGACATTATTGCATTGTTAAACCCTTTGGCTGAGAATGGGCATTTGGTGTCCCCCAAATAAGCTGCATCGGCTATCATGCAAATGAATCCACTAATAACACGGAAGGAAGTTAGTAGGTTTTTTGGAATGGAAGGCTAATGTCGTCAGTTGATACCCAACTTTTCTCTGATGGCTAAGCCTTTGCAAACACACAAAAATGCATTGGATCTGGTGCCTTTGGACAATCACTGTTTGGTTGCCTTCCTAGAGTTGAGAAAAAGCCTCTGCCATGCCCCAATACTAGGAATGCCTATTCACAACAAATTGTTTTTCATTTTTTTGCAGTGAAAACAGTGGGCTGCGCTCCTTCATTGTTGACACAGAATAATTGTAAGAGCTCGAAGACCAGTTGCTTATTTTTCAGCCACATTAGATCCAGTGACCGCAGCACTGCCTGGCTGTTTGAAAGCTGTGGCAACAATAAGTGTCAGCATCAAAAGGTGCAAAAGTATAGTAATGGGTCATTCCTTGACTGTATATGTTCGTCATTATTTCAAAATGCTGTTGGCTAGAAAAAGGACACAGCACTTTAAGAACAGTCACCTGACCCAGTAGTAGCAAATCATACTGGTGGCCTCAAACATATCCCTAAAGAGGTTTTCAGTTTTAAATCTTGACACTTTGCTAGCCCTTAGTGAGAATGCCAACTTTGATAATGCGGTGGAGCATGACTGTCTCAATGTCACTGAACTATGCACCAAGCCGAGATCAGATATACAAAATGAACCACTACCTGAATCTGATTATGTATTGTTTGTGGATGCCTCATGTTTACAAGATTATGACGGAGATTTGAGAGCTGCATATGCAGTCTTTAATGTTTCAGGAGTAGTGGAAGCTGCTTGATTTGAAGGAGTAGTCTCCGCACAAGTGGCTCAACTGATTGCTCTTACCTCAGTGTGCTAAGTTTCAGATTACAGGGGACTATATTTCCAGGTAGTCAGTATGGCTTCGATGTGGTGCATGACTTCAGACAGTTATGGTCCCAGAGGGAATTTATGATGTCATCAGGATCCCCTGTCCATAACGGTGAGCCGGTGAGAGGCTTTGCAATTACCTGTGCAAGTTGCTGTCGTGAAATTTTCCACACACTGCAAAGGAGATGACTATGTGACAGTCAGCAACAGATATGCTGATGAAGTCATAAGGTATTGTGCTTACAATGCTTGTACTTTTAATGAAGAGTATGTGAATAAAGGAGCCAAAGAGAGCAATTACAGCATTTTGCTCACATCAGCTGATGCTTGGGAGGAAGTTAAAAGGCTACAGGAAGAGATGTCAGAAGCAGAACAGCAGAGTTGAGTAAACCCAGGATGTGTTAAAAGAGATGAAGGTGAAATATGGGTTTCAGGAAATAGCAGACATGTGTTGACAAATAGTATGATGCTGCCAATGGCTATACATTACCTTGGTCTGACTCATGTAGGGAGGGATGCTATTGTCAGATTGTTTCTCCAAACCATGTTTAATCCCATATTCAGGTTGATGGTGGAAGGGTTATGTCACAGATGTATTGTGTTTCAAAAGAACAATGTAGGGAAAACAGTTGCAGTGACATTGAGCCATATAGGGAGGCCAGGTGGTCCCTTCAATAGGTTACAAATGGACGTTATTGAGATGCCTTTCTGCAATGGGTTGGGAAATGTATTGGTTGTTGTATTCATCTATTCATGATGTGTTGAAGCATGTCCCACAAGAAGAAATGAAAGTCTCACGGTAGCAAAGTTGTTGTTGAGGGAGTTAATACCAATGTTACCCTTCCCAACTTCTTTGGAATCGGACGAGGCACGCACTTTATGCAATATTCTTATACCTGATCTTTAAGGAATATCCACATGCACAAGCTAGGCAGGGAGTGCAAGGAGTGAAGAGAAAGAGAGCATATATGGAGTTAGAAGAAGGTCAGAACAGATATTATGAGCTTATGAAGCATCTAGAGGAATACATATGAAAAATGCTCAAGACCACCAGGCATTGATTGGTCTATTCTGATAATGATTTGATTTTAATTGGTGATGGCTTGATTGCTATCAGAGGGGGATTGGAGAGGCATCATTTTTTCTCCATTATTTTATGTTTGGCAAGGCCATATATATATATTTTCAACAACACTTACACAGTAGTAATGTACAAGGGAACACACCTCAAAAAGTTCTATATTCAGATTGGGTAGTCAAATATTATTTTTAATCTGGTGATTATAATAAAAAACATAACAACAATTGATTGTGGTGCCACTCAGGATAAAAATGCACCTTACTACCTAGATGCCTGACTACACAGATCCTGCATTTCATTCACCGTGATAAACAATATAACATACAAATATCCTGGCACTCAAAAGTATTGACTCTTATTCATATTTGTATTTGACCAAAGCAAACTGCATTGAGTATTGTCAAAATATCAATGGCAACAAACAGATATGGATTCGTACAAAAAGTGTGATATTTTAATTTAGAAAAACATTGTGTAAAACATCACAATTTTCAAACAAGACCAATAAAGAACTATTGTCCCTAAAATAAATGTGACATTGAAGAGACAGTTCATAAAAATATGGTTGTAGCCTTATGGTTTTGATCCAAATGAGCAACAGCCGACACGTGTTTCATCACGTCAAGTGACTTCCTCAAGGCTCTTTCAAATTTTAAAGGTTTCAATGGCTGCACATATATTTGATTCCCGATGTCTTCTCAGACAAAGAACAATTGTATCCAAAAAAGTTCCTGATTTATAAGACGTCGTCCACCTATTTCTTTGATTCAAATTATGGGAGAACTGCCAGCACAGGTAGTTCAAGAAGTATACCACAAAAGTTCTCTGTGTTATGTCGCAATTTATACGTGTTCCAACAGTATGATCGGCCTAAAAAGTTTTGAATGTATTGTATTATTCCCCGTTGGTAAATTCTTCATTCCATCATGCGAATACTTTACCATAAGAAGCAAAAAATATTTTCTTACAGTCTCTTGTGTGACAAGACGCGTCCTGCCGAGCACACACCATTAGAACTGCACATAGCAACACACAGGTGCCTATCACAGCCTGTCCGGAATTCTTTAAATGTGTATGACACACAAGAGACTGCAAGAAATAATTTTGTACTTCTTTTGGAAAAGTATTTGCATGATGGAATGAAGAATTTACCAACGGGGAATAATACAATACATTCAAAACTTTTTGGGCCGATCAGAAAGTTGGAACACGTATAAATTGCGACATAACACAGAGAACTTTTGTGGTATACTTCTTGAACTACCTGTGCTGGCAGTTCTTCCATAATTTGAATCAAAGAAATATGTGGACGACGTCTTATAAATCAGGACATTTTTTGGATACAATTGTTCTTTCTCTGAGAAGACATCGGGAATCAAATATATGTGCAGCCAATGATAGCTTTAAAATTTGAAAGAGCCTTGAGGCAGTCACTTGACGTGATGAAACACGTGTCGGCTGTTGTTAATTTGGATCAAGACCATAAGGCTACAACCATCTTTTTATGAACTGTCACTTTAATGTCACATTTATTTTAGGGACAATGGTTCTTTCTTGGTCTTGTTTGAAAATTGTGATGTTTTACACAATGTTTTTCTAAATTAAACATCATATTTTTGTACAAAGCCAAATCTGTTTGTTGGCAGTGATATTTTGACAATACTCAATGCAGTTTGCTTTGGTCATATTCAAATACGAATAAGAGTCGTTACTTTTGAGTGCCAGGATATTTTTATGTTATATATATATATATATATATATATATATATATATATATATATATATATATATATATATATATATATATATATATATATATATATATATATATATATATATATATGTATATATATATATATATATATATATATATATATATATATATATATATATGGTTGGGCTAGTACAGGACACATACAGCTGATTTCACAATGCCTGACTTCTGCCACTGAGCCCTTGTTGATGTGAGCAGCTCGCAGCCAATGGAGCACCAGACACTGCAAGCGGATGGAAGTCACTGCACTTCCTGAGCAGTGGAATGTTTGAGGACAAGAGGTGTCAGTAGGTCTACCGATGTGAGTCCTTACATACTGTATGACTCCCCTTCCACTGTCTCTACCTCCCTGTCTGCTGTCAGTGGTGTTGGATTCCCTCCACTGTCTGTCGACTTGTGGTGCCGGACACTGTATTTCAGGATATTGACAGGGTTGCCACGCTGCAGAAGACGACTGGAATGCCAGAAACCGGTCCTCGGAAGCTTGTTTCCGGTCCAGGGAAGGCATGGCTTGGCAGTTCGGGCTGGACTCTTTCCATGAGGCACAGGGTCAGACTGATTTGCATATAGCCATGTCTGAACTGGGGTGGCAGAGTGGGCTAAAGAACGGTGATGGTTTAAACCCAGATCTTTTGACTGGGTGTGAGTGTTTGATTGGTTCAGATGCTCCGTCCATTACCACCCCCTTTTGTAACGCTGCAGACTGCAGCAGCATTTGGATTGTGTTAGACTTTCTTTTTTGGAACTTTCTTTATATTGTTAAAGTCCTGTGAGGGTAATGGTAAACCTGCATACCGGAGGATGCAATAAGACGCAATTATATGATCGGAGCTAAGCCTGGTGGTCGGGTCGAAATTAAACCTATGGTGGCGCTGTTCGGCATAATTCTAATATTGACATTTTCTCTGCAACCAGTGCATGGTCAAGAGTATAGACTGTGGAGTTAGAATGCAATGCTGGCACTTAGACACAGACACCAGTACCACACTAAAGTGGATCAGTTTCCATACATAGCTCACAGCGGAATCGGTGTTGAGCATTGCTTGCTTTTACTCTCTTGTCAGATTCTTTGCATCCTAACATTAGTTTGATTTGGAGGGTTCCCCAACATTCCATCGCAAACCTTTTGCAAAACTGTATGGTGGTAATTCCTCCTTCTCATAGAGTCTGGTCTCATCAGTATCTGTCTAGCTGTTTATATTTGGACACATTTTTGTACCCCGCAGTACTGCTTTGGGGTTCACATTTTTCTAAACCTCAGGGGTGGCACAACCTCTAATATGAGTGAGGGACGACAAAGAAGATTGGAGGAAGCTAAAGGTTTATTTGATGAAAATTAGCTTTCTGTTACTGATATCAATGACACAGCAGCACAGGCAACAATGGGAACAACTAAGACATTGACTCAACAATTGATTGTGTATGAGAAATTACTCAAAAATATAGATCAATAGGACATGGGAGGTGATGTCTTTAGAGAACTACATAGAAGTTGGTAGGGTCCCTCTTGGCCAAAAGGATATTGATTACTCTAACATACCAAACCCCCAACCCCAAACTCTCTGAGGAAAGGTCTGCTCTGATGGCCAACACATGCAAAAACATGCTAGGTGTGTTAGACAAGTATTCCACCATGGAATTAGAGCAAACAGTTGAAGAAATAGCCAAAATGAAACCTCCCTTGGACAACACCCAGAACAAGATGAAATAAAAGAAATTGTAACTCTCATGGGTGGCAGGTTACAAGATATGAGGATGAGATCAAACAAAGATAAAAGTGAAACATTTTAAGGGACAAGCAAACCTATGCCCAAGGCAGGTGTCTCACATTTGGAAGAAAATTTGATGATGCTATCCACCAATTCAAAAGAGTGGGGGCTTTACATCAGCAGGAGCTGGCAACGTCTGAATCGGGTTCAGACAATTATTAATCTGATCTTGATTAACATAATTCCTTAGAATGACAGGAACCTATATCGTTCACATCCTTAGACGAATATCATTTTTTACAGAGAAGTCAGGCCACACGAGGAAGACCACCAAGAGGAAGAGGAGGAAACAGATGATAAGGAAAGCAACAAGGAGAGGAGGATGGAACACCAAAAGAAACATTTACACATGGGAGACTTACAAGGCAAACAAAAAAGAAGTAATAGGTGAGAAGGCTTTAACTGTCATCAACCTGTCCTCCATAATTTGACCCCAGATGAGCACTCAGTATTGGAACTTGGCTTAACGTTTTGTCCTACTGCTAATTTTGATTTTTGCAGAACCAGGATTGATATCTTTTTGTTTATACGTAAGCTGAAACAAAAATTTATTTCTTCAGAACCCTAAGAGAGACAGGTCTGACAATAGCACTACACTGGCCACATCTCATGATACTTCTGTTGATGATCTAAATCCTGGGGACGTAAAAGGCCTAAAAAAATGCAAAAATAACAGTTGATGAACAGAATGTAGAACAATGTAATACATTGACCCCAGTACAGAGATCCGGGCCTAAATCCATCGTTTTTTTGGACTCCACCCCAGTTCAGACATGGACATATTCAAATCAGCCTTGACCCTGCGCCTCATGGGAGCAGTCCAGCCCGAACTGCCACGTAAAAGGTCTTTCCACATTAATGACACTGGAGGGCAACATAACAGAATGGGATAATGATCGATATTTGTTGGACTCCTTTAACATGGAGCTTGACAGACCCAACAGACACAACACCAACCATTTGTGCTTTAGGAAAGCTTTAAAAACACATTTGTTTCAGGAAGCATAACTCACCCTGTGGTACTCCACAGAGGCAACGCATCCCTGTACTTACGCGAGCAAAGCGCGGAGATACCCCATGGGTCGATTCTGGCGCGATACAAGCAATTAAATAAATAAATAAATAAATGGTTACTCCCTGTAAACCCATATCCACATGCAGCCCCAATACATCTCATGATATCATTGACACATTTCATGAAGTGGTAGTGAGAGATGGGGGGTGCTAGAGGGTGCCAGACAAAATGGCAGTGCATTAGTGTAGCTCTGCTGGCCGGAGTGCCTAATCATCAACAATCCTCCTGACCCTGCCCAGAAAAACCACCATGGAGCTCAGGAACTGACTGCGCAATTGCTGCATCGTCATTGGCGGCGAAAATCCTGACCTCAGCAGCTTCTGTGAGGCTGTGTGCCGAGTCTTCTTCTATCAGGCTCCTGCTATAAAATTGGTGGCCTAGCGTTGATATCGGAGGTTGGTGCTCAGCTGATGACGGAATCCTGGACTGAGTACCTGGAGTGGGGTCAGGAGCTGTGCGATCGTCTGGCCAACCACTAGTGCTGTGTGGAGCTGGTGAGTGTGTGCCTTTTCAGTGGATGCGGGCTGCCTCACCTTTCCTCTTGACTGCTGTGCAGATTCAGCCTACCCTTCTGACATGTCGCTGGAATCCGGGGGGCGAGTGGCACCCTCCCTGACGTGCCGATAGTGTTTAAATACTGTGCCCACTGTGCAAGTGATACTGTTCACAAGCTTTGTGCCAGCACTCTGAGGATCTGCGCCGGTGCTGGCTGCTGCACTGCGGAAATCCGGACTGGACCTATACCTGGGCCTGCAACAATTAAGGAAGCCTGCACCTTCAATTTGTCGATTGGCTGGGAGCTGGTTGCGTCTCTGGACCCACTGAGGCGCCGCGGTGCCTCGTTGTGTCTGAGGCCTCTCCTCACCTTACCTCCCTTGTGGTGCACTGGGGGGTGTAGAGACCCCTGGGGCCACTACAATTGACTTTGCGTTACAGTATTCATTATCCCCCAGAGGCGCAATCTCACTAAATAGTACCTTGTGAACCTGTGGCTGCGGAGGTGAGATCTACATATTCATACTATTGCTTGGCGGCCGACCTCATTGCATGTGCTTAGCTTCCCCGGTGTGTGCTATTGGAGGGATGGAATAACTTTGCAGCGCCCATGTCATATTTATTTACTTTCCACATAAGTGTGCACTGTGCCTTAGGGCGCCTCTGGTTCTGTATTGCCATATTACAACTGGAACTATAAAGGCCTGTGGGACTACCTACAATATTTCCTTAATCCCAGCTGCCATCCTGGTTGGGCTGCTATAACGACGGACCAGGCTGTGCAATTGTGAGGGGTGCAGTACAGCTTTTACTCAGCGGAGGCCACTTTGGATACCAGTCAGACACAGACTTCCATGAGCGTTAGGCACACAGATGTATGATGAAAATGGGCAAAGCAGAGCGCCGTCAGCCTCACCTCACTTTTTAACCTCGCAAATCAAGCAAGTCTCAACAACGAGCCACATCGGACTCGGAAATAGAAAATCCTACAGATAAATTATCAGTGATAGAAAAAATGCTTGCGGCAGTCCAGGCCAGTTTACAAAGTATTGGCGGCAAGATTGGCATCTAAATCTACAACCACAAAACAAACCACAAGTCCAATACATTGGACAAGCAGGCTCTGCGCATTGGATAGGCAGAAAGGAGGATATCGGACGCCGAAGACGGTCTACAGCAGGTGGCAAGCAAAACATCAACCATGAAGCAAGTGCTTGCGGTGATCCAGGCCAAAAATTAAGGAGCCTCATTTATGAGGCTGTGCGTCAATTTTACGCCGCCGGTGCGTCACTTTTTGTGACGCACCAGTGGCGTAAAAAATGTGCCTTGATGCGCCATATTTACAAAGTGACGCATCTACCTAGATGCGTCACTTTGTAAACCCATGCGCCAAATTATACCTGCGCCAGGTATAATGTATGCAAGGGGGGCGTATTGACGCAAGGAAGAGTCGTAGAAGTCACGCAGTGAAATCTATGAGATTTCACTGCGTCACTTTTAGGATGCTGTTGCGTAAAAATCTTGCGCCTGCCTCACAGCAGGCGTAAGACTGACGCAGGCCCTTTCACATAGGGCTTGCCCCATGTGAAAGGATGCATTGCTGGAGTTGCGTCACTTTTGTGACACACTCCAGCAATGCTTCACTTTTGCGCTTACAGATACGTCAGAAATACTGACGTATCTGTAACTCCTTGCGACATGATGCAACTTACATTAAATATGACGCATCAGGAATGTCGCAAGGAGTGTGCACTGAGAAGTGACGCATTGCTGCTTTCAGGCAGCGATGCGTCATACTCCTCCAAAAGTTCCTTGGTACCCGTCCAGAGTACCAGGATGTCATCTATGTATCGTAAAAAAAGCCCTGTGTGTGCTTGCCACACTGGATAAGATGGCACAAATTGATCCTCAAAATAAGACATGTAGGTATTAGCGTAGGATGGAGCTCCTGGAAATCCCATTGCAGTACCTGTCCTTTGAATGTAAATTTTGTCTTGCCAAGAGAAGTAGCTGTGGAATAATGCAAAATGCAATAGTTCCAGTAAGAATGTACCTTTTGTTTGATCAATCTCAGAGTGTAGTAATCGCCATTCTACTGCTTCTATTCCTTCTGTGTGTGCAATGGATGTGTATAGAGCGACCACGTCAATGGTGCAAAGCCAAATGTCTTGTAAAAAAAGGTGTCTTTGTTCCTCCAGTTTGTTCAAACAGTCTGTGGTATCTTTCACATACGTGATCCAAGATTGTACTAGCGGTTGTAAATAAAAGTCTAAGTAATGCCCCAATGGTTCGTGTATTGATCCGCAGCCTGCCACTATCGGTCTGAATGGTGGTAGAGTCCTGTGCTTGTGGACCTTCGGCAACATATATAGTGTCGGCACTTTTGGTGTGGGATTATACAAAAATTTTCTTGTGTTCTCATCAATAATGCCTGCGTTGACAGCGTTCTGTAACAGAATGTTTAGAGTGTCCAGTTGTTCTCTTGTTGGATCTTGTTCCAATTGGATATAAGTCTCCTGATCTTGTACATGCGCATTCACACTTTGAATGTAATATTCTGTGTCAAGTACTACTAGTGCACCTCCCTTGTCAGCAGGGTGAAAAGTGATGGATTGATCTTGTCTAAGTTTGTTAAGGATCCGACGTTCTTTTGCTGTAAGGTTGGTGTGTTGCAAGGTCCCATATTTGATGTTTTCCAAATCTTTTTTGACCAATGTCTCAAAAGTGTCTATACTTTTATGTGAGATTGGGGACAAAAACTTACTTTTAGGTCTGAATTTCCGTTCTTCTGGTGTCAACTCATCTGTAGTGGGATTGATGGAAAAGAACCATCGAAGTCTCAACTTCCTTAAGAATTTAAAGAGAGCTATCTCAGTCTCAAGTGCGTTGGATGTATAAGAGGGAACAAACGAGATACCTTTATTGAGTATCCGCAGCTCCTCTGCATTCAAATTCTTCGCTGAAATATTGATCACAAGGGAGTTCCCTTCTTCACCTGCCTCTGTGGTCTTCCTTGTTCCTTGGTGGCTTTTGGTTTTTCCACGCCGGATGTTTCTTCGAGGTTTGTAGGAACCTTGTCCGGTGGAATTTTGCTCGTGGAACCTTCCACTAAAAAAGACACACTGCTTGTTGTGGTTGTTGTTGTTGTCGTTTCAGTTGGTGCCAGTGTAGAATGTGCCAAGGATACTGGCGGCCTTTGTAAGGAAAGATCCTGGTCTGTGACAATACTCTCTTCCGATGATGTAGCTCCAGGTTTTTTGAAAATCCTTCTTTGAGCATATTTTTCGGCCCACGTATAAACTTCGTCCAGTTTATAGTCAATGGTGTCACGGCGAAATTTCCGGGTTTTCCTTTAATGAACTTCCTTAGCATGTGCGTCAAGATCTTTGTTGATTTTTTCCAAAATTTGATTCCAATCTTCTTGTTCCACGCGTTGACTAATTTCATCTTTCAGTTTGTTAATATCAAAAGTGAGTTCCCCTAACAATGTTGAGATTTCTTCAATGATGAGTAAGATGAGATCCAGTGAACATTTATTCAGGATGGCATACCAACGGGCCATAAAAGACTTGTTAAATTTGAAGAGCATGGGGCGGAGAGCAATTCTCAAACCTTGGGGTATACGTCTGACTTTGTGATATTCTATCAGGGTTGTGGCGTGTAGACGTTGATTAACCTCCTTCCTCATTAAATATTGTAATTGTTTTAGTTGCTGTGTCATGGAACCCGTAGCCGTTCCATATTCCCTTACTTCCTTCACTAAGGCATAAATGGTTTCTGCTTCTTCTGTAGAGTAAACCTTGGTTTCTGCCTGATTTGTGGTTAAATTTGCAATCTCCTGCCAAGACATATTTTATATTTCTCTGGGTGCTGATACACAGTTGGGCACTGTAGGTAAAACTGTTAAATCAAGAATGTGGATCTGCACACCTCTGTAACTTCAGATAATCACGTGTTCTCATATGTTAACAATCTTTGCGTGCTTCTGGATTTGAGTTAGAGTGCCCCCTCCCCCTCTAGGTGCTAAAATGTACGTAAGAGACCTGGGAAAACCCTGGAGCTCCATCCTACGCTAATACCTACATGTCTTGTTTTGAGGATCAATTTGTGCTATCTGATCCAGTGTGGCAAGCACACACAGGGCTTTTTTTACGACACATAGATGACATCCTGGTACTCTGGACGGGTACCAAGGAACTTTTGGAGGAGAGTATACAGACACTGAACACACTGAATCCAAGGATTCAATTTACATACGATATGAGTCAAGAAAAAATACACTTTCTGGATATTGAAATAAAAAGAACGAGTGGGTTGGAGACATCTGTATACAGAAAACCGACCGATGTGAACAATGCCCTTTTGTTTGGAAGTGCTCATCCTTACAGCTTGAAGAAACATCTTCCAATATCGCAGATGATGCGCATAAAAAGAATTACGTCAAATGATGAACAATGCAAAGAAGAAATAGATAAACCAATAAAACGGTACAAAGACCGCGGCTACACGGAAGAAATTCTAAAAACGGCAGCCCAGATAATCTCTCAAAAAACACGAGCAGAACTTTTGACACCTAAAGAAAAAATACCACAAAAGAGGGAAGTTTTTGTTATCAAGAACTCAATTCAGACAACACAGATAAAATCCATCATTAAAAATCGATGGGAAATTATTGAAAATGAACCTGATTTCACAGGGGTGTTTCATGGCACCCCACTGTTTGCACATACCAGGGCAAAGAATCTACGAGAATGGTTAAAACCCATTAAACAAACCAACAGAGTCAGAGAAAGAGGCATGATGAAATGTTATAATTGCGCACAATGTGGCAATGTTATCACAGGGAACATATTCATGCACCCTCACACAGGACAAAGTATCACTCTTAGGCATAATGCAGACTGTACCACAGAGGGGGTAATATATGCCATTAAATGTCCATGCGGTCTTGTGTATGTGGGTCGAACCAGTAGAAAGATCAAAACGCGCATAGTAGAACACAAGAGTCGCATTAGAAATCAAAATACTCATTCTTCATTGGCTAAACATTTGGTAGAAGCGAAACACACTATTCCCCAATTAAGATACACAGTCTTGGAACGCATTGTAGCTACTCCAGGGTTGGATATTCAAACTACTCTAGCAAGGAGAGAAACAGTATGGATTAAAAACCTGGGAACAATTATCCCAGGAGGCCTTAATGATCATTATGAGCTATTATGCTTTTTATAATGAATATATGTTCTTATTCAGATTGTACGGGGGCGCATTGGAATCTCCTTCACATGGATGTCTATATCATTTTTTACTTGTGACTCATTTTCTCCTCTCCTTTTAATTAAGCATCTTTTTTACATTCAATATATTAGGGATCCCCTTGATTTTGTATTTAGGAGAACGATTTTCGAAACCAGATGGTTTTTTGATTGATAGACCGAGATAGTGCATTTTTTGCACAACTTGTTAACCATGTTTTCATTTATTATTTAGTATTTGTCATTTCGATTCCGTTTATGATGCCTTTTTCATTTATGCAACTGCCTCACGTATTCCGTTCAAACAACAAGGTGAACTCTACCTATCCACCTCGTTTTTATAGTCCTTTGTTTTGTTGCACTAAACCCTATCCTCCTTTCTCACGGTTGATGAGCGCCAGTTTGTTTTTTATTGTTATTTTCTCATGTTGTGCATCATAAGGTTTCAGCAAGTTCCGCACCACGTGACTGGTGGGCGGACTCGCGGTAGCAGAAGGTTGCGGTTGATGTGCCGTCTTAGCCAAGACATTCCAGTAAGTTTTGGGTACTAGTTGTGCCACATTATTTTCGAGCACATACCAGAATTGTTTTTCATAGGCCTTTTACGTTTGTTCACAGGCTCCTCATCGTACTTGACGTTGGAAGCATGAATGAACGGTAAATCTTGAGTCGGTAAGCGGGCTTATGTACTTTGATTTTTAACATCCAGCAGTCATGCCGTTTTTGATCTACTAAGACTAATTCCTAATTCCTACAGGAACTGGGATAGAGCGTGATTCATACACAGAGGTCTGTGGAGTTCAGCGTTTTTCAATGTTAACTAAGGTATTGTGAGTTAATGACACTTATTTGTGATTACGTGCACAGTAATCTTGGTATACCTTTTTGGCAGAGGTTCTCCCCTTAGCACCTTCTTGGCACTTCGGTTTTATTGGTGTAGGGCTCTTTTGACATTTGTAATCTGTTCTTTCATCTTACCGCACCCATGTGAAGGTCACTCTGTATGTGGCTCCCCAGACTTCCTTTCCATAACAGCTGTATGTATGTGAGTAAACTAGCCATACATATATTTGTGTTGTTGCTGTTTTTCAGGTCCCGTAGAGACTTTTTTACAAGAAGCTCATCACCTCAAGATTTGTTTACTTACCTTTACGTGTATCCCCTGATGAAGGGTTCTAATTGAACCCGAAATGCATTGGGAAACAGGAAACTTTGTTTGGTTACACTCTTTTCAGTTCATATATTAATGTACCTTTACAAACAGTGTGATTTGTTGAAAGTATTTATTTTATGTTTATGAAGGATAGCAGTGTTATATTTGTAAAGAGTAAGGCATTGTAACGTCTTCATACATGTTTTGAAAAGCATATAATAACGTTGTGAATTAAAACAATGTGAGTACACAGTTAAATCAAACGATTACCGTTTGGAATGTAATTTTTGGAAAGGCATAAAGCCCACATGCTGTGCATCTGGTAGCCCAGGGTTTTCCCAGGTCTCTTACGTACTATAAAATGCAGGACATCTTTCTGGATGGTAATTTTATCATGCAGACTGACCTCAGCTATGTACTCAATGAGACGTCTCTATTCATTTTCACCATTCACAGGCTTTGATAAGCACTACATGCGCACTACCCTATGTTTCCATCGAAACCCCCAACACTGCAACCTTTACATACACTGCTTACCTGTCCCACAAGACAAAAATCGGTGACTAAACTATATAGAGTCCCTAGAGACGACACTCCATTGCGTCACAATCGGAGTATGAAGCAATGGAACAAAAAAATGTAATCTACAACTAACACAGATGAATTGGGAATATTGCTGTTACTTATATCGAATGGCAACCTACGGATAATTCATTTTAAGTACATTCGCCATGACTACAATATTCCACATAACCTCTTCAAATGCGGTCTCAGAGACAATGACAGATGCAAGAGGTGCAAGGCTCCGGGTGCGGACTTCTGGCACTTAGCATGGGAGTGTAGGAAAATAGCAGAATTCAGGATGGCTATGATCGCTATGCTGCATGAAATGACTGGCTTTGCTTTGGAATGCTCCCCTCATGTGTGCTTATTAGGTCTGGTGCCACCTCTGAGAGGAATATTGTGCAGTTTTATAAAAATAGTGCTATTACTAGCTAAGCGCAGGGTAGCTATGTCCTTGGAGAGTCGTGCATGTCCCTCCAGCTTACATTGGTTAAAACACATGGTGTATTGTCAGGAGTCCCTGGCCTTGTATGCTGAAGAACTGCCCACCACGCCTTGGCCAAAGGACATTTGGGAACCACTGCTGCAGTACCTTTGCTCCTTTGCTCACTTACCAACGAAGCGCCACCTCACTCTGATGTATAGTTCCGCTGTGTTATACTGGATCACTATAATTACTACCTTGCACGTTATTTATAATGATCCATCAAAATGTACACATTACTTCACCTTTTTAATGCCATGTGTTATTACTCTTGGTTAATATATTACATTGTTTTGCAATGTTTGTATGTAATATGCGCAATTTCAATAAGAATTTATAAAACGAAATTGGTAGTGAGAGATTTGTTAAAAATTTGGTACAGAAGTAGGAATAATTTTGTGTCCAAAGGGAAGCTCTCAAAACCCTTCAGAATGACAATGACTGTCATCAAATCCTTTGATAAGGTAACTTTCCGCACGACACCGTCTCGGAATCGGGACTAACCGAATCGTGGTCAGCGGTTCCGCCCGGCCAGTTACGATGCAACTGAACACTATTTCGTCTCAGTCCCATTGACTTCTATGGAAGTCCGTGTTATGCCCGACAACACAGACTCCATGTACCCCATTGTGCCTGCCACACAGTGCAGGGTTCTAAGGGGGTCCCTTAGGTATCTCCTCAGCACCCAACCAGAGGCCACAGAATAAAGTGGGGCCTGTAAGGGAACCCAAAAGTGAGTTTTGTGTCAGACAGGCCAACTCAGAAAGGCTGTGGGAAATCGGCATCGCATTCCCTTGGTCAGAAACGCTGTCCATGGAGCAGTACGATGCAGTTCCAACTGACACAAATTCTTCGAGAGCCCGTCGGAACAGGGTCATAAAGACCGTGCGGGTTACAATCCAACCGCAAATGTCTTAATCAGTCTTTCAGATTGTAAACAGACTGAGTTGGTCAGAAGTATTCCGACATGGTCAAGGAAATTCAGAATGTCGGGAGGAGGCTGTCTGGCCGATATCCTAATGAGGTCATTAAAATGTTCTCCTCTACCAGTTCAGACCAAAGGCATTAATTAGTTAGTAAAAGGCACATTTTATTTCCGAGATAGTGAGGTGAAGTAGAACTGAAAGGTCAAGTAATTTTAATGAAGAACAAAGGAAGTGTTTCCAGTTGGTACTTTCAGATGAAGGGAGGAATCCAAAGGCGTCTTGGAAGCAGAGAGTGGAATATGGGAGTAGTGTTCAGTGCCAAGCTCATTCTTGCAAACTGGCAAAGTACTATGATGTGTATGAGGTCATATTTCTTGAATGTTCTTTGTGCACTTTTGATCGTGAAACCATCTTTGGTTTGGTCAGATTTACTTTTGACTTAAATCGTAACAGACCTCTCTAGTCATCTCTGATTTTGTGGCTATACATGACTCCTTACCTATAGAAATTCTATTGAGGTTCTAATGCTAACACCTTTCCTGCTTCTTTTATTTAATGGGGTTCCCCTATCCTTAGTGTAGTGAAGAGTTTACTAGATATTGTGACTCTTTTCCATGTATGGGGAGAACGATCGAAACCATTCATCTAGTCATCAGAACCCGTTTCTTTAGCTCTTGCATTGCATCCACAGAAATTCGTATATGCTCCTTGCTGTTGAGGACCAATATTGTAGGCTGCTTTGGTCTTCCTTTGATAATCCTAGACTTTTGTTGTATATTCTTCAGATTGATTTATATTAGTCTGGATTTGAGTTTGTGATTTGCTTCATGACTTCAAGTTACTAAATCAGACTTTTATTGTGTGGCCCTAATGGCCACACTGTACCTTAAGTTTAATTTGTTTTGCTAACCCTTTTTCCTCTCATATTACTAAAAAGTCTTATTGACCAGGCTAAATTGGAAGAAACGGCCCTGAGTGTTCTCTCTGAACTAAACAATTTCAAACATCACTGTGGTGTTATCAATGATGTCATAGAACATGTCATGAGAGGTGTAATTTGTGACTTTAAAGCAGTGCATGGTGATGGTGGGAGTTTTGGTTGCTTGAAATAACTATAACTGATAAATGTCAAGGTTTTTTGCTTTAGAGAATGGCAGTAACCTAACATATTACAATGTGTTCATTAGAAAATGTTTACACCCCTTCAGAGCGGTCCTTCAATATCTGTTGGTTTCAGATGTTTGTTAATACAGAGGTTAGTATATCAAATACAGTAAATAAATCCAGCTATATTAGTGTGATAGTTTTGCCCTGATCTACTTTGGTAATCATCTGGTATAGTAAGGAGTAGCAATTCAGTGCTGTAGGTTGCTCCAAAGCCTGCATGTGTGCTTTCACTTCATAATATATGTTTATTTAGACTGTAGTAGACTAAACAACTAAAAGCTATTCTTTCATTAAAACCACACAATCATAAATATCAAATATGTAACGTACTGTTACTCATCTCAAATACTACAATCCCTCAATTAAATACATAAAAGCGTGTCTCTTCCCATAATAAAACTATACAATCTCAGCATTTATCATTCTTTCCCGAATCACCTTTAAAAAAACCCTAATGCACAGGTAACATAAAAAAACTCCACCCTGGAGAAAAACATCAGAGCCTTTTGATGCTCCATCCTACTATAGTTCAACAAAACTGCTTTTAAAACGGTGCAATGCTCTGATCTAAAAAAAAAAGTCCATTAAAATGTGCACATTTGAGCATTTCATTCCTAACCTACAGTTAAATAAAAACATTACATTTGTTAAGCCCCCTAGCCTTCTCATGACATGAAAATAAAAATTGATCCAAACTTTCCATTTAAATATTTCCTGCCTCATAGTCGTATTTGCTAATGCCACACGATTGGGGAACGAATCACGATCCTGCCAGGTATTACAGGATAGTGTGGTAAACTTCTTTTTACTAACATATGTAATGTCTTTGGCTTGAGAAATAAATTCCATTTGGCACATAGTACCTTTTTAGACAATTCTAGTGGACAATACCACCTGGAGTGGTCCAAAGAATACAGACATGTTATCCTTTGTAAGCTAAGTGCCCATTTCCGTTCACTCTTCAAGATTTCACCCTTACACAACAATAATTTCGTTATATCATTGACCACCACCAGTTTATCCCAAAATGTCATCACAGCCCTTTCTGGGAGGCAAGGCCATGATAATAACCCAGTTTCCAGCCTTAAGGCCTGAACAATGGTGGTTATGGCAATATGAAATGGACTTTTGAAACACTACCCTTCAATTTGATCCTAATTGCTCATTCCACTTAAATACAGAATTTCATGCACCATTTGGTCTGAACTAATGATTTCTACGCTCTCAGGACTGGGTCAAACTTCAGTTCCCCAAACTCTTTCCCAAATTTGCTTAATGCCATGATTATTCGAGGGGCATTAGCTTTAAATGCCTCCTAATGAGTCATCAAATTTAACTTTGATGTACAATGTAGTCCAGATAACAATACATGGCCACTTCTTCTATCTACTAGAAACCATTCAATTTTCTTTCTCATAAAAAACGTAATTTAGTTTTTTTCCATATTATTAAGAGCCTTCTGTTCTCAGTATATCTTTCAAATGCAGTTAATTTTTGCTGCAAGCGTATTTGTGTCATGTCCATTATAGCTCGATTGTCCGTATAAAGCGGACATGACACCTGATGCTCACACATTTTAGGTGATAAAGCCATTACCTCATCCAGGGTCTCTGGTAGGTCCCTTAAATACAGCGCAAATAAGGTTGGGGCCAAGACACATCCTTGGTGCAACCCATTCCTTATCATTATCTTCTCTGTTAATATTCTGCCTCTATCAAATTTTATTTGGCCCTCATGTTCACGGTGCACTTATTTTGAAATAGAAAGCAGGAATCTCAGAACATCACATTTTTCCAGATTATCCCATAGGATCTTTTAATTTACCAAATCAAACACAGCTCGGAAGTCAACAAAACAGCATTTCAATTCCCCTTTCATGTCAATAACCTTCCTAGTTAATGCCTACAGGCTAAACTAGCCATCTTTGAGTCACCCTGCTCTACTGGTATCAGGCCCATTTCATCAATCCATTTTTTAAGCCTTCTTAAGACAAATTTCCAAAAAACCTTTTCCCCCACATCCACTAAACTAATTATATTATAGTTCTTGAGATCAGAGGATGAGCTTTTTAATAAATTGGTTTCACAATTGCACCTTGCTAATTCTCTTGAGTTAAATCTAAGATGGTTACAGCTCTAAGTAATATGTAACAAATTTTGCTCTACTAATCCACGATCACTGTCACCAATATAGCTGGAATGTTATCGAACCCTTCTGCTGTTGAGAAAGACAAGTTATTTTTAACCTCCTTTATTTCTTTCACCATGAGGTATTGTAATAGATCTGTGCCTGCCTCATAAGTCTTCTTACCTGGAACCAGATAGCCTTTTACATACATCTCTTGAATATACTTTGTCCAGGCCACCTCTGAGACCATACAGTCAGATACTTTTCCAAAACTTTTATGAATCTTTATTTTCAATAACTACTAACATTTCCTGCCAGTCAGAACTATGAAAAGCCATTTATTTGTTTTAATGGTATTTTTGTAAAGATTACGTAATCTGCTGACCTTCACTTCCTTCGATTCTTACTTCCCACGTGTTGCCTTTTGAGCTATATTAATTTATTTTTTACATTCCGACAACTTTGGTCATAACACTTTTTCCTCGAAACTCCTGCCTGACTTGTATTGCCCCTTTCTTACCTTCCCCGCTTCTACCTTTATACAGTTATTTACTTTCCCCATTAACTCAGAGTATCACTTGACCGTACCAAATATTGCTGGCTTTTGCACCTCCCAAATAAATTCTAATCATAAATTTGCTAGCATCCCCAACTTCTTTTCCTCTAGTGTAGTTTTAAACTTCTAAGAAGGTAAATATCTGTAAGTATCACCTTCTCCATAAAAAGTCTCAATTGGCATATCTCTTGACTTGGGAGATGGTCCCTGCTGTCTTCCCCACGTACCCTGACGCCTTGAACAAATAAAAGTGCCAAAATGACACAAACATATAATCAATTGGGCACTTCTGGGGCCCAATTCAAAAGGTCTTGGCTACTGGTATATCATTTTCAAAAAAGCTCATTTCGACTCCCAGGCCATGTTTTGGGTCACCTTAAGCCAGTTGGTATCCAACTTTAGGGGCCTACTGGGGGGATAATTGCATTTGGCACATTATTGGCTGACCAAGGTTCAGAGCATTTATTCCAAGTTCTGTTCGGATCAATTCTACATTGAAATACCCCATGATGAACAGCAGCCCCTTTGTATAGATATAAATACAGACATGTACTTGTTCAAAGAAAAAACTTAGATAAGATTAATTTTTACAATGATCATCCAGAGGAATATAGACATTAATCACATTCAAATATTCCACGTCATCTATACATATATGGAATCATTGACACTTTGAGGGTAGGGAATTTACATCTTTGTCGATCCATGCTGAAACTAGTAATAACAAGCCCCCTGATGGGTGTCCCTACATATATCTTACTGCTTCAACACTAGGGGCCTAATTACGATGGCAATCGGAAACAAAACCTCCCGACTCCTTGTCAAATTTGATTCCGACCGACTTTCGGTCGGAGGTTCTGGCCGACCGATTCTGCTGCTTCCGAACACCGTTCAGAAAGTCCCCATTGACTTTAATGGGAGCCTTTGTTCTGACCGACAACACAGGCTCCCATTGAAAAAAGGGGTGGTTGTGGGGGACACACCATGGTGCCTGTCACACTGTGTATGATACTTCTCCATTAGGATTTGTTCCAGATATCCTGTAGATTTTAACCTTCTCAGCATATGCGTATTTCCAACTTATCACTCTCAGTCCACTTGGGGAAGATGACCCTCTCTTATTCTATATTACTTAGACCTCCTCATTTTCGCCCACCCAAGCATCCTTATTGCCTATTTGGTTATTCACCTTATCTCTATGCTCCATACAATCATTGCTAATTCTTATTAGCAATCTAACTTCTGACTTTGTATGCAATTGCTCTTTTTTAGATCTCTGCCCTGCCTGCTACACTTCCCTCAACTGATCCTTTGATAGCACGGTGTGATAATAGAAGAACATTGCTACTTGGGGTCTCTCCACCTCTATATCTAAGATTAATCTAATTCCTTAACTATTAAAATCTTCTTCTTCCTTCATTATTCAATCTTTTACCAACCTCGATCAACACACTATCTTTGTAATTTAATTTCCCTCTTTTTGTTGCATTGAACCTACTCTTCTAATATCTTCTGAAGAGGTGGCCTCAAGGGTTTTGAAGCTCTGGAATATACCTAATAAAGTACTTCTATTTTATGTTTTTAATGTACCCACTTCTTCCATTTTTTTATAGTCTTCAGAAAAATACACAAATTGGGATTAGAATATCGTTGCCCTTGGGAAAAGCTCTGATTCTCCTGAATCATTGCAGGATCCTCTATTTGACTCTACTGCTTTCCACCTTTCACAAACCTTTTTATGCTCTCATTGCCTTGATTACTTATATTTCAGTTCTTTAACCTTTTATTCCTCAGCCCAACACTTTCTTGAATTGCTTCCCTTTCTGTTCCATTTCCATTATATTTCTCCTTTTTCCTACAGATGATATTTTTGGGTTCAATCTTCCTTTCCCTGATAATTTCTTCTTTAGGATGACCCCTATTAGAGGCTTTATTCATTAAATCTATCATCCGTTTTGTGTGGTTTTACTCTATTTTATGAGGGATTTAATTTTCAGTTTCTTTCTCATTCTTCCAACAACACCATATCACCAACCTTTCTTTTAGAACCTAGCATCCACTCTTGTTTTAACCAGCATAGGCATATGTGACACGAGGACTGAAAACTGCTCTTTCACATTCAATGTTACTGTTTCAGGTGGAATTGCAACCAGCCTCACCAATGAGGGCATACAACCATGTATTTCCTTTAACTCAGTTGCTATGGACCGTAATAGTTTATAACTTTGTATTGCATCATTATTCAGTAGCACTGCTTCCAATATTCGGTGGAGAGTTTTCTGTATGAGTAGAATAACATCCAGCATAGAGGAGGACGAGCTGGCGGAGGCTTCAGGCAGAATGGAGTAAATCTCTAATTTCCTGCACATGTAAACCCTCGTGTCCACTCACCTCTGCATCTTGTGCATCTTATCCAATTGAAGTAAAACAATTAAAGGTGGGTCTTTTATCTCACCCCTCTTCAGCTACCAATGTTTTATAGACCTAAGATGAGATCAATTTCTTTAGAGTCAGGTACACGGGTCAAAGATAGCTCTTTTCTTGTCTTAAGAGCCTTATTAGCTCATCAAATTATTTCCCTGATGGATTTGTGGACACACCGCCCCAAATGGTCTACCAAGGCTCCTGAGTTTGCTCCTTCACCTATTGTTTAAAAGTTACCTCTGTAGGTGGTTAACACATCACCCAAAGACTTACCTCCCACTCTCACATGCTTCCTTGCTGCCACTGCCACCACCACTATGCAACTTTGTGGTAGTGTGCTCCTCAATGACAATCCAATACTTCCAGTTCTTGAACTTGAAAATATGTGGAGTAGGCTTTGGCAGGCACCTTTTGCCGTCCTCTTTTAGACCTCCTGGTCAGGTTACCATTGCTCGCCCATGCCCTCTTTCACTCCTGACCCAGTGGCTCCCTTCTAGGATCAAGCAGAGTAGGTGTGGACTGCCTCACATGTCCAACAGTGTTTGAGAAAGCCAGTGGATCAAATGGGCCTAGCCTAATTAGGTGCCACAGTGAACTTGGACCGCAGCCTCCTGTGAACACTCCTGTGTACTCTCATACGACCGAAGGCCTAAAGACAGAGATTTTGCTTTGTTCTAATTCTGTTCTCTGACCACGACAGCTTAAGCAGTGTGAACTACTTCCATATCTACCTCTGCTTCTCCAGAGATTGCTTGGATGGCAGTCATGAGCACAGTACCAATAGTAGTTGGCAGTCCACATGCATCCACTGTCGGCATCACTGAGTATCACTGAGCGAGAAGGCTAATGTACTTAGGAATTTAGGAAAATAGATGTGTACTCTGAGTGTTGCAGTTTCTGGGTACTAGTAACATAGTTGCTTGCATACAACTCCCGCATCTCTGATCGGCCCATTCAGGAAGATCTGTATTGCCACAATACATTCCGGCTGCAGAATGTCATGTCTTCTTGTTGCAACTGCTGCTTTGCAGCAGGCCAACACAGGGGAGTTACTTAACTCAAGCTGCATCATGTAAAGTCAGAAAAAGTGTTTGGCTTCGCCTATGCGAAATTTGTGAGTCTGCATTGGTTAAGGTTTTCCCTTTACTCAGCCATGTATCAAGAAGGTGTGATAAGTAAAGTGCTTACATGAAATGTGGTGCTGTTGTATTCTCACGCATCAGAGTTTTTTAAATGGAAATCACACAACAGTCAACAACCAGGACTCAGATGACCAGGCTTCAACATACCTAGGTCTGCACTACGCACAAAACAAGCAGCTGATACATTGAATGCTTGAATTAATCTCAGACACTGGCAATCCCTCGGGCTGCATCCCAATCGTTGTTTTTGACCACCATGCCACCTTAGCTGAACCCAACAATATGCAAATCAGCCTTGACCCTGTTCCTCATGGAAACAGTCCAGCACGAACTGCCAGGCCAGGTCCCCGTTTTGCCGGGGCAAAAGAAACCTAGGACTGGTTTCACTCTAGTTGCAGCTATTCAGCCTGGTATAGCTTGGTTCTAGTGGCACAGTGAGCCTGAGACCCATGCGGCACACTAATGGTATCAAATGCAAAAACAACAAGCTGATGGGCGGAATGTTTGAATTAATCTCAGCTACTGGCAATCACTCAGGCCACAATCCCAATCCATAATATTTACCAGTGGCTGAAATTAATTTAACTCATAAAGTAAAGGAGGCCCCCTTATCTTCTTAATCTGGGACAGGGGAGTAATGGTAAGGAACAGAAAGAGTCCCACTGACCAACCATAAGGATGGTTGTTGTTAATCCGGTGGTGTCACAAACCTATTTTTGAGAATACCTATCTCACAATAAATAAAAACCTCACAAGTTGCAAAGACATCAAACTCGTTATAAGCCAAACTATGAAGCAACTAATACATATACATATCACATAGAATATTCACTATTAATCAGATTTAAGCAAGACAGGCAAAGTGTTTTCAAAAATACATCTATGCGTTTATTCAAAAGAGAAATATTCTTACAATAATATTACAAAAAATGTATACAATTGATTAAAAAACATATAGGATCAAAACCATATACACAAAAATACAATGTTGGTTAAAATGTTCGCAAGAACAAAGGTCGACGCAGCGTTTCGGTTGGAAGAAATTAATAAAAAACCTTCTTCAGGACCAGTTCTAGAAGAAAACACACAATTACTATTTCATCGCAAAGATACATTGATCTAAAATTGATTTAAGAAAACATCTCCTAATAGCTCTTAATTCAGTATTATCCTGTCTACTTATGGTACAGTGTTATCCTATCTACTCCTTGTTGGCTATGGCGAGGACCAAATCATTGGTGGGTTTTCTATATTGGTATTGTCAAAAACGAAATTATACTAAAGGCACCATTCCTTATCTCCAGATTATGTAGTTCTAATAATATATTTTCACAATATTGTCGCTAAACTTCATGTGTGGCATATACGATTGCATTATTACCTGGGATTATATGTTTCCTCCAGATTAATCAAGGAAGAACAGGGGCCTGATTGTGTGATCTGGGTTTTAGACGAACTGCATACTTTAAGAGTTCTCAATATAATAGAAGGAATTCTGATATCTGTGGGTGAATGACAACAGCACATTCACTGGAAAGGGGCAACCACTCGGTCCCCCCGAACGTATGGTTGGGTGCCCCGATCCCCCCGGGAAGCCATTTTGGGCGGGGGGCGTGGCTCGGCTGGTATGCCCGAACGGGCGTGGCCGGGGCGCGCCTTTTCCCGCCCAAGAGGGGTTGTCCTAGACACCTACACAGAAGACCACGTCCAGTAGGCGTACCGGAGGAGGGTACACGCCCTCCCGCAGAAGAATAAATAGAGCGGGAATCCGAAGAAGCGTCCTCTTGTTCCTGTGCTCTGAAGGCTGCACCCATCCGTTGCTCGTGAGCCCTCGACGGAACAAGCGGCAATTTTGAGAACTTGTAATCTTGTTGGTTCTCTTTCAGTTATTTGGAGTACGAAGAATCCAGGACCTCGTTGATCGACTAGGAGCGGAATACTCGAAACCATGGCTGGCAAGAAAGCAGGAAAGGGTTCCGAGACGGATAAGGTGTTACGCCTATTGTCGAACCGGATGGCTTGCATGGACCGAAAACTCGGACAGGTCCAATCGATCGGTCGAGGTTTGGCGGAGGTCAAAAAACAGCTGGTAGCACTGAGCAACCCGGGTCACCCTAAGAAGGTAATAGGCCCGGCCTTGCCGGGAGTCGTCCCCGAGGGTAGAGGGAAACGAGTCAAGAAGAGGGCGGTTTCGGGGGAGGTCCCGGTTCCAGAGGTACCCCTAGTCGCCCCCGTCATGCCGGCAGACAACCCGGTACCAAACCCAGATATGGGTCTGCCGATCCCGGTTGTGATTACTCCCGCTAATGATGAGGAGATGCCTCCCGAATTGGCCATCCAGTTGGCAGCGTGGCTCAAGAAAAAAGCAGGGGGAGCAGTGGCCCCGGGAGACTCGGCCGAGGAGGCCAGACTAATAATCGAGCAATTGCGGCAGTCGAGAGATGCCGCAACGGCGAATTTTCCTCTTGTTTCCCCACAGGTGGCACCGGTTGGACCTGCAGTTGGTCACGAGAAGACAGCGGGAACAACGGCCGAACCTGGTAAGCTCGCATTGCCAATGGTGGGGGAGGGTGCATTACCCTCGAGGCGGGAGAGGGTGGCACAGCACATCCCTATGGCCACGAAAGAGTTAATATGGGGAGACAAATATGTTAACATGTTTTCATTATTGACTGACCATCGCGAGATGGAATATGCTAAAACCCAGAAGGATCTATGGCACCCGAGCGTCTGGCGCGCCAAGATGGCGGAATTCAGGGTGGATGAGACAGTAACGATCTGGGTTAAGGCCTTTTCTATATTTACTGCAGTCATGGGGGAACGCAAACCCGAGCTAATGACTGAGTTAACTTGCTATCAAAATCGTATTATGGATTTTTATTCAATGTATGAGGGGGATGAATGGAAAGGTTATGATATGAAATTCCGGAAAGCGAAAGAATTTGATGCTACTTTGACTTGGGATTGCCTGGACTCTGTGTCATGGCACAAACAGCTCTTGCCAGGGGCGGCAGGTACGTCCTCGCCAGGAGGGAGCGGGTCAGGGTTCGTCCGCCAAAAGCCCGCTGTGTCCTTTCGAGCGGGCGCCGTTGTGGATTACCAGCCCAAGACCGGCGGGAATGGCGGCAAGCGTGGGGTTTGTTGGGGCTTCAATCGAGGCAACTGTAACAGACCGCAGGGAACATGTAGGTTCAAGCATGCGTGTGTGGGCTGTGGGAATTCCTCACACCCGGAGAGTACCTGTAGATCTAAAAACAGCGGGACAGGAGGTAAAGGAGGGTCTAAGCAGGAGTGAGGTAGGACGTTGTGACCGATTGCCTACACCCGTTGATATCATGGCTCTGACTCCTTGGTTGAACAAATACCCTGATCATGTATCCGCTGGGGTGTTGAGGAAGGGATTCTTACATGGCTTCCACATCCCGGCGGGGGATTTTCGGGGGCACTCCTTTTGTAAAAACCAGTTATCGGTACAGCACAACCCAAGCGTGGCAGAGAAGAAAATTGCAAAAGAAGTTAGCTTAGGGCGGGTGGCAGGGCCTTTTCATCACCCGCCGGTGGCGGAGTTCATCTGTTCCCCATTAGGGGTTGTCCCGAAGAAAGACCCGGGGGAGTTTAGACTTATTCATAACCTGTCTGCTCCAAGGGGTTCCTCGGTGAACGAAGCCATTGACCCGGAAGTTTGTTCAGTGCGGTACGCATCGTTCGATGATGCCGTGGCCATGTTAAATCGCCTGGGCCCCGGGGCGCTGATGGCAAAATCAGATATCGAATCGGCGTTCTGGTTGCTCCCGGTACACCCACAGGATCAGCGCTTGCTAGGTTTTGCATTTCAAGGGAGTTATTACATGGATAAATGCATGCCTATGGGTTGCTCCATTTCTTGTGCCTATTTTGAAATGTTTAGCTGTTTTTTAGAGTGGGCATTCACCGAGGCCACAGGGCATAGGCATGTTATGCACTATCTGGATGACTTCCTGTTCTTGGGAGCAGCCGGCGATACGAAATGTGCGCAGGCGCTGCAAGACTTCTGCATCTTCATGCGGGATTTTGGAGTCCCATTGGCACCAGGTAAGACGGTTGGACCATCTACTTCACTGGAGTTTCTGGGAATTGAGCTCGATTCTGTGGAGGGATGTTTCCGTTTACCGATGGAAAAGGTGGCCAAGTTTAGGGCTTCCTTGACGCAATGCCTGGGCAAGGAGAAAGTGACCCTGCACCAGTTACAGCAAACAGTGCGTCAGCTTAACTTTGCCTTGAGGGTGATACCAATGGCCCGCCCCTTCTCACGCTCTATTGCACAAGCTATGGTTGGTCTCAAGGAGGGACACCACCGTACGAGACTGTCGTCAGAGGTTTGCCAGGATATGCGCATTTGGTTGGCATTTCTGGCGGACTTCAACGGTCGAGTTGTGTGGAACAAGCCACCAGCGTCTTCAGATGAACTAGGTCTGTGGACTGACTCAGCTGGGAGCGTGGGATTTGGCGCCATCTTTGGTAACCGATGGTCGGCGCAAACTTGGCCGACGTGGTGGCACTCCAGCGGTCTCACAGGTAACATTGGGTTCTTGGAGTTATTCACCATTTGGGTTGCTCTGATTGCATGGCCAGATGACTTCAGGGACCGCTCAGTGGTGTTTCGGTCTGATAATATGACTGTTGTCGAGTGCATTAACCAACAGGCAGCACGCTGCAAATGGATCTTGAGATTGTTGAAAGAAGTTGTACTGCTTTGCATGAGATTGAATGTACAGTTCAGGGCTAAACATGTGCCAGGCGTACTGAATCATGCAGCTGATGCACTTTCTCGTTCGCATATGCAGGCGTTCAGGGGCTATCTACCTACAGCGGACCTAGTGGCGGCACCATTCCCCGAAGCGCTATGGCTAATCGGTGCCCCGGATTACAAGACCTCGTGGCAGCAAGCTTAGCCCCCAGGACAAGGAAGGCATACGAAGGAGCGTTTCGTTCCTACTGCACATTTTTGGGTCCAACAGGGAGTCAGAGCTGGGGTCAGGAGGAATCCTTCCTGGGGTTCCTGGTAGCGCTGCACAGAGAAGGCCGATCAGCGGCAACGGCCAGTAGGCATAGGGCGGCCATTTCATTCATGGCGCAGGTGCATGGCATAAAAGAACCAACGGGTTCCTTTTTGGTTAAGAAGGCCCTTCGCGGCTGGCAGCGCCTCGAGGGTCGCAAGCAAGATGCGAGGCGCCCGATTGGGTCAGACAGGTTGTCTCTACTCGTAGCAAAACTGGACGAGACATGCTCCTCCCATTTCGAAGCAGTTCTGTTCCGGGCAGCCTTCGCATTGGCGTTCCATGGGGCTATGCGGGTGGGCGAACTGGTCGCAAGGAATAAGAAAGATGTTGAGGGAGGCTTGTGCAGGGATCACGTCCAAATTAGGGGTGATTCGATGGTGGTCTCGATAGCCAGGTCCAAGACTGACCAGGGGGCTATGGGAAATAGTGTTGTCGTGCAGCGCGCGCGAGGGTCCCCCACGTGCCCGATAAAGTATATAGAGGAATACTTGGCACTAAGGGCGGCTACATGGGGGGGGAGTTTGCTGAGGCACAAGGATGGCACCCCACTGACGAGGTTTCAGTTCCAGAGGGTGCTAGCACTGACAATCGCTGCTGCGGGCATGGACCCGTGCGATTTTGGGACCCACTCCTTTAGGATAGGGGCTGCTACTGAGGCTACAGCCAGGGGTCAGAGTGCGGAGGAAGTAAAACAGTTGGGACGTTGGTCCTCGAATTGCTTCAAAAGGTATGTGCAATTGCACATGTTGTAAAGATCAATTGACATGCACTCACGCTTCTTGTCTTTTGTTTGAATTACAGTTTCGCGAGCCTGTCACGCGGGGCGGAATTTGCAGTCGACCCAGCACCAGGAGACCAGCGGTCAAGGATCACCGTCTGGAGAGAGAGTGGTATGGGTCGTGGGCCACTCATATGTGAGGCGCGCCGGGGACGTATTCAATGATTCAGAAAAGGGGGTGGTGATGAACAGAGTGTCTGAATTAAGCAGACCACTCTTACCCAGTCCAAAGATCAGGGCTTGATCCATCACCGTTATTTATCTCACTGCACCACCCCAGCTCAGAACCTGGCTATATGCAAATCAGTCTGCCCTGGCCCTGTGCATCATGGGAACAGGGCAGACTAAACTACCAAGCCAATTCTTCACCAGAAAGGAGACAAGCTACCGGGGACCGGTTTCTGGCATTTCAGCCGTCTTCGGCCCGGCTTGCTTGAATCCTGATGGTGCAGTGAGAAAGGGACTCATGTCTGAGTATACCCTGCCACACCTATAGTGGCCAAAAACGATTCAGAAAAGGGGGTGGTGATGAACAGAGTGTCTGAATTAAGCAGACCACTCTTACCCAGTCCAAAGATCAGGGCTTGATCCATCACCGTTATTTATCTCACTGCACCATCCCAGCTCAGAACCTGGCTATATGCAAATCAGTCTGTCCCTGTCCCAGTGCATCATGGGAACAGGGCAGACTAAACTACCAAGCCAATTCTTCACCAGAAAGGAGACAAGCTACCGGGGACCGGTTTCTGGCATTTCAGCCGTCTTCGGCCCGGCTTGCTTGAATCCTGATGGTGCAGTGAGAAAGGGACTCATGTCTGAGTATACCCTGCCACACCTATAGTGGCCAAAAACGATTCAGAAAAGGGGGTGGTGATGAACAGAGTGTCTGAATTAAGCAGACCACTCTTACCCAGTCCAAAGATCAGGGCTTGATCCATCACCGTTATTTATCTCACTGCACCATCCCAGCTCAGAACCTGGCTATATGCAAATCAGTCTGTCCCTGGCCCAGTGCATCATGGGAACAGGGCAGACTAAACTACCAAGCCAATTCTTCACCACAAAGGAGACAAGCTACCGGGGACCGGTTTCTGGCATTTCAGCCGTCTTCGGCCCGGCTTGCTTGAATCCTGATGGTGCAGTGAGAAAGGGACTCATGTCTGAGTATACCCTGCCACACCTATAGTGGCCAAAAACGATTCAGAAAAGGGGGTGGTGATGAACAGAGTGTCTGAATTAAGCAGACAACTCTTACCCAGTCCAAAGATCAGGGCTTGATCCATCACCGTTATTTATCTCACTGCACCATCCCAGCTCAGAACCTGGCTATATGCAAATCAGTCTGTCCCTGGCCCAGTGCATCATGGGAACAGGGCAGACTAAACTACCAAGCCAATTCTTCACCAGAAAGGAGACAAGCAGGTGACGCGACTCACGCAGCTGGGGAATACGGGTACAGAGTGGCCTTCCATGGGAAGGGCGGGCTCTGTTTTGACCAATTCGAATCATTTTTTGAGGGTCTCTTAGGGCGGCAAAGGTCACCGCCATCTGTAGTCATAGTACACCTGGGGGGCAATGACTTGGTCACACTGGGTAGACGAGTGTTATTGGAACAAATTTTGTCGGCTGTTAGCTGGTTGGCTAAAAGAATCCCGGGGTGCACGATTGCCTGGTCCCACATGATTCCCAGGAAGGAATGGCGGGGGGGCCTTTCGGTGTCAGCACTGAACCATTCGGTGAAAAGCGTTAACAATAAAATTGGTAAATTGTTTCCCTCTTCGCAGTTGCATAGCATTCCTCACGGGTGTATTCGGGGTGACCACATGTATCTGAATGATGGGGTTCATCTGTCCAGGGAGGGGAATGACTTACTCATAGGAGACTTCATAGCATGGCTAAGGGGTTTGAGGAAGCATGACCTTTAGGAGGAGTAGGGGGGCCGGATAGTCGGTCAACTATCCAGCCTGTGGCGGTAAGGTCATGATCGGTGAGCAGTAATTTTAAGGTCCCTAGAGGGGGGCGCCACCCAGAATGGATGGGAACGCCCGGGGGGAGGCGGCCATTGGCCCCTTCCACGGGGAGGCGGCACCCACTAAGGATGGGTCGCCTAGGGGGAGACGGCCATAGGCCCCTCACAGGGAGGAGGCGGCTACATGCCCCTCCTACTAATTTCCCGAGGGCCGGATATCCGCGACGGCGGATAGAGAGTGTGGGGATGGGGGGAGTCCACGCTGTCCTTCCTACAGATACCTCACACGGGAACTCGGACGACCTTTAAGATGGCGTCGAGTGGAAAGGGGGCCCCCACCACGACAAGGGAAGTTACAGTTGGCAATGAGGGTAGAGTCCTCTGCGCATGCGCCACTCACACCGTGAGGGCGAGAGTTTTGGTAGTAGCGATCTGACACCGGTTAAGACCTTGCCGTTGGCCCTTAATGCTAGGATGTACAATTTTAATTTAGAATGTATGCATTTTCAGGATGTTAGACTCGGCTAGGAAACCTTTGTATTAGAGATCTGTTAAGGTTAGCCAAAGAACATGTCTTCATCGAAATGTAATAAATGTAAAATTGTACATAATGATGAAACTTTTATTTAATGTTTTAAATTTTGTTTCATATTTTAATAAATACGGCCGGGAGGGTGACTCCCTCCCGCCTTCCAAAAGTTCAAACCTGTGTCCGACTTCTCCCATCCTTGGGGATTGGTGTTGGGAGGGGGTTGGCGGGCACCTGGGCCATATGGAAAGGGGCGACCACTCGGTCCCCCCGAACGTATCGTTGGGTGCCCTGATCCCCCTGGGAAGCCATTTTGAGCGGGGGGCGTGGCTCGTCTGGTATGCCCGAAGCGGAGTAGCCGGGGCGCACCTTTTCCTGCCCAAGAGGGGTTGTCCTAGACACCTACACAGAAGACCACGCCCAGTAGGCGTACCGGAGGAGGGTACACGCCCTCCCGCAGAAGAATAAATAGAGTGGGAATCCGAAGAAGCGTCCTCTTGTTCCTTTGCTCTGAAGGCTGCACCCACTCGTTGCTCGTGAGCCCTCGACGGAACAAGCGGCAATTTTGACCCACCCACCAGCTCCTTATGGCAATGTTTGGTTTAAATAAAGTTTTGCTGAGATAGGCCTTTTTTCCTTTGTAGAAAAAGTAAAAGGAATGTTTTAGAGAAGGATGTGACTTCTGCCTGTAGGATAATGTTTTTCTTTGGAGGAGAGAGCGGTTGATGACACATCAAGGCTGTGTATGAATTTTTCCTTCCTTAGTAGGTAAACAACTGTCGTATTTATTTTTTGGTCGGGCGGTAAGGTCATGATCGGTGAGCAGTAATTTCAAGGTCCCTAGAGGGGGGCGCCACCCAGAATGGATGGGAGCGCCCGGGGGGAGGCGGCCATTGGCCCCTTCCACGGGGAGGTGGCACCCACTAAGGATGGGTCGCCTAGGGGGAGACGGCCATAGGCCCCTCCCAGGGGTGAGGCGGCTACATGCCCCTCCTACTAATTTCCCGGGGGCCGGATATCCGCGACGGCGGATAGAGAGTGTGGGGATGGGGGGAGTCCACGCTGTCCTTCCTACAGATACCTCACACGGGAACTCGGACGACCTTTAAGATGGCGTCGAGTGGAAAGGGGGCCCCCACCACGACAAGGGAAGTTATAGTTGGCAATGAGGGTAGAGTCCTCTGCGCATGCGCCACTCACACCGTGAGGGCGAGAGTTTTGGTAGTAGGGATCTGACACCGGTTAAGACCTTGCCGTTGGCCCTCAATGCTAGGATGTACAATTTTAATTTAGAATGTATGCATTTTCAGGATGTTAGACTCGGCTAGGAAACCTTTGTATTAGAGATCTGTTAAGGTTAGCCAAAGAACATGTCTTCATCGAAATGTAATAAATGTAAAATTGTACATAATGATGAAACTTTTATTTAATGTTTTAAATTTTGTTTCATATTTTAATAAATACGGCCGGGAGGGTGACTCCCTCCCGCCTTCCAAAAGTTCAAACCTGTGTCCGACTTCTCCCATCCTTGGTGATTGGTGTTGGGAGGGGGTGGCGGGCATACCGGCCATATAATCATAACCGTTCTCTTAAATTGTTCCACATAAAAAAGAGCTCTAAGGGTGTTTGCACAAAATTATAAATAAATAATGACAATACCTTCTACTTATTGGTAATGGTGCTCGCACTCTGGTAATAGGAGCCACCGATATTGATTTGTGTAATTTACTGAAAAGAAAATGCATATATTACTATAATATTTTGACAGGAGTGATTCCTAATGGTTCACACGGGTAATTCTGATTGCACTCACCCAGATTTAATTAACTGGCAAATCATTGATGTACGCCTTTTTAATTGGCTTCTCTGTCTTGTTGCCTTGTTGAGTGTAGAGGATTATCCTCACACTGTCTGGTAGAAAGAGAAAGGGTAGCGATTGTGATTTCTCTGCCTGTATTGAACAAGCACACTCTTGTCTGTTGATATTATCAAAAATAATCTTTCTTGTGGTGTGCCACACATTACTATTATTTTTAAGACAAACAGCGTTTTTGTCAGTGATTCATATTTCCGTTTTGATAGTATTATTATGCATATTACCACAAAGATTTATATTCGCCTTGCTTCTAATTCTAATACGTGTTTATAATTGTTTGAAAGTATTTAGGCTTGTGATTATAACGAGCGTGTTCTTAATCATTATGTACCGCTCGATTTTACATTGCGTATTAATAGTTGTTAAGAACATTTGGGCTGGTGGTTGTATCCAGCGTGTTCTTTAGTCATTATGTGCCGCTCCATTTAACATTGGTAATTAGTTATGTCTAGGATGACCGTCCTATCGAGCATTACATCGGTCACGTCTTTTGGCTGTATTCACTATCAAAAGTTTGCCGTTGATGGAAGGGCGATAATTATGCGGGACACTATTCGCTAACATTACATATTACTGCGCATATTTTTTAACTTTAAAGCGGCATTTCAATAGACTTGGTAAAACGATAAAGGTATCGAGTTTTAAGGCAGCCATATCACTTGCGCATTTACGCTATTCTGTTAACTCCTTTAGTGCGCTGACAGTAAAGTCTATTTCCGCGTGCGACTGCTTACCTATTTCTTTCGATTCGGCCTCCCTGCTCCTATTCCGGCGGCGTTTTGGGGGTTCTGCGTTTCTTGAATGTTTTCCCTAACCGTTTAGGGCGCTTTATATTTAAACATTGCGTGATTGGATGTAAGTCACCGGCCTGCTGATTGGCACATTCTCGATCACGTGTTGAAGTGATCTTCAAAGCCGGAAAAACTTTACGTTGCTAATGCTAAGATCGGCATTAGCAGCGTAAAGTGTTTCCGGCTTTGAAGATCACTTCAACACGTGATCGAGAATGTGCCAATCAGCAGGCCGATGACTTACATCCAATCACGCGAAGTTTAAATATAAAGCGCCCTAAGCGGTTAGGGAAAACATTCAAGAAACGCAGAACCCCTGAAACGCCGCCGGAATAGGAGCAGGGAGGCCGAATCGAAAGAAATAGGTAAGCAGTCGCACGGGGAAATAGACTTTACTGTCACCGCACTAAAGGAGTTAACGGAATAGCGTAAATGCGCAAGTGATATGGCTGCCTCAAAACTCGATACCTTTATCGTTTTATCAAGTCTATTGAAATGCCGCTTTAAAGTTTAAAAATATGCACAGTAATATGTAATGTTAGCGAATAGTGTCCCGCATATTTATCGCCCTTCCATTGACGGCAAACTTTTGATAGTAAATACAGCCAAAAGACGTGACCGACGTAATGCTCGATAGGACGGTCATCCCAGACATAACTAATTAGCAATGTTAAATGGAGCGGCACATAATGATTAAAGAACACGCTGGATACAACCACCAGCCCAAATGTTCTTAACAACTATTAATACGCAATGTAAAATCGAGCGGTACATAATGATTAAGAACACGCTCGTTATAATCACAAGCCTAAATACTTTCAAACAATTATAAACACGTATTGAAATTAGACGCAAGGCGAATATAAATCTTTGTGGTAATATGCATAATAATACTATCTAAACGGAAATATGAATCACTGACAAAAAAGCTGTTTGTCTTAAAAATAATAGTAATGTGTGGCACACCACAAGAAAGATTATTTTTGATAATATCAACAGACAAGAGTGTGCTTGTTCAATACAGGCAGAGAAATCACAATCGCTACCCTTTCTCTTTCTACCAGGTAGTGTGAGGATAATCCCCTACACTCAACAAGGCAACAAGACAGAGAAGCCAATTAAAAAGGCGTACATCAATGATTTGCCAGTTAATTAAATCTGGGTGAGTGCAATCAGAATTACCCGTGTGAACCATTAGGAATCACTCCTGTCGAAATATTATAGTAATATATTAATTTTCTTTTCAGTAAATTACACAAATCAATATTGGTGGCTCCTATTACCAGAGTGCGAGCACCATTACCAATAAGTCGAAGGTATTGTCAATATTTATTTATAATTTTGTGCAAACACCCTTAGAGCTCTTTTTTATGTGGAACAATTTAAGAGAATGGTTATGATTAGTGAATGTGCTGTTGTCATTCACCCACAGATATCAGAATTCCTTCTATTATATTGAGAACTCTTAAAGTATGCAGTTCGTCTAAAACCCGGATCACACAATCGGGCCCCTGTTCTTCCTTGATTAATCTGGAGGAAACATATAATCCCAGGTAATAATGCAATTGCTACATGCCACACATGAAGTTTAGCGACAATATTGTGAAAATATATTATTAGAACTACATAATCTGGAGATAAGGAATGGTGCCTTTAGTATAATTTTGTTTTTGACAATACCAATATAGAAAACCCACCAATGATTTGGTCCTCGCCAGAGCCAACTAGGAGTAGATAGGATAACACTGTATCATAAGTAGAAAGAATAGTACTGAATTAAGAGCTATTAGGAGATGTTTTCTTAAATGAATTTTAGATTAATGTATCTTTGAGATGAAATAGTAATTGTGTGTTTTCTTCTAGAACTGGTCCTGAAGAAGGTTTTTTATTAATTTCTTCCAACCGAAACGCTGCGTCGACCTTTGTTCTTGCGAACATTTTAACCAACATTGTATTTTTGTGTATATGTTTTTGATCCTATATGTTTTTAATCAATTGTATAATTTAAAAAAAAATATTATTGTAAGAATATTTCTCTTTTGAATAAACGCACAGATGTATTTTTGAAAACACTTTGCCTGTCTTGCTTAAATCTGATTAATAGTGAATATTCTATGTGATATGTATATGTATTAGTTGCTTCATAGTGTTGGCTTATAACGAGTTTGATGTCTTTGCAACTTGTGAGGTTTTGATTTATTGTGAGATTGGTATTCTCAAAAATAGGTTTGTGACACCACCAGATTAACAACAACCATCTTTATGGTTGGTCAGTGGGACTCTTTCTGTTCCTTGAAATTAATTTAAGCCTTCTATCCCCATATATTTGTATACTTCAGTGTGACTATCAGCCAGTTCGGGATGGACTGTTCCTATTGGAGCAAAGTCAAGACTGATTTGCATATAGCTGAGTCCAACGTGAGGTGGCATGGTGTGCAAAATAACAATGGACTGGGATACAGCTCAGAGTAATTACCAGTGACTAAGATTATTTCAAGCATTCCAACCATCATATTTTTGTATATTTAATTTTGTCACCCTAGGTGGGATGGGTATGTCCAGATGTAGGTCCCATGCACACTGTGCCGCTGGAACCAAACTGTACCAGCTACTGATCCCATAACATTAGATTTAAACTAGTCCTGGGTTGCTTGTGTTATGGTTCAGGGAGGACCTGGCAGACAGTTTGGGCTGGACTGTTCGAAATGGAGCAGGTACAAGACTCATTTGCATATAGCTGGGTCCAAAATAAGGTGGTATGGTGTGCAAAATAATGATGGGCTGGGATGAACCACCCAGTCATTATCAGAGCCTGAGAATAATTCAAGCCTTTCATCCATCATGTTTTTGTGTTCTTCGATATGTTACACTAAGTGGGACTTGTATGGTCAGACTTGAGTCACGTGCGCACTGTGCCACTGGAACCAAGCTGTACCCAGCTGATGTTCACTAGGGCTAAACGGGTCCTGGGTTGCTTGTGTTCCAGTTCAGGGAGGACCTTGATTGGCAGTTTGGGCTGGACTGTTCCCATTGGAGCAGGCTCAAGACAGATTTTCATATAGCTGGGTCCAAACGGAGGTGGAATTGTATGCAAAATAACAATGGACTGGGGTGCAGCACAAGTAATTACCAGTGGCTGAGATGAATTCAAATATTCCATTCATCATATTTTTTAATACTTGAGTTTGTTGCCCCAATTGGGACCAGCATGCTCAAACATGGGTCTGTGCACAAATTGCCACTGGAACCCATATTACCTGACTGACAAACCCATACTAGGGCGGAACTGGTGCTGGGTTGCTTGTGTTCCCGTTCAGGGAGGACCTGGCTTGAACTGCTCCAATTGGAGAAGGGTCAAGACTGATTTACATATAGCTTGGCCCATACTGAGGTGGCATGGTGTGCAAAATAATGATGAAATAGTACAATTACCAGAGGCGGAGATTAATTCAAGCATTCCATCCATCATATTTTTGGCACTTCAGTTTGCACCCAATAAACGTTATTTGATTTGGATGGATAAAACCGACAACAGGCTTTTGTGACATTATCGAACACATCCCATTTAACGCTAATCAGTGTCCTTTGTTGGGTGTTTGGCTACAAGTTCCATGTTGCAGTGCACTGTGGAAGACAAAGAGGACAGTTTACAATATGTATCAGTGTCTATGTTACCTTATTTAAACTCTGTAAATTGTCAACCTAGAGCATTGCAACACGGCGTCTTCTCAGTTCAATTTAGAAGCTAAACCAGAGTTTGTAAGATTTTGTTATCTGGAAAATAGTGTTTGATTATTCATTTCCTCATAAATCAGCTTCTGGGATAATTATCCCTAGATGTTCCATGGTCGAGATTGTTAATCTGCCGTTCTACAGTGACAAATTATCTGCATTAAAAAGAGATGATTACTGCAGCTGTGTGTTTTAATCAGACTTCTCCTGAGCACTCCAGCGCCTCCGATTTTCGGAAAGAGTTCTTAAAGTTTTACAGCATGACTACAGGGGACAGCTTATCAACATCGTTTCTAGCTTCACTGCTTACTTTTACTGCTATAAATGCAATTTTGGCTTCATTAACCATTCGACAGTGACAGCTTTACTGGTCATATGAAAATCAGCATGAGCATTGTGCTAAATGCAGAAGGCGCTATTTTGAACTGTGTAAAAACACAGGGGCTTATTTGCAACCCCCTTGTGCTACCAGCGTGTCACTTTCTATATGGGAAAAAGTTACGTACAGGCAGTGCAAGAGACTTGTGAATAAGCCCCATAGAACGGAAATCCAGACGCAGCACTTCTAAGGCAAACGATCAAACACACACATTCCAAAAACCTTTGTGAATTGTTATTTACAAAAGACATAAGACACAACTGAGACTACTCACCTGTATTACAAATGGCTGCATTTATATTATGCAAACTACCCCGGGGGGTCGCTTCTCTCTGTTCTAATGCGAGCCAGAAGTGAGATAGTTTCAGGCAGGACAAGAGAATGTTCAGGGCCACATTGATGAGACCCCTTGCGCCTCAGGAACATCCATTTTTGTGACGTTCTGTGGCGCAAGAGCCTGCTCCATATTTCCGAGGCAGCACTAAGCCACTTTTTTTTAGGGCTTAATGCTCCCTCATCAACATTGTTCCCTTCAACGCAGTTTTCTGCGTTAAAGGGGCATACAATGGGCGTTGCTGGGGGCTTTTTGACACTGCCCCAGATTTAGAAGAAATCATGAATCTAAGGCAGTGCCAAAAACGTACTCCTTCCCAGGGGAGGCATAAGGGAGGCACAACGAGGAGAAATGTCTTTATTTCTCCTTCTTTTTCCTTTCACAGAGAAAGAGGGAGAAGCCTTTTGTGATTTTTTTGGGTGCAGGAAGGTTTTCCATCTTGCCCAAAAAGAATCATTCCTGCAATGCAGACACTTTTATACCATGGTTCAAAGGTGCCTGTGTTGACGCTTGGCAGCCCATTGTGCTCTGGTGCAGGGGGAAAGGACAGGAATGCGCTGTATCTGATAGATAACCACCAATATAACAGGGGGGAACCAATTAACCAACAGGCATCTGGGTATAAAACACAAGGTAATCAAACTGATGCCTATGGACCATTTACCAATACTTTTTAGGGGATAGATACCATTAATTATCTCTCCCTCACTCAATTATTTTTAAAGGAACTAAATCAATCAAGAGTTTAGTTTTACACTCATTCAACTAGCTTGCAATCCACCAAAGAAAAAAGAAAAAAGTCAAAAGTTGGTTTATATATTTAGTTTAGTAAACCATATCTTTGTCAAAAAAATGATTCTTTTTTACTTTTTCTATTTTTTTACATATATATACACCATTTCAACATATATATACACACATATATACAATATACAAACAATTTTAAAATGTACCGACCGATACAAAAAATCTTTTGAACCTTTTTTAGGGTTCTTTACCCACAATTATATTCACACCGCTAGAGAGTGCCAGAGAGCTAACGGAGACGCTGGTCAGAAACGCCAGATCGCCATTCAGTGCAGACGCCGAATTGGGCTGCCACGAGGGAGCTGCGAGCCTTGTGGACCGGGCGGACTAGGGAACGAGTTGCGGACTGCAGGCTGGGATTGTCTCAGCGATTCTCCCGGCGTTGCAGACGTTGCAGAGGCTGCGGAGGTGAGCGTGTATTGTGTATCTCCCCTGCTCACCCGTCTCTGCATTTTCACCCGACCAGGAGGCGGGAGGCGGCAGGGTTACGCGCCTGCACCCGCATTAACCATGGTAGTGCCGCAGAGATAGCCTGCCTGCACCCGATACTGTACCTGTCCCTACTTGCCCCTACTTGCATCTGATATCTGTGTCCACACCTGTACTCCAGACCAGGGAGCGGACCTACTCCCGGATCCGCCTGCTTGTACCCCTCCTGCATTCGCCTGTACTTTAGCTGCTCGAGGCTAAAGACATTGGTGGCAAAACTTGAATCTTTACCAGGCTGATTGCAGGAGCGCTGGTTACACAGGGACATTGCCGTCTCATTTGCTGACCCAGGATCACGGTAGCAGGACTCCTTAATGGGCGTGCCACTCACCTTCCGCTGCTAAATCTTGCTGCCTGTTGTGTTCAGGACGGAGCCAAGGTCCGCGCTATACTGCAATTTTCCTTCCTGGCTGTCGCCTCCCCGAGGACTCCCTGGTGTGAGCGAGACCTGCAATCGGCAGGGCTAGCCTAGTGCTCCCAGCTGGAGTCCTCAGGGTAAGAGGCTTGGGCTTGGGCAAACACCATCTACAACCCGGGGGACTGCGAGGACACGCCTACCGCCGACAAGTTCATAACCACCACCACCTTACCCGCGACGCGGGACGCGCGCGGGGCGAAGCCCTGGCCAAGGGCGGGCCCGTTGTTGCCCATTAGTGACCGGTAGAGACCGGACCGGGCCACCCCCTTTGGCCCGGGTTACTACAGCCAATAGACTTCTACCATGCCTACTAAAACCAGAAGTAACGCAAAGACCAAATCTAAGAACGCCCAAGAGGTAGCTCAAATAACTGGCCTGGTCGACCTATTCATCTCACGGACACATAAGTATCTCCCTTCGTGAAAAAAGAGTATCACTGGACCTCATGAATGCAAATCGATCGTCTCTGGGCACTCTAGCAAACGCAACTTCTCCCATTCACCAAACCTCCCAAAACTCTTCCCTTCCCCTGACTGTGACTGCTCTTGACATCAATACAGTCCCGTCCACAGTTGATCTATCAGTAACTCAATTCGAGTCTGATGTATCATTAACATCAGATAACTTAGAGGCATCTCCCGATTTAGTAGCCTGTCAATCACTCAAAGGATCCCAGACCAACATAGATACTTACCTTCGAGGAGAAAGAGAAGGAGCCATCCCAAAACTAGGTAGTACAAACCCCACTGACATTGTAGTAGCTACGGCTTCTCTCCCAGGTTACGACATGGAGCCGGGGAGGGACCCACTAAATCATACAGCACAATCTTTGCAACAAATTACAACATTCCCTCTAGAAACCAACCTTTTGCTTCCTATCACCCCGAACGAGGTTACTGATAACCCCTGCAGAATATGTAAAACTACTTCACAAATATTAACTGCAACTAAGGACCTCTTGGTTCAGCATTTGAAACCTATACAATTAAGTATCAGGAATCTTGAAGCCCAACTGGCAATTCTTTCCGCCACACTCCTCGATACCAACGCACATCCAGCAAAAAAAGGGCCGCGAAACTTCCTTCAGCCCCCGAAAACATCTCTCCAACCACAACCATCCAAGGTAACAAAACAACCAACTCCGACTTTCCCACCCCTACAAAATCCAAAACAAAATCTTTTAAAGCAAAACCTGCAAAATGCAACGCCCCGAGCACAACAGGGTAAAACCAATGCGGTGCCGAATCAACACACATCTAACATAGGCTCGGTAACCCCAGGTACTACAGGGGCCGCAACAGGTAATTCAAATACAACTCACTCCATTAAAAAGCCAATACCTCTACCATCTAAACTAACAGTCCCACCTCAGTTATCACCAAAAAAGACCCCAAAAAAAATACCAGGACCCAGGCGTCCAGTCCACCTGCCCCCAGAAGCCACGCCATACACAATCGTACTCACAGGTGTACCCGAATTAACTGAAGATACACCAGAAAGTGCCTGGTCACTTAAAAACAAGGTCATGCAATGGCTAAGCATCAACAGGCCATTAGAACCCCATCATTCAGGAGGGATCTCCACAGTCCGCATGGTAGTATGGGTAGGTAAAGCACCAAAATCGACCCGCGGGGACTGTATCATCGTAACGTGTAGAGACCCTTCCACTGTGGATTATATCTGCGCTTGGCCTTCGCTGGAGAAAAAAGGTGGAATCGATGCTCGACATCTATCTTTCTTTTACCCTCCAACAAAACAACACCATTATACCCCAACCTGGAACTGGCACCAGCCCCAAAATGATCAGTGGAGGCAGGTGGGGTATACATACGACCACGGAAACAGAAACGTACCGAGATATTGGCCAAGGCAGTACTGGCAGGACAGACCCTACCAATCATACGAAGGCTGGCCGGGTTTCCCAACACAAAATCGCTTCGACTGCCTAGAGATGGTCGATTGACCGTTCAGGTTTGAACCAGAGAGTAAAAACATTAATATTACATACCAACCAGTAAATTTAAGTCAACAGCGAGTGTCACCTAAGCCTGTTCCCCATACCCACGTAAACCAAAAGTCAGAGACTACTACTGTCGTCTCTTGCAATCCTACTAATGTTATCCATATCATATCCACTGACCCCTCTGGGACTGGACCCGACTCATACTCCCACCAACCAAAAACTTCTAAAGATCCCATCAACCCCTCGCAGACCCAGATAGAGTACCCAATAGACACTCCGACCGTGAGTACCCCGATGGAAATACCTCTCCTTCACGCATCCCCTGTACCTACTAATCTGAGTCTTTCCATTGCATACTGGAACGTCGCAGGTCTGTCTTCAAAAATAACATCAGAGCTATGGCTTGACACAGCCAGGGAACACCAGATACTCTGCCTTCAAGAAACGTGGTGTACAACCCCAATACACCTTATGGGATATAAAACTTTCTTCACCCCAGCAGTGCAGGGAAATATGGGCAGACCAAAGAGGGGGCTCATGATCTATGTCACCAATACTCTTCCCTTTAGATCGAAACTGCTAAAGGAGTCTCCCACATATCAAATTATGCAGATAATCACCACTAATGGTAATAATTATGTTTTCACCAATTATTATAACAACTCTGGCACCTCGGATTGTTGGTCAAATTTAGTAGAGATCGCTACTTTCCTATCTTCACTGCAAAACGATAACAACAAAACTACAACTCATTTAATCTGGGGTGGCGATTTCAATCTCCCTTTGTGCCCAAACCACAAAAGGGAAACTTGTGGACTGCAAAACGAGCTTGGCAACCCCTTACCCCACTTTGTGCACTCGACATGTGGAAGTAAATTGAATGACATTATATTTTCTTTAGACTTGGATTTTGTGAACGAATTAGTAGATCCGCAGCAGGATTTTCTACCAACCTTCCATGGAAAAGGCTACTCAACAACCATAGACTACATAATAGCCTCCCATTCACTTAAAGGGCAACTAGCAAACTTTGAAACTGGGTCTAACGCAACGAGTGATCACTATCCACTCAGTATAAGAATCATCTTCAAACTGGTAAACGGCCACTCTGCAAAGCCGAGCCTTCTAAACCAGCAAACACTCACCATGAATAAACTGAAGGGCTATACGGTTAAATGGGCTAAGATCGACCCAGAAGAGACGATGCAGAGGGTCTTTGAAAAATCCAAACACTGGATATCTGAATGCATGTCCTTGGAGACGTCACCTCAAATGATCGTTAGTAGTTTCCAAAGCATCTAAGAAACAATAAGGAATTAACTATTTGTCAAGCTAAAAAAGAACAATAAGTCCCCTACCACGAGATGGTTTGACACCGCTTGTCGGAAGGCACTTTCTACCCTTAAAGAAGCCTTACATAGACCCACGAGAGACTCCCAGGAAATTTCCAACTTAAGAAAAGCATATAATTCTGCCAGACGGGACCGTAAAAAACAAATCAAACAAGAACTATGGTCACAACTACACAACAGCACCCAAAGAAAGGACAGCACCTCATTTTGGCAAGTCATAAGATCTCCTTTCTTGGCTAATAGTACAGAAACCCAACACCTAGACGTGGCAGTAACTGAGGAAGATTGGGTCACCCACTTCTCAAAAATCTTTGGCCCACCTCCGGATTTTGCAGTAGATAACGGTTCAGTAACAAACGAGGACCATTCAGTGGGAAATAACATCTACCCGATAAATATTCATTTCCACCTCAGCGAGGTTATCAAAGCAATCAGGGCATCTAAATCTGGCAAGGCTCCTGGCCCTGACGGAGTTCCAATGGACATCTTTCTCCACAATGTAGACTTTTGGTCACAGTTAATCACCCGGGTTATGTCAGCTATAACCTCGGTCGGGCTTTTCCAGTCATGGTCGACATCAACCCTTTTACCCATCTTTAAAAAAGGCGACCGCAACGACACTGCTTGCTACAGACCAATCTCCCTTCTGGACTCCATGGGTAAGATCGCGGGTCGAGTACTCCTGGACCGTTTACAATCTTGGGCCCGGGAGAACAACATCATAACCGACCTGCAATATGGATTCCAGAAGGGGCTTGGGACCGTGGAACAGGCCCTTGATCTTGTCCTTCTGGCAGGGAAATATGTTGGCGCCAAAGGAGGTAACATCTTCCTTGTCTATGTCGACCTAAGTGCGGCATTTGACTGCGTCCAACATGCAAAACTTTGACAAATACTGAATGATCTTGGAGTGGACCCCCCATTAATAGCCTTCCTACGTGAACTCTATTCTAACGCTGTAGGGCGAGTAAGATTTGGTACCAGTGGTGAGCTGTCCCATCCATTTCAAATAACGAAGGGAGTAAGACAGGGATGTGTACTGGCTCCCTTCCTGTTCAACCTTTATACAAACGGGCTTGAGCAGGCTATGTTGGAAGGGAGCCAGGACTTACCCCAGATAAATCACCGTCCGATACCCACATTGCTGTATGCTGATGATTCAGTCATTTTAGCACGGACCCTGAACCAACTCCAGATACAAATTAACAAATATGCCACATTTATGGACTCACTCGGCCTCAAAATAAACATAAAGAAAACCTTCATAATGCACATTGGTCCTAGGGTCAAAAACCCTAAACCGATAATGGTCGATAAAATGAAACTGGAAAAAACCTCAGTCTACCCCTACCTGGGAATCTTAGTGGATGATGCGGTGAACTGGCGCAAGGCAATTGACGCCAGAAACCTTCACTTCCGTCGGGCAACATCGGCATTGATTTCTTTCTCGAGGAAACTGGGGAAACCAGCGCCACCCGAACTCCTGACCATATATTATGCAAAGTGCCATAGCGTGGCTACCTATGGAGCTGGAGTCTGGGGTTATGGACGCATAGATCAGCTACAAGTAACGGAGAATGGCCTCATAAAATACATTTTAGCCCTCCCTCAAAGTTCCCCAATATTAGCTTCGCACCGTGAGCTTGGTATGGAATATATCGTTGACACTATTCGCTGCCAGCCAATTTTACTGTGAAAATTACAAAAAACAATTTGATGGACAGAATGTAGATCGATGTCTTACATTCACCCCAGTACAAGGATCTGGGCCTAAATCCATCGTTTTTGCACTCCACACCACCCTGGGTCAGATAATGGCTTTATGCAAATCAGCTCTGAACCTGTGCCCCATGGGAACAGTCCAGTCCGAACTACAACAGCCATATCTTTCCCAGACCGGAATCAAGCATCCGAGGACCGGACCAGTTTCGAGGTAACACCTCTCATCAGCCCGGCTAGCTTGACTCCAGTGGTGTGGACGCTCTGGGACCCACGTCTGAGCTACCCCAGTACACTCAGGGAGAAAATTACAAAAAACAATTTGATGGACAGAATGTAGATCAATGTCTTACATTCACCCCAGTACAAGGATCTGGGCCTAAATCCATCGTTTTTTGCACTCCACACCACCCTGGGTCAGATAATGGCTTTATGCAAATCAGCTCTGAACCTGTGCCCCATGGGAACAGTCCAGTCCGAACTACAACAGCCATATCTTTCCCAGACCGGAATCAAGCATCCGAGGACCGGACCGGTTTCGAGGTAACACCTCTCATCAGCCCGGCTAGCTTGACTCCAGTGGTGTGGACGCTCTGGGACCCACGTCTGAGCTACCCCAGTACACTCAGGGAGAAAATTACAAAAAACAATTTGATGGACAGAATGTAGATCAATGTCTTACATTCACCCCAGTACAAGGATCTGGGCCTAAATCCATCGTTTTTTGCACTCCACACCACCCTGGGTCAGATAACGGCTTTATGCAAATCAGCTCTGAACCTGTGCCCCATGGGAACAGTCCAGTCCGAACTACAACAGCCATATCTTTCCCAGACCGGAATCAAGCATCCGAGGACCGGACCGGTTTCGAGGTAACACCTCTCATCAGCCCGGCTAGCTTGACTCCAGTGGTGTGGACGCTCTGGGACCCACGTCTGAGCTACCCCAGTACACTCAGGGAGAAAATTACAAAAAACAATTTGATGGACAGAATGTAGATCAATGTCTTACATTCACCTCAGTACAAGGATCTGGGCCTAAATCCATCGTTTTTTGCACTCCACACCACCCTGGGTCAGATAATGGCTTTATGCAAATCAGCTCTGAACCTGTGCCCCATGGGAACAGTCCAGTCCGAACTACAACAGCCATATCTTTCCCAGACCGGAATCAAGCATCCGAGGACCGGACCGGTTTCGAGGTAACACCTCTCATCAGCCCGGCTAGCTTGACTCCAGTGGTGTGGACGCTCTGGGACCCACGTCTGAGCTACCCCAGTACACTCAGGGAGAAAATTACAAAAAACAATTTGATGGACAGAATGTAGATCAATGTCTTACATTCACCCCAGTACAAGGATCTGGGCCTAAATCCATCGTTTTTTGCACTCCACACCACCCTGGGTCAGATAATGGGACCCACGTCTGGTTGCCCAGACGTGGGTCCCAGGCACTCCACACCACTGGAGTCAAGCTAGCCGGGCTGATGAGAGGTGTTACCTCGAAACCGGTCCGGTCCTCGGATGCTTGATTCCGTTCTGGGAAGGACATGGCTTTTATAGTTCGGACTGGACTGTTCCCATGGGGCACAGGGTCAGAGCTGATTTGCATATCGCCATTGTCTAACCCGGGGTGGTGTGGAGTACAAAAAAACGATGGATTTGAGCCCAGATCTTTGGACTGGGTTGAGTGTGTGACATTGATCCACATTCGGTCCATCACCTGTTGTTTTTGCAAATTCCGCCCTAAGTGCGCTGGGGATGCCCAGACGTGGGTCCCAGGCACTCCACACCACTGGAGTCAAGCTAGCCGGGCTGATGAGAGGTGTTACCTCGAAACCGGTCCGGTCCTCGGATGCTTGATTCCGTTCTGGGAAGGACATGGCTTTTGTAGTTCGGACTGGACTGTTCCCATGGGGCACAGGGTCAGAGCTGATTTGCATATCGCCATTGTCTAACCCGGGGTGGTGTGGAGTACAAAAAAACGATGGATTTGAGCCCAGATCTTTGGACTGGGTTGAGTGTGTGACATTGATCCACATTCGGTCCATCACCTGTTGTTTTTGCAAATTCCGCCCTAAGTGCGCTGGGGATGCCCAGACGTGGGTCCCAGGCACTCCACACCACTGGAGTCAAGCTAGCCGGGCTGATGAGAGGTGTTACCTCGAAACCGGTCCGGTCCTCGGATGCTTGATTCCGTTCTGGGAAGGACATGGCTTTTGTAGTTCGGACTGGACTGTTCCCATGGGGCACAGGGTCAGAGCTGATTTGCATATCGCCATTGTCTAACCCGGGGTGGTGTGGAGTACAAAAAAACGATGGATTTGAGCCCAGATCTTTGGACTGGGTTGAGTGTGTGACATTGATCCACATTCGGTCCATCACCTGTTGTTTTTGCAAATTCCGCCCTAAGTGCGCTGGGGATGCCCAGACGTGGGTCCCAGGCACTCCACACCACTGGAGTCAAGCTAGCCGGGCTGATGAGAGGTGTTACCTCGAAACCGGTCCGGTCCTCGGATGCTTGATTCCGTTCTGGGAAGGACATGGCTTTTGTAGTTCGGACTGAACTGTTCCCATGGGGCACAGGGTCAGAGCTGATTTGCATATCGCCATTGTCTAACCCGGGGTGGTGTGGAGTACAAAAAAACGATGGATTTGAGCCCAGATCTTTGGACTGGGTTGAGTGTGTGACATTGATCCACATTCGGTCCATCACCTGTTGTTTTTGCAAAAGCCAATTTTACTGTGGCATCGAATATGGACCAACCCCGAATGTCATTTAACTCGCTCCCTTATTACAGACTGTTTAGCCTTGACAAACTGGCGAAAAATTCCTTGGCTAACCTACATATGGAACTTCTTCAAAGACCTGGACCACGAGTCCTACTTCGAAGATCCTGCTTCGATATAAGATATTTCCAGGAAACAGTTAAAATCAATGTGTCTGAGTCACATGAGGGAGTTACGGAACCAAGCTGAGATCTTAAAACCATCTAACGAAAAACTCTGTGCACAACAATCTGGCAAAGGCATACAAGCATATTTGACGTATTTCTTATCAAACCACGAAATTTTTTTATTAACAAGACTTCGTTTTAACATCTTTTTCCGTTTAGTTTCATTTCCGGAAACTCAAAATTGGTCCCGCAATTTGATGAACTGTCCATGTGATGGAATTTCCCAACAGTCAACGATCCACGTTGTTTTATTTTGTAAATATTACAAAGTTCCACGAAAAACGTGGATTATTCCACTTCTCCGATCTAGTGGCCATAGACAATGCCATTCTGCGTTTCTCTTTTTGCAGTCTCTGAACACGCCACATGAAGCTAAACTTATAGTGACTTTTCTTAAAGCAGTCTTAATAATACGTCAAAATATTCTAAGCTAACTAGAAGCATACAAAACTGCAAATTTTATTCTTAGTATGTTCTTTTATATCTCGACTCATTTTTAAACTCATTCATGCGCTGAAAAGCCTTTTCTATTCTATGTACTTTTTATGATTATACTATTGATAATCGAATAAAAGTTTATGAAACTGAAAAAAAAAAAAATATATCAAAAAAGGATGTATTCAATTAATTACAAAAGAACATTTCTTATATCCAGGTCACCAAAAACCAAACTTAAGGGGGCATCTAAAGGTATAATTTTTTAACCTTTCCTTGTAAATGAGCTCCTCCCAATCTATTTCATATATTCTTTTGTAATGGTGCCTTCCGAAAAACAGTTGACGCGTTTCAGCCTGTCAACATTTCAGACATCTTCAGGACTTGGGCAAATAAGGTTCTACTGTCACAAACTACATCCATCCGTAGTATAGACTGTCTAATCCATCTGAATAGGATTGTATGCCAACGCCTCTGCCAGCTATGATGAAGTCCTCACTCTTCACAATAATGCCAAACCGGTATTTCTAAACACATGTATGGAGTCACACATCTTCCTCGACTGCCAGTCCGATATTAAATAGGATATTTTGCCATTCATCTTTGAGCTGCTCTTGTGGACAAAGGAACAAGTTCTGATGACAAAAACTCCATGGCTTGGAGATAAATGGCTTGTGATTACACTTTTATTTCATTTTTTTTCGTTTTGCAATAATGAATACATAGCATAAACAATGCAGCATATAGGGTTGCAACATCTTTTCAATAGTTGATACTTGGCGGAGATTGCAGGGCCCGATTCACAGAACTAACTTAAGACAAAATCCTAAACTTAGTATCATTTTGGTATTCACAGAAACTTACTCATTTCGGCATTCACAGAAGTTAGGAGTCCTAACTTTAGGACTCCTAAATGCCTTCTGTGAATACCGAAAGTCTTAAAGTTAGGATTTTTTATCAGTTTAGGAGTAGTAAAGTTAGGACTCCTAACTTTAAGACTTTCGGTATTCACAGAAGGCATTTATTAGTCTTAAAGTTAGGACTCCTAACTTCTGTGAATGCCGAAATGAGTAAGTGCCTTCTGTGAATACCAAAATGGTAGTAAGTTTAGGATTTTGTCCTAAGTTTGTTCTGTGACTCAGGCCCACGGTGTTTAAGGAGAACAACACATTAGGGGTACATAAGCAACCTTGTAAATAATACAGTGAGACATAGGGCCTAGGGTACTCCAAACACATAGAGTCAAGACACTTATAGCATTAACTCTCCCACCCTCCATTACCAAGTTGGTCTTCCTCATCCAATCTTCTCTCCCTACTCTCCAGAGTGCTGTGAGCGGAGTCACCCCCCTCTGTTAACCCTGAGTTACACAGTTCCCGCCATTCTGTCAGATCTGCTTGAACTTGTCTTCCCTGCGTGTAAGTTTCATATGTGTCTCTTCGGCGAGAGACCAATTGCGCACATCCATGAGCCAGGCCGGCAACTCTGGACCTCTCTGCCCCATCCATGTTAAGGCCACCCTATGTCTAGCTAACACTAGCATTAATTGTATAAATTTATAGGACAGTTTCCGTTTCTTAGGCTACCGTACGTATGCTAATAAGCAGTGTAATGGTTCTGGCCGCAACTGAAGGCCTGTAGCTGCTCTTATCCTATGGACCACCCCCATCCAAAATTGCGTGACCACTAAACACTCCCATGCCAGGTCAATACAATCCGTGTTTTCCGTGGTGCATCTCGGGCATCTACCATTCCTGTCATGCGAAATGCGTTTTAGTGTTACCTGGGTTAGGTAAGTACGATGTAAACAGTTATAGTGTGTTACTTTGAATCTGACATTGCAGGAGACAGTGCGTTTCAGAGCGCCTATGTATGCCCCCTGTTTCCCTTCCAACTGGGTGCTTAGGTCATTCTCCCAGGCTGCCCGAGATGGTGGCATCGGGGCGTGGAGTCTTGTTTCATGGCGTGATATAGGAGGGAGACCATTCTACTAGCAGCTCTGCATGTGGGTAAGATGTCTAGTGTTTGTGTGGTGATAAATGTTTCTTTAGGGAAAAGGTCAGCAAGTACCCCACAACGTCTATCCGTCCAGGTCTGAAAGGACATGTGCGTTCCCATTTCTTTAAAGGGGCCAGTATCCAAATCTGTAACTCCCTATGGAATGGTGTCCTCCCCAAGATCCTTCCAACAAACCTCTGCCATATGTCAGCTGTATGTCTCACCATATAGGGAAGAGTTGCCTCCGCTCCCCTGCATTAGTGCATTCTGGAGTGTCAAAGTATCTTCCCAACCAGCCAGTAGCCGTTTCTCCCAATTGTCTGCGTCTGCCAGCCATCGGGCCCCAGGTTGTAATTGGGCATCGTGGTAATATAAGTCAAAGAGGGGAGCCTCCAGACCCCTCTCCTCATAGCGGCGTATAACAGTGTTAAGTGCCCCTCTGTTTCTCCTTTCAGCCCAGAGCAGTGATGTGAGAATCTTATTCAGAGTTTTGAAGACGCGTGCCGGTAGCGGGCGCACTGAATTCTGTGGCGCATATGGGGCCCTTGGGAGTATCACCATCTTGGAGATGGCCAGCCTGCCCATCAGCAGCAGTGGAAGGGTATTCCAAAATGTCACTGAGCACTGTAAGGATGCAAGTATCCGATCTATATTCATGGCCATCACCCGCGTGTCTAACGGCGCAACCTGGATCCCAAGTATTGGAAACCCACCCGTTCCGATCAAAGCCCCAGATCAGGGAGATCCACCAGGGGCATCAAAGCCAGTCCCGCTAATGGAAAAATTATTGATTTATTGCGGTTAAGCCCCAGCCCCAAGACCTCTCAAAACCTACCTTAGTGACGCAGCAGTTCAGGTACTACTTCCCGAGGGGAGGCCAAATAAAAGAGTGCATCGTCTGCATGTAGGGAGATATTATGATTCATCTTACCCACTGTAATTCCCCACCGATCCAATTCTGCCCTTACCCGAACCGCCAATGACTCTATAACTAGCCCGAACAATAGGGGCGAAAGTGGGCCCCCCTGGCGAGTGCCCCTGCCCAGCTGCCCTTCTTCGGAGCATGCATCCCCTAGCTTGACCCTTGAACGAGGCTCTGAATGCACTATACGGATCCAGCGATGGAATTTGGGATCCAGCCCCACTACCCGGAGCACCTCCAAGAGCTATCCCAAGTCCACAGTATCGAATGCCTTAGCTAGGTCAATGGAGACAAGTACCATCTGTTCTTCCCGACCATGCACTTTGTGCATAATATGATTGAGCCGTCAAAAGTTCATGGCCGTGTTCTGACCCAGAATAAAGGCACATTGGTCCTCATGCACTAGGCCTGACATATAGGGCCATAGGCAGGATGCCAACGGTTTACACAGAATTTTAGCATCCGTGTTGATCATAGTAATTGGACGGTATGACGAAGGCTCATGGGCATCCCCGCCCGGCTTCAGAATCATACAGATCTTCCCTGTCTCATGCTGGGCAGAAGGGCACCGCGCTCGAAGGCCTCCAGATATACCTGTTGGAGGAGACGGGACAGCGTGTCTGCAAAGACCAGATAACATTCAGAGGGGTACCCGTCGCTCCCCGGAATTTATCCCTCAGCAAGTGCTGCAGCGCGGACTGTACTTCATCTAGTGTTAATGACCCTTTCAGCTCCTTCCACACCGATTTAGAGATGAACCTCAGGGTCAGGGCCTGCAGGTAGGGGAGATAAGCTGTCCACTGATCACTGGGTCTGCAGCATATACCATCTGCAAATGGGACTTCAGGACTCGTAGTACCCCTACCTCGGAGTAAACCAAGCCGCCAGAGGCTTTACGCAGTGCCACTAAAGTGGCAGGGGTTTGTTCCCGTCCGAGAATACAGGCCAACAAGCGACCTTACTTGACCCCTTCCCTATGTAGGCGTTGCTTATACTGTATTAGGGTATATTTGTCGATTCTGTCCCAGATGTCTTGGATCCGTGGTCAAATGACCCGCTCCCTAGTCCCGTCCCCTGCATCTGGGACGTCTTGATCCTGCATCTCCAAGAGGTCCCGCTCCTCTATTTGTAGGTCCCTTTGGAGCTGTTTGCGAACCCCGCATGTGAGACTAAGACAGGCACCCTTCACCACCGCTTTTATAGCTTCTCACTTCTTGGCTCTCTACAGATCCTGCCCTTCCCAGTTTAGGTCAATATATTCAGTTATTGCAGTCTCAATGTGTTGCTTCCCTACAGGATCTTCAAGTACCTCTACCGGCAGCCAAGAGGTCTGAGGGCGGCCAGTCGGGCCCTCCAGCCAATCACGCAGGCCACAGGGGAGTGGTCAGATAGGAATTGTGTCTGATGTGTCACCACTAAGAACATATCAGCGTCAGGGTTGGTGACCAAAATTCTGTCTAGCCTACTGTGAGTGTTGTGCGTAGGGGAGAAGCAAGTGTACAGTTTTTGGGATGGGTGTCTCTAATGCCATATATCCTGGGCCCCTATATTTCCCATAACCTCCCGGACCTTCGTCGTCATCCGTGGTTTTGTGCCCCTGTGGGGGGCCGTATCAAGGTCAGGGTTCAGAATGCAATTAAAATCTCCGATCCATATCAGAGGAACCTCTAGTTTCGATACCAGAACCTCCTGAAGGGCTGGAAAAAAGTCTGGATCATCCATATTTGGGGCATAGGTATTCAATCCAGCGATGTCTTGTCCATCTACCTTAGCTCTGAGGAGTATATACCTCCCATGTACATTAGCTTCCATGAAATGTAGGGAGAACTGGGCCCCTGGGGCTACCCACACAAGAACTACCCAGGCATAGAAAGAGAATGAGGAATGAAAAATCTGCCCCGCCATTTTTTCGCCAGTCTTTGGGCTCGCTCTTCATTGAGGTGGGTTTCCTGGAGACATGCTATCGACACTTGATGTCTTCGGAGGAAGGAAAGAACCCTGTATCATTTGGTACACGTACTGAGCCCTCTCACGTTCCAGCTCATTAGTTTAATCCCCATGGGTGTTGTAACGACCCGCTCCTTTGTGCCTCCCCTCCTTCATAGTGACATTCAACCTGCCCTCTACATGCTGTATGAACAATACACAAGGAAACAAAATAAGCAACACCCACAAACACCCTCCCCCGCCCACGAGCAATACGCTACAACTATACATGCATGAACGCTCTTCCGATGCTGATGCCAGGACATGCGTGATTACACTTTTCAGCGTATTTGGGATACTTTGTGATTTGAAGCGTATCTCATTTTGTGTATGTATTTCAATGTTAATATTGCATATTAAACTTAAATGAACATGTGTATCCATTGGTAGAATTAAATAACGTAATAAGCTGAAAATGGTTAATGAAATGAAAAGCAAATACTAACAATTGGGATGTTGTGCTCTTTCTGGCCACACCTCTGACTCTGCCCACTGACCAATTCTTGGGTTATTCTTGTCCTTTGATTCTACTCCCATAGTACCCAAGGCAGACCCTTCACACCTCACTCCTTCCCTTCTCTCCATTCTTCACTTTGTACCCTACGCCCGCATTTCCTGTTAATCGATGCCCCTATCTAATTGCTTTTCATTTTTCACCTTCCCATTTTCCCTTTCACTCTCTTTTCACATGCTTCCCACTGCCCACTGTCTGCTGTTCTTCCGTTGCCTTTCCCCTCTTTTCATTCTCATCAGGTTCCACTCCAATCTTGCACTCCCAACCTCTGCTTTCCCCACTTCGCTACACATTCATTTTCTACCTTATCAATATTTGCCTTCAGACCTCTCCTCCTTACTCACTCTCCCTTTTATGTTTTTCTTTCTTGCACACATTTTAAAACTTTCCACTCCAGGAATCTGTCTTTTACTGCAGGGTCCTAAATCTTGGTGTGGCCACTAAGTCATCTTTCTGAGGTTCTTAAAATTAGCGCCATTGAGCTGGATAACAACATTTTTAATTTGGTGTCAAGGCCCCCTCTGGAGAATATGTCCTTTACAAACCTGTACCGAGAGTTAAAGACACAGTAATTTATTTTCATCTTTTGATTTTCAAACTTGCAATATTTCACTGTCGTCATTCCATCAGTCCCATCTTGACTCAGTACCATTCATACTGGTATCCATTCACTGACTTTCTTTCCTTCGACCCCCTTTTTTCGTTTCCTTTTTCTCTTCCTCAGCACCTATAGCCATGCCTCCTTTCTTCTTTCCATTCTTGCTTCCTTACATCTTCATTCAATCTCCATCTTTCTTCCCTTGGTGCATTTCTTCCTTCTTCCTCCTTTTGTTGCTTACTTTTTTTTCTGCTCCTTCCTGCATCCCTTATTTAATTTCTTCCTTCATTATCCTCAACCCTACCTTGTGCTTTTCTTCCTTGTTTTCTTTCTTCTTCCCATTCATCACACATTGTTCACTTCCTTTCTCCTTCTATCCGTTAATATCTTCCTTTCCCATTATTTTCTTAATTCCTCCTTCCTTCATCTCTTCCTTACCTTTAAACAGGACAGAACTGTTCTGTTTAGTTTGCAAAGCAGTCTGAAATCCTCAATCGATCTTTCCTAAAGCTGCATTTTGGGATGTACACACATTCTCTAATTAATTTTCCCTTTTGAGTTGTTGTCATAGGCTTTCTGTATGCTATGTTACTTTGATTTGTATAGAGCACTAATCACCCGAGAGGGTATCTAGGCGCTAGGGCAGGTGAGAAGGTATGCAGTCCCTGAGGTGCTTAAACGAAGAGCCAGGTCTTCAGGTTCTTGCAGAACTCAAGAAGTAAGGAAGTGGCTGTGATGTGTTGAGGCTTGTGGATATGGACGGAGACAATAAATTAAGTGGGTGGAGGCAGTGGATGAAGTGGCCGGAGCCGGGAAGTGGGTGTGGCATCCTAGAAAAATGTGAGCACCTGCACTTCATATTTTACAAATTAAGCACTGGACATCAGATTAAAACTATTTACTTTAGCACTGTTGTTTTTTTTACTGGCGACAGAGTCCTCTTGACCACCCTACAGAACAGAAAGGGTGGAAACTGAAGAGTGCTAAAAAAACTCTAATCTTGTCTTGTGCCTGGAGAACTTTCCTAATCTGATTATCGATCGATCAACACCTGTCAAAGGTATATTCATTTTCAGTGAAAAAAAGCTGAAAACATACGTCTTTATGTTCAGTTTTAATTTACAAATTGGCGAGGCCATTACCAAATATGCAATACAATGCATGCACTCCTTTCTCGACCTGAAGACAGGCGTTTCTACAGAAAACACATTTAAAGGCATCACACCGAGAGCCATCAAACAGGTTGCAGCTCCACTATACAGAGGTGCCTGTGGCGGGCTTGAACTAGGGCAGGTGTGAAGGTATGCAGTCCCCGAGGTGCTTAAACGAAGAGCCAGGTCTTCAGGTTCTTGCAGAACTCAAGAGGTAAGGAGGTGGCTGTGATGTGTTGAGGCTTGTGGATATGGATGGAGCCAATAAATTAAGTGGGTGGAGGCAGTGGATGAAGTGGCCGGAGCCGGGAAGTGGGTGTGGCATCCTAGAAAAATGTCAGCACCTGCACTTCATATTTTACAAATTAAGCACTGGACATCAGGTTAAAACTATTTACTTTAGCACTGTTGTTTTTTTTACTGGCGACAGAGTCCTCTTGACCACCCTACAGAACAGAAAGGGTGGAAACTGAAGAGTGCTAAAAAAACTCTAATCTTGTCTTGTGCCTGGAGAACTTTCCTAATCTGATTATCGATCGATCAACACCTGTCAAAGGTATATTCATTTTCAGTGAAAAAAAGCTGAGAACATACGTCTTTATGTTCAGTTTTAATTTACAAATTGGCGAGGCCATTACCAAATATGCAATACAATGCATGCACTCCTTTCTCGACCTGAAGACAGGCGTTTCTACAGAAAACACATTTAAAGGCATCACACCGAGAGCCATCAAACAGGTTGCAGCTCCACTATACAGAGGTGCCTGTGGCGGGCTTGAACCTGGCAGGGAATAAGTGGGATAATGGCTGGAAGGAGGCAATGATAGCTTTGAGTGAGTAGCACATGGGTTAACAAGCTGGCCTGTAGGAGAGGAGCGTAGAAATGACACACTCAGTAGGTGTGGCTTGTATGGCTTAGAGGACAATGGCACAGTGAAAAGGAGTCGTCGCCTCTGCCTTTATTTGATGCTTCCAGGAAGTGACGCATTCCAATTTACATGGCACTTGGTGCTGCACTGCTTGCTTGACTGTAGCCCTGATATGGACAATAGATTCTTTGGACAAGTAGGGCAGGTGGCAAGTGGGCTGAGGAGATAGAGAGTAACCCCTCGTACACAAATTGCATTGTGCTCCACTGCTAGCAGGGGCGGATTGGCACTGCGGGCATTCGGGCATCGGCCGAAGGGCCGGTGTCTCAGTGCCCTCTGTGGGCCGTTTTTTCCCTAGGAAAGGGGAGAAAAAAACGACCCACAAAACCGGCCCACAGAGGGAACGGAAACAGAGAAATGAAAGCAGCTTTCCTGTGCAGCCCTACAGCGATTATCAGCTGTGGCCTCTCCTTCACTCCCTGCCCTGCAAAGCAATCACGCTGAGGGTGGGTTGGGGAGGGGTGATTGTTTGCAAGAATCGGCCTCCCTGGGGGCCAGGTGTTGCTCAGGCCATTGAGCCATTTTCACCTCGGGCCCCCTGGGGCCCACGAAGGCCTGAAACAGTGTTAATCTTAACACCTCGCCCACAGCCCTTCACATTCAGGGCATAGTGGGCGAGGAAGAATAAGTCTCGCTGTGGGGGCCAGGTGATGTTTGGAACTCACACCATCTTCACCTCAGCCTCCCCTGGCAACCATAAATGACCCAGCAGCTGTGTTTTGTGCTTCCCTGCCAGGAAATTGCCCTGAGGCCTGGAGGCTGGGGAGGGCTGAATTTACTAATTGCAGGGGCCTTACTGCTGTTCATGTGCTCCTGAGCTGAAGGTCGGAGAGGGCTGAGTAGGTTAGTAATAGCATGGGCTTCCCTGCTTTTCAGGTGCTCCTGCACTGGAGGGCTCGAAAAATTTTGTGACAGAAAGGGGCCTTGCTGCTTTTTAAGTTGCTCTGCATGTAGGCCATTGTCACCTTGGCCCTGTGTCCTGCTCAAGAACAGTATCCTCTCACTTTCATTCCTTGTCTGTGCAAATGGTGTTTCATGAAAGGGCACGTCCCTTGAATGTGGGCCACGCCCCTTGAATGTGGGCCACCACCCCTTAAATGTGGGCCAAACCCCTTGAATGTGGGCCACTGTTTTTGTCCGTGCCCGGGCCAAATTGTGATCCCAATACGACCCTGGATGAAGCCCTGTTATTTACCCCGAGTGAGGCCCTGATATTTACCCCGAGTGAAGTAAGGGCGGTCCTAAAGGCTATACCGAGTGGTGACTCTATTCTGGTGTACATCTTTAAACAGGACCATGATCTTTGGGTCCCTTACCTGACAATATTAGATAAGGCCCTTGCGAAAGGAGCAGGGGTTCCCGATTCATGGTTGGGAGCTGAGATCCTCCCAATTTACAAGAAAGGCGACCGCTCCGCTCCGGCTAATTATCGACCAATTAGCCTTATCGATACGGTTCAAAAAATTGTGGCACGCCTTCTCTTGGGCTGAATTCAGTGTTCGATGTCGGATTTTGATATTCTATTGCCATTACAGGCAGGCTTTCGCCCACATATGGGGACCCTTGAACAGGTATTTAGGTTTATGCTTTTATATTGGAAAGTGGTACTATTGGGGGGGGCCTACTTTTTGCGGCCTTTGTGGATCTCAGGTCTGCTTTCGACCTAGTACCCAGGTCTAAGCTATGGGAAGTCTTACTGGAGTTGGGCATGCCAAGAGAGCAGGTGGCATTACTTATGAACCTACATGCAAATACCTATGCCAAAGTGAGATGGGGCAAGCCAGGAGAGGTGACAGATAGATTTGCGGTCGCTAAAGGGGTTAGACGGGGTTGCGTATTAGCACCCACCCTGTCCTCCCTGTTTATTATTGGGGTGACAAACTACTTTTCTAACTTCCTGACAGATGCTCCCTCCCTTGCCGGTATGAAAGTACCCTTGCTCATGTTCGCTGACGACACGCTCATCATTTCTAAAATGAGGTAGGGCTTACAGCTAGCTTTGTCCCGTTTCGAGCTTTTTTGCAGTGAACATGAGCTAGAGGTGACTGTTGGAAAGACTAAATTTATGGTCCTTCGTGGCCCAAGAGCTGTTAAATCCAAGGTCAAAATGAGTGGGGTTATCTTGGATCAAACAGAGGTCTTTACATACTTGGGTGTTACCCTGAGCGAAAATCTAAGCTGGAAACCCCAGCTGGACCTCTTGTCCCTTAAACATGCCAAGCTTGGGGGGGCTTTACTGAAGGAGCATTCCAACTCACTTACTAAACCCCTGGCCCCACTGATTAAAATGTATGGCTCAAAAATGTTACCTTCCATTTTATATGGAGCTGAACTGTGGGGTTTTAGCGACTTATCTAGACTGAAGGTGGCACAGAACAAATTCCTCAGAACAGCTATAGGTCTACCCAATCTATTCCCTGCCTCCCACTATTGTTTGACTTGGGATGTAACCCGATTGAGGATGTGGTACGGTATAGACCACTGGCGTTCTGGCGGCGCTTGTGGACTACACCGGAACTGTCCATGTATCCAGAGGCCACTTTGGAGATAAAGGGATTACAGGGGGCTTCTAGGGTTCCCTGGTTAGCCGCTGTTAGATCGTCGTTGCTGGATATGGGATTGGAGGCTCTGTGGGTAGATCCAGCCAGTGCAAATTTCCCACCCAAGAAAATCTTCAAAGAAATGTATTAGAGAAGGATCAAGGATAAGAGACTATCTACTGTGTGGGGGTACTCTATGACCTTGGCCTTCCTAGTTAACAAGGAAGTTCCGAGCTATGAAGACTACTGGGACATTATAACTAAACCACTCGATCGAAAATTGTATCACCAGCTGAGAGTGGGCTCACTCCCCCTACGTGGGTTAACACACTCTTGTAATCCAGAAAGTAGTGATAAATGTCCCTTTTGTATAAAGGAAGTAGTTTACTTCAAAGCTTTATTTCGATATAATGATATCTTAAAAGCACATGACAATTAAAATACAATACATGTTATTAAAATACACTCAATAAATAGTTAAAAAAACAGTTTTAGAACGTATTAAACAATATACAGCTTTGAGATTAAAAGAAATAAGGGACCAAGAATTGCCTGGGGGGGGGTTCGTCACATAGCTTTGAGGAGAAACTATTGATCACTTCTTATTTTGTTGTCCAATGTACTTACTACCCAGACGAGTCTGGTTAAGACCCGTATGTTGTTCATTGGGCACTAGATCTGCAAGTACTGCATGTGGGATATTGCAATCGGATACTTCCGCCTATATTGTCATTGGTGTGTCAAAGTTCGCAGGCTGGGCCTGGTCTTTACGATCACGGTATCTGAGTCCCTGAGCCATATATTAAGTAATGTTCATGGGTTAGATGGTGTTTTAACACTTTCCTTTTAAAGAGTTGTTCTCTTTCTTATGGATTCAGTCATGTGTCTTTTTGGTGTGATATTTAATACTGTGTTTTCCCAGGTTGTAATGTGTACAGCATTTATGGCTTTTTAAAAATAAAAAATAAAAATTATGAAATGCCCTTTATGCTTGATGTATATTTGTCTTTTATGATACAAATCGAAATAAAGACCTCTTGACTGACTGAGAACTGAGAACTTCTCATACACAGAGTTTCAAGAAACTCAGTAGAGTCACAGCGCAACAGAGCAATGGATATAATGGAGTGGTATGGCTTGAATGGCATTGCACTAAAAAGGGGGACTGTCCTCCTACTCTAGGAAAACGCACTTCTATAGACATCATAGTGTAAAGCTTTTCCAACATGTTGATTCTTCTGTCTCCATTCAGCCAATCAGCTTTCAATGCTCTCCTGGGAACAGGATCACTCCCCGTCTTGTCATCTAGAATGCAATATTCCACAGCCAGCAATGTCATGTGAAACATTTCTTATAAAATACAGTGTTAACTCTTTTAAACTTTCATATCATTTTTTCCCTTTAGAAATTCGGTATCTTCATTTGTGAACGTCTTCATTACCTCGGTAAATGACAAATCTCTAATAATCTATAATAGTTAACGTTGATCTTTGTGTAAGTAGAAACCTTTTGTAGAGAAAGGAGAAAACATGTATTCACTTGGAAAATGTCCTTTTGAAGGTCAGGTAATTTCTAGTGATGTCAGCTTGACAGACAAGGTTGCTTCAACTATTTAGGCCTAGTATGAGTAACTATGGCTGCCTACTACAATTTTTGCATTTAACCCCTTGGGCGCGGCCGCGATTCTGCGCCTGAGAGGCAGATTTGAAGAGTGGGTGGGTTCATGACGGCCCTCAGCCGCCATCAGCACACGAGCACCGTGATGCATGACGGCTGGGGGCCGTCATCAGCATGGAAGGGGTTAAACGCTTATAATTTCTATCAAAGTTTACACGTTATTTTGCACATTTTTAGTAAAATGAATTATTTTTGTCAACTTTATAAAATGCTCCAACACCGCCATGTTAAATGAGCACAGGACATGAATAAAGTCATGTACTTTGAGTGCTATGAATAAAACTCATCTAAGGTCATTAAAATCAATAACACATCCAGAAATGGTGCTCAGACCTGGATGAAAAGAAGAGGATGATGCTGTTATTTTCTATGAAAGATTGCATGGACATTTGAAAGACTCTTTGGTATTAAATAGGCCAAAAAGAACTGGATCATTAATTGATTCGGTGTTACACAGTGATCATTTATTGAAGGGAATGCCGTCAAGAGGTGTAGAAAATCATATATATCTACAGAATTTCAAGGTTTGAGATTCCATTAGTGGCTGCACCTTTTCAGGAAACTATGGCAACATGTAATACAAGAAAGCAATTGACATCTGCTGAAGTACAACACTTGCAAAAAGAAAAGAAAAACAATTGATGGATGGAATGCTAAACAATGCACCCCCAGTTACAAGGATCTGGGTTTAATCCAACATTCTTTGGCTCTCTACACCCCCCAGTTTGGACCCCACCATATGCAAACCAGCCTTGACCCTGTTCTTTATGGGAACCCTACAGCCCGAACTGCCAAGCCAGGTCCTCCCTGGACTGGAAACAAGCATTCTCGGATCGGTTTCGGGGCATCACCCCTCAATAACACTGGCAAAGAGAAATGTATATATTTTGTGAGGAGGTACTAATTATTTTCTTAAGCAATGTCCTTATCTACAGGAAAGACTCTCACGCTCGGTCTGAAGTAGTCTTCATGAGTAGAGAACCAAATTTTAGGAGCCTGCTAACAATCTATCCATTTATTTTTATAGCATTTGCCAAAATCATCTTTGCGTCCATATGCTGTACTTGATTATTTATTGAGCCTCTGAAATCTTTACGAATCCCATGTTTGCTCGGATGTATGAGGTAACCTTGTCCTTTAAGAAAACTGCAGAATCTATCTGTGCTGTTGATACTTTTTCCTTAACATCAGGGGATTTTACACAAGAAATACCCGTGCTTACTCTTGCAACCTTCCCTGGTCACGAAGAATCATTGATTTGCAACAGCACTGGTGATCCTGTTTTTTCAATCATCTTGGACATGAAATGTCTCTGGCGTCAGGATCCACAGGTAGTTTGGGTGAATACTATCATTGGGTTTATTTGGCCGTATTGTCAAGCAGCATGCTTACCCCTCAGTGCATTGGGACCACATCTACAATTGATAGACCACATATTCTAAACACTCATCTTTGGTGAGTTCCCGGCAACTGTAGCTTCTTGATAGCAGGTCTCGATCTGGAATTTTTATTCGCTTTTACTGAGCGAATACTCGTTTACATATTTTTTACAGACTATATTTACATTGGTGACACGTCACGATTTTCTCGTGCGGAGATTTGTACTAGTCAGGTAGATACAATCCATATTATAAGCACCAGGGCTCATTAACGGTTACCTATAGGGGCACCGAGGGTTTTGACATGATTTTTATTAGGACTCTCTTTCACGATAGGTGGGTGCTGGGACTTTCTCAATCACATGCATTTACCACTTAAGCCGTGTCTCACGTTTCTGTCACACAAATAAATATCTTTTATTTGCACTTCTACCCTATGGAAACCAGTGTTAATTCTATGTCATATGATCGTGTAAAGTGAGAATACATGACTAATATTACTTTTGCAGTGCCCAGAAACGGAACTGATGTGAATGGTACAGATAACCAAGTTTGGATTCGCTTCTATATTTGTATTCCCCTGAAGAAGGGTCGGATATGACCCGAAATGCATTGGGAAATGTTATTTTTTCTGTTCATCAATTAATTGTTGTGTAATGACATACAACAGAATGATTTGATTTCTAAGTGGATTTTTTGTTCGAATTACTCTACGCATCTATACAATATGCTTGTTTTTGTATACATGGAGTTTTACTAAAAAAGTTTAATTATTGAAAACAATTGTGATCTCATTTTATTCGAAAACATTTGGATTGTTATAATATTGATTAATTGCAAAAATGTTCTGAAACCTCAGGGACAATAGGGTGAGCTCCCGGCCAGACCTAGTCTCTACTAGGCCTCTACATAGCAGATTTACACACAGTTGTGGGCTCAACTGATCACTGGGATGCTCCCAACACAAATTTAAACTTCCTTACTATTGCTTAACCTAGGAATCTGAAGGTGTGCAGGCTAGATTCTCACATAGGAGTTCCTATTTGAGTCATCCATACAATCTCTCTGCGTGAGGTGGCCAATGTTGGGGCATTAGATCTTTCAAATCAAGTACTCAAAGACCTGTGGTGAACCGACCAAAGCTGCATACTGTTGTTCAGGGTGGACTTAGGGTGGATGGGGAGAGACTCGAAGAGTACTTGAGGTGACTTTATGATGTGGTTTTTCATATTGACCTTGGATTTATTTTGCTGTACCACTGATACATTCCACTACTACTGAACATGAGAAGGAGACTAATTACATCAGAATATAAGCGAACCATCTCATTGGTTTTTCAAGACGTGTACAGTTTTGATTGGCACAGACTGTGGAGGAGTGACTGACAAATGCCAAACTGATGCACCCACTGGGATTATGGATGAAGGACAATTTAACACATAGCATTCCCATATTAACACTGACGAAGAATTACAATATCTGTACCTTTCAGTGGATTACTTTAGTGAATTTAAGTGTACAAAGTATCTGAACACAGTATCAGGTGCTTGAAAACATCACTCAAACCACTACAGCCCTGCAAGTAGAACGGAACCAGAGATATACTTTAATTTCCAGCTGGACTCCCACAGTAGATGCAGTAGTAGAATTCAGTTCAGAAGGATACCCCTCACAAGCCAGAAACACACAAACTGAACACCAATCCATACGTTTGCACAGCTTCTATGACGGAATTTCCTCAGAAAGACAGATCCTGCATTTAAAGGGAGCCATGCTGGACACACTAGAACTCCCCACAAGACAATCAGAAAGAATGGGAAGATGGGTGGAGGTGGAGCTACAAGAACTCATCCTGGCTCAGCCATCTTGTGCATTTGACCTACACCAACCCGTCACTTTATTCAGTGCGATATATTAGACATTCTTATTTGTGTCCATTGGACATTAGTGATAATGGTGGGCTGTTTGAAGCAGGATAATCCACGAGGGGCAGTAGGGTTTTTGACTGTATTAAAGGTTTGCCAACCACCCGCTGAAAATTCTTGTTCATTTCCCCGTTTTGGTTCGCTATGCCCTGGTGCATCATTGCATTAAATTCTTTGAGTAATCTTACCTATGGTTTGTCCACAACTATTTTCTTAAGTAACTGCTGTGCATTTTCCATTAGAATTCCCAAGGGGTCTGAATTCTTATTTGTCATGTAATTTAAGTGTCTATCAGTTGACAAAATAGTCTGTATCTGCTTGTTTTCTTTTCATATTTGACGTTTAGTTTTGTTTATTTCATAATATTCCATGTTGAACAAGGACATGAAATTATTAATAATTTCATGAAAATGAATAGTAGCCAGGATCCGTTACTTGATCACTGTCATGCTTCCTTCTCCATGACCACCTTTTCGCCCTTTCCACCCAATGTTAGCTCCTTGGCCTCTTTAGCCAACAGCGTCACTGCCTTTTGGAGTTCAAAGAAGTTGTGAGTTTCTATAGAAAGCCTCTTGTCTGATTAACTTGGGGCTTCCACTTTTGTCGTCTTCTGTTGCATTCCATCTCTTCCTCTCTGTGATGCAATGACCCCCTTTATCTTCTCGAGCGACTGTCTAGATCGGACTTGATATTATTTATCTGCGATGCAGAGGTCATGTCTGGATCTGAGTTGCTACTCTTGTGATAACAGCTGATCGTTCCCACATTTTTATTAATTGTATACGTCATAAAAAAATGTTTAAATAATACTAAATGTATAAGCTTCAGGAATTAAACTTTCTCTTGACGACTTTTCTGAGCAAAAACTGTTGGCCGAATTTATACAGCGTAAATCAATTATTACTTTGTAAATAAAGATGCAACTGTAGCTTTTTTGAAAATTTCAAATGCGTTTGTACAAGGACACTTTACTCATTAAAAACACGTATTTCTACTGGAAGCAACACTTTGGCAGTCAAGGCATTTTCTTAGTCAGAATGCTGAAAAACACACTTGTGTGACATTAAACCGAAGTAAATGAATCCCTGTTGTTGAAAATAAAAGCAAAAGAAATGATGGTTAAAATATTCATCTCCCTTTTGGCCTGTCCTAGACCATGTATGACTCAGACACTGCAATTAGATGAATACTTAATCAACGTGATCTTTCCGCTTAATATGCTTTCTCATTTAGTATTCCTGTCCTTCGTTATCAGCATATTAATCAAGATGTTTACCATTTTCTAAGAAAGGAATAATTTGAGCAGAAAGGTGGCCGCCTTTGTTCACTTTCACTCAGCACAGGAGCACAAGCCCTGCTGCTCGATTGCATGTGGGCACTTCCCATGTGACCTCTGCAAGGCTGGCAGGCCACACTCCTCTGGAACTTGCTATCGCCGCCTGGGATCTGTGCCAGCACAGCGATGAAGCACTTGGCATCTAATTCTGCCAACAGCGGTTCGAGGAAGGGCTGTAACAAACAGACCAAGAATGATTATCTCCTTCTAGTTCCATACTAACATGAATCATCTGCTAAATGGTGGACATTAATGCAAAGAACTGCCAGCTACTGTAAACTGATTCAGCTGTTCTATCTATCTATCTATCTATCTATCTATCTATCTATCTATCTATCTATCTATCTATCTATCTATCTATCTATCTATCTATCTATCTATCTATCTATCTATCTATCTATCTATCTATCCATCTCTCTCTCTCTCTCTATCTATCTATCTATCTATCTATCTATCTATCTATCTATCTATCTATCTATCTATCTATCTCTCGCTCTATCTATCTATCTATCTATCTATCTATCTATCTATCTATCTATCTATCTATCTATCTCTAGCTCTCTCTATCTATCTATCTATCTATCTATCTATCTATCTATCTATCTATCTATCTATCTATCTATCTATCTATCTATCGTCTCTCGCTCTATCTATCTATCTATCTATCTATCTATCTATCTATCTATCTATCTATCTATCTATCTATCTATGTAAATATAGCAACAAAATCCTCAATGTCCACCAAAGGAATCGAGACGCACTTGACTGAAAGATCCAATCTTGATTGAATTATACTGGAATGTGAAACAACTGATGCCTCCCCAACGCATTGCGGTCTCAAGACCTTAATCATGTGTACCATCAGCAAATAACACACTTCTTGCCAACTGATGAGTCTTTATATCAGTGGCTCCTCCCTTTCATTTAGCCATCCAATCGGAAAATGTTATAATGCATCATGGTCTAATAAGTTCATCACACAAATTATGCGTCCCAAATGAGCAGCTTAGTTGGATCATATACTTTGGTATAACAGTTGTTGCAAATGTAATTATACGACCGTCCAATGAATTCGCATTGATCATGTTGCTTTTCATATCTTATCAACTTGCTGTCCTGAGCATAGCCCTGTAATCTATGGCAGACAGGGCCCTCAACGCATCAGTCTGCAGTAGCAGCTGCCGTCTACAATTCTCCAGGCAGCACAGTGCCAACAATTAAACGAGGTGGTGTAGTCCCTCTTACAGTTTCGGGCCACGCAACAAATTAATCAACAAAATCCTCCAATGCCCACCAAAGGAATCAACATGCATTTGTCTATCTATATAGATTGTTACTGAAAAAAACAAAGGTTACAGGGATGTTATAGTTAGGCTCAGTTTTCACTTGTACAAAGCAGTTGAAATTCAGCAAATACAGTTACTTGAGCTAACTATAACTTACCCCCTGCAATGCACTGTGTTGTAATTTACTATGTGGTATTTCCCTTACCCCGTGTTTCCCCCCCTTCCACTCTGCAAGTACTTGGTACAGCCCATGTGTCAGCCGGCGCTCGCTATGGAATGTTGACATAGCGACGCGGCTCAAGTGATGACAGCTGACGACATTCTTGATGTGTTAAACTTACAAATAAAGAACCTACCTTCACGCTGCTTCGTTCGTTATTTACCACATTCTTGGCGACGAGGAGAAGGAGAACTGTGCCAGGGACAGTGGATGTCGTTTCCCTGGGATGTTTTTTTGCTGTCGAAGGAAAAAGAAAAAAAAAGGTTTTAAACGGAGCCTGTGAAGTGAAGTAAGAAAAGGATCTAGACGGTCTAATGGACAGGCGATGTCACAGGGAGCTAAAGTAAGAGGTGTGTGACGCGCAGACAGGCCAGAGCAGTGGAGCTGGGGAGCCTTCCCAGGGTGTTTCCTGAGTTCATTCGGGTGTCGCGTCGGGCACCTCACCTACTGGCTAGCTCTCGGCAGTGATCTCTTATGGGAGCAACGTCCTGGCTCTAGGGATCGGCGGTGTCTGATGTAAGTCGTGTGTCATACCGGGCACAGGGGGCGCGTAGGCGAAGAGCGCGAAGGCGACGACTACTGAGTGAGGGAATACGTTCGCTTCAAGGGCAGGCGGCGGAATCTTCGATCCATTTGAGACGCGCTGCGCACTGTGCATATGCTGTGTTCGGTGCTCATGGTGTGAGTTTACGAGGATCAAGGAAGGTACCTGGGTGCGCGACGACGCGTTCCTCGCCTAGTCTCCTCACGCCAGGAACATTGAGCCTCTGACTGAACTCCTGTTCATTTTCGGTCATGTGCTGGAAATAATTAGTAATCTACGGAGTGGAGGGGTTACAGCCAGCGATTCTTCACCGCGCATTTTCTTCCAGTCACCTCGACACTGTGAGGGGAAGTTGTCTATACAGGAAGGTCCCGACCGGGGGTGGAGGTTAACGGGCTTATTGGCTGTGCAAACAAGATCTGTGGAAGTAGAAAGGGGACTAGTTAGGCCCCTCTGTCATACTGTTTTCACCTGATATGAACGTTTTGAGCTGAGGTGGGGATTCCACTAGTGTGCACAGTACCTTTATCCTCAAATAAGCGCATTTTCTCTGCAGCTTCTCCATCTTGTTGTGCTATTTAAGCTTGGAAAAATAAAATACTTAGTAAGGTAAAATTCCTGTATGGCAATGGCGGGAGCTGGTATGAGCCAGCCTCCACCCTTCCTCAATGAGTTAGGGGAGCCTGTCATTCCTTGGAGGAGGTGGGAAGGCATCTTCAAATCTTATTTAATTGCCATAGGAGGTAGCAATTACACCAACATTCGCAAGCAGCACATACTTCTCCACAATTTAGGTACACATGGGAGGAAGATATATGAAGATATAACAGGGAGGTTATTGGAGGATGACCAAGAAGAAGTGGAGGAAGGCGTTAACGTATATGAGAGCACACTGAGAGAACTAGGGGCTCACTTCAAGGAGAAGATTAATGTGGTGATGGAGAGGCATAAGTTTTTTAAGAGGGTGCAGAAGAGGGAAGAGAAAGTGAGTAATTACATAGCAGTTCTGAGGGGTTTGTCTGCCACATGTGAGTTTGGGCAACTCACCGACTCACTGATCAGGGACCAACTGGTGAGGTGCACCAATGACACTAAAACCCAAGAGGAATTTCTCACCAAAAACCCCAACTTAGATGAGGCCATTAACATAGCCAAGGGTCTAGAACATACCGCGAGGTGCATTAGGGAAATGAAGTCACCTGAGGGGACAAACAAGGAGAGGGCAGAGAACAAGTCTAGCCCAGAGTGAGAAACTGTCTGTAAAGTAGGGGACAAGAACAAAGAGGTGGTTCGTAGTAAGGCAGGTCCAATGGTGTGTTTTAAATGTGGTAGTCCCAACCATTTGTCAAGTAATTGGAAGTGCCCCGCTAGGACTGTGCAGTGCAGAAAGTGCAACAGGTGGGGACACTATTCAAAAGTGTGTAAAACTCCAGGTAAAGCAGTGCATGTTGTTGAGGAATCCACACAAGGGGAAGAAAGGGAAAGATCTTATATCTTCCAAGTAGGTGATGAGGAAGAAGATGAAGGGGACATGTATCCTAAATGTGATGTATTTCTGGATGGTGTGATGTTTAGTATGTACACTGACTCATGCTCCCCTTACACCCTGGTGGATAAAAATGTTTTTGAGGAAAAATTTGCTAATCATCCTGTGAAGTTAATGCCACCTGACATAAGTCCCAAGGGGTACAACGAGGGAAAAATCCCAATAGAGGGCATGGTAACTATGAGAATATCCTTTAAGGATAGACATGCGGTAGGAAAGGTGTATGTATCCTCTAGGGGCTCAACTCTACTGGGCTGGAAACACCAGAAGCAGTTAGGTATCACTCTTGACCCAAATAACAAAGAACAGGTTTTGCTAATTGAGCCCTTAGGCATAGCTTGTAGTCTCACCGAAGAGTTCAAGGAAGTGTTCAGTGACAATTTGGGGGTCTTCAAGAACTATATGCACAAGATCATTCTCAAGGAGGGAGCTGAACCTGTAGTGCACAAAACCAGATCCATACCATTGCGTATGAGAGAACCCCTCCAGCAGGAACTTCAGAGACTGGTCAGTCAGGGAGTCATCAGGGAGATTGAAAGTTCAGCCTGGTTGGCCCCAATTGTGATCACGGCAAAAGATGGAGGGAACAGTATCAGACTCTGTGCGGACCTGAGAGGCATCAACGCGAACATTCTGGTGGACAGATTTCCTCTTCCCAGGATAGGCGAAATGCTGAGCACAATCAAGGGGGCAAAGTACTTCAGTGTACTGGATTTGTCCTCCGCCTATTACCAAATCAAACTCCACCCGGATTCTCAGATACTCACTGCATTCACAACTCCGTTTGGTAATTTCAAGTTCCTGCGTATGCCATTTGGGTTGGCGTCAGCGGCCGCGGCCTTCCAAAGAGTCATGCAACATGTATTGAAGATCTGTAAGAACACCCTCTGTTTCCAAGATGACATACTGATCTACGGAGGTTGTGAAGTGGAACACAATGAGAGGGCAAAGGAGGTATTGGAAAAATTGAGAGGTAGGATTCACCACCAAACCTTCAAAATGCAAGCTAGGAGTAAGCTCGGTAGACTACCTAGGACATACTCTATCTGAAGATGGCATCAAGCCGAAACACGACCTGGTCAGAGCTGTGAGAGATGCCCCTACTCCCAGGTGCAAAGAGGACATACTATCGTTTCTGGGGCTTGCAGAATGCATGGCCAAGTTTATTAAGGATTTTGCTATGGTGTCACAGCCATTAAGAGACTTGATCAAGAAGGACAGCGTCTTCAATTGGGGCAAAGAGCAAGCGGAGGCCATGAGGGGCATAAAGAAGGCCATCATAGAAGCCCCATTTATTGGAAAACTTGACCCAAATGGCGTGACCATCATCTCGACGGATGCCAGCAATAGAGGTATCGGTGCCACCCTGGCGCAGAAAGAGGGGAGCAAAACCAACGTGGTGGCCTTTGCATCAAGGACCCTCACCTCTTCAGAGAAAAATTACTCGACCATAGAAAAAGAAGCCCTAGCTGTCTATTGGGCAGTCTGCCACCATAAATTTTTCATCTGAGGAATTCCTTTTGAGGTGCAGACGGACCACAAACCATTGGTCTCACTGTTCACGAAGAAAGATATGGAAAGTATGACACCCCGAATAGCTAAATGGGCAGCGGGGCTGCAAGCCTACAACTTCAAAGTATCCTACATTCCCGGTCAACAAAACAGGGTAACTGATTTCCTGTCGAGAGCTCCGACAGAGGAAAAAGCGGAAGAGGAGTTGAGAGGTGATTCTATCCTGGAGTTGCGCTTAGCAGCGGTAGAGAAAAACTTGGGAAACTCAGATGGAGCGAGACGAAATGCTGAAAAAAGTGAGAGAACATATACTTAAGGGGTGGCCGAAGAAATGCAAGGACATGGAGACGGAGATCCAGCCGTACTGGAATGTGAGGGAAGATTTATCGGTAGAAGGAGACTTCATACTGAAATCCGGAAAACTGGTTCCCCCAGAAGCTTTAAGGAACCAAATTGTGGATCTAGCTCACGAGGGACACTTAGGAAGAAGCCTTAGCAAGGCTAGACTTCGTACTGATTACTGGTTCCCCACTATGGACAGTGAAATGGAGGACAAAGTGCGTGATTGCTATGCGTGCAGTTTAAGTGACAAGTCTAAGCTCACGAGAAGGGCACCATTGTCACCAGTGGAAGTACCTGACGCCCCGTGGAACAAGTTGGGCTTTGACATAGCTGGATCGATCCATGGCAAAGGGCCCCAAGACTGGTATCTACTAGTCATGGTGGACTACTTCTCCAGCTGGGTGACTTACAAGATTGTCCACAACGTGAACACCAGAGCGATCATTGAATTAATGAAAGAAGTGTTCTCAAGAGAAGGGGTGCCTGCGACACTGGTGACAGATAATGGCGTACAGCTAATCTCAGAAGAAATGAAGGAATTTCTCAAGGACTGTTCCATTGTACATATTCGCACGCCTCTGTACTGCCCCAAAGCTAATGGCAAAGTGGAGAGAGTAAACCGCATGCTGAAAGAGAGCATACAGCTAGCCAAGCAAGCGGGACAGAACGTTGAAGAAGCGATAAGAGACATGTTGTGGGCATACCATACCACGCCAAAGTCTTCCACTGGCTGCACGCCTTTCGAGTTACTGAGGGGAAGAAAAGCCGGCACCAAACTCACACCAAGTTGGATGGGAAGAAAACTAGAAGAGGAGGCCAACCCCCAGGAGATCAAGAGAAGGATTGAAACCAATCAACGCAAATACAAGGAATGGTACGACAAGAAGTGGGGAGTTAAGGAGAGAGGATTCCAGCAAGGACAAAGAGTCTATGTAAATAAACCTGAGAGACTAAGAATAGGAGGTGAAAAGTTTTATGCCCCCAGTGCAATCAAGACACTAAACAAGAATTCAGTTGTCATGGAGGATGGTAGACTGTGGAGTAATGACAGGGTAGTACCTGCTGGAGGGGAAGAAACCAGGTCTCTCTCGACCAGATCTGAGAGTGTGGACATCAGTAGAGATACCAGACCTGGCAGGAGGAGTGACAGATCTAGGAACACCCCCCAGTGGCACAAACATTACCAAATGAGATAGCCACTTGCTGGAGAGCCCTGTTAGTGTTGCAGGTTCCCCGAGGTAGCCCCACTGCAGGGACTGGGAGGTGACTGCCCTATTATCCTTCCCCTTGAGAGGACTGCTTTCCTTCCCCGGTTGTTTTTTCCCCACGTTGTTATCAGTTCTCATAGGGAGGATGATGTGTTGTAATTTACTATGTGGTATTTCCCTTACCCCGTGTTTCCCCCCTTCCACTCTGCAAGTACTTGGTACAGCCCATGTGTCAGCCGGCGCTCGCTATGGAATGTTGACATAGCGACGCGGCTCAAGTGATGACAGCTGACGACATTCTTGATGTGTTAAACTTACAAATAAAGAACCTACCTTCACGCTGCTTCGTTCGTTATTTACTACACACTGCTTATGACCTCATATATTACATCACTCATGACATGGTCAGTGAGGGCCTATGTGGGTCTGTGAGTGGCTCTGTGATTGCCTATGTGGGTCTGTTAGTGGGTATGTGAGTGATGCTATGGATTTTGGCTATTTGCATACTTAGGGTATTTAAGAGGGAGAACCATGGACTCAGCTCTCACCAGGAGAAAACAAGAAAGAAACCACTCATCAGTCACTACACATCAGATTGTGCTCCAACAGATCAACAATAAATGTACCTCTATTAAGGATTTCATATAATTTTTCAACATGGAAAACAAGAGGAAACACACTAAATTTGCTTTCGCCAAGTCTAAGAAGTTTGTGTGCTACTGAACTGGAGCATCAACTGGGGCACCAAAAGTGAGAATCATGGACTCTGCTCTCACCAAAAGAGCATGACAGTGGGCGGGGAAACAGATGTGAACTCTTCTCACATCAAGCAGGAGCCATGTGACAGTTCCTGCTTGCTGGAAGTGAAGTAAGTGCTTGCTTTCGCCTGGTAGCAGCTGTCAGAGTTCCCGCCAAGTGAAAGCAAACTGCTATTTCCCAAGGGTGGGCACCTTGGGAGATAGCAGGAGCTGGCCTTGGGAGGTGGCGATCCTTAGAGCCATTAGGGGCTCCAGAAGGAGAGCTGTGCAGCCCCCCTTCCTTACTTTGCTCAGCCAGCCGCGGAGGTGGTGGTCCCCAGGAGAGGGGCCTGTGTGACCCCCTCTATTTAAAATATAAAGCCCCTAAGAGGTGGGGGCCCCCCGGGGCTCAAGAAGGCCAATGGAAGGGGTCCATGTGGCGTCCCTCCAATATTTAAGCAAAGCCCCAGATAGATGGTGGCCCAAGGTTAAAAAGAGCACTAGAAGGGGGCCCCATTTGCCCTCCTTCATTTTTTGTAAGTATCTTCATGACCGGAGCACCTGGGCCATCCGGGGGCTATTACTGTAAACAAGCATGGAACCTGTGATTTTTTTTTTTGTCATGAATTAGAAACTCTATCGCAATTTTGCTGCAATTTGTTTTTTAAATGCTTTTTTGGCCCAGGCATTGTTCCTAGGGAACCCCTGCACCAGAGTTAGGCGGGTCAAGGTATTCCTACCGTGCCCTCTTTTCTTTATTTGTAATCTTTTTTTTGGGACTCAGCTGAAGCCAAGTTCAGATGGTTTCCGACACTTCATTGTTGAAGTGTTGGCAGCCAATAAGATGTCTGCATGAGTCGTTTCTAAAATCTCTATGGCAATTAACCTGGAATAAAAGCGATTTGGGACTCCTCTTTTTCTCGGCCTCAATTGACGAATAACCTGAAACTTTCAAGACAGCAGCTGAACCAACTAATTTTAAAAATTTCATAACGATTCAACAAATGGCCCAAAAGTTATTGGCAAAACAAAAAATGTACTTCACCTTTCGGTTCCGTAAAACAAGTCCACCAGCCAATCATAAGTGACAGTTTTTTAATCTTGGCAATGCCCATAGCATAATGCGTTTGGACTCTACACAAGTCTTAGTCATATGCAGATGCTGGCATGGTCACTCTATTGGTATTTCACTAATTAAAGCAGCAACAGTGAAGAAGGACAAGTAATGCACAAAACTTCCACATGTGATGTAAACAGGGATGATTTGTGGTACACCCAAGTGGATATTTCTTAAACTGTTTGGGACAGTGACAGTGTATATGTCAAAAGTTTGATGTACTGATAAATCAGTTCAAATATATTCTTTCCTTGCATCATTTATTAATATTGGCCTTAGTTCATAGTTCAAAGAGCCACAATATATATAATGCAAGGCTCTTGACGATGTAAAACCACGTCCTCCCAAAACACTGATTCCGATTTAGTACTCGCTTGTAACTTCAGAAATCAAAGCCTCCTTTAGAGGATACTGTTCCATAAGTGGCTGTGTTGTATGATTTTCATGCAATGTCCAAGGCATGCCACTCACAATGTAGAAACTGATAATGTTTTAAGTTTGGCATGTGTAACTAAAAAGAATTCTGCCATCCTGGACTGCAAGGGAAAATTCCCCCAGAAACCCTGGTTGTTTACAGTCTTTTCAGTTATGCCAGGTGGGCCTCCAATACAATGGTGGCCCTTCCATGAATCACTCCATAAAATCTCCAAATACAACTGAAAGGCATCTCCATTCATAAATCCTCCATATATGTAGGTTTAACTCAATGAAAAGACAACGGATAGTAGATAATAACCAAGCCAAGCAGGATGATGGTCTGGGGTCTGTTACCTCAGCGAATGAATCAAGCTCCTATGTGGAGAGTGAAACAGACTTGGAAGATGGAAGGGGTCGTGGAGCCTAGGGTGGTCTGAATATGCCTGCCATGGTGAAAGAACTTGATTTTTTATAGAGAGACCGTCAAATAACTTTGCTCCCAAGGGAACCAGAAACCAAAGGAGGCAGAGGAGAAACCAAAATCACAGAGAAAGCAGGAAGAGCGCAGAAGATGCCTTATCCAAGAAACAGGTGTCCAAGAAAAATTGGTCAACAAGTAACCGTGCTCCTCCGAGGCAACAATAACACTGTCATCGATTTGTCAACTGTCATTCCTAACAAGGTGAAAAATCAACTTATTTCCTTAGGCCTTTCATTCTGCCCAGAAAGTAACTTAAATTATTGACAGACGAGAATTGACATTTTAAGTTTATTCGTAAATTAAAATTGGCTAAGTCTCATCTTCATTGAATGATACACAAGAAAATCAATTATATAAATCCTCTTCTGTGAATTCTGGACATTACAAGATGGTGCTTTACAAACCTTACAAGTACTCAGAGAATTACAAGAGGAAAGTTCTGCACAAACTGCAACCCTGTCCAAAGCAAATTATCACTAATAAACTATCTATTGACACTACTAAAAGACCTGCTACTCCTTTTAAGCCAAGCTCTACATTTATTCCAGTTATATCTTATGATGTAATTGATATATTCAATGACAACCTAGTAGAGGATGTCAGCTTGCTATGAAAGAAGTAGTTGGGAAGTGGTACATACTGTGGATTCAAGGTACAGTGCTCACATAACTAGTTGGAGAGATTAAGAACTTCTAAGTTATGAGGACTGGCAGTTTTTGAAGAATGATTATCCTAAACTGGCCAACCTTTACTTGTTACCGAATGTCCACAAGAATTCCGCACAACCTCCTGGCAGACCCATTATATCCACTTGTCAGAGTACTTGCGAAAACACCTCACAAAATATAGATTTCTCTTTGCAGGATTTTGTCAAGAACCTTCCATCATTCATCTTGGAGACAGGTGGTTTGCAATTAAAAACGATTTATGACATTTCATGGCATGCTAATTATCTTTTAATGACGCTGGATGTTTCATTTTTGTACATGAGTATTCGTCATCATGATGGAATACAAACTATTAATTACTTTTTGAAACATAGACAAATGTGTGTGTACAGTCACAATTGCATGTTAATATCAATAATAAAATGGTGCTTAGAAAATAACATTTTTTTTTTAACAAGGAGATAATCCATCAAAAACAGGGGACCACTTTGGGCACATGCTTCATCCCCAGTCATGCATGCTTGCACATGGGCTGATGGGAGGAGCGCATGCTCATGGCGGACCTTGGTAACTCCTGGGGTGACCACATAATTGGCTTATGTATATTGATCACCTGTTTGTCATTTGGAAGGGGTCCAATGATTAAGCAAATAGGTGTGTTGAGACTATCAATAGCAATACCCTGAATCTGCAATTTGTGGCTCATATAAGTAATCAAGAGGTCGAGTTTTTGGAGCTAGGAGTTTACATCAGAGACAATAAAATTGAACCTTGTCAGCATAGGAAATTCACTGCTGGCAACTCACTCTTACACACAAGTAGTTTTCACCCCCAACACTTCAAGAACAGTATTGCATATGGAGAAATGACCTATTTGAGAAGGAACAGTAGCCATCCAGCAGAGGTTGCTGTGATGCAGGGAGAAATGTCTTCTAGATTTTTAGAGAGAGGCTATACTAAAGGAGCTTTGGATAAAGCTATACGTAAATCCAACCAGAAGATCAGGGAAGAACTACTATTAAATTGGGTACACAATGAAGATGAGTCTGTAACTAGACTTATTTTAACATTCAGTAAGCAAGAGAAAGAGTTACGTACTGAAAAGCTTGTAAATTTGGGAAAACATGAGTGCATTTTCGATCCCCTTTCTTGAGGAACCACAATGCATATCAGAAGTGTACAATTGTAGAACTGATTTTGCAACTTACGTGTTAGAATGTGACAGCAAGTTATGATATGTAGAAAGCACCAAACTGCAAGTCCCCAAAAGTGTGCTTCAACGTTTCAGAGCTATTAGCAATTAGGATCAGAGCTAACCAGTTGAAAGACACTTTGAACAATATCACTCCAGCAACCCCAACCATATCAGGCATTTTGTAATAGATGCTGTGCCTAAATTAATTTGTGGGGGCAACAGAGAGAAGATGCTAAGACAATTGGAAACTAAACATATCCTGAACTTAGATTCTCAGGGCTTCGAATTGATTGAATATCTTATGACTTTATAATTTTTTGTGAAGATAATATATTTTTCTATAGGTGTGACATTGATGTTACCCTCATATTTTGGTTTCCTGATTTGATGTTGTCTTGTTCATACATTGGGGTTATTCTTCTTCTTCA